>NC_139031.1:93830054-94455006 GCF_964662115.1 Mustela nivalis | reverse complement strand
GCTGGTACTGGAAGCTCAGAGACTACAGGGACAGCAGCCATTCCTGCTCTTCTGTGGGCAGGGACACCCCCACCCCTACCCTGCCGCTGCCACATGGACACCAGCCTCAGATGGCAGAAGCTCTGCTAGCTGCAGCTAGAAGCAACCCCATCTTGGGGTCTGCAGAGGATTCGAAGAATTTTCTCATTCTCCTTCAAGCTACAGTTCCCTGTGAATGCACGTGATTGGGAGAGCCCAGAGCCCAGCTCTGCCCTGGAGCTGTGAGGGAGTCTGGGAGAGGGAGTCCTAGCTCCTGTCCTGGGACAGGACTCCTAACACAGGAAGATGTAGGACCCACATACAGGACAGGTGGATGGGGGGGCCACACACAGTACAACCATCCACCAAATCAAAATAAGAAAGGAAGAGATCAAGAAGGAGGAAAGAAGGAGAGAGAAGAAGACTCGGTGCCCTGCTCAGGAACAGGCCTCTACTCGTAGGAAAATTCAAGAAGGAGGGCGGAGCATGGACTTTGAGAAAGGTAGGGACGGGATGAATCCTGGGGCACCAGGGAGATGGGACACAGGTTATCCTTGGGGACCATGTGGGACAGCAGCATGGATAGCGTGGCCCAGGAGCAAACAGAGCACAGGGATCTCGGCTTCCAGAGGGGGCATGCAGTGGGAAAAGAGCCATGATGAAGCCCACCCCCACCGGGTTCCTCTTGCGAAAAGACTTTCACTCGGAAGCCAGGCTCTTCCAAAGGAAAAGGCAAAAGCCAGAGCGAGAGCACAAGCAGGGAAGAGAAACAGTGATGGTGCGAAGCAGAATATTATACACCCTCGAACACTCTTCCTACAAACGATTTACTGATTTCTTCGCGGTGGAGAGAGATGATTGACGTCCTCTTCATCAAGAGGTCCAAGTCACCATCACTAGTGATGACGTGTAAAGACAACATGTGCCTCCAGACACGGGCCACGGAGAAGAGCAAACATCATTTTTCTGTGCCATTCTTGCTGAAACACAACAGGAAAACCATCAGGAGGAAACAACAGACAAACCCAAAGTGAAGGGCATTCTGTGAATGAACCCACCGGTGCTCTGCAGAAAGGATCAAGGTCCAGAGTGACACAGCAAGATGAAGGCCCTAGGGCACAGGACAAGTGAGTGTAGTGTACAGTCCTGGGGATGTATCCTGCCCCAGACAAAGGAGACTGGGGGAGATGTTTTGCAATTCAAATATGGCTGTGGATTAGTTAGTAGTAGTCAATCAATGATCACTCTGTGATTTTTATAAATGGCCTGTGCTTATGTAAGATTTAGGGAAGCTGAGTGAAAAGTATATGGGAATTCTGTATGTGATTTGGGTAACTTTAGCCTAAGTGAGGGTTTATTTCAAAATAAGTTGAAATTGGTCAAAAGGTACAAACCAGAAGAGCAGAAGGAGGAGAGAAAGGGGAGGGATGACTACCCCAGCAAGATGGCTGTATCTTGCTGGTTGGGTGGCTCTGATCACAAGGCTCCTTTCCTTGGCTCTGTCCAGAATGAACCTCAAAGGTGACAAGGCAGCTATGATAAGCAGCCACTCGGCATGCTTGAACCCCAAACTGGTGCTACTGGCAAGCTTCAGAGAGCGTGCCAGTGGGGGAGGACGTCCAGGGAGGGCAGGGGGTCTCTGGTGGAAGCCATGCCTATGGGCAGCATGACCAGAACCATGGCAGGAGTACAGATGGCTGAGCTCACAGTGTTTCTCCCAGCTGCCTGTGGCTTGTGGGGTGCCCACAGCAGCCAGAAGGGCCCGAGAACCTGAGTGAGAGGCACAATGCTGAAGCATCGATAGGCCAATAGGGGCCAAGGGTCATGCAAAAGTCACTGCTGACAGCTATGCAAAACCGAGCCAAGGCTTTGAGCTTCTAGGCAAGACTGGAAGAACAGGGACAAGATTTACACACCCACTGAAACAGTGAAGAAACTGGACAAGACGTGAAACAAGGTTGGAGACGAGGCAACACAGGACAGAAATCTCTGAGAACAGGAGCAAATGAGGGGGGCCCCACTGATGACAGAGGACACTGCCTGGAGAGCTTCTGGGTATCAGGGCAGAGAGGGAAATCTCAGGCCAAGCCCAGTGGTCTCCCCAAGAGGAGGCATGGAGACGAGTGCAAAGAACAGTGCTGCAGACAGAGGGACAGCTTCCAAACTCGCAGAGGGCTTCCCTAGCATCCAGGTGAAGACTGATCAGAACACACATGAGTGTAGGAAATGAACTGAAGCCAGTAAAAGAACCTACCTGAAAGGTACAGAAGAGATAATACCAGCGGTTGATAAAGAGGCAGGAATAGTCCATGCTCTCCCAAGCCAGAGCAGAACAGGTTTATTCCAGAATGGTTGTTGCCTAAAAAAAAAAGAGACAGAAAGAGAGAGCTAGAGAGAGAGAGAAAGAGGTCTAGATAAAAAGGTGCTCTGGACTTAAGCTTTCCAACAAGCCTCAGAATTATCAGACTGTTTCTAAGTAACTTACTGGCATCACCAAACACAGATCAAACACAGTCATAGGAATGAAAAAAAAATCTAGCATGTGGGGTACATGGGTGGCTTAGTTGGTTAAGCATCTGACTCTTGATTTCGGCTCAGGTCATGATCTCAAGGTCATGGGTTGTGCCCCACATCGGGGTCTCTGCTCGGTACAGAGTTGGCTTCAGATCTTCTCTCCCTCTCCCTCCCACTCATTCACTCTCCCTCAAATAAATAAATAAAATCTTTAAATATATCTAATGTGTAAAACCTATATACAATTTACAAAGTCTTCATCCAATCTAAAAGTATCGCTCGTGTGAAGAATTAGAAAAATATATCCCATGAATGACAAAAATGAATCAGTGGAAACAGACCCATAATAACAAGATGATAGAATTAGTAGGAAATAAAACATTAAAAGACATTAACATGAACATTAACAGGTTATGAAACCTATATCCCATATGTTGAAGGGAGTAAAAAGATCAAGCATGCTGTGGAGGGCACAGAAGATATTTTAAAAAGCCCAAATCAAATTCTAGAGATGAGAAAACTCGAGATAGGACGACAGCAGAGTAGATTCTTTTGCAAATAAGAAAATGAATAAATCTGAAAACACAGCAAAAGAATTTACCCAAAATGAAACCCAGAGACTGAGGCAAAGGGAAAGCGCAGGCAAACGTGAGCTATAAGAGGGCAGAGGTCTAACATGTGTAAAGGGAGTCAGGGAAAGCAAGGACTCGTGGGGGAGGGGGAAAAATATTTGAAGAAAAAAACAGCTGAAAAATATTTCAAACATGCTGAGAACTATAAAATCACAGACTCAAGAATCTCAAAGAGCCTCAAGCACAAGAAACATGAAGAACATCACACAAAGGCACATCATAATTGAATTACTAAAAGTTAGCAATAAGAAAGACTTAAAAAGCAGGAACGAAGAAAGGACACATCACACACAGAGACGCAGACTCTAGACTCCTTGTCAGAAATGCATAGATGGGGGCGCCTGGGTGGCTCAGTGGTTAAGCCGCTGCCTTCGGCTCAGGTCATGATCTCAGGGTCCTGGGATCGAGTCCCGCATCGGGCTCTCTGCTCAGCAGGGAGGCTGCTTCCTCCTCTCTCTCTCTCTCTCTGCCTGCCTCTCTGCCTACTTGTCATTTCTCTCTGTCAAATAAATAAATAAATAAAATCTTTAAAAAAAAAAAAAAGAAAAGAAAAGAAATGCATAGATGGGGGCACCTGGGAGTCCCAGTCAGTGGAGTTTCCAGCTCCTGACTGCAGCTCAGGTCGTGATCTCAGGATCCTGGGATTGAGTCCCAAATCAGGCTTTGTGTTCAGTGCGGACTCTGCTAGAGATGCTCTCTCCCTCTGTTCCCCCTCAGCACGCATCTCTCTCTCTACCTCTCTTTCTCGAAAATAAATAAATGGATCTAAGAAAGAAAGAAAGAAAGAAAAGAGAGAGGGAAGGAGAAAGGGAGGGGAAAGAAAAGAAAAACAGAGATAAATGAGAGAAAGTCAAATACTGTCACTTTGGTGTGGACCCTAAAAAAAAGCCAAAGTCCTAAAAACAGAATAAGGTGGTGGTTGCCAGGGGCTGGGGTGGGGGAATAGGAGAATGTGGTTTAAGGGGAAAAACGTGCAACTAGGAATAACAAATCCTAAAAATCCAATGCACAGTATAGTGAGTATAAACAATAGCATCATATCATAATCCTCGACCACGTTGAGAGACTAAATCTTAATTATTCTCACCGCAGCAGAAATAACTACATGATGCGACTACAGGTGCTATCACTACAAAGACAATTGTATTACAGTATATAAATGCATCAAATCAAGTCATACACCTTACATTTACGCAATGTCATAAATCAAATATGTCTTTCAAACAAGAAAGAAAGAAAAAAAACACACAGTCTGGAACCATTGGAACATCTTCAAAATACTAAAAAATGAAAAACAACAAAAACTCTCTGTGGAATTCTATGTCCAGTGAATACATCTCTCAAAAATGAGGGCAAATAAAAACTCCCAGCCATGGAAAGGTTTTCAAAGCACTCATCCCAACAGAGTCACAGTACACACACACACACACACACACACACACACACACACACAAGTCCTTCCTTTAGGCAAAAGCAAAATGACAGCAAATGGAAATGTGTGTCTACATAAAGGGATGGAAAGTGTCAGAAATAAATATGTGGGTAAGTAGAAAAGATTTTTTTTTCTGGTTTTTAAAAAGTCCTTAGAAGTTACTTGACTGATTCAAAACAAATACAGATTTCTCTCTTCTTTAAGATTTTATTTATTTATTTGACGGGGGAGGGCCAGGCAGAAGGAGAAGGAGAGGCAGACCCCCCGCTGAGCAGGAAGCCAGATGTAGGACTCGATCTCAGGACCCTGGGATCATGACCTGAGGCGAAGACAAACGCTGAACCCACTAAACCAACCAGGCACTCCAACAAATGCAAATTTCTTACTGTGTTTCTACCATACACAGAAGTTAAAGTCCCGGGGTGCCTGCGTGGCTCAGTGGGTTAAGCCGCTGCCTTCGGCTCAGGTCATGATCTCAGGGTCCTGGGATCAAGTCCCGCATCAGGCTCTCTGCTCAGCAGGGAGCCTGCTTCTCTCTCTCTCTCTCTCTGCCTGCCTCTCCGTCTACTTGTGATTTCTCTCTGTCAAATAAATAAATAAAATCTTTAAAAAAAAAAAAAAAAAGAAGTTAAAGTCCCAACCACAGAACCCACTTCTGGAAGGTTCTAATAAAGGTGAAGGGCCCCAGCCTTACCTCGCTATCCTCCTCTTCTGGTCCAGGGAAAACTCTGCACTTAGACTTGAGGAATTCATTGGAAATACTGGTTTCCTGGTGAGCTCTGAGAGTCTATGGGAAGGTCAATATATATTTCTGAACGCGGTTATTTTGAAATTTTTTTTCTCTTGTGAATCAGGGGTGGCATTTTTTAACACTGCTACTCCATGCTGGTCCACAAGGCACCCTGAATCGGACTTTTCACTCCAACTAGCTTCTCATGGGACTCCCACACCATGAAGATTGGATCCCAACCTGGTAACTCTCTGAGAGAGGACAGAAGCCAGCGCTGTGTAAACAACACAGTGTTCTTGCTCTCAGAACTCAGTTCCCTCGGCGAGCACTTTATAGTAAGGGCCAGCCTGATTTCCAGACTAGCCGATGACATCAGAGCAATTTTTAGACTTTGCTAACAGGCCTTGTAGGGGAGAGGGGAGGCCTTCTTATACCGTACAATTACAGCACACACTGTGGGCAGTGACCCGCGGGAGGGGGTGTGTGGCGGGGCTCATGGCCAGCCCGCCTACCTGTGTCCTGCCAGGTCCCAGGCATGACACACAAGGTTTTGAGGGGTGCTTGGCACCGTGGGCGTCCGAGGCTCTCTGGTGGACACTGGCCCATCTTACTACAAAACTGTGTCCAGGGGGCGCCTGGGTGGCTCACTGGGTTGAGCCGCTGCTTTCGACTCAGGTCATGATCTCAGAGTCCTGGGATAGAGCCCCTCGTTGGACTCTCTGCTCAGCAGGGGGCCTGCTTCCTCCTCTCTCTCTGCCTGCCTCTCTGCCTGCTTGTGATCTCTGTCAAATAAATAAATAAAATCTTAAAAAAAAAAAAAAAAACTGTGTCCAGCAACTCTCTATGAACTTAGGCAACTATCTTTTTCCTCCATAGCAGAGGACTAACTGTGGAAAGAGACGTTCCCCAGTGGACAGGGGACCAGAGCAGGTACCCACTTATTCAGGAGGTTATCAGTTGCTTCTCTTGTTTGGGGGTGCCGAGTTTCACCCCAAAGGGCGTGGGACTCAGCAGGGAGGTGCTCCGAGCTGTAGGTGAGGACTTAACGGTACCAAGTTCCTTCTATAGCACAAGGCAGAGGGCAGCCCTCTGCTCCAGTGGGGCTCTTCCTTTCCCATCTCTGGTCACCTGATGGTCTGTGCTTAGGACCAAGGGTTGTGAGTTTCCTGGAACATAGGGGACCCTGTTCTTGGGGTTCCCTTTCCTGCATCCTCAATGCAGGGACAGGTCAGCGGGCTCTGGTGGCTAGCTGGAAGTCGGCTCTTTAAGGCTGTCTCTGTATTATTTTTTAATTTTTTAAAAAAATTATTTATTTTTTTGGTTTATTTTTATTTTTTAAGATTTTATTTATTTATTTGAGAGAGAGCATGAGCAGAGGGAAAGGAAGAAGCAGGGTCCCTGCTCTGTGGGGCTCAGTTCCAGGACCCTGGAATCATGACCTGAGCTGAACAGCAAATGCTTAACTGACAGAGCCTCCCAGGTGCCCCTGAATTTTTACTCTTTAAAAAAAATATATTTATTTGAGAAAGACAGAGTGTCCCATGTGTATGCAGGGGGAGGGGCAGACAGAGGGAGAGAGAGTCTTAAGCAGACTCCCCACGGAGTGTGAGCCCCCAAAAAGGGCTTAATCCCATAATCCTGAAATCATGACCTGAGCTGAAATCAAGAGTCAGATGCCTAACGGACTGAGGCTCCTAGATGCCCCTGCATTTTTATTCTTGATGGGATGTCTGGCTCTGGGCTATGATTCGCTTGGCCCTCCCATGGGGAGCCCCGTTCTGCAATTTGGGGTGAGGGTCAAGAATCTATTTATAATAATTGCCCCAGGTCAAGCAAGTTGGTAAAATGGGGTGTAGAAAATCAGTTCCCACAAAAGGAAACACCGTTCCTTTTAAGATCACGGGAGCGCTTTCATCAGAATCTGGGCTGTGCACCCCCTCACCGTAGTTCCCAGTCGGCCTGCGTTCCCCAGTAATGTTGATCCTGCAGCTTCAGAAACTCACCTGGAAAACAACTGATTCAAGCCTGCTTTACAGCCCTCCCACGCACTCTTCCTTATTGAATCCGGGCACCTACAGAATGGTTCAGTGAAACTCGGGTGGATTTCAGTTGGCCCAGGAACACCACCGGGACACTGTGATAGAGCAGGAAGAGCCAGGGCTTGGAACCGCTACTGCTTACTGAGCACCTCTTTGTTCCCGGCACTTGGTAAGCACTGGGTTCAGAGAACTCACCTGCCCAACATCCTGCAGCGGGGAAAGAACATCTGAGGGGGCGCGGGGGTGGCTCATCCGCCGAGGGACTCTTGGTTTGGGCTCGCGTCATGATCCGGGGTCCTGGGATGGAGCCCTGCATCAGGCTCCCTGCTCAGCAAGCAGTCTGCTTCCCTCTCTCTGCCTCTGCCGTCTCCCCCCACTCCCGCCGCAATAAATAAATAAAATCTTTGAGGGGGAAAAAAGAAAAGAACAAGATTTGAACCCAACCCAGATAGCGGTGCCGTCCTTCCGACGAACGGCCATGAAACGTATGTTATTCAAAGTACTTGTTCCACAAAGCCCAAGTTCCAGACCCTGGGTGAGCCCAGCTTCCTCTAGGTGCCGAGAGGAGAGGCTCCGTCCAGCTCCGTCCACACACGCCGCCAGCCTGGGGCGGGACTGGGACGCCGCGGGAAAGGGGGGCCTTCCCCTCCCTCCCTCTCTTGGGTCCTGCACGCTCTGCCTTGTGGGGCGCAGGAGGGGGTGTGTTTGCATCCCAGCAGGTTCCTCGTCTTCTTTCACTGGGTTTCCACCATATTCTCACCTATGGTCCTGGGACACCACGTGCTGCCACACTCACCGCCGGCCAGGGCAGCCGCTCCTCATTTCCAGACACTTGCTATTAGGCGACAACTGGAGGATGCGGCGCTGGTAGCCAGCCTGCGTCACTGCCCACGCCCGGGACGCGATGACGTCATCGCCCGCGCCCTAGCCCCCCGATTGGTTGCCGTGGGTCAGGTGACTGCCCTTGGCGCCAACGCTGTGGCGGGGGAGAGAGGGGTCTGGTCTCGGAGTCAGTCAGAGTCGGTCCGAGTCGGCGTGCGGTGAGTCCGTCCGGTAAGTGAATCAGCGTGGCCGCGCCGCAAAAACACGCTGAGAGATTTCAAGCATTATTTCAGCGAATTCACTCCCGGGTCCCTCAGCCGCTTTCTGTTTGCGCCCGGAGGGTGCATGACTGCGGAGGGCGCGGTGCAGTCGCGCGGGCGCCCCACGTGCAGGTTGAGGGACAGAGGTCACAGGCACCTGTGACCCGCATGCCCAGTGCCGTGACCACAGGGGCCCCTTCCTCCAGGGCGGGGAATGGCACCCTTGCACCCGACGTGTCTCAGTGGGTGTAAACGTGGCTTCAATAACGCCGAATCTGTGCCAGGAAAGGCGTAGCGTTCGAGGGTGCACCTGCGGTTATGCTGTCCTGAAAGTCCCAGACGCGGCCAGCTGTGGTCACCTTCCCTGGCCAACAGCTGCGGAGCCCAGTAAGACGAGGGGCCAAAAATGGACCCATTTCCCGCACGTAAGGACATCTGTGACACAGAGTTCACCATTTTAATCATCACAGGGCTGCAGCTCATCTCAGCACAAAGTGCTTGAGACCCGAATCCAGCCCAGACACCGGAGGTCTTGGACGAGGGCGGGGCTGGTTCTGGGCCCCAAGGACTCTGACTGACGAGTGCAGGAAGAGGACATGAAGCACAGATTCACTGATCACAGGACAGACATGGAGGGCACAGTGAGGATGGGGTATGTCCTCACCCAGTGCTGTACCTCCGTCTCTAAGCTGGTGATTCTCCCGGCTGGATCACCCCATGTGGACAGGGGACCCACCGCTATCCCACTCGGAGCGTCGGGTTCAGCCGGCCCTCATGGGGCCCAGAATCTGCTTTGGTAACACATTCTCAGGTGGTGTAGATGCTACTTATCTGGGGACCTGCTTCGACAATGGGCAGCATAGCCTTGGCGGTCTGACTGCAAGAGAAAAGAGGGGAGCAGCTGGGTCCCCCAAGCCGCATTGATGAGTTCCATGCTGGCCACACGGAGCTCGAAGCATGCGCAGAGCACGAGCATGCAAACAGAAATGTCTGGAAGGCCGTCGAGCCCAGACGCTCTGCTGACTGCAGCCATCAGCCCGTGGGGGAGCAGGGGAGGAGTGGGTATGGAGGACTTTGGGGAAAGGTCTAGGGGTTGCAATAAGGGCAGACAGCCTGGAATACTGGCAGTTGTTTGTCTGTAATGGAGACAGAGAGGGGGGTGGAGAGAGCATCAGAACCCCTTACCCACATTATCTCCACCCCCCACCCCCTCCCATCACAGACACACCTATCAGTGCTTTGCCTTAATTGTGTCCCCTGGGCCTTGCTTGACAGCACTGGGACATGTGCATTTGTCAGGCACCTGCTGTTGGTGAGCTCCTGGCCTCCTCTGGCCCCACAGAGGACCCTCCTGGAGGTTCTCTAGGTCCTGGGCCAGTCCTGGCACCCTCTCTAGAGGGCAGGTATGGGGAGGCAGTGGGCTGGGGGGAAAACAGTGAGAAAGTTGGGGAGACAGTGGGCAGGTGGGGGGAGATAGTAGGCACGTGGGGGGTGACAGTGGGTAGGTGGAGGGGACAGCAGGCAGATGGAGGGAGAGGGGGAGACTCTGGATGGTGTCGGTGGAAACCACCTTCGCTGCCAGTACTGGTGTAGGAATCCCCGTTTCCTGCACACCTCGAGGCTTTTGAACAGCCCATGAGTGTTGGAGACCTGAGGCCTGGACCATGATCCTGGCTATGAATCATCAAGATGGGTTGGCTTCCCCCAGGATCAGCTGTAAGAAGAGGCCACCTGATTATGAGAAGCAGCTGATCCCGGAGCAGCATTTAAAGCCCCCAGACAAATGTCTGCTCCAGGTAAACGCAGTGTATATGTAAGAGTGCTGGGTTCACAGGCTTGTCTGGATTAACAGCACCAGTGCTAGAACACTAGTCAGACCAGCTGAGCCTGGGTCCTGGGCAGAACTGCATTCTCTCTAGGAGCTGCTGAGTTCAGACCCGATGCTGAGTAGCCAGTGCGGGTGTGGTTGTGGGGTGCCTCAGGGCCCTGTCCCTCCTGCATGCTGAGCTCCAGCTGATTCGATCTGGCACCTTGAGCATGCCAGGGCACCTGGTCCAATCCCCCTCCTGGCCAGGCTGACAAGAGCCCCCTTGCCCGAGCGCAGGTCCCCTTGCTGTGGCAGCTGTATCCCGTGGCTGAAGGACACAGAGTGGTCGTCATTTGGGCTGCTCCCGCTCCGAGTTCCCATGGGGGCCCCTGAGCCATCCACCCAGTCTTGCTGCATCCCTCCCCCTCCACAGGTGCCCCCAAGGACACCTCCGATCAGTCCTGTGCACTAAAGTTCCACATCAGAGCCTGCCTCACCTTACCCAGAGCAGCCCCCCCCCCCCAACAGGCTGGCCAAGGCTTCGGAGTTCGGGAACCACTTCCTGGTAAATGCAAAAGAAAACCTAAGGCCTGACGCACAGTTGCAAACTTTGTGGTGTATTTTCGATGTTTGCATTCCATGCATTAATACCCTTAGCAAAAGTAGCAAAAAAAAAATGCAATATCATCATGCTATCCGTGGAATGATGATAAAGTTTAACAAAAATATGGGAATTCAAAGCCCCTTCCACCCAAGACAACGTGTGAAGAAGGCTGGGGAGCCCACAGGGCAGCACAGGCAGGCTGTCCCCCCAGACCGCAAAGCCCCCACAGCCCGCCCCCCCCACCCTGATCGCAGCCTCAGCAGCAACCCTGGGCAAGGCTGACAGGAAACTCCCCCAGGGCCAGTCCTAATCAGTGGCCAAGAAAACCATGAGCCTTTTAGACGGTGATGGTTGCTGTGTTTCGGGAGTGGGCTGTGACACTCCTTCGGGAGATGAAGTTCCGATGACTTTGGCTCCCTTCCTGATTCCCTGCCCCATTATTTGCCCTACCTACAACCCCCGACCTTTGTGAATTCGCCTGGGACTAATGGGATAGCCTCAGACCGAGCCTGCTGGCAGTGCAAATGGAAACCATTGGGTAACTGTTGAAGGAGTCACGGAATCCTGGAGAATGCCAGCTGTGAGGGGCAGACACCAGTGGGCAGGTGCCAGCCAGCGGGAAGGAGGGCGAAGGAGAAGCCAGGAGGTCGAGAGCAGGGCCACACCCTCTGGGATCAGCCAGCTGTCCCTGACCCTGCTACCAGGCATATTCCCATGGAACAGCTTTGTGTACTGGAACCTGAGTGAATCTTTTTTCCCTGACCCCAGTAAAACCCGGGGAAGGAAAACAGCAACATTCTAATGAGATATGGGAAGGAATATATATATATTTTTAAAGCAGCTTGTCCAGGGGTGTTTATTGTGATGCTATTCATAGCAGCAAAAAATTGGAAAGACCTCAGATACCCAAGACGTGACTGTGGAGGGGTGATCTGTAGAGAAGATGACTGCAGGCAAGCAGCTGGATGGAGACAGAACTTGAACTCCCTCCTAGCATGTGTGATGGACACGTGCACATCGTAAGTGTTGAGAAAAGGCAAAAGGTTATAGAAGTAGTTTGAATTTTAAGCACTTTTAAGTCTTCTTGTAAGCTTGGGAGTACAAAGGAAATTTAAACGAGATGAAAAACATTTTTCCATAACTGGCTATAAAAAGAGATTCCCGGTGTCCCCCAGAATTGTTTTCCCTCCTTTTCTTTGGTATACAGTTGTCCCCCCCTTCTCCATGGGGAATGTGTTCTGAGACCCCCAGAGGGTGTCTGAAACCAAAGATAGTACCCCCCCACCTCTACTATGTTAGTTCCTGTACATATGCACCTATGATAAAATGTTTAATTTATTAATCAGGCACAGCAAGAGATGAACAATAAAAACTAGTAATAAAATAGAACAATGGCAAGACTCCACAATAAAAGTTAGGTGAATGTGATCTCTCTTAACACATCTTGTCGTCTGGCACTCACCCTTCCTGTGATGACTGGGATGATGAAATGCTTGTGGGATGCGATGAAGGGAGACCAGTGATGTAGGCATTGTCATGTAGTGTGAGGCGTCTCCTGACTTTCTGAGGATTCGTCAGAGGAGGACCATTGACTTCGAGACTGTGGTTGAGGACCATGACTGCTTCTGACCACCAATGTGACATCCCTTCCCTCTCTGTCTGCCTCTGAGCTGGAGGTGTCACAAGGGAGCACCCACTCAGAGAGGAAGGAAAGAGGGAGCTCAGCTCAAACTTACCCTTGCAGGCAGCCCTGCTTGGCCCTTTTACTGACCTATCGACCTAATAGGGTGGGGACAGCCTGTTCTGTTCCATGCTGGAGGTGGAGAAGTCCATTCCTTGTACATTGTCACTGGCCTTACTGGGTTACTGTTCTGAGCATCTTCTTGCCCTAGAAGGAGAGCAGTCAGGGCCATAGCAGCTCAAGCCATCTTCCAGCAGGAGAAGCACAGAGAATAATGGTCCTTGGGGGCTGTGAGGATGCACCCCATGGACTGGTGCCTCTCTTGGAGGGGCCATGCCCACACTGGTTGATGATAATCCTCTGGTGCTCCCTGCAGGTATGGCTGGTCTACACATGGCTGAGCTGCCCGTGAGTAGCGGTCATGACAAACACACTGGCTCAACATGCCCTGGGTCGGCCCCTTGCCGGACACTTTAGACACTGTAATAATCAGTTATGTAATCAATTTCACCTGCTGTAGGCGGCCCGTGACTTATGCCTGAGGGCACTGAGGCTCAGTGTGGTCGGCAACTTGCCCAAGACCGTGATAGATATTCTCAGGTGCTCTTCAGGAAGACTAAGTGCCCTCTGTGTTACAAGAGGAGTGGACACATCAATCTGGAAAGACCCTAACTGGGCTGTTCGGTGACAGCCCAACTCTTGGATGAAGGGGAGGCCTGAATAGGTGTTTTTTTGCAGTTAGTGTGGGCATTTCAGCATCTAGTGTCAAAGAGATTCTTTTGAGACCTTTGATGCATGGATAACTGCATTCTCTAAAAAGTCCCCCAATGCCATATTATTATTGTGTGCACCTAAAATAGAGCAAAACTGATGCCAAGGGCATCTCCAAAACACCCAGGCTCTGTTGTAGGCCAGAGCTGTCTGTGGGCACTGGAAGGAAGGGGGACAGCTCCAAGTCTTGGCTGAGGACTGATGTGCCTTTCCAGTTTCGCCCAATGTGTTCAGGCTTCCCTCTGCTCCTTTCCCGTTGGTCAGGAAGCTTACTCCACAGGAGAAGAGAGCAGAGCACATGATCACAAAGCTCTCCCTCAGTCACGGACATCTAGAGTTGTGCAGTAAGGTGGCTCCTTGATGCTGTTCTTCTCTATGAGTCCTTTCCATGCACCAGGTTAGCAAACAACTCTATCGGTTGGGAAAGGAGAATGAGAGTCAAGAAAACTAAACACCGAGGATGGGTATTGGCTTTGGGGACTGAAGATGCCACAGGCCTGGTTCCCTCTGCTTCTCCACCTGGAGGCCCATGGGGCAGCTTCCCCTTCACCCGACCACCCTGGGAAGCTAGGAAGGCTGTCCGTGCACTGGGAACACCAACCCTCTTTCACAATCTGTGTCTAAGAGGAAGCAGACTCCTTACCTGGACCCCCCAGCGAAAGTCCTTCCTTTACTCATCTTTGGTTCCCATGCCCACTGCTAAACCAACTCCAGCATCATTCATTGCTGGGACTGGGATTACTCTGATGACCAGACCCGGCGGAGAAGAGGCAGGTCAGCACACCCCTGCCCCTGCACTGTGCCATGTCTGAATTTCTGCAAACATAATAAAATGGCGTTTGTACTACATCGCCAAACTGAGGGTGGTTTATTATGTTGCTGTAGTATACGGAAGCATTATGCACAAAATTCAGTAAAATATAAAAATTTATGGAAACGGCCATGTCAGGTAAGAACTGTTATCCCGACTTCCAAGCTGAGGTTCTTGTACCCAATTTTTTTTTTTTTTTTTTTTTTTTTGTCCCAAGCCACACAACTAGTAAGGAGCGACATTAGAATTGGAACTGGTCTGTCTGATTCCAGAGCACAGGTTCTTGGCCAGAACCATATACAGAGCCCCCACCCAGTTCTCCTTCTGCTGCACCTTGCATGGCACTAGGACAGCTGGCTCAGTGGGTGATGATCTGGCTTCCTAGGCTCCTGATGGCCACTTCTGGGAGAGCCCTCCAGCAGCTGGTGCAGAGAGGTGCACACTCTTGGGGAGTGGCTCCCAGGGGCACCCCTTGCCAATATCATTCTTGAAGCCGCAGTCTCCCTGGACTCTTGGGTCACTTGGTGGTCTGTAGGCAGAGTCTGGGCAGCCATGCCTGTTGGGGATGTTTCTGGGGGTGCCTCTGCTCTGAACATGCATACGCCTTCAAAAGCTCTGTTGTGCCCCCCAGAGTCCTGGTAAGGAAGCCTTTATAAGAGTGTCACTGCCATCATCGGAACTAACCTTCCGGCTAGTTCTGGTGCTGGCACATGGTCAGCATCTAATCAGTCTTTGTTAAGTGAATGTGGTGTTTGCAGGCTCAGAACACTCCAGAGCCACGGTGGGCTGGTGTTCCCAGTGCTTTCAGAATTGTGTTGCTTCCTGCCCTATTCCTCCCCCTCCCTGTGCAGACCCCTGCAGAAGCTGGGCCTCGTGGGTCTTGTCCTAAGGGAAACCTGAGGGGGTGTCTCATGGAGGTGCTCTGGAAGGATGTTCTCCTTAGACTTGTGCCTCAGTTCCAGCTGCAGTGTCGGTGTCCACCTTTATAGCACACAAATCTTTACCTCTTGGCCACTTCCTTCTGGACCGAAGCCCTTTCTTATCCTTGCCTGAGCCTTGAATATCTGCTCTGGACTTCTCTCCATGCCTGCACCTGGCAGCTACCTCCATCCATTTGCCTTATGACAGACGTCCCACGATCACCTGGTGTTTCATTGCCAGGAGGGTTATCTGCTTGCAAGACTCCTAGATATACTGCCTACTCATCTCTGCTCTGACCCAGGCCCACCATCTCTAGCGAGGCCCCTCCCCTTGCCCATTTCTGGGTCTTGCCCATCCTGTGGGTCTCTCTGATCTCCAGATGGCCAGAATTCCCAAGCTTACATCCCAACCAGCTCCCCAAACTCCCTAAAGGTGGGTGGGGTGGGGAGGGAGGGCAGGTTAAAAGTCCCCAACTTGGAAAGAGTATTTAACACCTTTTTCAAAATTGGATTCAGAGACAAGTAGAAATGACATCACATTTTATGATCCTAACACCAATGAAAGCCCCTTTCCCAAAGAGCAAGAAGTTCACAATGTTGACGTGTAAATTGCAAGATTTTGCACCAAAGAGATCCTATTAGGTCATACACTGAAATGACTGCGTATGTAGAAAATTGCAGTGATAGGAAATGACCGTGCAGACAAGAGGAACGGCTGGAGATGGAGGAACTGGGGTCAGAGGATGTGCCTTCAAATACCAGCGCTACGGTTAGGTGACCTTGGGAAGTCACGTACCTCTCCTGAGTCAGCTTCCTTGACTGTGAGGCTGGGACAGTAACATTGGTCTCAAAACAGATTGCTAGGATTAATTGCGGTGTGTACACAAAATGCCTGGATGGTATGTTTGATGAGCTATGTATCAGGCAGCTCATCATCAGCCAATGGTGAGGCCCGTACCCAAGAAGTGTGGTTTGTTTTGAGGGCTGAGGCGAAAAAGAGGAAGAAAAGATAAAAATAAAAGGTAAGGGGAAGAAAAGACAATAAAATTCTCCTGGAGAAAACTTTCCTAGATAGTCATTCCATCTTTAATCGGATGAACACCAAGTAACAGTGTCTCTGGGTTATGCTTGCATCTGAATAAGCGAAGGGGCTTGGGTGGCTCAGCCGGTTAAGCATCTGACTCTTTTTTTTTTTTTTAAGATTTTATTTATTTATTTGACAGACAGAGATCACAAGTAGGCAGAGAGGCAGGCAGAGAGAGAGGAGGAAGCAGGCCCCCTGCTGAGCAGAGAGCCCGATGTGGGACTCGATCCCAGGACCCTGAGATCATGACCTGAGCCGAAGGCAGCGGCTTAACCCACTGAGCCACCCAGGCGCCCCAAACATCTGACTCTTGATTTCGGCTCAGGTCATGATCTCAGGGTTATGAGATCGAGCCCTGTATCAGGTTCCATGCTGGGCATGGAACCGGATTAAGAGCCTCCCTCCCTCTAGATCTGCCCTTCCCCACACGTTCTCTCTCAGAAATAAAAAAATAAAATAAAGTAAAATAAAATGGCTAAGTAAGAAAGACTCTGCCTATCTTTGTGATACAGATGCCTGGAGCAGGAGGGCTGGGCCTGGGGGTGGATGGAACACTTGCTGCCCCAGCCTTCCCGGAATGGGGCTTCTCCCCACCTCCAGCACAGGCAACCCCATCCCTCCAGCATAGCTCCGGGATTAGCTGCTCTTTCTCTGCACAGCCTGGCAGGACGACTCCAGGCAGATTAATCCTCTTAAACATTAAACAAGGTATGCCAACGGTGGCAGCTTCCGCGTGCCACGATTCAAACATTAACTTCACGATGCCGTCTTGCAAACAAATCATCGCTACCCTTCTTGCCCACCATGGATGTTGAGCTCATACTAAATCTTCGGTAGCTCTAAATATGTTTTACTGAGGAACGACTTTTGTTCTTATTTTGGATTCTCCTATTAGCTCCAGAATGTTGGTTATTAAAACCATCCAGTGTGTTGGGCTGGAAATATATTTCATTGAGTAAAGTTGGTATGATATTAGTGGTTAATTAACTTCTAATTGAGTTTAAGGGTTGACTTGACATTTTTTTTTTTTTAAGTGGCTGAGGACGAGTTCATGCTTTGGAGGCATAACTGGGTTTGTGTATCTTAGGATTCAGAACCTCATGCTACCTGTTGGACTCTAATTCCTAGTCCTGCCAGAGGAGGTGGGGGTCTGAGCTGTTCACTGCCATAAGGGCCATGTGCTTGGGGCCAGAGGCTGCTAATCATCCACTAACCAGCCATTCCTTTCCTGCTGGTAGAGCCTGGGCCCCCAAGAGACAGGTTAGAAGTACCAGGTGCTGCTGGGACTTGGGCCGATGACCATATTTTGGCCACTGAGATGTGCAAAGAAATCTCCTGGAGGCTTTTAGAATGAGACAAGAGAGGAGAAATGTCCCCTTTCTGCCTTTGGATGCGGCTGTAAGAGGACCCAATTCCTGGAGCTCCATCTGCACCGTGACCTTTGTGGCAATGAGGATAAGTGTCAGCCAAAGACAGCAGTGGGAGTGACCTAGGGCAGGTAGAAAGCACCTAGGTCCTGGCTAATGGTGGTCAGCCCTGCTCTGTTCCCCATGGCTCAAACCACCAGAAGGAGGACAGCATTCTTTCAGTGAAGAGGGACAGGTCTCAGAAGGAGACCCAGGAGGCACCTGCAAAGGCTTCCTCAGCTTTCTGCTGCTCCATGATGGGGTCTTCCCACTGCAGCCATGAGCTCTGCCTGAGTGCTTCCTCCCTCTTGGCCAGGGCCTACTTGGTCTCCTCACAGCCCTAAGACACCCAAGCAAGACTCCACTGCAGCTCAGCTGACCTTGAGGCTCTCCACGTGATCCAATGGCAGGGCACCGACCTTGGTGGGTGACAGGGTCCTGCCCATATACCCAGCAACCTGGCATTAAACCATGTGCACCCACGGAGGGGCCTCCTCCTCTCCGTGGCCCTAGAGGGCCACTGCCCTGTGAGAAGGGGTGGGGGGGCATGTGGCCAGATGTGCTGATGTTTCAAGGGGAGCAAAGATTGATTTTATGGGGAAACTTTAACAAAACTTTAATCACGGTATAGACAGCCCTCTCCCTGCCCCCCCTCCCAAATATCACAGTGGAAAGTGGGTAGGTCATAACCAACACATGGACACCACCTGCCCTAATCGCTCTGCCAGGGATCTCTGAGCCCACCTGTGACCTGCCACTGCTCACCTCCTGTGTTTAGAACCTTCTCTATCTATTGTCACGACCCACATTGTCCACACTAGCAAAAGTCCACCATGGAGCCAGATGGAGCTTCTATTACACAACAGCGATTGCCCAGCTCCTCTAGAACACCAGCAGAACAGGCAAAACAAAGCAAAAACTCTGACCTTCCTCTCATGACCCCTACAAAATTAACTCAACTTGAATTATAGATCTAAAGGTAGGAGCTTAAAGCTATAAAACTTCTAGAAGAAAACTGTTGCAGGCCTTGGGTTAGGCAAGAGTTTCTGAGATGGAGTGCAAAAAACCATAAAAGGATCATTTGATAATTTTTGACCTACAGAATTAAAAACTCCTGCACTTCAAAAGACACTATGAAAAAAGAAGAATGGGTGGGAGAATGTACTTGAAAAACCCGTATCTGCTAATGTACTGGTATCCGTAATATATAAAGAGCTCTCAGAACTGAATAAGAAAGCAACCAGTGTGATTAAAAAAAAAAAATGGGCCAAAGATATTCTTCTGAAAATAATGTAGATGTATAGCAAGTAACCTCATGCAAAAGTGTCCCACAGTATTTGCCATGAGGAAAACCCAAACTAAAATCAGAATGAGATACCATGGCACAAATGGAAATGGCTAAAACTAGAAAGACTGAGAGTACCACGTAGTGATCAAGATTTGGAACAACTGGAACACTCAGACATTTGTGGTGTGGGTACAATTGAGACAGGTCATTTTGAAAACAGTTGGGTGGTTTCTTAAAAGTCAAACACATCTCATAGGACCGAGCAATCTCACTTCTAATTATGTACCTGAGAGAAAATGAAAACTCATGTTCCCAGAAGAACCTGGGTAACAGTTTTATTTTAGTTGCCGCAAACTGGGGCTTGTCCACATTTCCATCAACCAGTGAGTGGATTGTATCCATGGATGGTATTCGGCATTAAAAAGGAATGGGTTATTGATTCCTGAGCCCATATAGGTGAATCTGCAATGCATTATGCTAAGGGAGAAGAGCCAGACAGAAAAGGCTCCACACTGCATGATTGCATTCATAGGACAGTCTTGAGAAGGCAAAACTAGGAGCTAGGGGTAGGTGAGAGGCTGCTGGAGTGGGGCAGAGGAGTGATGACAAAGGGCCAAGAGGGAAGCTTTGCAGTGATGAAATAGGTCTGTATCTTCATTGACATCGTGGTTACCCAACTGTCTACTTTTCCAAAAACCCCATGTGATTTTTCCTGAAGGTAAAATAAATCCCAATAAACCAGTCTTAAGAAATGTCCTTCGGCGAGCCGCTGCTCAAGGTGTAAAGTCATTTTGGTTCAAGCTATCTTGTGCAAAGGAGGGTTTCTAAGAAAAATGGATTTCCATGGAAATCTAAAATAAGAGCTGCAAGTCACCGGGGCCCAGAGAGATGGGAGAGAGAGAGCATCTATCTGGAGTCACTACCAGCACCTCCTGGGACAAACAGCCCAGGCCAGCTATTCCCCACCTGGTCTGGTTGTCCCAGACCCATGCGGGTACTTCTGGCACTGATTGGCCCCATCCTTCCACCGACTGACAAACCCATGAATGGGAATCCCTGGGCCAGGTGTCATCCTTCCTCCCCAAATCAGTTGCAAAAGGCCCTTCTTACCTTCTCAGTCTGGTCTCTTGTCACGTCTCCTGACGCACCCCCACCCATGTCCTCCAGCCCCGTCCCCCATATCGTATAACCAAATTTAACTGCCTGGTAGATTCTTTCTTGATTTTGATGAGGCACAAGTTTTGCCTTCCACTTAGTTCCCACTTTGCAGAACTTACCATCTTGGGTCCTCCAAGGCTCCACTGGGACATCACCAATACTGGGAAGCTTTCCCTGAATGCCACTAGGCTCCCCACCTCTGTATGCAGGGAGAAGGGGCAGCCTGTCTTCATTCTTCAGGTTTAGAGGACTCAAAGAATTGCCGTGTTTGAAATACTGGTGTGTAAGCGGGTCATGAGGGAGTCAAACTCCATAGGGGGGGGGACTGGCCAAGGGGGTCGTCTGTGCAAATAGGTGCCTCGCTGGTTCTGTGGTGGGCACGGTGATTGCACTGTGATTATACAGATCAGTCCCTACCCTGCAGTGAGGGAGTGGGCAGGGAGTCCATAATGCTGTTGACCTCTGATTTCCAGCTCTATTAGGGGCATGCCCCCAAGCAGCCACCCATCCTACCTCTGCACACAGCAGGGCCTTGCAGCCACACCTCACCCATGTGATGGGTGAGGGCCACTTCTGGCCAGAGCATTTCACCATCAAGGTGCCGCTCACCTTTTCTCTTTTCCTTTGCCCAGGCTGCTGGCAGTGTTGGAGACGGTGCCCAGGTCCCAGGGCTTATCATTCCTTTCCTCCATTCATTTGCTCTATTGATGCATTCATTCATGAGGTGCAATTCTGCAGTGATGACTTATTTCAAGGAGGGCCCGGCACTCCCCCTGCTGGGATGACACTAGTCAACAGCACGGGGTTAGCCTTGTCCCAGGCTTACAGTCAACGGAGAAGACCGAGACGGATAGTAACCAATTCCTTTCTAATTACAGTAGGAGTCTGCCAGATTCTCTGCCTTCAGCTGAAGGAGGATTCTAGCTCACAGTCGCATAACGGAATTCCTCACTATCAAGAAATCCTCTTTCTTGTCTCGATACCTCACTGTGTCGGTGCATCTCCCCTCGGTGCAGCTCTTGAACACAAAGCCACACAGCCTGGCCCCTGGTGGGTCGGGTTCTCTAGGGTAATTTATCCACTACAGGGCTGTACTCCGCTGGGATTTCTATGCTTTTGAAAGGGAGCATGTGGCTAGGGAACATTTGGAATTTGCAGCAGGAGAAGGCACTAAGGTACAATCTGCCCACAGAATTGGCTCGGCACAGGGGACAGCTGTTAGCTTCTAGAGCCACAACAAGAGTGACAAGTTCATGAACTTGTAGCATGAAGTGATGCTGAATGGGCCCTGCCCAGAAGGGAGAGGCACGCGTGGATGTCTGTGCAGAGCTGGGAAATGTAGGGAATGAGGGCCTGTCTCAGGAATTCTGGGGATCGATGTCAGCACAAAAACACTTGAGGACATTTATTTTGATCCCTCCTCAGTGAATAGTAATGTTTGAAAGCCCATCCATGTTGAGGCAGCTAAATGTGATACCTGACCCTAGACTAAAGTTTGTCTGGGAATGAAACACCATAAAAGACATTTTCAGATCTACCGGCGATACTGGGATATGGACCTAGATTACACACAAGGATTTTACAGTGTACATTTATGAATTTGGTACCTGTGCTATAGTGGTGTAAGATAATATTCCTACTTTAGGAAAGACATATTAAAATACATAGGAGGATGGGGCACCTGGGTGGCTCAGTGGGTTAAAGCCTCTGCCTTCGGCTCAGGTCATGATCTCAGGGTCCTGGGATCGAGCCCTGCATCGGGCTCTCTGCTCAGCACGGAGCCTGCTTCCCCCTCTCTCTTTGCCTGCCTCTCTGCCTGCTTGTGATCTCTGTCAAATAAATAAATAAAATCTTAAAAAAAAATACATAGGAGGAAAGGACTACAGTGTACAGAGCTTTGCTTACAAATTACGCAGGGAAAAAAAAATGCCTATACATAAGGTGCTTTTTGAACATCTATAAAAGCCCCCTGCCTATCAGCCTTTCCGAGTGGTGTAGGCATTCCTTGCTGATCGGGTCCTTTGGCAAAGCTGTAAGATTCAAAGCTGATATCCTTTTGAGAAGATGCCCCAATTTAAGTTTTCTCTTTAATTTTCTCTCCATCCTTTGTCTGCAGCAGGAGTCCTTGTGTTTTGTTCTTTCGGGAATCTAAGTCTCCTTCATATCATTTTCTCTAGATGTTCATCTTAATGGTTTTCTGAGCTTAGAGCAAACCGTAGATGCTTTCAGGAGGCTTATTTCAGTAACTGGAATGGATGACCTTTCATTGATACATTCTGTCCCAAGGTGGGAAAAGCGGGAGCCATAAAAAGTGCCATAAAGGGTTTTAATGCTTATTCTGCACTGACCAGCTACTTGACCTTCAGCAAGTTATTCAACCTGGGGAAGACTGGCATCCCCAAGGGGCCCAGAGTGGGGGCTCAATGAGACGATTAGCGAATGTTTGGCACAAAATGTGTGCTCAGTAAAGGTAAATTATACGGTAGCTGTTCCCACAACCTCAAGACCCAGAAAAAGACGTGATTATTGTTACTGTTGTATTTGTACATCAATTTTGATTGGGAGGAGACGTTAATAACCATATCAATGACAACGGTTTCCATTAATTCAGGGGTTCCTTCGTGCCAGTAACTCTATGTAACAGCCATGACCTCATTGAATCCCCAGGATATCACCCTCGGGCAGGCGCATTAGCCCATTTCAAAGATAAGGACACTGAGGTTTGGAGGCAGTAAGAAAACATGCAGGGCTTCCCCACTCCACCGGCACTTGGGTGCTCACCCGCAGACGGGTAAACAGAGGCTCAAGAGAGGCGAGGCCCCACACCTGGCTGGCTGTGGGCGGACAATGCAAACGCCGGTTCTCCGTTCCCGGACCGGACCGCCAGCCCACCGCGGAGTCAGGCAGTCGCAGCTCGTCGTCGTCCGGTCGGTCCTTCCGCGGCGCCCGGGGTCGAGGATTTGGACCACACGGTTCATACTTAGAGTTTCAGAGAATTCGTTCCCAAATTGCCTTTCGGGACAGGTCCGACGTGTCCTTCGCCGGCGCCTGGCTTGGGCGGCCTGGGTCCCGCGTCCTGGGGTAGCGGGGTGGGGTGGGGCAGGACGCGGGATTCCCCCCCCCCCCCCCGTCCCGCAGTAGCGCAGCGGCCCCTCCCGGCAGGTTCGGCCCCCGGCGCCCCCCGCGCCCCGCCCTGCGCCCCGGCCGCGGCTCCGCCCGCGCTGGCGGCAGCGGAGCGGTCCGGGCTGTGGCGGCAGCGGCGGCGGCAGCGGCGGGAGGAGGAGCAGGAAAAGCGGCCGGGGGAGGAGGCGGAGGCGGCGGAGGCGGTGGAGGCGGAGGCGGGCGGGGCCGGGCGGGTTTAAAGCCCGGCGAGGGGGTGGGGAAGCCGGGAGGAGGCAGGAAGGGACTCGAGCGGCGCGCCGGTGGCGGGCTTGGCTGGGAGGCCGCGGAGACCCGCACGGAGCCCAAAGTTTGCGCGCAGCCCCTGGGCGGCGGCGCGCGGGGGCCGGGACCGCCCTGCGCGCCGCCCTCGCCCGCCCCGGCCGCGCCGAGGGTCGCCGGCGGCCACGCGGAGGCGGCCGGGAGCGGCGCCGCGGCAGGTACGGAGTTGGGCGTGGAGCGCGGCGGCAAGTTACTTTGTGGTCGGCGCTGCCGGGCCCGGCGGGCGGGCGGGCGGTCCCCGCGCCGTCATTGTCTGCGCGCGGGCCGGCCGGCCGGGGACGCCGGGCGCCGCGGGGGCGCGGCGGGCGGAAGGGCGTCGCCTCCGGGCCGGGGGCTGCGGGCGCGGCGGGCAGCGGGGAGCCGGCGGCGGGCAGCGGGGAGTCGGGAGCCGGCGGCGGGCAGCTGGGAGCCGGGAGCCGGCGGGGGGCGGCTGTGCGCGCGGCGCTCCCGGCCGGCGAACCGAGGGGCCGGGCGGCGCCTTCCCGAGCCCTCCGGTCCGACGCCGGCCGTCCGCGGGCTTGGGCTGGGCCGGGCAGGGGGGTGCTGGGTGCGCCGGGCCCTGAGGGCCGAGGCCGAGCTCCCGGAGACGCCCGGGGGGCGGGCTGCACGCGCCTCTGCAGCCCGGGGTGCGCCCGCGGCGGGGGCGGTGGGGCCGGGCTCCTCTCCCTCGGCCCGAGCGGCTGCGCCGCGGAATTTTTTTTTTTTTTTTTTTGGTTCTCTTCGTGGCCCCGTTACCCGCCGCCCGGGGCCTAACACCAAGTTGTGGGCTCGCGGATCAGCCGCCCGCCAGCCGTGGAAATGTGATAAGAGCCAGACCGTTCGCAGAAGGAAATTTCTGATGCAACTCCCCGCCTTCGCTGCTCGCCTCTCCAAACGCCTGCCTTGCCTCTGTCCTCGAGTATGTGCGTTATGGAAATGAGGAGTATTCTCGACTTTTGATTGTGTTCGTCTTTTCTTGGGATTGGAAGAAACGCAGACTTTGTGTCCTTTGCTCCGACCAAAAGGGTGGGTAGCGTAGGGGAGCCACAGGTGACTTTGACCCGGTCCTGGATCTGGATCGTCGCGACGCTTTGGAAAGGAGGCTTTCTTGCAAAGATCTTAGCCACTTTCATTCAAGAGATGCAAAGAAAAAGCCCAAACAAGTAGCGCTCCTGAGTAAATATGCATTATTGCACAACTTTCTCTGTGCTGCTGTTTACAAGGCCAGGCCCAGAACACTTTGTTTCCGAAAATGCTGATTCAGCCATTTGCAGCCCCCGAGGTTCAGAAATGGTGTTCTATTTAACGTTTTGCTCAGTTTTACTAAGAACACATGTTAGCGCAGCAACAGGCGTCGACTGGGGGTTTATGGCACAAAGCTGGTGATTCTTCCCCAGAGTTGACCTAGTGTCCCCCTTTCTCTTTCCAAGAGGAGACGTGGGAAGAAGCTGTGACTTATGGTGACCGTGAGGTGTCTCTTGGGGGGTGTTTTATTAAGGAGAAACCCTGAAGCCAAATGTGTTTCCAGGAATGATTCTAAATGACTGAGGTTTTTCTTTTTGTCTTTTCTGTGAAAAATCTGAACTCTAGGATTCCTGCACATAATACTTGAGTTTTATTGGGAACACTTGAAAGAAAAGGGCCACACAGGCCAATCCCCAGATTACAGGGAGGGAATGTGAGGACAGACCGAGTTACACAGCCGAGAGCAGCTCCTGTAACTGAGAAGCCTGGCTCCTGATACTTCTGTAACATTTCACCTTGTAAAAGACTCCTTAGAAAGCTCCTTGCTTTCAGCCTCCACAGCTCACTGATCCGTGTTTTACAGGTATGGAAACTGAGGCTCAGCAGGTTAGCTGACATGTCATGGTAACCTGGCCAGCAGGTGACGGCACTGTCACCAGGAGGTAGTTTGGGATTTTTTTTTCTTTTTTTTAAGCCCTGTGTGTTTCATGTTTCTGCCTAAGCCCATCTGCCTCTGAAAGCGAGAAGTGGCGCAGAGGAGGTTCCTCCTTCCAGCCACACAGCTGGAGAAGTAGGAAGCTCTGTTGCCACTCTGGGGGCTCCCCACCTTCCAGATTTGTCCTGTTGCGAGGCCCTCGTCGATTTCTCCACTCACTTTTTGTACTTCAATACACACTTCATTTGGGAGGAAACTTTGATGTCATGAGCTCGATATGGCAAGTTGTTTGATGGTAATTAAAGCAGTGTTTTATTTAATAGAAGCTCTGCATCCCTAAAAAAGTCATCAGTGGCCCTATTGCTTGTGGTGTGTACCACTTCTGGGGCAGTGTCGGCTGGGCGGAGTACCTTTCCTTTGTGAGTCGGGAATCCAGAGCAGGGCAGGTTCCTGCCAGCCATTTGTCTAGGCGTTTATTGGTGGTGGCCGTCAGGATAGGAACCCAGGGCACCCACAGTGACTGGCCAAGTGGAGACAGCTGAAGTCAGGATCTAAGAGCTGGCACAGAATGTTAATTTTGATGGGGTGGCTGGTCTGAGACCTTACAAGGTACAGAAAGCAAACTCGTGCTTGAACAGAGGCAGCTTTTGTGCCTTCCGCTTCGTCTCAGAGCTGTAGAAATTCTGGGTTGGTGTATCTGATAAAACCTAATGCTTTGAAGGTGGCCTAATTTAAGGAACATATTTTCTTGGAATTCTGTCCGTCTCTGCAGGGGAGGAA
Organism: Mustela nivalis; assembly: GCF_964662115.1. Lineage (NCBI taxonomy): Eukaryota > Metazoa > Chordata > Mammalia > Carnivora > Mustelidae > Mustela > Mustela nivalis. The sequence continues at coordinate 94,428,929 of NC_139031.1, read as the reverse complement.
AAACCCACACGGTGGTAGGACTTTTTTGAGCCAGGGTCAGAACTCAGAGCCGAGGGGTCTGTTCCGTGCAGCAGGGAGGAAGCCGTTGCATTTGCCGCGTGTGCAAAATCCCCCTCTGTTTCTCAGACTGTTAAGCTAACGTAAAATTGCGTGAGCTTGTGGGGAGAAATACTTGCCTCGTCTTTGCATTTAAGTAACCAGTCATGTTCAAAATTTAAATCAAACTTTTTCTGCTAGTGAAGATTTTTTTCTTCCTTTAACCTGTCTTTATTTTTTGCTCAACTGTCGAATTATGGGAAATTACAGAAGGAACTAAGACAGTTGAGCGACTTGGTGGGCGAAGCTTGGCAGACAGGGCACGTTGGGGATCTGGTAACCTGTGAGGTCTGCATGCTGATGGGTGTGGAACATGGTTCATCTGTTCAGACACTGATCTATGTTCGTATTTTAGCCATGTCCTCCCCCGCCTTCTACTTCTGGTGGGGACAGCCTTGCCTCTGCTGCCCTCCCTGGCTTCAGGAGCTTCTGAACTCCTCTCCTTGGGATGGGCTTTTGTCCCTGCTCCTGGGGGTCACAGGGCCCGTTTTCCAGAAGGAGATGAAAGCAGGGAGAGCATAAAACTGCCAGCACCGGGAAGGGCTGATGGCTCTTCTTTATTGATGGGAAGAGATATGGTGTGACTCTCCCTTGAGATGGCTACACAAAGAGCCCTGTCCCGGCGTGATGGAAGGTTGTTGCAGCGGCAGAAACCTGTATGGTTCTAACTTTCTGCTTTTGGGGTGTGCCGACTGAGGGGATCTCTCTTTTTGCTTCTGTGTCCAGGTGGAAATAGATGCCTGCCGGGAACTCAGGTTGGTTCATCACCTCTGGACGCCACTAGGGAAACTAGAATATTATTTTTGACCATCAAATTCATAAATGGACTTGACAGAGACCTTCCTTGACTATTGAGATCAAGGATTGATCCTGGCCGGAGCTGCCAGAGGGGACGATGTGTTTGGGCACCTTCCTTGGGAGCAGGTGCCGGGGACAAATCGCGCTCCCTTTCTGCTCTGCACGGGGGTCGTGGCCCATGCTGACCACTGCACGAGGCCTGCTGCTGCAGTGTGACCCCCGGGTCTGCTGTTCCCTGGGGTGGAGAGCCTGAGCAGGTTAACTAAGCTCATCGGTAAAACGAGAGTCAAAGGCGCGTTTGGAGTTAGGGCAAGGGCTGTTGGAGTCACGTGACCCTCCGTGTGGAGGGTGGCACTTTGCGTGGAGGGTGGCACTTTGCGAGAGCCTGGACACGCCGTCAGGGCACACTCAGCCTTGACTTGGAGCAGCTTGTGAGCTTGATTATCCTACTTCCTGTTAATCTGCAAGGTCTCACTTCTCACGCCTTTGCCTGCTGGTGCTGGGCTCGTGTTCGCTACCCCCCAGACCCTGGGGGAGCGACCATAACCTGCTTGAGCACCAGTCCTTGTAAGGATCCTTTTCTGGCCTGCCTGTAGCACGGCGGCTGGAGCTCCCCGCAGCGGAGGTTCCAGGAGTGAGATGGGTGGTGGAACGCACATGTTATCTGCGGGCAAAGCGTTTGAACCAGATGATAGCGAAGAGCAGTTGCTGGCAGCTGGTTGCCCTGGACCAGGAGCGAGTGCGGTGGACGCCCAGAAGACGTGCAGGCTCGGGTGGGCTGCAGCCTCGAATGTGGGAGACCCCTGGGCTCAGGCAGTGCGAGGCCAGGCGGCATCTAGTTTTAGGACCCCGAGGTTGGTTGGTGTCTGGCGTCTACAGAATCTCTTGGCCTGGCTGGGACGGAAGTGAACGTGGGCCCGGGTCCTGCCGGGCTGACTGTGATCCTGGGAAACGACTGCACACCATCGAGGGCTGTGCCGGCGGGCCGCCCTGCATCTCCCTGAGTCCTGACTAGGTTTTCCAACCGGGTCAACGGGCCCAGGCACCAGTCGCTGCCGTCTTGCCTAGTAACGTGGGCTCTGAAGGCACTTGGCATGCAAAGAGCTTGACGTATGCTGGTCCTTGGCGTTGCATCGTTATTGTCCTTTGGAAGCAGGGCTGGGAGCTGTCACCAAAAGTAGAACTGCAAGGTGACCGTTCTTCAGAACATCTGTCCCTGTCTGGAGCTAACAGGTGCACCATCCCAGGGCCTCTGAAAATACAGAATGGTGAGGGATGCCTGGAGACCCCCTGTGGACATCCCTTTTCTCTTGTCCTGTCCCATGGGAGCCACCCATGAGGACCACCTGGGCTGCTGACCACAAGTTGCCTGGATCTCCCTTGAGATGCTTCTCGGTGCAGGGACCATGCAGGCGCTCCCTTCTCTGATGGGATAGCTAGGCCTTTGGTTTGCTTTGTTATTTTCTTACCTGTCATCCCTAGGAGTGTCTTCTCCCCATGTTTGCGAGTTGAGAACTCCCCTTGACCTAAAAACTTCTCTCAGGTCCCGTTCTAGTAGTGGTCATTTTAGGAGCCCCTGTGTCAGAAAGCTCATAGTGACCGGAAAGTGACTATGAACCGAGGAACTTCTAAGTTCAGAAGTTTGTACACTGGCCTCACGCAGACAGGAGGGCTTCTTTGGTGTGGGGACGACAGCTTGCTCTGAATCTGGGCTCCTGCTTGGACATCTTGTCACCAGGTGGGAGGCTGAGCTGAGGGATGTGGAGGGTCTGAGCAGCGTTCCCGGTGGCTCAGAGAAGACCATGGTGTGCTGCCCAAGAGCTTTCAGGCTGCTCTTCCTAGGATACTGTCCTCTTTTCCCCAGAATTCTGTGGATCTCATGGAAACCAGGCTAGGATATTTCTAGAGAAATAGGAAGATGAGACCATGGCCTCCGTCTCCCCTGTGGTGTGAGAGCTTTGGAGGAAGGATAAGGCAGGATGGGGATCCGTGCCCCACTCTTGGACTGTGTCCACACCGCAGGCCTGGCCCTTCTCCCCACCCTGCAGGCTACAGGGCTGCGGTGGGCCCAGGCAGCCTTCGCAAGTAGGGCCCCGTCCCCTGCTCTCCAGCCCACCCTCATGCAAGGTCCCTCCATTCGAGGCATCCCCCAGCTTCCTAATCCCTAGGCACCCAGGGCAGACCTTTGTTACCTTTAGTTTGATCTTGTAATCGGAATGATCTACGTGTGTAAACAGTAGGCTTCCCAGAAGTGACCAGGCTTCGTTTTTTGTGTTCATGTTTATCTATATTTCTAAGCGCTTGTCTCTCATTTCTCACGTGATGCTTTGAGTTCTCTTCTTGGAAGGTGCGGAGTCCCAGCCCCGGCTCCCTCAGTGGTCTCCCCACCGAGTCTTCTGGCAAGGTGGGCTGGGCCGTGACACACTGCTGATGTTTTGGGGGTGAGCGGTGAGGCACCCCACGCTCACCTTCCCCGTCTGGCCCGACATGGTCGGTCTCTGGGAGCACTTTTGTATTTCCTTGGTGGTTCATGCGCTTAGCTCTCCCTGGTCCCCCCCTCCCCCCTCCCCCCGGGCTCTTCCTTCCCCATCAGCCTGGGAATGCCCTTTGCCTTCCTCTAGGGTTCTGGATCTCTTTCCTCATGCTTTCCCACAGTGGGATGAGGAACATTCCATGCTGGCCTCCAAAAAACCGGTCTGCCAGTTCTTGGGATACTGCTTGTGTGAAAACATCCTTATTATCCTCTCACGGATACGTGTGTCCAAGTGTAGACTCCTGGACTAGAGGCTGTTTTCCCTCAACAATTCAAAGGATGTCACTGTCTTTAGGCAGAAAGGGGTTGAGAGTGAACCTAATCTGATTCTTGGTTCTGGGTATGAAACTGAGTGTTTTGTTTTTTCTTCTTCTTCTTCTTCTTCTTTTTTTTTTTTTTTTTCTGTTTTCTTTCTTTTCATGTCTAGAAGCTTCTGGGATTTTCTCTTTGTATCTTTGTTTGGAAGTCCCTTGAAGAAGTGCCTGGGGGGGAGGGCTCCCATCTATTGTGAGAGGTATAGCGAGGGTCCCTTCAAGCTGGAAACCCAGGTCCTTCAGGCATGGGACATGTTTTTAAATTAATTCTTTAATTTCGTTTCTTCCACCTTTCCCTTTCTTTCTTTCTAGAGTGGCTTTTGTTTGTTAGGTTCTGGGACTGGTTCTCCAATTACTTCTATCTCCTGTTTTCTGTCTGTTCTGTTTGAGGTTGGGTGGTACGTCAGGCTGATGTCTAATCCTTTCTATTGGATTTTAAATTTCTGTTTTAATTTTTAATCCCCGAGGACCTCTTCTCTGATTCTTTTCTTTCAGCAGACTTTGTGTTTTTTAGATTGACTGTGAAATTGAGAAGAAAACAGAGATTTCCCATGTGCTTCCCAGACCCCCAGCATTCCCAGCAGAGGGGGCATTTGTCAGTGAACCTACAGCGACACGTCCATCATCACTAAAAGTGATTATTTTAATTTTAATCCCATAATATCGTTGTATTGTAGATACAGTATTTGTTAAATTTTTGTGGGGGGGAAGCGGTATATTCATTTCTGTTTTTTTTTTTTTTTCTTTTTCCTGGATAGTTTTTTTCTTCAAACAATACATTATTGTTTAAAAATTTTCTACACACTTGTGCCTGACTTAACAGAAAGGAGAGCTTGTGGCAGGCGAGAGCTTCCGGTGTGTTTTATTTGGATGTCCAAGCCTGGGGAAGCAGGGGTGGTGGTAGGGAGGGCAGGAACGGGGCTGTGTGTGATGGGTGACTCCAGATCGTCCCTGTCCCCACACAGTCCTGGGGCTGGGGCTGGCTGGAGACGGATTCATCTGCCATTCCGTGGTCAGGTGTGTGGGCCTGTGGCTGCTGGTGCAGGCCACGTGGGCAGGCCTTCCTCATTCACGAGGCCGTCGGGTCTGTGCCCCAGCAGTTGTCCGAGTGGTTGCCCCAGGTGGCCAGTGGAGAGGCCTAGACAGCCGAGGCTGACAGGGTGGTGTCCGACCCACTCCACGCAGCACCTATCATTCAGGTTCAAGGCTTTGCTCAGACGTCTGGGCCCTTCTCTGCCTGCTTGCTTTCAGAGGCCTCCCTGAGGAGCTGACGGCAGGCCTCCAGGGAGGGCTGTTTGGCTGCCCCATTGTGTGGGGAGCCCCTGGTGCCCATGGCTAGGGACTTTTCCTCCCCTGGCTAGACTGTGTGCAGAAGCCTCTTTCCTGCTGACGGGGCTGTGGCAGGCCTTGGGCACCTCGGCAGCCCTGTGTCATCTGCCCCTGGCCCGCTGGCACCCAGTGTGGTCGCAGAGGCCCAGAGACCCTGCAGTGCTTCTGGAAAGCAGCTCCGTGTTCCAGAGGTGCCGGCTCATGGCTTTGGGGGAGGACGGGGGTGCAGCTGGTCCTTACGCTGGAGTCAGTGCCCTTGTTCAGACCCCGCCTCCCTGCGGTTCTCCTTCCCGACGCCTGCGGGCCTGGTCTGGCTGTGTCTCCACTTTCTGGCTGGGCCTCTGGCTCTTTTGGATCCTTGATCAGCTTCGTCTGGTCCACTGGCTTTCTGGCTTTTATGCCTTTTGGAAGATCCCCTTCCTGTGGTCCTAGCACAGCCGAGTGTGTGGTCAGTGGGTCATTTGGTGCAGGCCCAGGTTTTCTGGATCTGTCACGGCGTGGTTTTACCTCTTGCCCTCTGGTGCCTGCTTCTAGCTGGGAGCACTGGTATTTTTTTGGGGGGGGGTGGAGGAGGGCCCTTCTGTCATGTCAATCCCTCCTCTTCCCCAGCAGGCTGCAGGGCCTGCGAGATCAGGCAGAGGAGTCACCGCCAGGGTTGAGAGCAGAGGCCAGGGGGTAGATGGGACCCCTGCTCCTCCTTCCGGTGGTTGACTGCACAGGTGGGGTGGGGAGTCACCATGGAGAGCAGCGGGGGAGCCTCACGTCTGGGAGGAAAGTGGGGCTCACCTGTGCCAGTGACTTGCTCTGTGACCTGGGGCAAATTCACCTGTTGGGGTCTTGACTTCTAGAATGTCAGGGCTGGACTTTGCCTCAGTTTACCCTGCAGCATCTCCACTGGAGGGGTGCCGTGTATGGCTAACTCTCCTGTGGAGTGTGCTTTGCCTCCTGGCGTGGAGGCCAGGCCATTCCGGATCTGCCAGAACCTTGAGAGAGACTCGCTGCTGCTCCTTTTGGGTTGAACACTCTGCTTTGGGTTGGCGTTCACAGGGTCGACGTCGGAATCCTGAGAGCACCTGGCCCTGGTTGCCTTGGAGGACTTCCCAGTCGGGTGAACATCTGCGGTGTCTTCCCCAAGCCCTCTGGGAGTTAGAGGGCCCGTGGCTGGCCCTGCCTGCTTCTCGGGAGCTGCACTTGGTGCTTCTCCGCCCCTCTGAGCACAGCGCCCCTTGGGCTCCCCAGCTCTCTGCTCCCTTTCCCAAGTGTGCGTGCGGCGGCGCGTCCGTCAGAGTCTGCTTCCAGGTGGTTCTCACTGCCCTCTGCAGCTTGCAGCTCTTCCTGCCGTGCCCCAGAGGCTGGTGTGCTCCCTGGCCGTGTGGCCCGCTGTGAGGCCGGTTCAGGGCTGTCTATGCACGTGCGCATCCCTGTTCTGTGCCCAGCGCACAGCCCACGCTCCATGTACTGTCTGTTAGCCTTGTGACTCTGGCTTCAAGAGGTAGCTTCTCCCTTCCTGCTGTTTGTGCTCACACACTCTGGGGAGGGCTGGGAGTGATCTTGGAAAACCCGAACTGGCCGCCCCTGGTGCTCACCCAGGCTCCTGGGCAGGCGGAAAGAGGGTGTGCTGTCGTGGGTCTGACTGGTGGTGGGCCTGGGAGTCCCCCGGCGCAGTGCTCTGCATCCTCTCACAGGCAGAGAAGGAGAATGTTGTGTTTCTGTGAGCAGGGTGTGTCCTTGCCCATCACAGTGGAGGTGGCCCGTGGGGGAGGTCACGGGGCAGTGGAGGGAACAGGGGATTTCTTTTGGATTGCCATGAGAACCAGGGCCGGGGCAATGGAAGTGCTCCCTGAAGCCTTAGGGCGTGACCCGGTCACATGGGCTTTGGGCCTGGAGTCCCAGGTACCTGGCCCAGGCCACGCTTCTTCCCCCTTCCTCAGAATGCCATCCCCTGTAAGCAAGCAGTGTGGGGCCAGACCTGTGCTGTAGGGTCCTCTGTGCATAGAGAACTGGTAGGGGTGGGTCTCATTGTATTTTGGAGGCAGGGTAGCATCTCGCCCTTGGCAGGATGGCTTCCCTACTTCTTGGTGTTGGAACTCCTCAGGCTGTGTCTGGGGGGTGCTCAGGACACAGGGTCTGATGTTCTGCACAGAAGTTCCCCAGTGGGGACGTAGCTATGTGGCCTGTGTCCCAGCTGGTCTCCCACTCTGTGCGCTGTGCATTCTGCCCTGAGCTGTTTCCCAAGCTGTGTGTGCACTGTGCATTCTGCACCCTAGCCTGGTGTCCCATGCTGTGCACTGAGCAGCCTACGCCTCAGCTGGCTCCCCAACGCTGTGCACCAAGTGGCCGGTGCCCCTGCTGGGTTTCCCATGCCGCACGCAGTGGCCTGTGTGGTGGGTCTGGCACACCCAGTGCTACACAGCGTATGTGGATGCACTGGGGCCACCCCTGCAGTGTGACCCCTGGTCCTCATCTGCATGCTCTCCAGGCAGGGCCAGCCCTGGGTGACCGGTAAAGGCAACAGTGGTCAGCTGCTCCCTGTTCTCGCCGTGCGCTTGGTGGCCTAGTGGCTTGGAGGCGCTGCGTGTTCTCAGAAGCACTGCCCCCTGCCCTATCTCCTGCTGCCCCGGGTCCAGGATCCTGGAGCCTCTGGGTGTCAGCTGTCAGACAAGGTGTTATATAACCGTTTCTAACTTAGTTGTTTAATATGTAACAAGTAATAACTGTACCCAGATAAAGCTGTCCACTATCTCTGAGCCCAGTGGTGGGCAGTGGGTGTCGGAGCCAGCTGCAGAAATGAACAGATAAGGGTTTCTAGGGGGAAACTGGACCTTTTTCTCTGCTAAGGTTGAATACCCAGGCCGGTCTGGACCTCGTTCATGCCTCGTTGACATACGTAGGCGCGTAGAAAAGCCCAGGACGGACACAGCTTGTGACACTGCATTTACCCCTCCAAGTCCGCCTCCTCCGTGGAGCGAACCTGTCCAGTGCGTAGGGTGGGGTGTGAGATGTTGGGGAAGTTTCTCACGCTTGAATTCGCTTAGCAGATCGCTCCAAACACAGGTGGGACCACCATGCCCTTGTTCTTAGGACGGTCAGATCTGTTCCACGCCGTGATTGACGCTTTGATCACCTGCCGGCGGGAGTCCTGCCCTGCTCAGGCTATTGACAGAGGTTTTGTTGGAGGTGCCCGCACAGGGCAGCTGTTGTCTGGGGAGGCTGCCGTCTCCTACCCACCCCTGCAGGCGAGGAAGAAGAAGCGGGCGCCTTCCCTCCCGGTTCTCTGTAAGTGTGAAAGGGGCAAGGGACAGCCGGGATTGGGTGAGTGGTGGCCCCAGAGTGCTGAGCCTCAGGGTCTGTTTTGAAGTCACCGTGGGACCAGGCAGTGCCATTAGTCTCATGCATGTCTCAGCTCCTGTGCTGAGACTGTCCCTATGTGCACGGGGAGCTGGTGTCACACGCCTGCCTGGCACCCACCAGCTCTCAATGTTGGTTGGGGCCGGGGGTGGGTGTGTGAGGACTTGTTGGTTTTCCTCTCCTCTGGCACTCGAGAGCGTAAAACTGGTAAAGACCCACAGGAGAAGACTTACTCTGGACTTGGGGTGCCAGGCAGCCACACGGGGAAGTCGGGTTGTGGGAGGTGTTTGTGCGCGTCAGACTCCGGAGGGCTCGCCGCTGTGCCCCGTGTCCCTGAAACAGGGATGGGACTCAGCGCCTTGTAGGATGGAGGGGGTGTGTGGTGACTGCCATGGCACACAGTGCACAGGATGCGCGGTGATTTCACTCTTGCTTTGGTGGGAGGTTAGCCGGATTCCAGAAGGGTGGCAGGCAAGTGTGAGTTAGGTCGAAGCGTTTTCTTGACTGTCGGTCACTCCTGGAGCCATTACATCAGCGCCACCCAGACCGGGGTTTCTGAGCTTTTCAGAAAACATGGGCTCTTTTGAACTTTTGCTGCAGTCTAAATCCACTGATGTTCTACCCTCGTGGTCCCACAAGAGCCAGGCAGCCTCTTGGGGTGTGGCCTCGTGACGCAGTAAGAGTGTCTTAGGAAAGTCCAGACAGACCAGAACGGGCGTACCTTCCTTTCAGACGGGAGGTGACGCCCTGATAATGCCTGGGTGGAGGGGTGGCTAGGAGAGAGCAGGGTTTTTCAAGCGGTGACCTCTGAACCTCTCCAGGCCTTGCCTGGATCCATGAGGCCGACCTCCAGGGCTGGGATCTGGAATCCCACGTCTCTGTAAAGCAGCCTGCAGCTCCGGCAGGGATGCTGGGTTCAGAAGTCACCCCAGCTCAGGAGCTCTGTGTTCTGGGCTTGGAACCACCAGTTGGGTCAGAAACTTGGCAGCTCCCACCTGCCAGCATTATTGCCTAATCAGAAGGTCAAGGGCAGAGTGAGGGGCGGTGGTAGGGCAGTCTGAGCCCTGTGGAACCTGGGGGGCTCTGGGAGAACATGGGACAGGAGGCTGTGATGAGGCTCTTTTTGTTTCTTTGTTTTACATCAGACTTAACAAAAAACGGCTCGTTCCAGGGCTCACCCAGCCCCACGCACACGGGCCGCGGAAGCACGCCCGGCAGTTGACATGGCCACACGTTACATCCAAAATCAACATGATGCACCGTATTTACTCCTGTTCATCCAATTCACAGGGGTGGAAATGACTCACAAAGCCCTAGCCCATCCGGAACCTTCCAAGTACCTGAACCCTTTCCATGAAGCCTTACTCAGACGGGTTCAGGAGAACTATTCCTCTTCCTTCCTCCTGGGTGACGTGGGCTTTGTTCCTCCCTAGGCTGGTAGGGGCTGGATTAGAGGGACACGGGGAGCAGGAACTCCAGTTATGGGGATAGCAGGTGTGCACTGAACCTGTTTGCTTCCCCCTTGCTTTTTGTCCTCTGTCTCCTTGGGCAGGGAGTTCATGGCTCTGCCGAACTTTCCGGGTCTGTGGGACGCTGGGCTCCAGGTGCTCCTGGCTCTAGTCTGACGTCAAGGAGGGAAGGCAGCCCTGAGTGCATGGATGGGACCTCGAGGTCTCCACTGTTCCCCTTTGTTGTCATCGTGGTTGACTTCTTTGCAGGATGGTGCTGGTGCCTCGGCTGTTTGCCTTCTTTCGCTGCCGAGGACCGGATGCTCTCAGCACCTGCTCAGCACTCAGCTGGGACATGGGCTTCAGGAGTGCGCGGGTGGGTTTTCACACGGACCCTGGGAGTCACTCACTGGTCAGGTGTTGGAGGAACCAGTGTGTCCCCTCTGCCTGCTGCCACCACGCTCCCGCTGAGCACTGTGACGTCCTTGGAGGAAGGGACACTGAGCAGAGGGGTGGCGTGGCATGGCTGAGGGCTGGCTCAGTGCTGAAGGAGCCATCCCAGTGGAGTTTTCACTTGTTTTCCTGGAGGGAGCTGGCAGCAGTCTGTACTGACACAGCTTCGGGGTTAACAGGGGCTAAAAACAGTCCTTAAACTGGAATGGGCACGTGAGCAGCCCTGGGATCCCATGAACAGGCCACTACCAGCTCAGTAAGTCCAGGGTGCAGCCAAGGTCCTGCGTGTCCGCCCGGCTCCCCGGCCTGTGCGTGCTCTGGCTGCAGCCATGCGTTGTGTGCTGAGGTCTTCATGCGTGTGTTCCATTCTGTCTGTGGTTTCCTCTCTGAACATCTCCAAGAAGGCTGCTTGACCCTGCGAGAGCTCTTACTCCTCATGCTGTTACTTAATCTAGTTATTCTGCCAGACAGTTTTCAGCCCTTAGCCCTCCATGATTGTAAATGGTGCTTGTCAATGCGTCCGGACTTTAGATACTTGCCCGGAGTCCCCCTTTGGCATTCACGTGGAGTCCGTGGGTTATATTAGGTGGTGTCTCTTTTGCTTCTGATGAAGAAAACTTCAGAGTTTGAAGCCTTCGGAATCTTGCAGGCTCTGGAAGCCTTCCTGTCTTCGTCGCAGGAGTGCGGGATTTGCATCCCACTGAGCTTGTAAACCTGGGGGCCCCAAGCCCTGGGGAGCGACCCCTGGCCGGTGTCCCCAGGAGACCCCCGCCCCCAGCCTCCTGCCAGTCTGCGCTCTGCCTTGTTGGAGGGAAGGGGGGAGTTGTCAGTCCCGGTTGGGGTGGCGACCTGAGAGCCGCTTCCCTTTCTCCCCTAGGAGTCTGTCCTGTGTGGCGGGCGGCACTCCGGGCACCCATTCTACCACCGGAAGCCTTCCTGGGACCGTGGACCCCGTAGAATGTTTGTCTTCTTGCCTCCCCTCATTGCTCAGGACAGGCGTTGACGGACCCCAACGGGCTTTGGTGGTCTTTCAGCTTTTATCAAGCGACTCCTGGTGCTTGTGGCGACTTAGGGCGGCTTCATGTTTTCCCGAGGGCTGGGAGATGCCGCAGAGCTAATAATTCCTTGGCCAGATGTGCTTGGAGATGTCAGGGTGGATAAAGCTATTTTCCTGTGGCAGAACTTGCAGAAAATTCAGTGTATCTCTATAAGGGGAGGATAGATTATGCTGGTTCCACATGTGGGGGCACGGGACCTTTTTGGGCTGATGGCGTCCCAGGGCAATAGAGATGTCATTCACGTACCACACAGTTCACCCAATTAAATTTGAAGTGTACGAGTTGGTCACAATGAGTATATTCACAGATTTGTGCTGTTCGTGTGTGTGTGTGTGTGTGTGTGTGTGTAGACACATGTACTATACATCGTACCCAGTTACAAACTCACAGGTATGTCCAACCAGCACCTATTTTATTTCATTTCATTTTATTATTTTTTTAAGATTTTATTTTATTTTATTAAGGTTTTATTTTATTTTACTTTTAAATTTAGAACGTGAGCAGGGAGTGTGGGAGAGAGAACCCCAAGCAGGCTCTACATGGAGTGTGGAGCCCGTTGTGGGGCTCGATCCTGTGACCCTGAGATCCTGACCCGAGCCAAAATCAACACTTGATCGCTCAGCCCACCGAGCCCCCTAGGTGCCCCGAGCCACCAGTCAATTCTAGACCTGAGCGAGACCTCACAGGGAAGCCTCCAATCCCTGGTTACTCCTCTCATTCCATCGCCCCCGCCACCACTCGGCACCCACTGGCCTCTTTCCGGTCTCTGTGGGTTTCACTGTTGGGGACATTTCTAGGAGTGGGATCCTCTGGCCTGTGGTTTTCGGCCTAGCTGCTTTCATCGAGACTGGCCCATGTGGTGGGAGCTGTTGGCACTTCATTTCTTTTTATGGCTGAACAATATCCTTTCCTAGGGTAGCCTCCATCTTCTGTTTTTTAGTTCAGCTGCGGGTGGGAAATTCGGGCTCTTCTTAACCTTTTGATTATGGTGAATCATGCTTTTACAAGCAGCAGTAAAAAGTACCTGTCGGAGTCCCTGCTTTCAATTTTTTTTTTTTTTGGGGGGGGGGGTGCATGCCTAGATGTAGAATTGTGGGATATTATGATGATCCTGTTTGTAGTGTTTCTGAGGAATTGCTGTGCAGTTTTCCGTAGTGGCTGCATCACTTCGTGTCCACATCAGCAGTGGACCAGCGTTCTAGTTTCTCCGTATCCTCGTTGATACTTGGTATTTTCTGATTCTGCAGAAGTGCTGGTGGGGCTTCCATGGGGACAGCGTTGTGTCTGTGGGCTGTTTTGACTTAGTACTGTCAAGTCTTCCAGTCCATGAACACGAGGTATATTATCTTATTTACGTCTTGTTGTTGTTGTTGTTGTTTGTTTGTTTTTTAAGATTTTTATTTAATTATTTGAAAGAGAGTGAGTGAGAGAGAGAGAGAGCATGAGTACGGGGGGCGAGGGCAGAGAGAGAGGGAAAAGGAGACTCCTCACTGAGCAAGGAGCCCGATGGGGGGCTCAATCCCAGGACCTGGGATCATGACCTGAGCAGAGGGCAGGTGCTTAAATGACTGAGCCACCCAGGAGCCCCTGGGTCTTCTTTGTATTCTTACAACAACATTTTATAGACTTGAGTATTATAAGATTTTCACCTTTGGTTAAATTTATTCCTAATTATTGTTCTGTAAATGGAGTTATTTTCTTAAATTTCATTTCAGATCGCTCATTTTATATAGAAATATAATTGTTTATTTTAATATCCTGATGAATTTGTTATTTCAATCTAGTAGTTTTATGTATGTGCAGTCTTTAGCGTTTTTTTGCATGTAAAGTCACATCATCTGGGAATAGAGATAACTTTAGTTTTTCTTTTCAGTTTGGATACCATGTATTTATTTTTCTTGCCTAATTGCTCTGGCTAGAGCTTTCAGTACTATGTTGAGTAGAGATGACAAAAGCAGCCCTTTTTTTAAGATTTTATTTATTAGAGAGAGAGAGCGCAAGTAGGGAGGGGCAGACGGGGGAGGGAGAAGCAGGCTCCCTCCTGAGCAAGGTGCCCGACCAGGGGCTGGATCCCAGGACCCTGAGATGATGACCTGAGTGCAAGGCAGATGCCTAACTGACTGGGCCATCCAGGTGCCCCTTCCTTGACTTGATCTTAGAGGGAAAGCTTTCACTCTTATGCCTTTGAGGATGCTGGTAATTGGGGATTTTTTCTTATGTGATAAACTGTATTGTGGTTAGAGTTCCCTTCTACTCTGTCTGGATGTTTGGTGTCCTCCCCAAATTTATATGTTGAAATCCTAGTAGGTGGGGGCCTTTGGGAAGTGATTAGGGCATGAGAGTGGAGCCCTCAGGAACGGGATTAGTGCTTTTGTAAAGGAGATCCTACAGAGCTCTCTAACTCCTGGCCTGTGAAGGTACAGGAAAAGTCTGTGACCTGGAACAGAGCCCTCCCTCAAAAGCTGAATTTCCAGCTTTTGGAACAGTGAGCCGTTTATTTCCGTTGGTTATAAACTGTGCAGTTCGTCCTAGTAGCCTGAACGGACCAAGACATCTCTTCCTAGTTCATCGAGTGCTTGTATCATGACAGGCTGGTGAATTTTGTCAAGTGCTTTTCCTTCATCAAGTGAGATGATCATGTCAGTTTTTTCCCTTTATTCCATGAACATGGTGTGTTCTCTCGAGTGGTTTTTGTAGGTTGAACTTTCTCTGTATTCCTTGCATAAATCGCACAGGTCAGGTGGGTCATCCTTCCATCTACCACTGAAGTCGGTTTACTCCTGTTTGTGTTTTGTTGAGGACTTTGCATCCGTGTTCATCAGCCATGCTGGTCTCCAGTGAAGCTGTCCAATCCAGGGCTTTTCTTTGGTTACTGACAATCTCCTTGCTTGTTCCAGATCTGTGTAGACTTTCTCGTTTTTCATGGCGCTGTTTGGGGTAGATGGTGGTTTTCTAGGAATCTGTCCGTTGCACCTGTCTTACCCATCCGTTGGCACAGAGTTGTTGATAGTTCTCTCTCGTCCTTTTTATTTCTGTAAAACCGTAGTGTGCCCGCCTTCGTTTCTGATCATAATAATCTTGAGTGCGCTCTTTTTTCCTTAGTCAGTCTCACTAGTGGTCTGTCCATTCAATTGAGCTTTTCAGAGAAACAGCTTTTGCTTTTACTGATTTTTCTCTGTTGCTTTTCTGTTCTGGGTTGTATTCATCGTTGCTCCAACCTTTATGCTTTTCTTTCCTTCGTCAGCGTTCCGTTCAGTTTGTTCCAGCTTTGTTTCTGTTGTTGTTAAGTAGGCCATGTGCCCACCGTGGAGCCCAGTGAGGGGCTTGAACTCAGGACCCTGAGATCAACACCTGAGCTGAGATCACGAGTCAGATGCCCAACTGACTGAGCCGTCCAGGCACCCCGTTCTAGTTTTGTAAGGCATGAACTTGGGTGTGGGATTTGAGATCTTTCCTCTGTAATGGAACCATGAGCAGCTATGTGCCGCCTTAGTGCTTCTAAGCGCCTTCTTAGCGCTTTTGAGCATCTTTTGAGTTTTTGTATGTTGTGTTGTTGTTTGCCTTTGCCTCACGATGTTTTAGAACTTCTGTCATGACTTCATCTTTGATCCACTGGTGGTTAGAGGATGTGCTAATTTCCACGTGTTTTTGAATTTTTTTGACTTCTGTGGCTCTCTTGTTTCATTCTGTTGTGAGGAGAAAAGAAACTTCTATGATTTCAGTCCGTTTACATTTGGTTGGACACCTTTCGTGGCCCAACAGGTGAGGTCTACAGTCGGGGCCGTTGTGCATGTGTGCCCTTGAGAGCAGTGTGCGTGCTGCTGTGGTCGGGTAGAGCGTGGGCAGCATCTGTGATGTCGGGTGGGGTGACCCCGCGGTGTCCTCTTTTTCCTTCTTGAGCTTCTGCCTGGCTGTTCTGTCCATGACCAAAAGTGGAATATTCACGTCTCCGACCGTTACTGTAGAAGGACTGTCTGTTTCCCTTCAGTTCTGATGCCAGTTACCGCATAAACTTGGGGGCTCTGATTTTGGTGTATATATGTTTTTAATTGTTAAATCTTTTTTTTTTTTTTTTTTTTTTTTAGATTTTATTGACTCATTTGACAGAGAGCAGGAGAGCACACAGGCAGGGGGAGCAGCAGGCAGGGGGAGCAGGAGAGGGAGAGGCAGGTTCCATACCGAGTAGGGAGCCCAACACAGGCCTCGATCCCAGGACCCTGAGCTCCTGACCTGATTTGAAGGCAGACACTTAACCGACCGAGCCACCCAGGAGCCCCAGTTAAATCTTTTTGATGAATTGACCCTATTCTCAGTATAGAATGTCCTTCTTCGTCTTTCTAGGAATTTTCACTTAAGGTGTGTTTTGGCCGACAGAGGTATCGCCCTCCCAGCTCTCTTTTGGTCACCGGTGACACGAAATAATCTTCTCCCATCTCTTCACTTGGAACCGGATTGTGTCTTTTGTTCTAAAGGGAGTCTCCTGGAAACCGCATATTGTTGGGTTTTGTGTCTTTATTTTTTTCCATCCTGCCAGTCTCTGCCTCTTGAGGGTTCCATTTATTTGCATGTAATTACTGATCGTGGCCACTTTGCCAGTATTCCTGTGCGTGGGCAGGGAGGGTGCATCTTACAGCTTGCTGTCCTTTGTGTCTCTAGAATCCTTTCTTGTAACTAAGGTTTTAAGGAAGGCTGCTTCGGTGTGGACATTTGTGGAATAAGTTATGTTTAGGAGAACCTTTACGAAACACTGAAACTTGCATTGGTCGTTACGGTTCCCTTGATAGTATATCTTGGGGTTGCCGTGCTGGATAGTGGAGAGGTGCCTGCATTTCCTAGCTGACTCCAGAAACCCCTGGCATAAGGTGTCCTGCTGCTGTTTGAGAAGGGTAGGGGGTGTGGATTCCTTCCTTGGCCTGGCACCGAGCTTATGGGACTTGCCTCTGACCCTGTCTTTGACTCTCAGGACCACCCTTGCAAGCAGGGAGAATGGGTGGGGAGAGGGGAGCCCTTCTGGTCCCAGGCCTCATTCAGGGTCAGGGGGGCATGAGCGGGTGGAAGGGTTAGGCTTGTCCTCACAGAGCGTTGGATCCCATGTCCCAGGTTCTTTAATTCCCTGAGAATGGAGAAGTGAGGGGTAGTGTGTTCCCACGAAGGCCCACCTGCTTGAATGATTGGGGGTGTGCTGGTGAGAGGAAGGACTTCATTCATGTATGTTGCTTCTGTGCTCTTAGCATTTTATTTATTTTTTATGATTTTGGCCTTTTTTTTTTTTTTTTGCTGTGAGCACATGAGCAGAGGGAGAGGGAGAAGCAGGCTCCCTGCTGAGCAGGGAGCCCCACAGGAGGCGCCCCAAAGGCAGACCAGTAAGGAACAGGCTTCCCACTCTCCGCATTTTACATATCAAAGGCAAATTCATTTCACAGTTCTGGCCCATATTTGGTCTTCAGCAAACATTTAATTTCCTTTCCCTGGGGGAGTTTTCAGGAAAGATCCTGGGTTCTTGTCAGTCCCAGGGTCTGGAAGCTGTGGGGGGTTTGGGAACACAGGTGATACTATTTAGCCCTGTGCTGTCACATCATAACTGTTCGTCTTTGCTCTCAGGTGTGCTGGCCCCTTCCTCGCCAAGGCCTTGGGTTTGGAGCGGCCTTCTGGAGGCAGGGAACTGGTCTGGTACCAGGCCTCGCACAGTCGTACTCCTTTTTTATTTCTCATGATGTTCGAGGTCCTTGGACGCTTAAGAAGGTGGAGGTGGTCACCTGAATGGATGTATGTCTGCGTGGAGGTCTCACTTAGCCTCTGTTCCTTCTGGTGCCAAATTTGGGCACACACGTGCCACTTGAATTCATTTGACTTCTTAGGTGCCTCTCAGGGTCCATTTGGGCCTGCGCTGGTGAGCGCGGTGGTCTTGCACAGGAGTGCGTCCTTAGGGATAGAAATAACAGGCATTCTGAAGATCCTCGCCCCATTTAGCCAAGCCAGTCTCAAGTGCTCAGGTCAGAAATAGATCCTCTCTCCTCTTAAGCTTGAGCTCAGTCCTGGGAGGTAATCCTGCAGCGGGCAAGAGTAGGGCGGTGCTGTCTGCCCTGGGAGACACTGTGTCCCTCCCTGTCCCCCACAGCGTGTCCCCTCCGGCTGCAAGCTCTGGTCTTCCATGTCGGACCGTTTAAACCTAAGAAGGGGAGCATCTGGGACCAGCATTACAGAGAACATGTCTGGGTGGAGATATGAGCAGGTGCCCTGGGTGCCCCATCAAGCTCAGACCCAAGTTTCTCCCAGGAGAGGTGGAGGACAGAGGGTCACACTCTGGTGTCCACAGTGCACCGTCCACGGGAAGGCTGGCCTTCCTGCAGAACTCTGCTAGAAAACTGGAAATACTGGATGTGTGACATTTGCTGACTGTCCCTATTTGGTGGCTTGTACCGGAGGTAGGAAAGGATGTTCTGAATGCTTCCAGCTCTGCGTCTTGCAGGAATCCCGAAGGACAGGGAGCACAGTTGGGCAGTTACTCTTCAGCGGTGATGGCCCTCCTCGGGCGCCCCCCGCGGATCCGCCCAGCCCTGGAATGGAGTGCAGTGCCCCCGTTTATTTTCGTGGCCCTATCTCAGGTGAACCGTTCTGAAACCCAGTATCCTTGTTCCTGAAATCTCTCCTGATTCACCGAGTCTCTAAGGGCCTTGGTTTTCTGCGTGAACGTGGCTGGTGGTGGTGCAGCCTGTCCTGGGGGCCATCCAAGTCCTGAGTGCTGGGAGAGGTCACTGTTCCGGGGACCCTGCCCCAAGCCTCGGGGCTGCTCAGTCTGTGGACACTGCAGGCCTCACAGGTTTGCTCCCGGGACCACTTCACACCCTTAAAAGTGGCAACCCTGGGGCACCTGTGTGGCTCAGTGGGTTAAGCCTCTGCCTTCAGCTCAGGTCATGATCTCAGGGTCCTGGGATCGAGCCCCACATCGGGCTCTCTGCTCAGTAGGGAGCCTGCAAACCCCCCCTTTCTGCCTGCCTCTGTGCCTACTTGTGATATGTCAAATAAATAAATAAAATCTTAAAAAAAAAAAAAGGTGGCAACCCTCCAGAGCTTGTGTTTTTGTGACCATGCCTATTGATTTTTGCTGTTGCAGAAACAAAGACACATTTCCAAAATATTTATTCCTGCATAAAAAGAAGTCTGTTATATGTAAACATAAGGACTCTGTCTTAAAAACGTGGAGCTGTGTTTTCAAATAAAATTGTAATGAGAGGGGCGCCTGGGTGGCTCAGTGGTTTAAGCCTCTGCCTTCAGCTCGGGTCATGATCTCGGGGTCCTGGGATCGAGCCCTGCATCAGGCTCTCTGCTCAGCGGGGAGCCTGCTTCCCCCCTCTCTCTCTGCCTGCCTCTCTGCCTACTTGTGATCTCTCTCTATCAAATAAATAAATAAAAATCTTTAAAAAAAACAAGAAGTAATGAGAGTGTGGTCATTGTCCATTTTGTAAATCCTGTAAGATCCGGCTTAATAGAAGGCGGATGGGTTCTCAAACTTGCTTCTGCATCCCGTCACATGTCCTGTGGCCTCTGGGACACCCCAGCATGCTCTTGGGGTTGGGGAGAGGCCCCCTGTGTTAGTTAGTCTGAAGGTGATTTTGATGTTGTCCTTGGCACGTGAAGTCGGTCAAGGCTGGGGCTCCCGGGAGAGGCTGCGGGTGGAGGTGTGGGTGTGGGTGTGGGCACGGCCGGGCTGCTGGGATACTGGGGTCTGTCCTGAGCTGGCCCTGCAGCACCCTGTCCTTGGCGAGGGCCCTGTGGACTCCCCTCTGTGTCTCTTGTGTCCTCTCTAGCTCAGGGATGCCCTGAAGACCCTGGCCCAGGGTTGTTGAGCACCAGATGAGGGGGGAACCCGGGTCTTCAGTCTTCCAGCATATTCGTGTCCATTCTGGAGCTGCAGTACACATACCGTGGGAGATGCTGGTGCCCCCTTGAGCTGCATTCACTGAGGGGTCAGCTTGGGATGGGACGTGGATAGATGCTCTGCCTAGCTCGATTCCGGGACTGTGAGACGTGGGGCAGTTGGGTGACTGCTGTTTGCTGAGCCTGTGCCGTGCATCTGCTCCTGCTGGCCACCCAGATTGCAGGGTCGAGTTCCCGGCCACTGTCCTGTTTCCCCACTGGCAACTCCAGTGTCTGCAGAGGCATCTGAGACAGGCGTCAGGCTGAACGCCCCCCAGAGTGCTTTGGGACAGGAGTGAGACCGGCCCTTTGTACCTGAGGCACAGAAGGTAAGCTGAGAGGGGAGAGGGGCCCCACGACCCGGCCCCGTCCCTCCTCTGGCCTGGCCGAGCTGCCCACAGAAGGCCTGGGGCCCCGAAGCCTCAGCCAGTGCTCAGAATCGGATCCTCGGGGTTGGGGCGGGGAAAGCTGGCCTGGAGCTTGGTGTACGGACAGACAGACAGACTATGAGCAGAGGGTGAAGTGGTCTTGGCTCTGGGACCTGTCTTTCTGTGTCAGCATACACTTTACTCACCACGCTTCTGATGCTCCCCAGATCTCCAGACGGCAGTAGTGGGGGGAGGGGTCCTGTAATTCTGTGCGGTTCTGACGCTAATCCCCCAACCACGATGGGCTTTAGGGCTCGAGACTGCACCAGAAAGGGGCCCCCACTTCAGATGCCTGCTGACGTCCCAGGCCCCAGGACTTCAACCAGATGAGTATGAACCGGGGGTGCCCCCCTTGGGGAGTTTGCTCGACTGGCCCATGGAATTCAGGAAGGCAGTTTATTTATGTTTGTAGGTTTGTTATAAAGGCTGCAACTCAGGAATGGCCAGATGGGGGAAATGCAGAGAGCAAGGTACAGGGGAAGGGGGAACATGGAGCTTCCATGTTCTCCCCAGGGGCTCCCAGCACCCCAAAGCGCTCCCCCACCTGGAAGCTCCCTGAACCCTTTACTTTAGGGGTTTTGTGGGGGTTTCATTAGGTGGACGTGGTTCATCAGCTTGCTGGCCATTTGTGGTTAGCTCAGTCTCTCGCCCCCATCCCTTCTCTGGAGGTCCCCTCAGTCTCCAGCCCCCGTCCCTTCCCTGGAGGTCATGAAGGCGGGGACATTTCCACATCCTAACATGCCTGGTCTTTCTGGTGACCATCTGGCTCCCATCCCAAAGGTACCGAGGGGTCCCAGCCACCTGGTTCATTGGCCTACGAGACACTCATCACTCCGGAGGTTCTGGGAGTTATGGGAGCCGTGAGCCAGGAACTGGGACAAGGACCAAATATTTGTTGATTACACCACGCAGGTGACGCATGACAAGCCATAGAGAGTATCTGGGGTGTTGAGCACTGGTCAGCCTGGAAAGTGTGAACGGGAGGCTAGGGATGTGAGGAATCCGAGATCTCTTGGCGAAGGGAAAGTGTTTCAGTGGCTGACGCAGGTGGCATTGGTCAAACTGAAGGGTAGATTGCTCTGCAAGTCTTGATGGCCACTTTCCTCCTGTGGGGTCCCATAGCTCCCTCCTCTCTGGGCATTTAGCATGCATCACAGTTGTGGAAGGTAATGGAATTCTCAAACGATTTAGATAAACATCAGTAATTCTTAGAGGAGACCCCCCCTTCTCCTTTTTTCTTTTTGAAGATTTATTTTAAAGATTTTATTTATTTATTTGACAGAGATCACAAATTGGCAGAGAGGTAGGCAGAGAGAGAGGAGGAAGCAGGCTCCCTGCTGAGCAGAGAGCCTGATTCGGGGCTCGATCCCAGGACCCTGAGATCATGACCGGAGCCTAAGGCAGAGGCTTTAACCCACTGAGCCACCCAGGCGCCCCTGAAGATTTACTTTAGAGAGAGAGTACAAGAAGGGGGAGGGGCGGGGGAGAAAGAGGATCTGGAGCAGACTCGCCACTGACCATGGAGCCTGTCACAGGGCTCGATCCCACGACCCTGAGATCAGGACCTGAGCCAAAACCAAGAGTCAGATGCTTAACTGACTGAGCCATCCAGGAGCCCCTATAGGACACCTTTTGAAGTTCCTCTGTGGTGACTGTTTTAATAGCTCAGATCATCAGGGAGAGGAACATTGAATACTGGCGCATGCAGTGTGGAGTTCGGTGGCGGGGGGGGGGGGGTGCTGAGCTCTTGATTGGCCTTCCAGGGGAATACCCCGCCTTGTCCCTGAGACTCCATTTGCTTGAAGAACACTGGATGTCTCGAGGTGCACTCTCCCTCTCAGCGGCAGACTCTGTTCAGCACGGTTTGCTGGGGACAGCAGCTGCCACAGTGGCCCCTGGGGTGGGTTTCTGCTCCTCTGACGTGGGTAGGGCTCTGCTTTGTCTCTTTCCCTTTGCCTCTGTCCAGGGAGCCAACTTGCCTAGACAGAGGGAGGACCTGCTCTTGGGTCAGTGAGTGAATAGCTGGGATTCCTTAGGGAAGTCAGCTGTAGGGGCTGTGCCCCTCGGGGATTGTCCCCAGCTGGGCCCCTGGGTGTCTAGTAGAACGTTCACGTTCTAGTGAACATCCAAGTTCACTTGGGACGTGTTTCAACATGCTCCTGCTGTTTTTGCAGGGCGGATAAAAGCCGTGCTTGGCCCCGCAGGCCACAGGCTGCTTTTCTTCCCATGTTTTCCTTGTGGGGTGTGGACCAAGCCTTGGCCACGTGCCTGTGTCCTGCCTCGATGGCCCCAAGAAACAAGGTTAGGGACCTTCTTCCAGATGGCTCTGTAGTTGCCCATGCTCATCAGGGAGAAGGGCTGGACAGTGGGTGTGTCCCCCCCTTGTCCTAGTCTGCTCGGGTCTGCCCTCCTGGAATAGCACAGCCTGGGGGCTTCATGAGCTTGGGCATGCTTCTCACCCTTCTGGAAGATGGGGCCAAGACCTGGCGCTGGTGGATTCCCTGTGCCTGTGCTGTGAGGGTTCCCTAACTGGTTTGCAGGGGGCACCTCCTCACTGGGTTTACAAGGAGGGGGGAAGAGGAGGTAAGAAGGGGAGGGAGAGGGAGGGCAGGAGGTGGGAGGAAGAGGGGAGGGGAGAGTGGACAGGGAGGGGGAGGGGGAGGGAGAAGAAGAGAAGGGGGAGGGAGGGCAGGATGGAGGGGAAAGGGAGGAGGGGGAGGGGTGGGGGGAGTAGCTGCTGGAAGGGCTAAGCAGGGCTTGAGAAGGGCTAAGTACAAGGAGGTCACGAAAACTCGTGGCAGAGCCGTACTGCTAGATTTGATAGAAGCACTGGAAGGTGATTAGATTTTTTTTTTTAAAGATTTTATTTATTTATTCGACAGAGAGAGATCACAAGTAGGCAGAGAGGCAAGGGAGAGAGAGAGAGAGAGAGGAGGAAGCAGGCTCCCTGCTGAGCACAGAGCCCGATGCGGGGCTCAATCCCAGGACCGTGAGATCATGACCTGAGCCGAAGGCAGTGGCTTAACCCACTGAGCCACCCAGGCGCCCCTGGGTCGTGTTCACTAGGCCCGGCTGCTGGGCCAGTGTCTCGGCTGGTAAGAACTGCCGCATCTCCCTTGTCCATACCAGAATCTCAGTTCCCCTCACAAAAGGAGCACGTCTCCTCACACGTGTTTGTAGTACTCTATCCCCCGTACCTGGAGCCCGCAGTCGTTCCTTACGGGTGTGTGGAGTGATGCAGAGGAAGAGGCGACTGTCTTTCCTATGTAACTACCGTCCTGCAGGTGGGGGGCATGGGACCTTGGGCTGTGCCCTGTTAATAGGGCTATTCTCCGGGCAGATGGGCATCGACACGAGACTGACTCTGTTTCCCACCAGTTTCCTCTGTGACGAGGGACAAAATCTTCCCCTGTGGTCGCCGGTGCCTCCCTCACTCGACATTGTCCTGTGGTTGGTGGTGCCTCCCTCACTCATCATTGCTTAAAATCCTGTAGCCAAGTTTCTCCACCTGAACGTGGTCTTCACTGTACTTTCCTCTTTATCTTGTTGTTTTTGTCATTGTTTTCCCCTGACTTCCTGAGGGACGAAAGAAAATGGGGAGAAAGGAGAGAAGGAGAACAAAACAAAATCGAGGGGCAGAGTTCTTTGCATTTCTAGAAGCTTCTGGGCTGTATTTCTAGAAGCTTCTGGGCTGTTCTCCCGTTCTTGTGACTTCTCTGCAGCACTTAATAGCCTCATTGTTTTCCGTGGAGAGCTGTGATTTCTCTGGAATCCCTAGAAAGGGGAGCGGGCAGAGCAAGCCACGGGCGAGGGAAGGAGACCATGCTTGAGCGTCACGAGGGACTCAGGTGGGGTTTTGGGGGTGAGGGCTGGTGGGGGGAGAAGCAGCTGGAACGCTGGTCTGAAACTTGACAAAAGCACTTTTTACTAGGAAGATCAGCTCTAAGATTATGTGATTCCTGTTCCCTCTTGCGAACATTCAGACGAGAGTCTGTGGAATAGGGTGAAGGTCTCAGCTGTGCCCCCCAAGCTGTCCGATTGGCCTTCTTTCAGGTCCTGGTTGGTCTGTGTCCTCCTGGGTCCTTTTCTGCCACGAACTCAGGTGAATTCATGGACCTGCACGTTTGTCACTTTCCTCCTCGTGCAAGTAGCCCCTCCCCCTCCTCCTCGGCTCCTTTTCCTTCTTGATCTCCGCCTTTGGCCAGTGCTGTGAGAAGCGTCTTTCGGGATTGATATCATTTTGTCCACAGCACTGCAGGATGTCTGTGGGCCAGCGGGCCCAGGCGAGAGGAGCAGGGCTGGAGCAGGGTCTGGGTGTCTGTGTGGAAGGCAGGGGAGGACATCCCTGGGGAGGGCCGTGCCTGAGCACCTGGAGGAGGCTGGTGGGTGAGGGGAGCTGTGGGTCGGAGGGGAGGCGGGGCCCCAGGGTCAGGCCTGGTGGCTGTTGGGCGTCCCCAAGGATCTGCAGCCTGCTTGAGAGGGGACGCCAGTGCAGCGGGGGTTGAGGCTGGTGTGAGGGAGGAGAGGGGTGGCTGAGGGGGAGGAAGGTGGTGGGTGGGTTTCTCCTGCTCCCGTAGCCGAGCAGCTGCGCTGCTGGTGGAGGTGGGTCGTGCCAAGCCAGGGACGGGGACAGGGACGGGGAGAGGGACAAGTGCATTTTCACTGCTTCCAGTTATTTTTTTCTCCCCAGGTTTTTTGCTGGTCCTTTGGTTTTGTAGAGAGGGCCTGGGGCTGGGAAGGAGGTGGATTTTCCTTCCTGGCTTCCGGGCGAGAATCTTCGGAAGGTGTTCCTTGCCCAGAGTTTGTCGTGTCTTCTTCCGTGCCTTCTCTTAACCGTGTTTCATGATGATTGAGTCGTTCGTCTGTGGGGATGGTGGGGGGTGAGGATCCGCCTGTGTTTTTCTGAGCGCCGCTGGCCCCTAACCCCGGATCTTTCTTTTCGTTCTTCCTTGGTGGCTCGGCTCACCCAGATCCTGTTCCGTTCTGCCGACTTCCGTGTCTGTCCCGGCCTGTCCACCCGTCTGCAGGGAAGCCGGGTCCTGGCAGACAGACCTGGGGTGTCGGCCAGGAGTGCACTCGCTCCCCCATTACCTGAGCCAGTAGCGAGGGGAGGGCTGCCCTTCCCAGGAACAGCCGCGTTTGCGCCAGGCACCTTCTTTCGGATTTCTGGTGGGTTCTTCGCCAAAGTTTCTGGGTTTTCCTCAGATACATATATACTTCTTAAGTCATTATTTCTGTTGCTTCTAAGAATAAGACTGCTTTATTTTTTTGTCACTGTCTGGGTGTTGTTTCCCAGAAAGACGGAGGGCGTGTGGGTTGCGCTGGGATCTGATTTATCAGATGCTGACAGGAGCTTGGCCTTAGCTGGTGGTCCTGTATTTCCTCTGGAAATAACGCCGGCTTCTTAGCTTTTTCTAGACAACTTTCACGCTTGGTTTCTGTTTCGTACCTTGCGGTGTCATCTAGGGGTGTATCACATGGGGTGGCCCCTGCTGTCATCTGGGCTTGCTGTCCCTCACTGTAAGGGCAAGGTTACTGGTTCCTCCTCGTTATGTCAGCCTTTTGGTGGTTGGACGTTTCTGGTAGATGCTTTCATGAGCTCAAGAGCATTCCCTCTTTTACTCCCCGTCTCTGACCTGCAGACCCCTGACAAGCAGGGGAGGTTCCCCCCGTTATCCTCTGTGCTTCGAATTTCAGGCTCTTCTTTTAAATCTTTTTTTTTTCCTCCTCTGAAAGAAAATGATAAAATATGCTTCAAACAATGTGATCGGAAAGAACAAAAATGAAGACAAATGAGTGCATGATTTTTCTATTCTCTTCTTATCCTACAAGTTCTGCTCATCAACGAAATAATAAAACACGTGGGGCAGATTCAAATGCCTGATGATTCAGTCCTGGCTCTCTCCTCTCTTTGCTCTGGGACCTTGGGAGGTACTCACTGTACCTCAGCCTTGGTTTCTTCATCCTGAGAAACAGTTCTGCTTTGAAGGATTGACGGCGTTTCCTTGTCCGTAAGCAAGAACCATTCATTTTTACATTCCGTTATGTGTCTTCTCTGCATTTACTTGTTTCAGTTTAATCCTCAAAAACCTCTTCTGTGGTGGGTGGTGGAGCATCTGGCGAGGCGTGTGACCTAGGCAGGTTGTCAATCAGGGTGGTGGTCATTGCTATTTGTGGGCAACACGGCCGTCCCCTTCATCCCTGGTGGCATCAGCAGGACAGTCAGGGAAAGCTGGTCGACCCCAGAGTGTCAGCCCCATGGATCCTGTGTGCCAGCGTGTGGAAGCCTGATGATTAGGACACGGTCTTCCTAGAGCACATGCTGCAAACCCAAACATTCCTGTTGGCCAGCCCCTTTCGGATGAACGCTCTTGCTTGTAGCTCTGTGCTGGTACCACACTATTTTGACCATTTTTGCTTTATAATTTACTGTGAGAGGAGGGCAGCTCTCCCTTAGTGTGCACCAACCGCAGACTTGTGACTGATTGCGCTCGTTTTCATGCATTTAGGTTGATAGCCGCATCTCATTTACAAAACGAACTTTCATTTCTCAATTGATTGCTTTGAAGGGCATCGGATCTCTGCGAGGTGTCCTCTTCCCGTTGGGAACTTTGCCTGTTTCCCTGAATCCGGGGCTCTTCCATGTCTGGGGCAGGCTGCAACTTCTCTGGCTTACGTAGGGCTGTGCTTCTGCTGTTGGGATGGAGCTAAAACATGTGTGTGTGCGCACGTACCCTTCTCCGTGCAGTCACTGCATCTGTGGGCACGTGCATTTACCCTGTCCCTTGCTGTTCCTCTGACTGACTTTAGGGGGAGGTTTCCTGCCTCTTTGGAGTCGGTAGCCTGTCTTGCTGCAGGTCCAGTCGGGGAGGCCTCGGATAGCTGGTCTTCGAGCTTGCTCGATGGCCCGCTCCTGGAAGCCCCACGGTGAGGACTGGAGGATCCTTGGTTCTGCTTGACCGTGGAGTTGAGATCCCCGTCTGGGCCCAGGCGTACGTTTTTATTAAGTCAGGGTGACTTCTGGGATGGTGGCCAGTTGGGTGGGATTCCCTGACCTGGGCCAACTTGCCATCCCTGTGGGAGCCCCTGAGGGTCGCTGGTGGACGGGCCATGGAGGGAGGGCCCTTCTGGACGCTGGCCATGACCGCCCTCCTGCATTGTTGCTGAATGCTTCCGGTGTGCTGGAGGGTTCCAAAGGACGGTGTTGGCATCTGGGTGCGGCCGAGGTCATTGTGACATTTCTGGAATGGCGCGTCCCGCCTGCAGGCAGACCCACTTAAAGCCGTGTGAGCTCTGGCATTTCCGTGTAATTTTGCTTCTCTTTTAGGCTGCCTTCAGGTTCTGGCACTTGCCTTCTGACATTATATAATGACTTTTCCTTAGGTTCCATTCCATTGATCCATTTCTCAATCTGTCGTTCTCCGTTTGCTGTCACAAACGGACTCTGCTATCTGGAAGGTATTGAATTTAAGTTTTTTTTAAATGAAGAGCGTTCTGTCCCCTTTTACCAAGGCCTAGACTCTCCCAGAGCCGTGTGGCTGCTCCCACTGAATGTCCTCATCACGAAAGGTGGGATTTGTTGGGTGTCTGGATGTTTTGGAAGATACCACAGATACTACACAGGGATTGGGGGTCCTTTGTTTCTGATATGCATTGGGAGTCGGTTAGGATGTTGGTTTTTCACCCAAGTTCACAGACGTAGGATTTCAGGTTCACATTGTGTCTGGTGGGGAGCGGGCAGGAGACGCGCTGTTTGACCCATGGGCAAAAGGTGCAGAGTGTCGGTAACTGTGCTTAATGTCACGGACCCGGCAGTGGCTCCCCTGGTGTTGGGTGCGGACGGGCCGTGGCTCATGGTGCCTGGAGGTTTGCTGGTGGCATGTGCTCTGTGGCCCTTGCTTGGTCCTGACCTTGAGGAGGACCATCTCAGCTCTGCCGGTTCACCGCGGTCAGAACTCAGCCTGTCTTTGGGCCCTCTGCCGGGACGTTCAACATTCACTTTCTTAAAAATAGACAGAAATGGTTAGTGAGCTTGACGAGTTCATGGTTCATGGCGTCAATGAGTCATGAGCTTAAATGGTTAATGGCGATGTGCTCGACAAGCAGCTGCCTGTCCTTTTTCTCCAGTGACAGATGAATTTATGTTGTCTTGTTACAAAGTAAGGCAAATCTCCCAAGCCTATGTTTGATCACACACTTTTTTTTTGAAATTTGTGGTCACTTAGCTACTAGAGCTAAGAGACGTTGCAGTGGGTGTAATTGCTCTAACCCATTCAGACTTGTGGATTCTTTGAGGGTGAGAGCAAGGGGCCCTTTACTATACAACGCCTTCGCATCGACAGGTGACCTTCAGTGTTTATCATGCACGTAATCGTGTATCCTGTGTCCCCCTTTCCCTCCTCAGAAGATCAGCGTCCCGTCTGAACACCGGCAGGCTTCCTAGTGTGCAGGTGGCCAGCGTATTTGACCCCTCATCGTGGGGCAACTGTGGGACGCGTCCTGGTTCATGATATCTCTTATTCCTTTAACGTTTACTGAACGTTGGGTCAGTATCTTTACAGCCTGGCTCATTTCTCCCTCATAAAAGCTCTAGGTGGAGTACTGTTGTGGTGCTGATTTTTGGGACTCAGAGGCTCACTCAGTATCTCACCCAGATGTCACCTGCTGAGACGGGGGAGTGTCAGGAGCTACAGGGCTCTCCGGCCCCCGTGCTGGATCCTTCCCCACTGTGTTCTAGATCTCTGACTTCTTCCATAGCAGGTCAGAGATGCAGGATTTGTCTGCACTTGGAGTGATCAGGGAGGGTTACTTTAGGGATCTCATCCCTGCCAAGGGCACCCACGTCCCAGACCCTGGACCAAGCACAGAGGCAGTGGCGGTGATGAAGTGGCCTCAGGTTTGCTCTGTGCCGATCGCCCCACGGAGTCCCCAGGGGAGTGTGTTGCATGTGACCCGTGAAGAGTCAGTGGCGTTCTGAGTGATGGATCACCGTCCTCGGGGACGTGGGCCCTCCGCGCACTACCTGCATAGGAGCCAGGGTCCGGGAGCGCCCCAGTGGCTGAACACTGCCCCCCATCCGGGCTGGGGTTAGTCTTGGTCCTGACACTGTCCCGGGATCCTAGAACAGTCCTCCTGCTCATCCCTCAGGAAAGATGACTTGTGGAGGGAATCAAAGCCAGTAACCAGGATTCAAAGGGCAGACGCACCTGCTTCTGCTCCTCCTGTGCAAGGCACATGCATGGTGCCCAGTGGAGCCTGTCTGCCCCGTGGGGTGGTGCCTGGGCTGAGATGGAGGAGGGTCTCTGTAGCATGGGCTGAGGGTTGTCACCTGGGAGAGGAGCCTGGGAAGGATGTGGGCTTTGATCGGGGCTCAAAGCATGAATTATGGGTGAACTTGATCTTGCGGGAGGGCAAAGGTCCGTGCATTCCCTGCCCCGCCCGCCTTGGGGGCACAAGCTTTTCCTGGGCTGGAGGGGGAGGATGTGCAGACGGAGGCCTGGGACCCAGAGCTGCCCCTCTCCCTTCTCCCGGCTCTGGTCTCCGCAGGCATCTGTCTCTGCAGTCCGTTGACATGGCAACTAGAAGCCTACTCCTCCTGGACTTCTTTCTCGTTCTGCTCTTTGAAGAATTTTTTAAATTAAATCTTCTTGAAAAAAATATCCTGTGTGTCTGTTTTAAAAGATTTTAGTCTTGGGTGCAGAGCATAAGATGCACGTCCCCCCAAGTTCCATGCGCTCAGTGACGGCCTCTTTGACTTTCAGCTTCGGAGTGGAGCATCATGCTGAGCCGGAGCAGGGTGCCCTGGGGAGCGTGGGTGCCGTGACCGTGGCTGTGACCGTGGCCGTGACCGTGACCGGCAGCGGGGTCTCACCTGGGTCCTCTCTGTCGAGCTGCAGCAGCTGCCAAACCACCCAAGCCTGGGCAAGCCCCTGACAGGTGAGGTCCGTTGGGTGTTTCACCGGTACGCACAGATCCGTCTTAGGAGGAGGATCGACTGTTAAATATTGATAAGGCGAGGTCAGTAAGCACTTGCCATCGCAGGCCGGGGCGTAACAGTGGCTCCTTTATTCTGGGTTTCTGCAGGGAGTCTCTGTACTTGCCTCTCCCTGGCCCCTCTCCCCGCCTTCACTCACTGGGCCGAGGTGGGTGGCCCGAGACCCGTCCTCGCTGGGCCTCGTCGGGCTTTGCGGGCCACCCTTTGTGTCTGGTGCGCGTGCCTCCCCCTCTCCAGGCCCCTCTTCGTGTTCCATCAGGAGGGGTGGGGGTACCACCTGGGTTGTCCTGAGACATGCATGTGAGCCCTCAGAGACTGGCACGGACCCTTCCTCCAGTCCCAGTCGGCGGGGGTGTGGGGATCTACTCATGCCCCCTGTGGGTGTCTTAGTGGGGGAACCGAGGCCAGAGCAGTCTTCCAGCAAACGCTCCTGCTCGAGCCTCTACTCCCAGGGAGGACGGTGGGTGAGGGAGAGAGTGTCCTTCAGCTCGGGCTGCTGTAGGTAATAGCACAGCCTGGGCGGTGTGAACAGCAGACGTGTGTTTTGGCTCAGCACTGGAGGTCGGGAGGCCGACATCAAGGGTGAGCAGAGATGGTTCCTCTATGGAAGGTGGCTTTGGCCTTTCTCCTTGGCACGGGGGCGGCTGCCTTCTCCCTGCTCTGAGCGTGGCCTGCCTTCTGTGTGCGCCTGTGTCCTCATCGCTTTTTCTTAGAAGGACAGGAGTCCTCCTGGATGACAGCCCACCTGTCACCTCATTTGACCTTAATCACCCCTTTGAAGACCCTTCTCTGAAGACAGAACGTTCTGCAGCTCGAGCTTAGGGCTTCCGCGTGGGCGCATGTGGATTTGGCCCCTAACCGAGGGGACCCCGGGCCGAGGAACTGGGCTCCACAGCCCTTGGGACAGGGGTGCTGGCCTTTCTGTCCAGCTTGCCTACTTCAGGTGGTCTCTTTCCTTGACCATGGACTCCTGAATTGTACGGTGCAGAACAGAAGGGCTTCAATTCTTCGGTTAATCGGGATTGTTTTTTTTTTTTTTTTTTTTTTAAGATTTTATTTATTTGACAGACAGAGATCACCGGTAGGCAGAGAGAGAGAGAGAGGAGGAAGCAGGCTCCCTGCTGAGCAGAGAGCCCGATGCGGGGCTCGATCCCAGTACCCTGAGACCATGACCTGAGCAGAAGGCAGAGGCTTTAACCCACTGAGCCACCCAGGTGCCCTAATCGGGATTGTTATTCACACCTCCCTGGAGCATCCGCCTCATGTGAGGTGGTAAACGACATTTATATGTCCTGTTCCGGGCTGCGAGGGTACAGGCTTGCATTTCTTTTTCTCTGGATAGCTAGCATGGCAACTGACTTTTTATTCTGGGGTGTGAGGTTTTTTTTGTCCCCTGTGAGCCCTCGCAGACAAGACATCCCCCACACGGTTGGGAACAGCTGTAGCTTCTCCTGCTCCTGCCCCCTGTCCCGCTCCCGTGAACCCGTGACCTCCTGGAGCTTCTCCTGCCTTCCTGCAGGACCAGTGCCCTCAGTCTTCAGTGAATGAGATGGAGAGGAAGCGGGTCGTGGCTGATTACGGCTCTGTCCCTTTGGTCTCGCAGACCTGGGGCACAGGTGCTGGACAGCTGCTGCTTGTCTTGGCCCTGTTTTCGCTCTCCTGGGGGGCCAAGTAGTTCCTGAAGCTCCGGGGCTGGGGTGCAGAAGGAGGGTGGCGGGGCGGGGGAGAGGGGGCCGGCCGATGCTCCCACCTGGAGGCGGCCATCCGCTGGACCCCTGTGCGCCCTCCCGCTGCCTCTGTCCTTTAGCCGGGACCTGGGGGTTCTTACGTGCGGTGCTGAGCTTCCCTGGGGGTCTCTGGCGGGTCATCACAGTGCCCGAGATGCACATCCAGGAAAACCCAGGAAGCGTCCCTGGTCTCTCCTGTCCCCACTCCCTCAATTGTCAGTCCAGCCTTCACCTCAGGTCCTTGCCTTTCCCTGTTAGCATTTGAGCACGGCTCTTCTTCTTCTTCTTTTTTTTTTTTAATACATTTTATTTATTTATCTGACAGACAGAGATCACAAGTAGGCAGAGAGGCAAGCAGCGGGGCTGGAAGCAGGCTCTCTGAGGAGCAGAGAGCCCAATGCGGGGCTCAATGCCAGGACCCTGGGATCATGACCCGAGCCAAAGGCAGAGGCTTTAACCCACTGAACCACCCAGGCACCCCAAACATGGCTCTTCTTCAAAGCCGTGAGCCCCTGGTGCCGAGAGCCTCCCCAGGACCTCTTGGCTCAGGCACACAATGAAACCAAGTCTTGTTTCACAGCTGATCCTCCTGTCGGGGGCTTGAAATCCAATTCTCTATGGCGCTTAGGCTTGGGGTCCTCCGGCGTGGAAAGCACGGTGTAGGGTATGCCGCGTCTGTCCTCCGGGAGTGGGGAGCTGGGTCTGGGGCCATCCATCCCCGGGTGGGTGACAGACTGCCTACAGAGGTCAGTGGGTGTCGTGACTAAGGGGTGGCTCCCTGAAGGTTGCTCCCGGGAGGGTGTTTCCAAAAACACTTGAGCTGCAAAACCCTTCCTTAGCCTGAACCATCATGTGATCTCCTCTCCCGCAGCAGGTGTCGGTCCCACTGATGCTTGTGGGGCCTCAGAGCCTCTTGGGCCTGGGGGGATGGCTGGATGGTGGATGGGTGCCTTCGTGTCTCCCCGTGGTACTGACAGCTCCCATAATGGGCTTCTCCAGGGATGAGGCCAAGGAAGAAATTCTTAGATTTTTTTTAAAGCCAGTTTTTGTTTTTGATTTTAAGATTTTATTTACTTATTTGAGAGAGAAAGAGCAGGTGAGCACAAGCAAGGGGCAGACTCCCCATTGAGCAGAGAGCCCGATGCGGGACTCGATCCCAGGACCCTGAGATCATGACCTGAGCCGAAGGCAGACGCTTCACCGACTGAGCCCTCCAGACACCCCTAAAAGCCAGTTTGTATTATCCCTGGCCTCACTCTGCATCCTTAGTCCCAGACAGACGATTTAAAAACTGCACTTACCTGTGACACAGAGGTAGCAGGGGAGCGGGGGAGGTGCAGGTCTGCCGGCTGCGCAAGAGGCCATTCTGCTGGGAGGTCTAGTGTGCGTCCTCTGCAAGGCAGTGCCCACCTCACCACGTGCACGGATGGCTCCGTGGCGTCCTCCACCGTCCCCGGCATCAAAGAGAACCAATCTGACCCGAGTTAGGCTCTGCTAACTTGAATGTGGCGTGTAACACGTTTGATGGAAACCATTGGATCAGTTCTCATTTCCTGACGTTTTCTGCTCATTTGGTAAGTTGCAGAGAGCCCATGTTTGGTACCAGAGGCTGTGCTAGGTGAGGTGCTGGGGGCTCTGGGCCCTCGGGCTGGCCACAGCCCTGGCACATGTGGAACATGTCCTAGAAGCAAGATAATCCCTTAAGAACTCATTTGTCTTTGATCTGTGAGTTGGAGCCCTGTCCCCGGGGGGGTTTAGGAAGATGCTGAAACACCACATAAGATGGTCTGAGAGGGACCATTTAGTGGCCAACAGGGAGATTAGTAAATTACAGGCTTCAGTGTGG
Source organism: Mustela nivalis (assembly GCF_964662115.1). Classification (NCBI taxonomy): domain Eukaryota; kingdom Metazoa; phylum Chordata; class Mammalia; order Carnivora; family Mustelidae; genus Mustela; species Mustela nivalis. Next base: position 94,395,640 of record NC_139031.1, on the reverse strand, counting down.
GTGGTGACTCTGACCAGGGCACCCAGCGTCTGGGTATGGGTGAGCCTGCCGTGGGGATCGTGATCCCGGAGGGGGCTGTGAGCGACAGTGCGGGGAGATCTGTTGGGCATTAGGGCCGCCCTCCCTCTGTTCTTCACTGTCGCTGCGTCCCAAGAACCCTGTTTGTTTTGGGGTCGTCATGAGAGACAGGGAAAGGTACAGAGGGGCTTATGTTGCCCGATGTCTGTGCTCCCACTCCTGATCCCTCGGAGGCTCCGGTGGGCCTACAGCTTGGCCGCCCCCTGGCCCCAGTTTTTGTTGCTTTTGTTGCTCTCATTGGAGAGTTTGTAGGGGTGGTTGACTTGGGTCAGGGCGTCGCATCCCCAGGCCCCATGTCTACGGTCTTGCCCTGTCTGTGGGGCTCCTCCTGGAGTCTGCTCTCGCCTGGCAGCAGAGGTGGGCCTGCCCCAGCCTTGGGGCTCCCACTTGGTCCCCTGTGCACCGCAGGGGACACGTCTCTGGGCCTCCAACCCTGGGGACTCAGCGAGAGGAGGGCTAGTTACTGCTGGCTGGTGTGACCTGTTTAGCAAGACCGGGCCCTGCGGAGGCGGGAGCCATTCCTCTGCCCAGCGGTGCTGACGGGTGCTTCCTCCCCATCTACAGTATGACTGACTGCCAGACCTTCTCAGGGCCGAGCTACAAATGGAGCGACTTCTGTCTTCCTCTTTTTGAGGGCAGAGAGTCCCAGTCCTGCTGTCGCTTGAGGCCAGCGTTCGTGCAGAGAGACTTGAGGGGACTGGCACGCACGCTGTGGCATCTTCCTCTCTGGCCTGCTCCCTCCTCCTGGCTTCTAGAACCACACGCGTCTGCGCATGCTGCTCTCTTCCTGCACGCTCTTGTTCTTTTCCCTTGTTCACTGTGCTTCTGCCGCCCGCTCCGAGCTGGAACCATCCTTAAAGTTCTTTTGGCAGACTTTTTTTGTGTCGTCCCATGGAGTGCCTGTGTTGTTTCATTTCTGCCTCATAAGGAGCGCGACTCCCTCTCCCTTGCCATGCACACGTCGCACGGCCCTGGACCTTTGCCCCCATCGGCTGCTGGTAGTCCTGGCTTCTGGTCACCATGGATGGCCTTGAGGGCAGTGCTGGGTCTCGGCACCTGGCTTCTTGATGGAAGGAACTGACAGCTCGTGGCCTCAGCTGGAAGCAAGAAAGAGAGCCCGGTGCTCCCGGCTTGCGGGTCCCCGGGAGATGGAGCTCTCCAGCTCTCTTCTGTAGCAGGAGAGTCCGTCCTCGTTTGAGAGGCTTTCTTATGACGGCTGCTCAGAAACCCATGCTGGTTCCAACCGACTCCTGTCACCGTGGGCATCTGTGGCTGTCTTCTCCTGTTCTGGTCACGAGGGATCTTGTTCTTGCAGTGACGGGTGAACTTCGGTGGTACTCTGGGCATCTGGGGTTTAGGGTGAGCGTCACGATCCTGCTTCATCTCCATGGTGGGTCTTCCCCGTGGAGGCGTTGCTCCTGGTCTGTGTGGGGCTGTGTGGCCCCTGCCTGCTGGGCCTGGCCACTGTCACCTGAGGACAGCCTTGTCTCAGTTCAGGGGGACATCCACACCTTCTCAGAGCACTGCCTCCCCGCAGCCGAGTGCAGAGGAAATTCCACTCGCCTTTGGGCCCCCTGGGAACAGGGTCGGGGAGTGGAGGGTGTACACGCATGCCTCGTTCCTTGTCGGGGGTCACTCTGCTCCCACCAGACCCTGTTGGCACGGGAGGCGGGGGTGAGGGGCAGAGATGCCGACGCAGCCCACCTTTCCCTCCTTGTTCCCTTTATGATGCTGGGGGCAAGTGGAGGCAGAGCTCCCCCGGGGCTCCCCCAGGCCATACTCCGGCGAGGGGTCAGTTGTCCTGTTTCCGCTGGGTGGGACACAGAAGATCACTTCCTGTTTGGCCAGCAGACACTGTTCCGGGGGATCCAAGTAGGACCCCACCCCGCCACTGCCAAGTCAAGGGCTGGATGGGGGCGGTGTGAAAAATGAGCCCCCGTGTGCCCTGCTGAGACTGGGGTAGGGGGGCAGGTTCTTCCAGTGCTGTTGGGTAGAGTAGGGTGGCTGTTGTGGACAAGGCTTTTGGTTTTGTTAGAACCGTTTTCTTCCCCCATCCTTTGTATGGGGTGTATGTATGTGGGGGGCAGGCTTTCCGGAAGCGTGTCTTGTGCAGGTCTGCTGGTGGTTTCCGGTTGGAGACTTGTGCTGTGCTCTGTCCGGGAATCTGTGTGAAGTGAAAGGAACCGGGAACTCACCGCGGTTTTCTTCCTCTGGAGGCCGTCCCGTGGCCCCCAGGCAACGGCCCTCTTCTCTGCACTGGGCAGAGCTCCTGTGGGGTTCCTGGGTGCCATCTGAGGGCCACACCTGTCACCTATCTTCAAGAGAGATTTCCCGTTCTTTCTTGGGGCGGGGGAGCCTGGTGACGCAGTTCCTGAGGGGGTTGCCGGCCGGCGGCAACAGAGCACTCCGAGGTAAAGGAGGATTCATTTTTCTCTGAGTCACAGTCGCAGTTAGAGAGGGTGGAGGCCTGTAATGACGGTAATGACGTGTGGCGAGACGGTGACGGCGAGCCCAGGGGGACTGGGCGGCTCCGTGTCCGCGCTCCAGGCTTCCGCGTGGGCAGCAGCAGCAGCCTCGGTCCCGGGGACGGGGCAGCGGACAGAGACGCGGGTGGCGTTCCAGAGCTGCGCCTTCTTGGTCCTGCTGCGTCTACGGGTGACCTGATGCCCACAGATGGCTCCTTGGGACGTCCTTGCTGCCGCGGCTGCTGCCATGTGTAGGACCAGTGCGGGGAGGCGCTGCTCTCAGAGTGGCACATCCTGCCGATTGCAAACTTCGGAGGAGAAACTCTTGGTGGTTATTTATCCTGACCCTGGTAGTGTGGCACTCATGTGGCCTGTGTAGACACAAACCTCTTTCTTTTTCCAGCAAAACAGTTGTAAAATTCCATTTTACCATTAGACATTCAAGAATGTCGACCATTTGTGACGGTCATGACGAACGAAAAGCCGAGTCTCACGTGAAGGAGGTTATTACGTGTGGAGACCTCTAGGACGTCGGAGTTGGGAGAATTTTTAGCGTCACCTAGGTGGCAGAGAACCGTTTAGACCTTTTTTATGTAAGAAAGCAAGAGTTTGTAAAAAAAAAAAATAGGTGTTTCGATGTGGCGCATCTTCCTGTAGTCGGAGTTTAGGACTTCCCGTGATGGTTTTGAAAGAGGCGCCTTCATGGCTTTTTCCTTTTTGGGGGCTGGGGGTGGGTCTCGCCTTGTCCATGAGACCAGAGCTGTTCTCGCTCAGAGTCTGTGGGGCCAGGACAGACATCCTTCTGTTTTCACCTGGGCCGGCCCCTGTCCGGCCATGACGGTCAGTGTGCATGTTGCCTAAAGCCAGAATGTCGAAGGTCAGAGTGCATAGGCCGGTGAGGGTCCTAACCTCACCCCGTGTCGGGCCGGCTGTGCCCTTTACTTAGGTGGCCTCATCTCACCCCCAGCTAACGGGTGATGAGGGACCCTGGACCTTCTCCAGGCCACACAGTGGTGGGCGCTGGCTCACACGTGGCCTGGGCTCTGCTCCACGTGGCTCCTGCTCTTAACGAGGACGCGAGAGGCAGAGCAGAAGACTGGTACCTGGTCCCACCTTCCTTTCCGATTACAGAAGCAGGAAGGACTCATAGTAAAATGGGGGTTTTATGGGAAGCCCCATGGTCTTACTTTCCTCCCGTGCCCCTCCGATGCTTTGATCTAGCAGCGCGGCTCTCTGGAGCAGACGCGGGATGAAGCACCATGTTTGGTGCCCGCAGTCTGCCTCCGTCAGCGTCTAAGGGAAGGCCGCCGGGTGTCCGCAGTTCCTGCGCCTTGGTCGTGGTGTTCGTGTGACCGACCGTGTGCATGTGCCTCTCTTCTTGGGAGCCCAGGTCGTAGAATATGAGAAGAGACAACTGCCTTGGGGCACCTGGAGGGTCAGTCGGTTGTGCTTCCGACTCTTGGCTTTGGCTCAGGTCATGATCTCAGGGTGGTGGGATCGAGCCCCGCATGGGGCTTTGTGCTGGGCGTGGCGTCTGCTGGAGATTGTCTTTTCCCCTCTGCTCTCCTGCTGCTTCTCTCCCTAAAAGAAGAAGAGAAGAGACGCGGCTTCACGATGTGGTTTGTTGCTTCCGCAGAGGGTCCAGTGTGTGTCCCTCGGTGGCGGTTCAAGTCCTGCCAAGGACAGAATGTTGGGGTTATTCGTCAGGAAAGACAGTTTTCTGGTTAAAGCCAATGGATTGAAAGTGAACGTATTTGGGTTGTTTTAAAACATTATCAGAACTCCCTGTAGCTAAACTCTATCTCAGAGATCCAGACCCGGAGCCCGGGGGGCTCAGTCAGTTGAGCATCTGACTTTGGATCTCATTATTCAGCTCAGGTCTCGATCTCGGGGTCGTGGGATCCAGCCCCACGTTGGGCTCCACGCTGGATGTGGAGCATGGTAAAAAATAAATGATTAATTTAAAAAATTAAAAAATAAGAGATCCAAATCTGAGGCTTGTGCAAACCTACTCACTGACTGAACCCTGGCCTTGGCAGAGGGACACGCAGTGGCCCTGGGATCGTCTCTTCTTGCCAGCCCCCTGTCTGATAATCACTGGTAGTGAAACCAGTAATTACGGACCGTCTTCTCTGGCAAACGGATGCTGAGCCATTCCCTCCGGGAGGGTACAGCTTCATGTGTGGGGGGCAGGCTTCCCAGACGACTTGTCCTGGGTCTGGCGGGTTGGCGTGTGGTGCACTCCGGGGGCTAACACAGCTCAGAAATGGGTGTTTCATCTTCGGGTCACCAGGGAAGAGCTGCGACTAGACTGATCTCTGGCCACGACGACCTCTCCGGAGCACAAGCCGAGAAGGGCTTCATGGGTCAGGTCTCTCTGCGAGGTGTGAATGGGTGACACGCTCAATGAACACAGTCAGAAGTAAGAGTGGTTATCTGTCCCCGATCATCCAGGTGGTGGACAGAGAGAGAGTGAGGGAGTGGGTGTGCATGGGGTCCCACACTTGCCGTGGCTGTGAAGTTTCAGAACAAAGCTGACATTTACGCTGCCTGGAGCTGCCAGAAATCTCTAAACCAGGACGCAAGGCTCACTTTCCCAGCCGTGTGAGGGATGCCGTTCCAAGCAAGATTCAGGACCCTCCTTTAACACATGCTTTGCAGGATTTGAGCTATGTCTCGTAGAGCGAGCAGAAGCAAGTCTCGCTCTGCTGACCTGTAGTCCCTATGCGTCTGGTGTCATAGGAGCCCAAGAAACGGGTTTACTTTGCTGAATTCACCAGCAACCCTGGGAAAGCTCTGGAAGGCAGTGCAGCCTTAATGCTTTCAAGATGTGAAACCCAGTGATCCTAATCACTTGTTTTTTGGATATGTAATTCCTGCACTTGGCACAAAACATAACTGCTCCAGAGGGCCTTCTGCGAGCTCCAGAGGGCCCCCAAGTGTCCTGGTCATCACTCACCAGTGGTTTGCGGTCAAGAGGGACTCCACAGGGAAGCAGCCAGTGTGCAGTCTAGCTGGGTTACTACCGCTGCTTGGGGGGGCTCTTGAGGGGGAGCCTGGGGGCCGGGGACCCCACACTCCCTTCTCCAAAGCCCCAGAGACCGGGGTTCTGGCAGCTCCAAATCTGGACTTGAGGGCCGATTGGGAAGGGAAGAAGCAGCAGGCCTTTGGGAGGCTGCAAATTCTCAAGCTTTCTTTAGCTGAACGTCCCTCGTCTGTGATATGGGTTTCCGCATACGGACAAGCGCTGTACTTTGAGGTGCTGATCTGTAGAACTTGGATTTGTATCTATTGTACAAGGTGTTTAAATCTAAGCACGGTTTTATAGACCTTCCCTCATTTTTCTGATAAAGTTTGAATTCCTTTCCCAAAGATTAGAGGACCGGGTGTGCAGGCAGCGAAGTCAACCCCAAGGGCTTTCAGTGGTGTTAATGGCCCCGTGTGCCCGTGAAGGACGGGTTGCTGGGCGGTAGGTCAGGGACGTAGTGGGCGATGTGGGCGCCGTCACAGCGATCTCTCCCTTTTTCACTTAAGTGATTCAGTCTCTCATTTTTGTTCTCCTGTTACGTTTGGATGTGCAGAGAGCAGTCCCTTAGAAGGCACCCGCAAGCATTCGGTAATTGGTGATAATTCATACATCTCAACCGTCAAGGATTATTCTAAGTAACAGCACCAGTAGTGAAAACAAAACGTTAATGAGTTAAAGAATACACACGCATGCACACGTGTGTGTGTATATATATGTATATATCAGGAAAAGGAAGCTCTTTAAAAAGGACCCCAATTTTAGGCCTGTGTGTAAATCCGCATTTTACGTTTAAGATTACAGTGGTTTTCCTTCTCCCCCTGGGGTCCCCGGTCACACAAGGTGGGATGCTGTCCTCTGCGAGTGCTCCCGATCCTTCTTTTTCTTCGACTCCTAGGCCCGCTACCTATGCTGATTCTCTGGGTGTTCCCTGTTTGCGAGGTCCTGCATTCCCTGGGTGGCCCTGGCCAGGTCCTTCCTCATCGTAAAGGCTGTGTCCTCATCTGGGAAGTGGGGACGATCCCCTCCATCCTTCTGAGAAGGCGGGCTGGGGAAGGTGGGGCGAGCCATTCTCATGGACCCCCATTGCCTCTTTTTGCATGACCCGAGGCCGGTGTGGTTGTCCCTGGCAGTGCATTCGTGGTGGAGGTCGGGAGGCCGCTCTGCCTGTGCGCATTCTCAGCTGTTCTCTGTGGGAACCCTTGCTCTTCTCTCGCTTGGTTGTTTCTCAACTACCTCCAGTGCTGGGCACCTCGAGTCCTTTGGGTCATTCCTTCCAGGAGCCTTTGGGGGCTGGCTTAGCAACCTTGTCTTGCTCTTAGCATGGGACTGCACATGTGCATGTTAACAGACCCCACTGCCCGCGGGTGGAGGCAGCTGGAAATTGAAGACCAGCGTCCAGCCTTGGCCTCTCCTGGCTCACACAGATCCTGTTCCCAGGGCCTCGCATCCGAGCTCAGAACTCAGGTCCTGGATGTGGGCAGAGCACTGCCCCAGGACTGACCCTGACCACACAGTTGGCCGGTGTGGGTGACCCAAGGCAAGCTGCTTCTGCTCAGCCTCCTGGCCTGTCTGGTGGGACTCCCAATTGAGTCTCCCCGTGGATCATGTGAGGGCCCGATGCCCCCCACCAATAATGTAAGTGAGGAGTGTGGCCATCACCAAGTTTTCATTTAAAGAATTTTGCTGGTTTTCTGTCTGGAGGCTGACCAAAGCACTTAGGGGTGAGGAACTGTGGATATGTGAATAGAATATCCCAAAGAGGTCTCTTAAAAGAGACACAGAGTATAAAGTCAAAGGCGATGCTCCTTCCTAGGGTCAAATGCAGATTCTTGTCCCTGAAGCCCTGAAGTTTGACGTGCCGAGGTCAGTCTCTGCTGTAGCTGGGTGAGGGTGGCCCTTTGGCCTGCCTCCCTTCCCCCTCCACCTGCCCATGTTCTAGAAAGGATTCTTTCTATTGTGCCAGAAAACGTAATCGATTTTTGGAAGGCCAGAAGTGGACCAGGTATGGCTTCTCTCTGGGGAATCTGGTCCTTAGGATTCTGGTGGCATTTGGAGGAGCTGATTATGTTGCTTGCTTCATCCCGTTGGGGTGGGCTCCCCACCCCACTTCTAGAAAGTGAGATGTGACTCTTCAAAGCTTTATTGCAATTTTCTCCCTATTGCCCCCCCTTGCAAACATCTTAAAAAAGGATTACTCAAGTAAGAAAAGAGACGAGAGCTGTGGTTCTTCTCAACGTTGGGAACACCGTAGAGCTGTAAACCATGCCCGCTTCCCCAAGATTTTACTTGCGCTGCTCTGGGGTGCAGCTCAGTTCCCCGGGATGCCCCCGTGGTTGGTGCTAGGCCAGGGACACAAGGGCCCCACTTTCTGATTCAACAGGTCCACATCCGGGCCAGAGCATGTGCCTGTGTGTGGGTTCCCAGGTGGCGCCTGTGCTGTCTGTCCGTCTGTCCAAGGACCCTAATTGGAAAACCACGGGACTGTGGGGCTCTAGTTAAGAGTGTGGACTTCTGGACTGAGCTCCATCACATCCTCGGTCACTTCGGTCTCCTTCCCGTCACTGGCCCCAGGACCTTGATCCCTGCACTTCATTTGGCTCTTGTCAACAGCAGGAATGATTCTAGTGTGAGGGCATGTGCGTGTGTTTGCACATGTACTCACACATCTCTATATAGCCTTCTGCCTGGTCTACAGAAGCACTTGGAACCATCTTTTTTTTTTCTGGTCTTGACAAATTGAAATAATCGATAGTAAGAACGTCCAAGTCCATGGCTTTCTTTACCTGTACAGACGAAGGTGAAAGGAGTGTGGGTTTCAGTCTGTTTTATCTGTAGTGTCTTCTATCAGAAGAGTGTTTCTTAAAAAAAAAAAAAAAAAGAGTGTTTCTTATTTTATTTCTTCTAAAGGAATTTATTTATTTCTTTGAGAGAGGAAGAGAGCAGGAGCAGGGAGCCCAGTGGGGAATTTGATCCCAGGACCTCCGGGTCATGGGTCAGATGCTTAGCTGACTGAACCACCCAGGTGTCCCTATAAGGGTGTTTTTTGAATATTATTTTGATTTTGGTATATATTTATAATAAAAGTTCTAATTCTATTGAAGTCTCCAAATTTATTTCATCTGTAAAGTTACCATATGATTAAAAACTACTGCATCCCTTTTTTTAATTTTCAGTGTGAGTTTCTTGTCGACATGTAAGGTCCCTTCATTTGCTACAAGACCTCTGTATGCAGACGTCATGTTCTGTGGAGGGTGAAGCCCAAGCCCTGTGGTTGATTGTTAACCAAACTGGGGGCCGCGTGCTCTGCTGTTCTCGGGGGCGTGAGCATCTCGCTGGCCCTGCGCTTTGCTGGGCCTGTCCCTGTGCTTGTCACCATGCTAGACTTTTGTCCTGTTCTTGGGTCTCTGCCTGCTCTGTCTCTGTCCATCCCTTCCTGGCTCTTTTTTGAAACCATTTCTATTTCAGGTGCTTTGAGTGTTTTTTTTTTGTTGTTGTTGTTGTTGTTGTTTTTTAAATAGTGGAATAGTTCTGATTATTACTTTGAAAAGAAGGGAATCAGTTGACGTTTATTGCTACACATCATCATCTTCAAGAATACATTGTTTCTTTTTTGAATGCTGTTTTCATTGCCTGGTTTCTGTTTTCCCTTTGATGTTTGAAGTATTGTGAGTTTCTTTTTATGTGTTTGTTATGATTTAGAATGCGAATATTATGTTTTCAGCCCCACAAGTAACTGTCTTAATATGTCATGAACATTGGTCCATTACATTGTTCCTGGTAAACAGCAGGGCCTCTGGCTTTTATGGAAGGGAGCACTTTCTTCGTAAAAATTCCTACAGTGACTTAAGACTGGCAGCTTCTCTTTGCGATTTTATTTTTAAATTAAATGTTATTGTTTAAGCTCTGCACACACAGTGATGGTGGTTAGTCCCGCCAGCGTGCAGACCTTCTGGAGTCCCCCACTGTGTGCCATCCTGGGTGCGGCAGGGAGCAAGACCACATCCTTGAACAAGAGGGCATTTACCAATTAACAAGTGGGGTAGGATTGAGTTCAGGTGCCGGTCGTGATCGTGGAGCCGGGTGGTGGGACAATGAGCCCTTCACTGCCTGTGCTGGGTGTCTTCTGAGTGTCCTGAGAGGTGGCTGTGAGCAGAAAGTGGGAAACAGACATGCCAGAGAGGACATAGTAAATTCCCTAAGGAGACGTAACCGGTTTTCCCAGCAGTACTAAATGCATATTTTGGATTTGTGCCCGAGTCAAAATGGAGAGAGCCCTTCTTGCATGGTTGGTGACTTCAGGGGTGGCTAGGTAAGCAGAGGAGTTGTGTTTTTCTCAGAGTGGGTCAGAGGAGGTGACACGTGAGGGAGCTCGGGTGTTTGCTGGGGAGTGGTTGTCACAGACTGCTGCCCTAAGCCAGGCAGGAAAGGGGTGTGGGTGCAGGGAGGTGGGGGCAGGGTGGCAGGTCCAGTGGGCAGCACTCTCCATCCTGGAGGGTGGGTATGCAGGGGAAGCCCGTGTGCTCGCAGGTCCCCATTACCAACCCGAGCCTGACTCTATTTTTAGATGGTGGATTGCGTCCATCCTCGCGCCAAGCATCAGCTTCGTGGGTCACGCACAGCGTGTTTGGGAAGGAGGACAGATCAGAAGGGGGAAGCGTCGGTGTGGATGGCCCGGATCCTGAGCACGGGGCCAAGTGTGCGCCTCAGGCGGGTCATGAGATGTGAGGGTCCTTCAGCAGACCTGCCGGAGTCCTAGTCAATTTTCTTGGCATAGGGGGTCCTCCTGGTGGGAGGGCACCGGGCCATTGAAATCCATTGCGAGCTGACTCTGTGGTTGGTTGTGATGTGAAAGGCCTATGCGTGCCAGCCTTCCGGGTCTCAGGAACGCCTGAAAAAGCTTTATTTGGTGCAGTGTTTTCAAATTTTAAGACAGTTATATCATTTAATGAAGTAGAAATTGCCCTTAAAATGGAAAAACAAACATGAAACAGAAAGAACAAAGGCATTGTTGAGGTTTGGCTGCTGGACCCACAAGTGTAAATATTGACGTTGTTGAGAAAAATGTTGACTCGAGAATCAGCTAACTTTTGGCTTTGCCTGAACTATTTGTCTGAACTGTAGTCTAATAAGGAAGAAAGTTCAAGCTTAATGGTGAAGATTATTTAAATTTTCATCATAAGTTCAAAAAGGGACAGACCCCTGGATCCTTGGGTGGCTCAGTCGGCTGGGTGACCGACTCTTGATTTCAGCTCAGTTCATGATCTCAGGGTCATGAGATCGAGCCCCGCATTGGGCTCCACGCTCAGCGGGGATTCCATTCCCTCCCTCTCTTTCTCTCTTTTCTTCTCTCCCTCTACTTCTGCTCCTACTCCTGCTCACCCTCTAAAAATGAATAAGTAAAAGCTTTAAAAAAAGAGGGGGGGGTACAGATGCCAATACATTATTTTTAACAGCAGCGGACAAAATTCATAATCAAAAGACACATGAAACCAACACAGTGTGATGACCTTCTCCATAAGCCCCTTTCATGAAAGGAAGAGAGAAGACAACAGTCATTGGTACAATTTCTGAGTCTGTCTACAACTGTTCATGAGGACGCCTTTTATTGTTGAAGGTATAAAGTTGCAGTATCTGCCTGCCTGTCAGGCCCTTCTCCCGCTGTAGAGCACATTATTTTGGTAAATCAGCTGATGATTTGAATATGGGACTCTTTTAAAGGGGCATAGGATGTTACCCCTGCACTGCTGTAGGACATTTCAAAGTGTGGTTTTTTTTGTTGTTGTTTTTTGTTGTTGTCGTTGTTCAGGAGTAGGATGGGGGTTTGAGTTTCCACCAGAGCACAGATCATGACCATGGTCTTTGTCTTTGTTGGGTGTAGATGGCAGGGCGGATTTACGGAGGGCTTGCCCTTGCCATGGGGGTTCTGTTTCACCAGCTGGACACTTGGGTTCACAGAGTCACACAACTGAGAGAGGGCATGATTGTTCAAGAGAAACCAAAATGGATAAACTGTCAGCAGTCTCCAAGTGGTAGAACTAGTGTGACTGGGAACGTGGTGGCATTTAAAGAAGAAAAAAAAAAAGTTTGTATAAAAGTCAGTTTGTAGTCATTGTTTTATCCATCTTTGTTTTAGCATCCTAAGAAATTCTGCTGAATCTCATGGTTGTATTAAAAAATATTTAGCAGGGCTGGGGGGTGGGGGTGGGGGTGTGCCTGGTGGCCCTGTCGGTTGAATGTCTGACTCTTGATTTCAGCTCAGGTCAGGATCTGTGTTGTAAGATCCAGCCCTCAGTGGTCTCTGTGCTCAGTGGGGAGTCTGCTTGAGATCCTCTCTCTCCCTTTGCCTCCTCCCCCATGAATAAATAAAATCTTTTAAAAAATTGAGCGGAGAATGTTAATTTTATTAAAGGAAGCTTATCGAATTGCCAACTTTTCTGATATTTAAAAACTGGGGGTAAAATATATGAAACCTAAAATTTACTACTTTAGCCATTTGTTAAGTGTGTAATTCAGTTGACTTAAGTACATTCACAATGTTGTATAACCATCATGGCTATCTATTTCCAGAACTTTGTCCTCATCCCAAACAGAAGCTCTGTATCCATTGAACACACTTCCCTTCTCCCCAGCCCCTGCTAACTTCTACCTCTTGTTTCTGTACTAGGTGCCTCATATGAGGGAGGTCCTACAATGTTTGTGCTTTGGTGACCAATTTACTTCATTTGGCATAATGTCTTCCAGGTTCATCCATTTTGTAGCATGTATCAAAATGACATCCTTTGTCAAGGCTGAATAATATTCCTTCTCATGGATAGGCTACATATTGCATGTTCATTCATCTGTTGACGGACACTTAGGTCGTTTATGCACTTTGGCTATTGAACACAGTGCCACTGTGAACATGGGTGTACAAATATTTGTTTGAGTCCTTGCTCCCACTTCTTTTGGGGTATATGCTTGGAAATAGAATTTTGGGAACTTATGTTCATTCTGTTTGATTTTTTGAGGAGTTTTTGTTCCATTTTCCATAGAGGACACAACATTTTATATTCTCATCAGTGAGGCAGAAGGGTTTCAGTTTCTCCACATCCCCACCAACACTTGTGATTTTGTGTGGCATCTCATGGTGGTTTGATTTGTGTTTCCCTAATTACTAGTGATGTGGAGCATCTTTTTATGGGTTTATTGGTTGTTTATTTGTTTACCTTGGAGAAATGTCTAGTTCTAGTCTTTTGGCCATTTATGCAATAGGTGGTTTGTTTTCTTATTGTTGACTTGTAGGTGTTCTTCATATATTCTGGATATTAATCCCTTATCAAATAAATGATTTGCAACCCTTTTGTCCTTCTTGGTGGGTTTTTTCACTCCCTCGATCATGTCCTCTGCACAAATGTTTTTAATTTGGATGAAGCCCAGTTTGTCTCTTGTTGTTGTCTGTGCCTTTTGGTGTCTTATTCTGGAAGTCATTGTCAAATCCAACATCATGGAAACTTTTCCATAGGTTCATTAAGGAGCCTAATTAGTTGATTAGTGTGAGTCAAAAGTTCAACCTCATCATTTTGGACGAGGCTATCCAATTTTCCCAAAACCATTTATTGAAAAGACTGTCCTTTCCCCATTGGATGGTCTCAGCACCTTTGTTGAAAATCAGCCAGCCATTATATATGACGGTTTGTTTCTGTGCCCTCTATTCAAGTCCATTAGTCTGTATGACTGTCCTTCTTCCATTTCCTGCTGTCCTTATCACTGTAGCTTCATAGTAGGTTTTGAAATCAGAAAATGTGAGTCCTCCAATCTTGTTCTTTTTCAAGGGCTTTTTTTGCCATTTGGAGTTCTGTGAGAATCTCTATAGATTTTAGTAGGTTTTACAGATTTCTTCAACAAAGCTGGAGGGAATTTGTGAGGGACTGCGCTAAATCTCTAGATTGCTTTGAGTATTATCATCATCTGAACAATATTAAATGTTCCAAATCCAAAACACAGGATGCTTATCTTATTTATATCTTCTTTCTATTCCTACAGCAACATCTATAGTTTTTTGTGTATCTTTTGCTTCCTTAGTTGAATATATTCCTCGTTGTGATTCTTGATGCTGTTTTGAATGGAGTTTTCTTTTTTATTTTTTTAAGATTTTTTTATTTATTTGACAGAGATCACAAGTAGGCAGAGAGGCAGGCAGAGAGCAAGAGGAGGAAGCAGGCTCCCTGTTGAGCAGAGAGCCTGTTGCGGGGCTCGATCCCAGGACCCTGAGATCATAACATGAGCCGAAGGCAGATGCTTAACCCACTGAGCCACCCAGACACCCCTTGGAGTTTTCTTAATCTCCTTTTCAGACTTTTTGTTAGAGTATGGAAATTCAAGGGATTTTAGTGTGTTGACCTTCCATCCTGCAACTTTAATGCATTTATTAGCTTGAGATTGAGTGTGTATCTTAGTAATCTTTAGAGTTTTCTGTAGATAAGATCATGTCATCTGTGAACAGAGATCATGTTAGTTGCTTTCCAGTTTGGGTGTCTTTTATTTATTTTTCTTGCTCTATTACTTTAGCTAGAACTTCAAATGCAATGTTGAGTAGAAGAGGTAAAAGCTGGCGTCCTTGCCTTGTTTCTGGTCTTAGGGAAGAGCCTTCGATCTTTCACCATTAAATATGATGTTAGCTTTAGTTTTGAGACATTTTAGGAGAGACCAGAGTTACCCTGATCTTCTTAGTATATCTAACTATAGTTTTCCTGTTCCAAAGGGACTACTCAACAGGCTTATGGGATATGTATTTTTCTGGCTGAGAAGCAATCTCACTTGGTAAATACTTTCAAAGGTCATATTAAGGTGATAAAATGGCCATGTTTCTGTGATATTTTTGGCACTCCAACAGCCATTAAATCTGAACCTTCAGGGGGAAAGTAGCATGTTTCCCTGTGTTGAACACATCCCAGAGTTCCAGAGGCATACGAGGCAGGGCAAGCAGCAGGCACAGAGTGAGCTGGAAGGAGTGTGGGAAGCAGTGGCAGAAGGAGGTGTGGGGCAACGTGTTAATATGGGTGCAGAGAGCGTCCTTAATCGGCCAGGAAGGCCCAGGCTATGTGGCAAGAAGGGGGAGCCAGGAGGACGGGAGTCCCTCCCCCAGGCCTGCCAGGATGTGGGCGAAGGGGGGAAACAGCATCCCAGGAAAGTGAGACTTCAGACTGAAGAGGTGGGAAGATGTATTTACAGAAGGGCCCAGAGCTGGGAAGCTGTCCATGCAGAGCCATCAGACCCTCGGGGGGTTGGGAGGCCCAGAGGAGACAGCACAGAATCGTCCTGGCAGCCGGCTGGGATCGGTTGGTGTGTTTATGGCAGAGTTCTCCAGAGAAACCGAACATATATGGGTCTGTATGGAGACTTACCTTAAGGAATTGGCTCGTGTGACTGTAGAGGCTGACAGATCTGGAGTCTGTGGGGCTGGCTGGCAGTTCAGGAACTCAGGCAGGAGTATGCTACAGTCTTGAGGTCAGATCCCTTCTCGGGGTGACCTCAGACTTTGCTCTTATGGCTTCAACACATTGCACAAGGCCCGCGCCCATTATGGAAGGTTTCCCTTTACTCAAGTCTGTGATTTCAGATGTTAACCGTACCTACAGAGCACTTTTATTAATTTATTTATCTATTTATTTTTTTAAATTGATTTTAGAGGGAGAGAGAGAATGTACGCGTGTGCATGCATAGCGGGGAGGGGCAGAGGGAGAGAGAGAGTCTCAAGCAGACTCCGTGCTCAATGTGGAACCCGATGAGGGGTTCAATCGCACCACCCTGAGATTGCGCCCGGAGCTGAAACCACGAGTCGGATGCTTAACTGACTGTGCCTCCCAGGTGCCCCGCAGCGTACTTTCAGAACAGCCTCTAGGTTGGTGTTGGATTAAATGGCTGGGCCTGGAACCTGGACACATGGAGCTCGCCACCATGGGGGCGTGCAGCTGTGCAGGGCTGGGAGCTGCTGGCCCTGCCGGAGGCTGGAGGGAGGTGACCCGCCACAACTGCGCCCAGGCGGGGAGTGGAGTGCTCCCGCCAGCTTGTTTGTGCTTCCATGTCTCCTGCCCTGTTCTTTCCAGCCCAGCGGCCTCTTAGGGTATGTTCTTCAGTTTCCATCCAGGTGGCTTAAAGGATCCTACACACTTGCAGGAAACATGAGTGGTCGGCAGTAAATGTTACATGTTTAGGGTGCTTCTGTTCCCTTTAGCTAAAATGACAATTTAGTAGTGTTCTAATACCTTGCATCTGAATTTGTTTTCTAGGACCACCAGAACCAAATAGTATGGACTGGGTGGCTCAAACAACAGAAATACATTTTCTCATGGCTCTGGAGGCTGGAGTCTGAGACTGAGCTGTGGGCAGGGCTGTTCCCCCCACTGAGACCTCTGTCCTTGGTGTTCAGACGTCTGTCTGCTCCCCGTATGTTCCCATGGTCATCCGTCTGCGTGTCTGTGTTCTGATTTCCTCTTACACCAGATCAAGGCCCACACTAATGCCTCACTGGATCCCAGTCACCCCTTAAAGACCTCCCACCTTCAAATTCAGCCACATTCTGCGTCCTGGGTGTTAGGGCTTCAACTTCTGATTTTGGGGGAGGACCCAGGTCAGCCCATTACTGGGTCTTACCTTGATTTCTGTGCTGTTTCAGCAGATGAAATCAGTATCCTGACTTTTGTGCCCCATCTGATTTTAGGTATCGCCTGGGAAGCTTCTGTGAGTCTCTGATTTCTGAATTCTGAAGACTTCAAACTATCTGGAGGGAGCATTTCTGTGGGGGGGGTGGGGCATGGGGCCCCCGATGGGCAGGTGCTGTTCCCTTCACAGCTGGGTGCTGCTCTCCGCACTGATCTGGAAGCTGCCGTTCTGCCTCCGTGTTAGGCTCGTTCTTTCTGGGGGCTGTTGTCCATGTTTCTGGGATTTCCTTCGTGCAGGTTGAGTTTTCTGCTGTATTCATTCGATGTGACCGCCCCCAGTATCCAGTTTATGGTGTCCTAGGCCCCTTCCTGCCTGTACTGTTTCTTCCATTCTCCTTTTCAATTTTGTGGAATGAAATGAGCCCCTTTCTAAGTTGTCCTTATGTTTTTCATAGTAAAGCGACTCCTGGGAGATGGGCCCTTCCACGCCCTGAGCATAGGAGCAGAAAGTGTTTGCTCAGGGGGTCCGTCCTGCTGGCTGTGGCCCCTGGACGTGGTGGGGTGGCCGTCGTGGAGTTCTTTTGTTTTCTTCTTGCTGTAACGGGCTGGCATGGATGACCCCCCAGAGTCCCCTTTGTGAATGCTGCCCTGCTTAGATCCAGATGCTGAGTGCCTGGTGAAGTGGGGGCAGCGTCCACTCTTGGCGTGGGTGTTGGGCACAGTGAACGCACAGTTTACCTTGTGGGGAGCAAGACTGGGAAGGAACATTTACAATTCTGTGTAGCCAATGAAAAGATGAATATAAGCCTAGCGTGGGGCCAGGAGCCCAGAAGGGACACAGACAGAGCCATCTTGGAGCAGCAATGATTGGTGAGAGGCAGTCTGTGGGGACTTCCTGGAGGAGGTGATTGCTGAACTCAGTCCTACAGGGTATAGTGTGTTTGCTGGTGGTGGAGCTGGGGCCGACAGTTGCAAGGACAGAGGCTCAAGAAAGCCTCTCGTGGCCCAGAGTTATGAATTATTCAGGGTGTCTGTACCATGGAGGAAGGAAGGGTGCAGGACGTGCACCTCTGGGAGTGATTATGATGGGGAGCGTTCGTTGCTGCCGTTCCTGAAAATGTTTTCACGACTGATGACTCTGGAATCCACACCCCGCTCTCTGCCTGCTGCTGAGATTTCGAAGGAAAGATGGGTCTCAGAGAAGCTCGCTTCACGGAAGTTTGGCGGAGCGTTCCTTTTTTTGTTTGTGTGATCAGAGGCACAGGGAAGGCCCATCCCGAGTCCAGGCCAAGGCACTGGTCGCCCCCCGCCCCTCGTCCCTCACCCCAGCCCCAGCCTGCTGCATCAGAAGGGAGGGGCCTGTGTCAGACTCAGCTGGGAAACTCGTCTGCTTCGTACATGGCGAGCTGGTGGTTTGCTCCACAGTAGAGTAAAACAGCAAAAGTCAGGATCTCTGTTTCCTGCTTATTAGGAGCTCCCTGGAAGAGCCAGTATGCCTTTTCACATAGCTGCTGTTATTTGCAGTTCATGTAGAGGGCGGGAAAGTCTCCCGGGTCTTCGCAAGTCCATTTCTGGGAATGTTCTTCTCAGGGGTTGTACTCACAGACCTGGGGCCTTCAGGAAGAGGGTAGAGCTGGCGGGGGGCCCTTAGATGCCCCTGACAGTGGTCGATCTTGACTGTGGCCAGGGGACCCAGTGTGCACACAGGCAGCCCCCCGAGGACCCCAGCAGCACATACCCGCCTCCTTGCCTCATCCAAATTGGGCTAAATCCATCATGGCCCAAGTATGATAAATGGTCAGGGTGTAAATATTTGTAACAAGGAAAGGAACCCAGGGGTCCCTGGGAGCTCCTGAGAAGGCATGCAGTCAGTGCCGTGGGCCAGGTCCCCTTCGGCGGTCTGGGGGCTCTGTAGCTGGCTCCTGTCTCAGAAGGCCGGCTGGTACCCCCGGGGGTAGAGATCCCGACCAAGCACCTGACTGCCCGAGGGGTGTCCCAGCGGCAGTCCCCTTAGTCATGTCGTTCATAGCCAAGTTGGGAGGAATGAATTTCTTCTCTGCTCGGGCTTCTCACCATCTGTCTCCATTGCAGGTGCTGCAGAGCGGTCAGTGTAACGGGAAGGAGGAGCCGATGGCTTTAGCCGGCTGCCCGGATTCCTTCTTGCACCGTCCGTACTACCAGGTAAGGGGGAGCGTGGGCGGCTGCCGCCTGCACAGGCAGTGGCTCAGGGCCACGGCGCAGATGGAGTTAGTGACCGCGACCCACTCCGTCGCTGGCCGTGGCTGCACCGGGGCTGCTGGCACGTCCCACAGAGGATCACATGTCTGCCGGGTTGTCTTCACTTGTTGCTGCGAGGCTTATCACCTGTCCTCTCTGTCCGTGGCACCCTCTCCTCGAGGAGCTTGTCATTGTTGTGCAGCTTTGCCTGTGACCTGCGGGATGGGGTGTTCAGGTGTGGTCATCTGCTGGGCCCCAGAGCCCAGGTGGCAGGGGCCGTGGCCCCTTCGGGGACGTTCATGTGGGGGCACTGCATCCTGGGCGAGGAGTGGGGAGAGGGTGGGCTCTGGGCCCAGGCGCGGCCTGTCTTTCAGAGATGGAGGCCGGCCCCCCGCCGAGACTGGCTCCTTCCCGCCCCATCACCCAGTAGTCTGCGATGGGGTTTGGTGCAGGGCACAGCACATTCAGACCCGGCCCTCCAGGTTCTCAGGCTGCCCGGTGGGTCTCCCCTGGACGCTTCCTTCATCTTCCGAACCACTTTTGTGTTTGAACTTCTACTTGACCATGTGCAGGGACACATCTGAAGGAATGCACTAGCCAGACTTGGTCTGTCTTTTTCTTTATCTTTTTTTTAAAAATTTATTTGAAAGGGAGCAGGGGGAGGGTCAGAGGGAAAGGGAGAAGCAGACTCCCTGCTGAGCAGGGACACCCCCCACCCCCCATCATGACCTGAGCCAAAGGCTTCACCAGCTGAGCCCCCCGGATGCCCCAAGCTTGTCCATCTTTATGAGGCTTCGGACACTTCACGCACTTGTACCATCTTTCTCTCGCCCTCAGTGTCTCCCCGGCAGGGCTCCCAAGCTTTGAAAGTCCTTCCGTATGCTCTACCCTTGATCTGATACTGTTGTCTCCTTCCTTCATCTGTAAAGTCTCTCTTTGGTAATAGCGATGAGAATTTCCTTGTGTGCCACGGCTGCGGAGAGATTTCCTTTTTAATTTTTTTTGGCATCAACATGATGTGGACCTTCAACGAGAGGCTGAAGGTTAGGAATTATTCATTGTAGCTGCTGAATTTGAGACGAGACCGAAGCCGGTCACCAACCAGAAAAGAGCACTGGCACCCTAGCCGAAATGTGGAGCGTGCTGGGGACAGTGGGTCTGTTCCGTGGGTGATTTTGTGCAAGGCCCTCTGCCTTCTGCCGGGCTGATCTCTTGTTCTTAGAGGGCCTCACCCTGTTGATGAAAGCTCTGTGCTGCACCCGTGGCTCGTTCTCCCATGGTCACTTAGCTTTGCCCAGGTGTCTGGGCCCAGACTGTGCCCATCGTCTGTCCTGCTGCCCTACTGTCACTCCCAGATGGAGGGGATGGATCAGTGCACCACAAGGGATACTGTCCCCAGGGCAGTCTGTCTGAAAGTTGGTGGAGAAGTGTCTTCGCCAGCTGGTTATGGAGCAGACCTGCAGGGCCAGACCTGATGGGCACCACCGAGTCCCTCTTGCAACCTCCCCGTCCCCCATCTTCAGTTTCCCGCAGGGCCACACAGAGATGGCAGAAGCGCCAGGCGAAGGTCACGCCTCAGTCCCCAGAGAGCTGTTTGTCTTGGCTGACTCAGTTGCCGGAGGCTGCTCTGAAGGAGCCAGGAAGCCATGGGTGCGTGGTAGTCAGCCCAGCGAGCCTCTGTTGCCCCTGGAGGAAATGCTCAGTCATGCCGTTTGGTGACTTTGGATGGCATGGTCCTCCTCCCATAAAAACCCAGCAGCCAGACTTGGCAGCTCACATCCACCATTCCTGGGAAATCGGATGACAGTTCCAGAATTTCTCAGAAAATGGGATGATTTACAGGGAGTTCCAGTCTTGAGCAATCTGCAGTTTTAGCAATTAGAGAAATCTCCTAAGTTAGAGAGAAGAATTCTTAAGATCGTCAGCGACGAATGGTTTTCTGATTCTAGCTGTTCACTTAGAACTGGGGTGTGGATTCATGACAGGGTTTGGTCAATAGATTGCTGAGATACAGACCTTTTTATGGACACAGAAGCACCCACATTAGCAAGTGCATTAAGTTATCCTGCTCTCCGTGGTAAGGGACTATGTGGCACGGGCATGACGGGCCCCAGGGCTGGTGCGATGCGGCAAGCAGCTTCCCTCTGAAGACTTCGCTTTTCCTTTAAAATATGATTATTATCATAGTTCTGTGGCCTTGGGGGGGGGTCTTGTAACAGTCCTGTGCCTCAGTTTCTCTTCTGGTAAGAAAGGGTTAATGGTGTCCAAGTTGTGTGGGGATCGGAGCAAATGCACAGAAATCGCCCGGCATGCGGGTGGCCGTGTCTCGGGTTTCATTAGGTTTCATTAGGTTTCATTCCTTGGTCATCAACTGGACCAGACACAGCGTCAGAGCTAGGGCGACAGCTTTGCAAGAGGCAGGCAGATTCCTGGGGCTCATGAGTCCTTGTGGACGTGGGACAGCTGGCAAATAAGATGATTGTGAATGAGGATAATAATTCGGAGGCAAATAAAACAGGCCAGCAGGAGAGAGAGGAGGTCAGAGAGGCCTCCCCAGAGGAGGCATTCAGAGCCTAGGTGGCACCCAGGCAGGAGTGGGCAGGGCTCTCTCTGCAAACAGAGGAGGAAAAGCCTGGCCTGGGGAGGCTGGGGGAGAGGTGAGACTTTAGTCAAGTGGGAATGGGAGTGGCTATAAATAGAGACCTGCAGGCCATCGTCTGCAATTTTAAAACCCCAGAAGGTCCAAACCGGGAAGAGCTCTCATTTCTCACATCACAGCAGACCTTGACTTGACTCATCTGGAACTGTGCCCTACGGGGGCCTCCCTGGGCCCTGCGTTCTCTCTGTTCACTCCGAAAAGTCCTTAATTCCCACCTCCCTCTGGCCTCTGGGGTTTAGAGGAAGGGGTTACACACCTGTGAAGAGGTACATTTTATTTATTGACTAAAAATGAAAGCGGCATTTATTATCCTTAAGAAAGGAATGCAAAAAAGTAGGAAGCGAGACGAGTTCAGGGAACACATGCGAACGGAACGTTGAATGGTGCTTTGGCAGTGAAATGCTCTAATGTAGACGTGATACAGGTTATCAAGCTTACTGTTGAATTTCCAAACACTGAGTATCGAGCTTTACTTTTCTGATTTTTATTCTTGCTTTCTGAATCAAAAACACGTATGTTTATGGGGCGCTTGGGTGGCTCAGTTCGTGAAACCTCAGCCCTCCGAGGTTCAGGGCATGATCCCAGGGTCCTGAGCTCCAGTCTTGCTTTGGGCTCCTGGCTCAGTGGGGGGGCCAGCTTCTCCCTCTGCCTCTGCTCATCGCCCTGCTTGTGTGCTCTCCTGCTGTCTCTCTGTCCAATAAATAAATAAATAAAATCTTCCAAAACAAAAAAACGCACGTACGCTTGTCTTAGAAGTCAGCATCTGAGAGAGGGTCCCTGTGACCACCCCTGTTTTTTACATAAAGTATGATGTCATCTGAGAAGAGTGAGAGTTTCCCTTCTTTTTTGCCTATATAAAAAGGCCCCCCACACTCCGCCAGGGAGCTGTCCCTGGCTCCTCTGCCCCCGAGGGAATTCCTCAGTTCTGTCTCAGCCCCCCTTGCTGCTTCTCTGGTTCCATTTCAGTCCCATAGTCCCAAGCCTTTAGGCCAGGAACCTTCCTCTCCAGCTTGAGGGCTGGCAGACAACAGCCATGGGCCGTCCGGCCCCCTGCCTGCTTTTATAAATGGAGGCTTATGGAACCAGGGCCATGCTCATTTGTTTACATCTCTGCAGTGGCTGCTTTTGGGCTCAGCAGCCCAGTAGAGCAGCGTCTGGCCCTTAGCAAAGAAGCCGTTTGCCAACTGCTGTGTTAGGACACTGACTGCTCCAGTGAGTGCTGTGGGCGGACGGAGGCCTCCTTGTCGCCTACTCGTGGTCAAGGCCATGGGCACAAGATCAGAGCCTGATCAGCTGGGGGTTTTTGCTGGGCCTGCGGACCTCTGGGGACAACCCGATTCCTGCACCTTCTGGTGGTGTGGAGGAGCTGGGAGATGACATCAGTCCTGTAGTCTTGATTTGGGATCCGTCCCCAGAAATGAATCCCATTCCCAAAGCCCATCCCTGTTCTTTATCTTTTTAACCAGAGAGGGATCCTGTAGCCTCTTTGTTTTTATTCTTATGGCCCTGTGTCTTGGCAAAAGGTCATTTATATTGGACTCATTTTCTTCCAGCACTTTGTGGCTGGTGACTTTGGCTCATTGTGGCTCTCACAGGTGGGCTGGAAGGATGCAGAGAGCATTCATCCCATCCCTTGTATTTGCTTCACGAGGCATCCCTGCTGATAGGACGTCTACCTAGAAGTGGTTTTGCAAATCATTTCAAGTTTTGATGCTGAATTTCCTAATAACCACTATTTTACAGGAGTCTTGTGAGGGAGAAGAGGGCATTTGTACATGTAGAACGTACCCTAGACTAAATAAATTCCATGTCCGTGTCTTCTCTTTACAATGTCACTGTGAGAATTAGGGTCCCCGGCGCTGTGTTCTGCGCATCCAAGATGGGCAGGAGAGGAGCCATCGCTTTGATGTGACTATGTGAGCTGCTCTCTGATTTCTTTGCATGTAGATCTCGTCTCTAGATGTAGAGTTTTTAGGTGGTTTTGGGATACCTAGGTCAGTTGGAGACTGCAGTCTTCCCCAGTCTTTGAAACCACACTGCAGGACCGTCACGTAAAAATAGATGGCATTTGGTTTGGAAAACCATTTTCTCCATGATCTGGTTCTCGCTCCGGGAACCTGAGGTAGTGAGCGGCCTGTCGGTAAGCAGCGTGTGTGCTTATACTTTCTGTAACTTATGGAAGCCACTGAAAACCTTTTTCTTTTTTCTTTTCTTTCTTTTTTTTTTTTTTTTTTTAAGATTTATTTATTTATTTATTTGACAGAAAGAGAGAGAGATCACAAGTAGGCAGAGAGGCAGGCAGAGAGAGAGGAAGGAGAGCAGGCTCCCTGCTGAGCAGAGAGCCTGATACGGGGCTCAATCCCAGGACCCTGTGATCATGACCTGAGCCGAAGGCAAAGGCTTAACTGTTAGAGCCACCCAGACGCCCCGAAAACCTTTTTCTTTAACTGCTGGGAGTAGTGCGCGTCCTTTGTTCATGGACTTACGTGTCGGGAGTGACAGGCAAACTGTGGCTAGATCTCGGGACCCAGATGCCCACCCTGCTGTCGAGGACTTCCGGCCGTGGTGTGACAGACGGACAGGTGCAAGACCAGCTGGGAGGGTCTGTGTCAGCGCTGTGCCTTGTGGGGAGCAGCGGGGACCCCGAGTCATCCCCTGACATGTGTGGGTGTTCAGCCCAGAGCTTGTGACTCTGTGTGTGGTGCATTGTGTGGTGTGTGGCAGGTTGTGGAGACAACACTCAGCGCTTCTGTGCTCCAAGTCTTGGACCCTCCTGCCAGCCCTGGGACATGGGGCCACCATGCTGTCCCCTTTGCAGATGACACTAAGGACAGAGCAGAGAAGCTATTGCTCCCTACTGAGGAGCAGCCGTGTTCTTCCTGATGTTCATGGCTACGCGTGGCGCGTGTGTGTCCCTGAGACTGAGGCGGGAAGGTATCGTCAGGGGGAGCGGGGTTCAGTTCTCAGAGCTCCTGTGATGCGGTATTTCGTTGGTACCCTCTGAGCCTCAGTGTCATGACGACTCTCCAGTTAAAGAGAAATGACCGGCTCTCGTCCTCAAGTCCATAAGATGATTGTATTTCAAAATGTCATAAGTAGGCAGTCTGAAAACCCATGAAATGCTGCAAATAAGTAAATAAATAGAAATTAAAAATGTTCAAGGATATATCTGGTTTTCGACTGGAAAGGGAGATGGGCGTGTTCTGGTCCAAATGCTGTTTTCGCCGCCTCCGCTCAGAGGATGTCACCGTCTCAGGCCTGTGCTTCACGTCGTCGACTGCTTCTGGTGGTTCCAAGAAATAACAATTCTAAAATCATTCTAAAAAAACAGCTGTGTTTGCAGAGTGCTTCCTGCCCGTTGTGAAGTCTCAGAGGTCATCTCATCTCCGGAAAGACCATAGCGTGCCCGGCTGGTGTGTTGGTGTCGTGAGGAGGTGTGAGCCGGAGGCCGGCGGGGCGCAGGGAGGAGGCAGGCAGGACCTCCTGGGAGGATGCTTGCAGTGCAGCAGGGTGACACAAGAGCCCTGGAGTCCCCCGTCTTTCCCTCCTCAGGCCCCGTCAGTAACAGAGCCCGTGTGTTCTATGTTGCCCACTTGCCATGGCCCACAGGCCTTTGGTCCTTGAGGGGCCTTCCGTTGCCCTGGTTTCTGGCACGTTTCCTTGTTTCCAACCTTGTGGCTTGTCTTTCCTTCTTAGACGAAGTCCTCAGCACTCTAGGTGGGTCCGGCCAGTTGGGAGCTGGGGGGCTGAGGGGGACTGCCCCCTCTCAGCGCGTGAGAGTCTCATCTGTCATTGGGGGCAAGATGGGCTTTTGTGTGGGGAAAGGGTCTCTTCAGGCAGGCCTCCCTGTGTTCTGGGCGACCTCGGGGGGCTGTGGTCCTGACCAGCCCAGGAGCAGTAGAGAAATTGAGAGAACACATTTAGAAATTGTACAGTAATCTGAATGTTGAATTAGTGATAAAAATGTGGGCATGTGTTGTTTTTGTTTTATGTCATGTTTTAGTACTTCCTTTTTATTATGTTTTATATAAAATACTTGTACTAGACTTCCTGGTGTCCGTACCATCTGCGAACCGCGCCGTCTCCCACAGGGGGCTTGGGAAGTGCTGGCTTAGGGTCCTCGGGGGAAGGGGTCAGGTCAGCCCGCCAGCTGGGGAGCACTGCTCCCCAGTGTAATGGCTTGACAGGAGCACAAGCAGTTGCAACAGGTTTTTTATTCTTTGGTTTTGTTTTAATGGTGCATTTTGGCGGAGGGGAGAGAGAGACCTTAAAATTATTGCTTTTAATAAAGCCTGTGGAGTAGTGGAAGCATGAGCTTTTCAGCTCTGTTTGATTTCCCATTGGAATGTTTGCTCTTGGCGACCAGGGAAGGTTTAAATTCTGTTCTGGTGTTCCCGGATGGTGCTTCGCACCTCCCGAACTGCACAGCACCGTGCACAGATCCCTTGATCGCTGGCTGGTGGCATTTCCCTCCCTCTGCTCCCTGCGCCCCGTCCGGCGGCTGGCACACCTGCTCTCGCTGCCCGGTTACCGGCCCAGCAGCCGGGGCCCCTGACTCTCCACAGCTGTGTCTTTGTCATCGTCAGCTGGGCGGTCCCCAGCACGTGCCATGTTCCTGCGTGTCTGAGGGAGACCCTGCGGATGTGGCTCCTGGGACCTTTCAAAGATTATTACTGTATTAACTAGGAGGACAACAAAAACAAAAACAAACCCAAAACCTGGGGGGGTGTATGAAGTTGCTGGTAATTGAAGATGAGTGATATCCTCAGCCTCTGTGAACTTTTCCTATAATTGATCTTTAAAGAATAAATACTCGGCAGATTTTCAGTGTCTCCTCTTACTGAGCTTTCTGTCCCTCTGGGCGTGGTCAGTGAGTTTTTCCGGGAGAGTGACGGGAAACCTGGCCTTCCGTCTCCAGCAGGTGGATTCCCCACCTCAGCGGGCAGCTCCCGGAGGGGTTGCAGGGACTGTCTTTCCAGCCCCGTCCCAGCAGCGGAGGACAGGAGGGGCAGCGGGGTCTCCGCCAGCTGTCTCTGCGTGCCTGGGAGCCTGCTTCTGACAGATGGGCTGGAACCAGATCGCTTAAAAAAAAAAACAGAAGGTTAATCATCAAAGGTTTTTCTCATAGGAAAAACAAGACTTTTCGTCATTGGTAGAACATTCCAGAGTGGGATGAAAGTGCAGGAAGCTAGGTAGGATGTTTGTTTCCCAGGGAACGGGCTGCCGTCTGGTCTCATTATCCAGATTTGTCACAATGTAGATGAAGATGCTGAAGGTGGGGCGGCCGCCTCCCCCAGCACCGAGGACCCCCCCATGGCCAGCATCCCCGCCGAGCCGCACCCACTCCTTACCCTTCCTTTTCAGGGAACCTTCCCTCCTGTTCCATTTAAAGTGCAGCTTCCTCTGCCACTTAGCCGCTCTGTGCTTTCCCTTGCTGATCCAGAGCCTCAGCCCCTCCCATTATGAGCGTGTCAGTTGCATAGTGTGATTATGGCTTTACTACCTGTTTGGTCCAGATAAGCCAAGAGGGCAGGATCTGGACTTTAAGGGCTAACGTGCCGTGGGTGCTCGGCGGACGATTGCGGAGCAAGTGAGTCTCTTGGAAGGCTTTCTCCGTTCTTAGTGACCGAGCCGTCACACGCTAGTCTCTGAGGCTGGTCAGTTGCCCTATGACTAGGCTGGTAAAGAGGTCCGTCCTCGATGAGTTTGAGGACACCGCTCCGTGACCACAGACATCTTCGTCCAAGAAGCTTTCTTGGACCCGAGATCAGTGTAAAGTGGTGTCTGCCTCCCTACCTTCCCCGGCTAAGTCCCGGCAGGGGTGTGTAGATCTTAGGCTGCCGGTGGACTGGGTGTTCACGTGCACACGCAACCTGCTTCTTACTGAGTAGATGTGTTTGCAGCCCCATCCCGTCTGCAGTCTTCTAAGGACGGGAGATCAGGGGTAGAGTGTGGATTGAGGGCGCGGTCTTGTGAGTCCCAGGCTTGACCCTCTCCTGTGTGTGTGGCACGGGGCTGTACCCCATCCCCTACCTGCCCTGCTTGCTGTGTGATAAGGATGCCACGTTCTCTTCTCAGCTGCTCTGAGTCCGTGCTCCAGGGCGAGACTTGGCTGCCTGAGCCCAGGACACCGCAGCGGCCGTGAGAGAAGTGTGTCGAAGTATATTTAGAAAGCCGAGTCATCAGGATGTAGGGACAGAGCTGGAATGGGGAGCAGAAGAGTTTGAGGCTGACTCTTCAGTCTGGCTTGAGCACCTGCCTGAGGGGCAGCGGCTGGCAGGCTGGTGGTCGCTGAAGTATTTCTGGGGACCGGTGTAATGCCAGCTTTTCAGATGACGGAAATTTCAGATGCAGTTAACCTGTCTTTTCATCACCCAAAACTAGCCTCTCCTCTGTCCATTCATTGCCCTCTGGGTCAGCCAGGTGTCCAGCCTTAGAGTAGGCCTGGAGAGTCCTTTTCCCGATGTTTAAGTTGCCGTTTCATGCAACACCATTGCACGAACCTGCCCCATCTGCCAGCCTGGTTCTTGCTTTGCTGGGCTATGACATTTGTGCAGTCTGCACCCTGAGCGTAGGTCCCTGTCTTGCTGAGCTTCCTAGGGCCTGGGGCTTCCCTGGAGTGGGAGGGGCCTGTTTTGTTCCCAGCAACTCCCTTCTGGACTGGTTTGGAACAGAGTCACATTATGGCTCTGTCTGGGACCTTGTTATTGCCCTTCATGGCTCCAGGACTGGTGCCAGGGGCGGGGTTAGCGAGTTCATGGATCAGTGTTTTCAGTGGATCCAGGGATCCTGTTAGGCCAAGACCTGCTTTTTAGACAAGGAGGCCTTGGGTAGAGGTGCAAGCTCCATCAGACCCGTTTGCTGGTCCAGGAAGGGAGTCTCTCTGATCTGCTGATAAGAAGCAAGGAGCATGACCTAGCGGGGAGTTCTTGTGGAAAAGGCGGGGCTGCCCCTGTATCTGTAGATTATCTGTGTCCGTGTACCGTTTAAATTAGTGGCCCTTGTATTTCCACACACTCGCATGGACGTACACATGCACACACACACTCCTGTCTTCTCTTGAGCGCGACGCCGTTGGTCGCAGGCAGCCAACCTGTGCCAGAGGCTGGCCCCGCGTCCCTGCTGGTGGTAGAAGCTGGAGTGGCCTGTCACTTGTCAGGCATTGTCACTTGTAACTGCTTTCCAGGGGTGTGAGGGTGAGTGCAACTCAGAAGGCGCCCTGGAGACCCTCCTTGCTCCCCTGCCTCCTTCCAGCCCCCCGAGCTGTAAGGGAGCCGGCGCTGTCTGTCTCGGGGATGGGGAGGCAACTCGGGTCTGCGGCTGGTGTTCTTCAACCTTACACTGTCTCCCCTGCAAACCCTTTGAAGTGGGTGCTGTTCCCTGGTTTTCCTGTGAGGGCTGGGGCCCAGGGACTTGTTCAGGCCAGAAGGTAGGGATGGGAGATGCTGGGTTCAGCTTTGCTCCACCTGGTCCCAAACCTGAGTCTCCTCCCCACGTTGGGGTACGGTTTGGGGGCACTCTCCCCTTGCTTTCCTCGGGGTGCTTCATTTTGGAGAGTTTCTGTGTCTTCGTGTGGGTTCTACCCCCAGCCTCCTAGACCCCTGTGGTCAGGCTTCAGTGACGGGGTGCGTCCCGGGCGAGGGAGAGCAGAGAGGGGTGTGGCGTCTCATCTGCGGCCAGGCCCGTCCTGGGCTTGCGCTTGGTGCCCGTCAGGATTGTGTTGGCTTTCCCCCTCCTGGACAGGTGCGGCCTGGCTCTCCTGGCTGCTGGAACGTTCTGGCCTTCCCTGGGTCATCTTCAACATTTGAGGGCTGACGTCTCCTCCCCTGACGGACCTGGCTTCTTCACGCCTGCTGCTTTGGGGTTGGGTGTCAGAGGCAGCTGGGTGCTGTGATTTTGTTTCTCCTTTTTCTGTGCTGCTTTGACTCCCAGGGGATTTCTAATGCGAACAGTTGGGCTTCTTTGAGGCCCTGAGTCCTTCTGGAGCTTGCCTTCTTTACCCGGCGTTCTGGGCCTGTTTGCTCTCACATCTGAGGCAAGACTTTGCAAGAGCTCCGTGTAGGAGCTTTTCCGCTGTGGCTTAGGGGACACAACCTTCGTTCTGCCCTATGTGAATTCTGGGGGTCCTTCTGCCTGCTTCTTCCCGGTGGCTCTTGCCCTGACCTCAATGGTTTCCATGCATGTGTAGCCAGTACTCGGCTGACAGCCTGCCCGGCACCCCACACAGGTCTCCCCGAAAGGACCCCCTTCCTCATGCTGCAGATCGCGGGCACTCTGGGCAGTGGGTTTGTCTCTCTCAGAGATAACCGTCCTGAGCCGCCTGCTGTCCATGCACAAAAACCATTTCAGTGTTCTGCTCGTTTAAGGAGAGAAGGTCTGTTCGAACCTTCATACTCCATCTTGGTGGCATGTGGTGTCCAGAATTCACTTTGGAGCCCAAAAGAAATACAGAGACCATGTGGTCCAGAGGCCTCCCTTTATAGTATTTTTTTTTTTTTAAAGATTTTGTATGTTTTATGTGTTAGAGGGAAAGAGAGCAAGCAAGAGCGGGGGAACGCAGGCAGAGTGAAAAGCAGGTTCCCTGCTGAGCACGGGGCTCAATCCCAGGACTTGGAGATCATGACCTGAGTCGAAGGCAGATGCGTGATGGACGGAGCCCACGGGTCCCCCGAGACCTCCCCTTATAGAGCAGGGAGAAGGCACGGGTAGGGAGTTTGTTTCCGAATCACGGAGTTGACACGGTGGTGATTTGTAAACATTTGGCTCACATCACAGTAACGGTTTTCATTCATGAAGGATGTGATGACCTTCTGGTGACCCACTTGGGGGTCGGGACCCAGGGGTCCTGTGCGGGGAGGCACTGACCAAGTCCGGCAGGACCGGCCCCTCTGGGGCCAGAGGACCCAGTTCCTTGTGCTCTGGCGTCTCTGCTGCTTCTTCGGTTGGTCTCGGACACTTGCTTTGCTCAGAGCTCCGTGAAAGATAAACCTCCAGGGAGCATCAGCCTGACTCCTCGGCCAGGTCCTTCATCATGCTTCTGGAAGCTTCTTCCCGCCCCTCCCTGCTCTCCTAACTTCCCTCTGAAGATAATCACACCCGGCTCAGGTGTGGTGTGGGAACCTGGATGGGAGGCAGGAGGGGCCCGGGCTGGAGCTCGGGGCCAGACCCAGCTTCCTCATTCCACCTCCAGATTCTTGGCCATGGGCTGCCGTTCACCCCTGGCCTTCTGGCCTCCACTTGCCGGAGGGACTGAGAAATGAGGGAGAGCCACCTCCAAGAATTACATCACAGTAAACCCTGGGGCTTTTTCCTGGTCAGCCAGGACCAATGAGAGCCCTTTCCAGATTTTGAAATGGGAGTTTTGAAAAGTTCGCAGAAGAGGTGCCTCTTGTTGTTCTGCTAACCACGGGCACGCGGTGGGGGTGTGCCGTGTGCTGGGCGGGTGTGGGAGCTCTGCTGGGAACACAGCCCCATCTCGGTGCACCCTGAGGACCGCGCGCCACCCGCTTGCTTTCCTGCCGGGGTTTGAGTGTGGATGTTGCACGGGTCATGTTGCCAGGACAATGCCGGAAGCTTCAAGCCAAGGAACTCGGGTTTGCATGTATGCGGAGGCTTTATGGTCCCCATTGGGGCGCGCACAAGATTGTGACCCGCATTTCAGAGAAGGGAGCTCAGGCGCTGAGATGCTGAGGGATGTCGCCATGGTGAGGTCACCAGAACGTGGAGCCTGATGGCCCCAGCGTCTTGGCTGTGCTTGCATTTTGTTAATGAATGCCCTCTGCTCTGTCCTTTCTGTTTGGGTCTCTGTGTAGCCAGGGGACTCCATTCCCTCTGCCTTCGGGAGGGCCTCAGCTGGGGGCCTGATCTTTGAGTCTATGGGGAGCTCGGTACTGTGACCCCGGGGATGCGGGGGCAGCAGGAGGAACGCTGAGCACCAGGCCCGTCTTCCAGAGCTTCGGGTTGTGGCTGGCCAGAGGTGCCCCAGGTGGGATCAGGACGCATTTCATTCCATTTGGAAGTTTGTGGTTTCTTAGATTGTTCTCATTGTCCCGGTTGCATTTTGACTGGGGAGGCGCGTTGAGGGCTCTGATTGTCGGCTTTATTCATCACTGAGCAGCATAGAGATTTCCGTCCTGTCTCCTTGGCCGGGGTAGACCTTAATCTTGGTGTGGGTGCTACTCGCTGACTGTTGTAACAAATTCACGTTAGATGCGCACTTGTGGATGTCTTGGTCTCTGTTCATTTCCCTTTCCATGAGGGTAGTGGTCCCAGAGAACAAAGCGAATGGGCAGCGGAAGTTGGGGCTGGGCGCCCAGCGATATGATGTTCTCGCTGTGCCGTTTCTGTCCCCTGGAAGGGGGCCCAGCTGTCGGGCCTCCCTTAGTCACCGTGTAAATGGGCCAGAGGGGTCCTGCCTCCCTGCAGGGAGTGGTTGGCTGTTGAAGGACAAAAGGGCAAGCTGTGGGCCTGGTGGAGACATGATTTCATGAAGGGGGGCCCTCAGTGCCCCACCCAGACCTGTCCTGCTCTTCTGCATTCGAGAACTTGGGGGTAATAGTGTAGGGCTGAGTGACCCAGTCTCGTTGACATTGATGAGATGCCCGACTCCCCAACCTGGGCCAACAGTGTGTGCAGGTGAGAACCACCAACCCCTGTCCCGGGGGCCTCCATCCCAGAAAGCCTGGGGAAATCCACAGTGGCCTTTGGCTTCCGCATCTTGACCGTTCTCTAGAGTTACGGACATCCCAGAGGATGACCCGAATAGCTGTGAAAAAAATGTAGGGGTCGGGGCATCTGGGTGGTTCAGTTGGTAAAATGTCTGACTCTTGATCTCTGCTCAGGTCTCAATCTCAGGGTCATGAGTTCAAGCCCCACGTTGGGCTCCATGCCCAGTATAGAGCCTACTTAAAAAAAAAAAATTATAGCAGCATTTTAGTTTTGACAGAGGCTGTAGCTTATACTTAAAATCTGTAAGTTAGTGACTTAGGAAACTGTCAGCTTCGTATGAAGAGCCAATGTGGACGGTAGAATTAGTGCCAACGTGTGAGGCCGTCGCCGCTCTATGGAGCATTGGCTATCATGTTCCTTATTGGTTAACATTTCATGGACGTGAAGTTTCTGGCTCCCCTTTCTGAGCCACAGTCATTGTATTGCTAGAGCTCCGAGACACAGATCCCTTGTGAAAGTGTGGATGTCCCAACCCCTGACCTTCGGGGGTTCCCCCCCCCCCCCGGAGTGATTGCTGCCCACTCCGTCCCTGGGCCAGACTCTCTGTGGTCTCCTTCCCCAGAGCAAAGCCTGGGCTTTGGTACTAGCCATTTATAGCTGGTTTCCCCATATGCAGGTCCAGAATCAAAGTCCTGGAGGAAGCTAGAGGGCCTTGCATGTGCCGAGAGTGGATTTTCCCTTCAGGGGCTGCAGGGGAGGAGGGCAGGGTTCTGATCAAGGCCAGTCTGGGCAGAAGGCCTGCAAGAGATGCCGGATTTGGGTCGGCTGGGGGGCCGAAGTCACGTAGGATCCCCAGGCCGGCACAGGCAGAGCAGGGGAGAAGCAGGGAAAGGAAGGGCAGACCGTCTTCTCTTTCCATTGCCATGCCCGCCCACCCCATGCAGCAGGCCGGTGAGGACACGCAGCCGTGTTTTGGGGTTTGTGTGTCCTCTGGGGCAGACTGGAAAATCCTGCTGTGAACCCGTCTCCCAGTTCTCAGACTGGTGAAAGCTTTTGTGGGAGTATTTCCACTTGGGCACTGAGTGGGGGCAGGGCCAAGAAGGTTGTGCCGTTGGGTTTGATGGAGCTCATTTTTTCCGTAAGCTACTTCTGTTCTCTGCCTAAACAGCTAGGGAGTGAGTCCACAGTCCCCAGGTTCCTTCGTGTGTACCTGGGGTCTACCCTCCCTGTGTTCTGCCGTGCCCGCCTGGGAGCTGATGTCACAGATGGCTCTGCCAGCTTCTCCTCTGGAGGGAACAAGAACAGAAAACGGACAGGAAGTCAGGCACGATGTTAACTGCAGTTCCGTTCTGTAGTCATTCACGTACATCCGGTCTGCTGTGCTTTGTCCTGTCCTTGTCCTCCTGCTAAAAGTTGGTGGTGGAGTCTCAGTAGAGGTGGAGGCGGGGGAGGGAGCAGGTGGAAGGAGTTGGGGAGACACAGGTGTGGGGAGGTGGTGGTAACAGCGGATTAGTAGGAATGCGCATGAAAATTGCAGCTTGTTAATTACGTACACATGTGTCACACACACAATGACACGAAATCTTCCACATTGTCCCCCGTGAGGTGACCCTTACCCAAGGAGGGCTAGTGCCTCTCCCAGGCTCCTCAGCTACTGATTTCTAGAAATCCTAGAGCCAGTGCTCTTACCCGGGAGGTGAGCTGCCCTGCCTACTGGGGAATGCCAGATCAGAAGATGGGGAGAAAATTGACGTGGCTAAGGCACTTTATTTTGGGAAAACCATTTGTCAAGCTGAGCCAGCTCTGGGCACGAGGTTTCTCTGTAGGGCGATGGAAATGTTCTAAATTTAGATTGTGGTGATAGCTCTACAAATACTGTAAATTATATTAACATTCGTTGGATGGTACATTTAGGGCAGGTGAAATTCATGTTAGGTAGCTGATAGATCTTAATGGAACTGCTTAAAAAGAAATAAAGGATTGATAGACTGCCCTTCCTTCCCCCTCGCATTACTGAAATGGATGTGTTGGTGCCTGGTGTTGTAGAGTGGGTGAGCGAATTTAAAGCTAGGTGGTTCGTACACTACCTCTGCTCCTAATGTCAAGAATCCGGACACTCAGAGGTCGTTGCAAAGAAAGACGTGTCTGAAGATGGCATACACAGGACGGTGTGGGTTTAGGGCTACGGCACTTGGGTGCAGTGAGGTTTTTGCTAAAGTCTGGTGGTTTTCTAAACAGTGGCATTGTCCCTGCCGCGCTTGGTGTCTTACCGTTTTGGAGAAGAGTTTTGGTTGCTCTGAGGAGTGGCGGTCCAGGTGTTCTGTGTGATTCAGCAGCTTGGATCATTGCCATCCAAGTGGGAGGCAGTACCCTCACTCCTGGAGAGGGCGGCTGGCGTGGTGAGTAGTTACTAAAATCCTAGGAGGTTTTTTTTGTTTTTTGTTTTTTTTTAAGATTTTATTTATTTATTTGACAGAGAGTAAGACAGTGAGAGAGGGAACACATGCAAGGGGAGTGGAAGAGAGAGAAGCAGGCGTCCCACCAAACAGAGAGCCCGATGCGGGGCTTGATCCCAGGACCTGAGCCAAAGGCGGACGCTTAATGACTAAGCTACCCAAGTGTCCCCAAACCTAGTAAGTTCTAATAAAAATGAGTAACTGTAGCTGGGAGGAGGCTGCCCAGGAGATGTTTCCCACACACAGCTGTGTGTGTTTGGAAGTCGTGGACGAAGACACACACACACAGTTGACCCACTGGGCTTTGGACGGCAGGGAATTTGTGATAGAGACTGGAAGGCGATGCTTTCCCTGTTAGAACCAGGGACAGGTGCTGGGGTCACGCCTTCTTCACTAGGGCAGGAGGCTCATCTCTTAGTAGATTTTGATTCTGACTTGTTCCATGACGTCAGCTGTGTTTTGCATCAGCCGACAAAGGCTATGCTGATCGTACTTTACAAGCGTCAGCTCATTGTATGTCAGAGCGGGACCCCTTTCCCACCGGGTGACTGGCTGCAGGGTGCCGGAGAGGGGTCTGGAGGGAAAGTGAGATGCTGGACCCTGGACCGTGGGACCCATGTCATTTCTGTTCTTTCCCTCCCTGAAAGTGGGGTTAGCCAGCGCCGCTGCGGGAGAGGGCGTGGGGGCGCTGGGCACACAACTCAGGCTTAGTTTACAGCCTGAGGTGGGCGTCCCTGGACTGTCCCTGCCCCCCCCCCCCCGCCCACAGTATTGTCACGCATTGTTGTTCGTGTGTGCGGTGGGGGGGCTTATCTGCATGAAGAGTTCAGCTTGGAGGTTTTTTTTTTTTTTTTTTAAAGATTTTATTTATTTATTTGACAGAGAGAAATCACAAGTAGATGGAGAGGCAGGCAGAGAGAGAGAGAGGGAAGCAGGCTCCCTGCTGAGCAGAGAGCCTGATGCGGGACTTGATCCCAGGACCCTGAGATCACGACCTGAGCCGAAGGCAGCGGCTTAACCCACTGAGCCACCCAGGCGCCCCCAGCTTGGAGGTTTTGATGGAACATTTTGTTGGAGACTTGTGGAAGCCCCTCATTCTGTTCTCCCTGGTGTTCCTCTTTGGTTTTCTCAGCAGAGTAACAAAGGGCTGTGCTTTTAGTCCCCTGAACACCTTGTGCGCCGAATGGGAGCGAGGACATAGCCCCGACACCCGCCAGAGAGACATGTCTCTTAGAGACCCCTTGTCCCTGCCATTCACAGCCTGGAACATTATACCTGCTGGACAAGCGCTTTGTTTATGCCATTTTAATTTAGTCCTCCTGGCCAACGCATGAAGCTGCCCGTCGGCCCCAGGACACAGCCGATGCAGCAGTCACACGACTCACGGACAGGTGTAAGCCTGGGACTGGACCCAGAGCCTGGCCTTCTGCCCTACGCTCCGCTTTATTCCCGGCAGGCACAGTGCTGACTGTCCCGCTCTCTCTCCTTGAAGTTCCCCACCTGCTCCCTGAGGCTCATGTCAGCCTGTGGGGTTTTTTTGTTTTGTTTTATTAACATATAATGTATTGTTTGCCCCAGGGGTAGCGTACAGGTCTGTGAATCATCAGGCTGACCCGTTTCACAGCTCTCACCATAGCAATTCCCTCCCCAGTGTCCATCCCCTAGCCCCCCCATCCCTACCCTTCCACTCCCAGTAACTCTCAGTTTGTTTCCTGAGATTAAGAGTCTCTTATGGTTTGTCTCCCTCCCGATCCCATCTTGTTTCATTTTTTTCGCTCCGTACCCCTCACGATCCCCTGCCCTGCCTCTCAAACTCCTCATATCAGAGAGATCATTGTCTTTCTCTGACTTACTTCACTCAGCATAATGCCCTCTAGTTCCATCCACGTCACTGCAAATGGCAAGGTTTCAGGGGGGTTTGCTGGCTGCATAGTATTCCATTGTATATGAATAGATCTTTCTGCAAAGAAGACATCCAGATGGCGTGGGTTTTTAGCCAGGAAATGGCTCAAGCCGCCTCGCGAGCATCTCTGTCTCGAGAGCGAGGTTCCCACTCCCACGAGAGTGGGCGTCTCGTGCTGTCTGACAGGCAGCCTGGGCAGTGAGGTGTTCTCTGCCCCCTTGTTCTTTGTGCTGGGCCACATGGCCTTGTTTCCAGCTGGCCTTCCTCCCCTCACTGTAGGGGGCAGAGGCATCCCTGCCCCGCGTCTGGGGCACACACTGAGTAAAAGAGCACCGCAGGGGGAGGGGTAAGAGGCCATATTCCTCTGGGCCATCAGAGAAGCCTCTGAAAGGAGGCGGCTTCCTGGCAAGGCCTTGAGGATGAGGCCACAGTGGGTGTGGAGGGCAAGGCAGAGAACATTCTGGATGGCGAAGAATCGCCGGGGCAGAGCGGGACGGGGCTGCCTGCTTGCCATGTCCCAAGGTCGCCAGGCTGGGCAGGCGCCTCCTGGATTAGCCTGTGAAGTGAGTCCCTGGGGCGAGGTGCACAGACAAGCCGCGTAGGCCTGGGAATCTGCATTCCTCCGCAGTTCCTCCTGGAGAGGCCTGCTGGGTCTGACCCTGCGTCCACACCCGCTGCCCTGCCGGTTCCCAGCCTGCTCGAGACACCTTGTCCTTGGTGATCCTTGAGCCCTCGGGGGGTCTTCATTAGCCGGGCACCTGCCTCCGTGGGTGGGCAGGGGTCTCGCTCAGCATGTCCAGTGGGCGCGCTCCTGCCAGGGGAGGACGAGTGCTTCAGGGAGGGGCTGGAGGGGTCCAGAGAAGCGGTTGGGTTGGTACCCCAGCCTGGGGCCAGCAAGAGGCCAGAGGGAGCGAGTTGGGAGGGGGCACTCGTGTAAGCCCCAGAAGTATGACAAGAAAGAAGTTTCTAGAGGACAGCACTGCCCAGCTAGAGGCTCCATCCCATTCCCCTTCCTGTGCCCCACCGCCAAGTCCTATGGGAGCTTTAGGACCAGCCCGGTGCCCTGCAGGGTCTTCCCCCAGGCCCCGCATGGCACCCCGGGCCTCCTGCAGAAGGACACTGGAAGTGCTGGTTCCTGGCCCTAAGGGGAGGCTCACTAACCTGCAACAGGAAACCCACCACGACAAGCAAAAATGAGCCCCGGGAGACGAGGCCGGCACAGGGACAGGCTTGTTGCTCCTGTCCCAGTTTCCGTGACCCTGAGCCTGGCCAGGTGCCAGTGTTTGCCTTTGAAGAGTTGGTGCCTGACCTTCCCCTGCAGCCATGGTTCGCTTCTCCTGGGCTGGCTTTATTTTACAAACTAGCACTTTCCTACTATGGCGTCTTTTTTCGCTTACCAGGATAATAGGATTCTTGTCTGAAGCATCTGTCTGTTGAATTATGTGTGTGTGTGTGTGTTTTCTCTTTGACTTGGGAGTCTTATATACAAACACATGAGCCCCGCGTCGGGATTTTGTTCCTGCCGCTGCTATTTGTTGTGCAAACCTGTCCGATTTGAATGGTCTTTTCGGTACAGAGCTGACAGATAAAGTATAGGGTCCCCAGTTAAACTCAGACAACTCGCAGGAATGTTTGTTAGGACAAGCCTCATGCAGGGCCCAGGACTGACTGACACCTCGTCTACCTGAAACTCCCGTGTTGCTTGACAGCCTGCGTTTGCATTGGCTAAATCTGGCGACAGGGTTGCCTAAATCAGGTTTGGAAGGTCCTTCTCTTCTAAATCGATGTCTCCGTGGGGTAGGTCTGCTTGCCACTGATGAGAGGAGTGCTTAGGGGCCGTGGCGTGTGGGGAGAAGACAGGGACTCCGGCCTGGACTTGAGTCCAAGCAAGGGACACCCGGGGTCTTGTGTGTCCCCAGAGGGACAGACTAGGGGTGAGGCCTGGGTCGCAGGGAGCTGGACCCCTGGTTTATATTCTTCTGAGCTCCATGACGTCTGATTTCAGTCAGATGGTCCACAAGCAACGTACAGATTCGTAATGGGTAGTCATTGCTCATTTATATGTAAGCAAATACACCAGAAGAGAAGCTTTAATCATTAAAGCAAACCTTGAAACAATTCGAGAAGAAGATCCAAGTAAACGAAGCGAGAGGGGAAGTGTGTGCCAACGAAAACGTGTCCCAGGCCATGAGGATGGAGAGCATGGCCGTGGCTCCAGGATGAGCAGGTCCGTGGGACCCACGCGTGAGTGTGGCCACGACTCAGACACATGTGTGCATGGAGATAATGAGGTGGGAAGGAGGTGACCTTCTGGCTCAGGCAGAAAGGGTGGAGTGAACTGGGGGCCGGTCTCTGGTGTCAGCTCTTCCCGTCCACGGGTAGCAATGTCAGCGAGATGAGCGAGGAATACGTCACGTCGGAAGAGAGACCAGAATAAAACTTATACAGATGCTCTCCAGTGTCCTTGACGAAGGTCACGCTTGTTCAGGGTGGTGAGGCTGTAGCCTCTGGTTCCCTTGAGAGAGTAAGGAGGCAGTCACCAGCTTGCCTCGACGAACCGAGAAGAAGACTTCAGTGGACTTGCCTATGTTGAATTACACTTCGGAGAATAAAAAATTCAGTTAAGACCGCAGACAGACAGGCTGGGAAAGCATTTGCAACAGACAGGAGCAGCGGTTTCTTACACGTGGGGAGCTCATCCTGGAGGAATAATGAGGCGCAAACCAGGGTTGCCAGTGGACAGGGGACGTGCACGTCCCTAAGCTGGGTCCTTGCCCAGCCCTGGGCCCTGGGTTTGTACCTGGTGCTGTAAATAAAGGCTCCAGCAGTTCTGGGTGATGGGCGGGGTTGGGGGAAGATGGTTGTCACTGAACCCATTTTACAGATGAGCTGGTTGAGTCAAACTCCAGAGAACTGGCCTCCAGGGGCTCAGCTCCAGAGGAGTGGGTGGGCTTGGCTGATTGGAAAGGCTGGCTGCCCTCAGGCCCTAGTCCAGCGGACCCGTCAGAGGGGGAGTCCAGAAGAAGGACAAAGGGCTGAGAAGCTCTGGAAAATGGTCAATTTCAGTATTTAAGACCTGTACTGAAAACCACAGGCTGAGGCCATGGTTTACCTCTGGGATTGACAAGAAGAAATTCCAGAAAGATCACCAGTCTCGGTCTGTTGCAGAGATTATGAAATGGACAGTTCTCCTCTGTTTTGGGTGGAAGGGTAAACTGCATGAATAAGATTTTGACAGTATGTATCTCGACTCAAAAAAAAAAACCCCAAAATACGGGTGAAACCTTTGGACTGACTAGTGGCTTAATTTCCAGGGATCCAGTGGAAATAATCGGAAATGAGGGCAGGATTTTGTGCACAGAGGTGTTGATGGGATTGTTATGTACAACGTCCGAAACTTGCAAGTGGCTGCAAGTGTGTACCAGAGTAGTTTAGAATCTGGAGAGAATATTTACCAAGATTTTAACATAGTATCTTGTCATGTTTGTGGGGGAGGGAGAGAGGCAGGACACAGGATCCTTCACACCCTGTGATTTCCACAGGGTCTGCCTTGCTGTTGGGATTCAGGCGCATTTTAATTATATTTCTGCTCTGTTCCAAAAATTGACCTGCTTGTTTGAAAATCTGGAAAAGAAAGAAGAAAGATACTTATCCCAGATGGTAAAGAGCCAGTTGGGTGGAGAAATGTAGGCTGTGGAATCGCAGAAACCAGGTGGGATGACCTCAGTGGGGGGGCTGGACTGCATTTGAGGGTCTGGGAGGTACCCCGTTGTGCCCTGACCCTGACTGCCCAGCTCCGTCCTCCACACCCTGGCAGGGCTCCTGCTGGGTTTGCTCTTGCCTCTGGACTCCGTCTTGCAAACCGAGAGCTCCTCTCCTCTTTCCCAACCAGAACCTTCCTTTCTTCACAAACCACCTGCTCATCGGGAGGGTGCGGGCTCAGGAAGTCGTGCTGCCCGGCCACCCAGTGGAGTGGTCCAGGGCTTGGAAGTGCGGATGGAGGTGCTTTGTTGCCATGGGAAATTTCAGAAAGATGGACTAAAATTCCGTAATGTGTGCCATTTCATTATGAATCTTTTTTTTAAATAAAGATTGCTTGTAACGCCCGTGCGATCCAAATGTAACATATACATTTTCCATAAGTAATTCAAACAGTGCACGTAGACGAACCACGTTTGTGCTTTTTTCTTGTCTCTGGAAAAACCAAAAACCAACAGGGTATCATCTGCGGGTGAAAGTAGAGGGGTTCACTTGAACTTTTTTTCTTTAAGCTTTTCTTTAGTATCTAGATTCTCTTAGTTAGCACGTATCGCGTTTATGATTAAAAAACAAAAAGAAAGCTATTTGTTTTTTGGAAAGACCAGCAGTGAAGACATGCTCTCAGGCTTGGATCATTTCCCCCAGATTTTCTGGGGGAAGATATGGCTGTGGTTGGGCCTTCCCAGGCACCGAGCTCCCCACTTCTGAGTGGTAGATAGATACTGGTGAGCTGACCCTTCTGGTCTATCTCCCCAGTGCTCCCCACTCTGCCTCCCCAGCTCTAGCAAGCAGACCACACTGCGTGTGTGTGCACATGGGTGCGGAGGGATAGAGTATCATCCTCCTGTTTCTGTACCCCCAGGTTAAGTCTCTGGACGGAGAACTGTTCACTGGGGAGCATTCAGGTGCTAAAGCGGCTTGTCAAAATGAACGAACTTTTTTGAGTTTCGTGGGCAGCATGAGTGGGAAGGCACATGAGTGGGAAGAACCCCACCACCTGGGTTCTAATGCCGGCAGGGGGCAGTCAGGTGGACATAACTTTCCTGTCCCGGAGTGTCCCCAGCTGTGAAGTGGGAGTCCAGCCCTGCCCAGTAAACTCTGCACACACATTTGCTGCTGTTGGCATAGGTAGGGGTGAAGTTGCCGAGTTGGCTGCTCTTTGTGCCGATGGTAATCTTCCCCTGCAGACACAGTTGTAAAACCTAATTATGGAGGTAATCCAGGTGCAGTGTAAAAATCTCAGAATTTCTTAAATCTGAAAGAGGACTTGAACCTCTTTCTGCCCCATGTTAATCCCTGCTAGTGTTCCGGGTGTCCCTATGAAAAGGCCCATTTTCTTTACCCACGTTTAACCTGTTTTTCATTGGGTTGATTATAATCTCACAAAGACGCTTTTTCCTAGAGTTGTGAGGTTAATTGTAACATTGCTGTTTTAACTTTTGCCTAAATTTTTTGTCCTCATCCTGACGTCTGGGGGAAAAAAAAAAACCACGGAGCCCTTCTTTGTAGAGCCGGCCAATTATAAGCAGTCCCTGGATGTTTCCGTTCCAGATAACAGACCGCCTAGGGCTTGATTACCAGTAATTGTTGCAGAAAATGCCTGTGCTCCGTGGAATGCTAATGATTTCTATTCGGTGCTCGAATCCAGCAGCTGACAATAATTCTTTTTGAATTGCTATTCAGGCAAAGCCATTTAAGCCTGAGACCTAGGGTGACTTGTCTGCTGACGCCTTTGCTCAACCGTGGCACCTTTCCACCATTAGCTTCCCTTTTACGGTGTGTTTTAAACAACCAACCTTTAAACACCAAGAACGTGAATGCGTTGAAGTAAGAAACTGAGGAAGAAGGACTGCAGGGAAGGGCGGGTGTGGACAAGTGTGAAATGCTCCTTTTGACCAAAGCCTTTGTGTTCCCGTCTTCCCCAGGACCAGGTGGAGCAGACGCCCCCTCTCAGTCCACAAGATCTGGCGGGACCGGGCTTCCCAGCACCATCGGATCGGGATCGGCTCACAAATCACCAGGGTAAGGAATGACAAAAACAGGATGCCACGGATGCCATCAGCCCCAGCAGCAGCTTTGCCCCTGTGCTAGGACTTCGTATTCTGTGAAATTGTGCTGGGCACTCACATGAGAAAAATTCTGATCTTGGCTCTTTTCTGCTTTAAAGGAAACAAATTCTAGAACAGGAAAAAAAAAAAAAAAGACAAAACTTGGCTGCGATGTCCTGATATACAGGTATCCCCGGCTTTTCGAAAGTTTGTTTCACGCAAGACCTACCTCAGTACCTGTGTTTGCTCACTTAGAGAAATCCAAAGAGGATTTCTGCTTTTAGAAACAAAGATTCGGCACTGCTTTCGGGACACCAGGGTGGCTTAGTCGGTTAAGTGTCTGCCTTCGGCTCAGGTCATGATCCCAGGGTCCCGGGATCGAGGCCCGCATCGGACTCCCTGCTTGGCAGGGAGTCTGCTTCTCCCTCTGTCTGCTGTCCCTCCTCCTTGTGCTGTCTCTCTCTCTCTGACAAATAAATAATTAAAATATTAAAAACAAGAAAGACAGGAAGACCCTGCATTGCTCTCACGGGGGCCATTCTAAAGGCAGCCGGCACTGAGGAGGACGGCCCTGCCCAGAGCCTTCCCCGCAGCCGCGCTCAGCATCCAGCTGTCACGGCTTTGAGCTTGGAGCACCTGCGCTTTATCTCTGTGTATTTTGTTCATCCGCGAGCCAGATCTGTCTTTATTGGCATCGGAGGAAGTGGAGACAGGTGGTTTCAGCTCTTGGCACGCTCACCCAATTTGTCTTATGCATGAAGGGTAATCGCTTCTTCGTCTTCCATCATTTCGGCTTAGGAAAAGTTTCATAGGAACACTGAGCTCTGAATAGTGACGAGGAGTCAGTCAAATGCAGTAAGCAGAACCCCGAGGTCGGTTCCACACGTTGTCTCAGGATGCAGCACGGAGGGAACCCGACATCACCTCTCAGGGCCCCTGCACGGGGCAGTCCCTCCGCTGGACTTCTGGGTGTTGCTCTCCGGCTGGTGTTGTGTGTCTGCACACTTGCTGATCCTCCAGCTTGCTGTGATAACTTTTAATCCCATTCTGTTCACTACTGATGGGAGCAGCACAGGAAAGCAAGGATGGAGGTTAAAAGCAAATTAGGTCTGGGGTGTCTGGGGGACTCCGTCATTTAAGCATCTGCCTTTGGCTCAGGTCATGATCCCAGCATCCTGGGATCAAGCCCTGTTTGAGGCTCCCTGCTCATGGGGGAGCCTGCTTCTCCCTCTGTGTGTACTCTCTCTTGAATAAATAAAATCTTAACAAAACAAAAAACAAAAGCAAATGAGGTCTAAAGGTGCACGCTTTGATACGGGGGAAAAGGGGCACCCCGGGAAAGGAAATGGTATGACTGGGGGAGGGCTCCGGAAAAATGCCCACAGCCCATGGTGTGGATTACGGGAAAGTTTAAGTACAATACGGGGTAGGCTTTAGAGCTGGGAGGCATTAGAATAATCAGATTCTTGAAATGGCTTAATCTAAAAGAGGTTGAAATTTAGCAAAAATAAGAGCTGGGAGCTTCCCATGACGTCTAAAAGCTGTTTTCTCAAGTGTGAGATGCTATGTCAAGCGGTCGGGATTTTCTGTGTTGAGCATAATGTTGGAGTCATCTTTGAGGACA
Organism: Mustela nivalis; assembly: GCF_964662115.1. Lineage (NCBI taxonomy): Eukaryota > Metazoa > Chordata > Mammalia > Carnivora > Mustelidae > Mustela > Mustela nivalis. The sequence continues at coordinate 94,352,095 of NC_139031.1, read as the reverse complement.
CTTGGCAACAAGAAAGAACACTGATTCGTTAATACAGATTTCGATACTTAGGGACGTTTTAATTGATGGCATTTCACTGCTTACTGTTGGTCTCATTTAGACTGAAATAATCAAAATCTAGGTAGTAATATTCGTGTAAAAATCTGTGTTGATGCCTTAATCAAAAAGTTAGGAAAAAATTATAATGAAAGAGTTTTTTAAAGCTTAGAGCTTGGGGTGGCTGGGTGGCTCAGCGGGTTAAGCATCTGCCTTTGGCCTGGGTCATAGTCTCAGGGTCCTGGGATCGAGCCCCGAGTCGGCCTCCTTGCTCAGCAGGGAGTTAACTTCTCTCTCTCCTTCTGCGGCTCCCCCCACTCATGCTCTCTCTCTGTGTGTGTCAAGTAAATAAATAAAATCTTGAAAAAAATAAAATAAAGCATAAACCTTTTCTAAGGTTTAAAACTAAGCATACCATGGATGTCACAGCTGCTTGGTTAGTGGCCTTGAGGGTTGAGCACAGAAGATGGAGTGAGCTTCATGCAGAACAGGGCGGGTTCCCTTCCTTGCTCCAGAGTTACACTCCGGCCTCTGAAACCGAGGGTCAGACACATCCCAGCACTTGAAGCAGGGCCAAAGGGAACCAACGAATGTGCCTCCACCCCTGACCTTGGATGCCTTCCCTCCAATCCTCAGTAACTCTGCCCCCACTGCACGTAAAACAGGGAAATCAGAAGGACTCACTCAGGCTGGACCACAGGCCAGAGTGAGTAGTGCCCATGCTTATTTCTGCTGGGCTGTAGAAGCCTCCAGCAGCGGAGGGCAGTTCAGACCGGGGCCCGGGCAGCGTTCCGAGAGGCAGCAGCGGTGCCGAGCGCCCCGCTCCGTCCCCACACAGGGTGGGGTGGGAGGAAAACAGAGCACAAGCCACCCCCAACGAGTCTGCAGACTGAATTCCTTAAGCACAACCACCACAATCAGCAGACTGCCGCTTTCCAGATGCAGTGAAGGTGGGTCTGACCATGGCTTTGAAGGAAGCATGTGTGTGCTGCGCGGGGAGGTGATCGAACGTGTCATGTCATAACGGACACCCTGAAGCACAGTGGGGTGATGGGAACAGCTAGAGGGGAGAGTCCGTGTGTTAGAAGTGAACGGTAGAGTTCCTCACATTTTCAAAGTGCTGGATTCAGTCCAAGGAGAATTCATTTCAGGGTTCACCTCCCTCCGGCACAGATGGACCTGGGAAAACATGAGCGGGCCCTTGGACACACACACTTCCATGTCCTGGAGTGTGCAGGTGGCAGGGAGAGGGGGATCTGAAGAAAGGCTGGTGGGAATTGGCCAGAACGGGCAGGCAGTCCCCAGAGCAGGCTCAAAGAACCAAGAGGAAAAGGGAAGACTGATCCACATTGGGAAGCATCTGGCAAGGTTCCAGAAAGCAGAAGGCAAAGAAAAGGTCTTTGGGGAGAACGCAGACTTCCCAGCGCCTGGACGGCCATCGGATTGGCAGCCTGCACAGACCCAACAAGTGCCAAAGGAGAGCCTGGGTGTTTTCAGAGCCGTGAGGTGAAAGGGACCATCCGTCTGGGAGTTCACACCAATACGTACTGAAAGCAAAGGAAAGCTTTTTCAGGTGAAGATTGAGAAGATTTGTGACTGGCAGTCTTCTCTGATTCATTCAGAGCTATCCTTTAGAAAGAAGATCGTGAACGCCTTGCAAGGAGCAGGGTATGGGACACAGCAATGTGCGGAGAAAGGGACGCCATGTCACAGGGTCAGTTCCATACGAACTGTTCAACTAAGGTTAAGCTGAACTTCAGTAATTAGACGCCCCAAGTGTGCATGTGTGTCTTTTGAGGTTTGCTCTCTGTGTGTTATATCATAGTATCATTTGAGGGTTTGCTCCGTGAGCAGTTATATAATAAGACTCCCGTTGGGGAAGTAGAACATAGAACGATTTGAGATTGTGTTAGAAAAAGTATATAAAGACTATTTATTTGAGAGAGAGTGGGGGGGGTGTAGAGGGAGAGAGAATCTGAAGTGTGGAGCCCGACATGGGTCTCGATCTCCCTACCCTGAGATCATGACATGAGTCGAACCCAAGAGTCCTGTTCTCAACCATCGGGACCACCCAGGTGCCCCCTTAGTTAACCCCTCAGTTATGTATTTTAAAATCTTAGTTGCAACTCAAGTATCGACTGTAGTTATATGTGTATATAGTTTCTAATCTAGCAAAAAAAGATATGAGGGGATCTATATTTAACAAAAACAACCAACATCAATAGAAAAGGAAGAAAAGCGAGATGTGAAAAATAAAAAGGATGGCAAGCAGAAGTACAGGATATGATTGTCGGAGTAATTCTAAGCATTTCTATAACAGTATTAACAGCCCCAGATTCATAGAAATAAACAGAACTGTGCTCCCAACAGACTGTTGATTCTTTTCTAAAATCTGTGTAGCTTTTTAAAAAGGTGACCACATATGGGAAACTGCACTAAATTTTATTTTATATCTTAATTTATTTTTTTTGCACTAAATTTCAAGCAATCTATTTCATGCAGGCCACGTTCTTTGGCCCAGTGTGATTAAATCAGAAATCAAGAGAAAAAGTTCAAAAGGTAAACATGTAAACGTGTGTGGAAACTTTAAAAACACACCGTTTCCCCACTCGTGGATTACAGAGGAGGTCAATGAAAGTACCAGTCATTTAGAATTGAGTGTACTAGAAACTGAGTGCTAGAATTAGTACTAGAATTGAGTGTATTAGAATTGAGTGTACATTAGAAATATGTGTGTACTGCAGGTATAAAATGGTATTAAGGTGTTTGGAACTCCATTTCTCATCTTGGCAGAAAAATGGAAATTAGGAGCATGACAAATCAAGAGTGCTAAGGAATGTAGAGGAAGTATTTACAAAAGCGGAGATCTGAAATTATGGGAATGATGAGGAAACATCAAAAGGGGGAGCAAAACCAAAAGCCAGTCTTTTGTAAAATCTACCAAAACCGCAAGCCGCTGTCACAGACACTCAGGAGGAAGATGGGCACACAGGGAAACCATGTGGAGAACACGTTAGGGAGTTCAAACAACAACACAAGAAAACCATGAGCATCCTTGTGAATGTGAAAATAGGAAGGAAATGGATAACTGACTGCAAAAGCATAAAAACAAAATGACCAGGGTGCCTGGGTGGCTCCTTCAGTTAAACGTCTGCCGTCGGCTCAGGTCATGATCCCGGGGTCCTGGGATCAAGCCTCATGTCGGGCTCCCTGCTCGGTGTGAAACCAGCTTCTCCCTCTCCCTCTGCCTTCCGCTCTGCATCCTTGTCCTCTCTTTCTCTTTGTCAAATAAATAAAACCATGAGAGACCGTGGACTCTGAGAAACCAACTGAGGGTTTTGGAGGGGAGGGGGGTGGGGGGATGGGTGAGCCTGGTGGTGGGGATTAAGGAGGGCACGGATTGCACGGAGCACTGGGTGTGGTGCGTAAACGATGAATCTGCGAACACTGCATCAAAAACTAATGTTGTACTTTATGGTGACAAACATAACACAATAAGTAAATAAAATCTTAAAAACAAAAAAACAACAGCAAAAATCCAAAATGGCACACCCAACACTGACAAGCATGTTGGAGCCACAGAAACTCATTCGCCGTCCGTGGGAATGCAGAATGGCACAGAGGCTTAGGAGGGTGGTTTGGCAGTTTCTTAGAAAACTAAGCTTACTCTTACCATACGGTCCAAACAGTTGCGCACCTTGGTATTTACCTGAAAGAGTTGAAAACGTATGTCCACACAAAAGCCTATACAGGAGTGTGCATGGATTTACTCATAATTGCCGGAAAGCTTGGAAGGCACCATAATGTCCTTCATTAGATGAATGGATGAACAAGTTGGTCCGTCGAGACAGTGCAGTATTACTCAGCGCTACGAAGAAAGGAGCTATCAGTCACAGAAAGGCAGGGAGGAAGCTGGGGTGTGTATTCCTGTGTGGAAGGAGCCGGTGTGGCCAGTCAACAAGCGGTAAGATTCCAAGTCTGTGACGTTCTGGAAAAGGAAAAGCTGTGGAGACAGTCGGGAAACCAGTGGTTGCCAGGGTGGCGGTGGGAAAACACGGCCAGGCAGAGCTGAGAGGAGTTAGAGCAGTGGCGGTAGTGTGTGTGATGTCATGAGGATGGATGTATTTGTCCAAACCCATGGAACGTTCAACACCAACAGTGTTAACCCTGAGGTCAGCTGTGGACTTTGGCTGGTTATGATGTGTCAGCAGAGGGTCCTCTGTGGTAAAAAACAAACAAACAAACAACCGTTCTGGTAAGTGAAGTTGATCATGGGTGAGGCCATGCTTGTAGGAGGGCAGTGGGTTTGTGGGACATCCCCTTACCCTCCTCTGAATTTTGTCATAAACCTAAGATTGCTCCAAACAAATTCTTAAAACAAACAACAACAAAAGACCCTGATCTCATTAGAAATAAAAGCTATCATGGAGATTATCTAGGGAAACCAAGACTGTTTTGCCTGTATAGTGCTTCTGTAATGTTCTGTGACATGACAGAATGGATAGCTCTGTGAGTGGTGTGGACAGCACTCAGAAGTTTCAGGTACAGAATTTGGAAGAAATAAGAAGAAAGAGGAAAGCAAAATGAACCATAATTTGACTCTTGGCAAAATACAAAATCTTAATAAAGAATTAACTCCTGCAGAACGGAGTCTGTATTCAGTACCGTTGCCTCAAGGGTGTTTTGGGTTTTGTATTGAATGTCACAAAACCTTGAAGGAGCAAATCATTGCTCTCTTTCCATGAGTTGTTGGAGAGATAGGGAGCAGACCCTCCAATTGTCTTACAGTGCTCTGTAGCTCTGCTGGAGACGGACAGCACAAGAAGTCCACATACAGGCTGGGCATATTTTACATTATCATACAACCCTGAAAACATTAGTCAGATTTACCCGTTTGCCTTAAACATCAAACAAATGTTATTACCAGGTTGCGTTTATTATAATCATGGAAGGATGCTTTACCAACGTTAGATGGAGAAGACCTTGACACATTCAAAGATTTAAGGGGGAAAAGTGGTATCTTACCAGTGATCCTAAGAATATATACAATCCTGAACTTCTATAATACAGAACAAGTGATGAGAGCAAAACCCTGACTAAGCCAGTACTTTAGGGAACCTCTGCAACCTGTCCCAAGCTTATAGCATCCATCGTACACACAGGAGTAATATTAGTCGTGTCTGTGAAAATCACGGAATCACACCCAAGTGCCTGCTGTCACTAGAGGTCTTAGCCAGTGCAACAAAATGGTTAAACAGAGAAATAGAAATGCAGACACTGAAGTAGAGCAATGAAATCTGTGCCTGTTTGCAAAGCACCCAGATAGAAAGTCAGCACTGACTTACAGACTTTTAAACTGAGTGAGTTCTTTAAGCTGGCAGATACAATATAATATCGACAGATAAAATGTAACAATTGGAGATAATCAGGAAGAGGAATGTAAAAAGAAATTCCACTGACAGCAGTCACAGAACCAGAAGGGAGCTAGGAGGACATGAACCTTGATGACCTTGTAAGTTGCTGCTGAAGGACATAGACAAGATGTAAACAGTCATCCGTGATCCGTGATCACTTTCCCGTGATCACGGATCCGAAGCCTTAACTAGAGAAGATGCTGCATGTTATCAAATGTGTCTTTAAATTTAGCGCACGTGGGGCCATGTTTTGCAGTTTTGGTATGACTTGTCAGATGGCTTCAAACTTGATTTATTTCTTTTTTTTTTTAAAGATTTATTTATTTGACAGAGAGAAATCACAAGTAGACAGAGAGGCAGCCAGAGAGAGAGAGAGAGAGGGAAGCAGGCTCCCCGCTGAGCAGAGAGCCCGATGCGGGACTCGATCCCAGGACCCTGAGATCATGACCCGAGCCGAAGGCAGCGGCTTAATCCACTGAGCCACCCAGGCGCCCCAAAACTTGATTTATTTCTAAGACCTCTCTTCACCCAGTGTGGGGCTGGAACCCACAACCCTGAGATCAAGAGTTTCGTGCTCCACGGACTGAGCCAGCCTGGTGCCCCAGATAGCTCGTAACTTAAATGTGGACGAGTGATAACAAAGCTTCTTTAGGACCCATCGCATTTGGGAAAGCGTGTTAGTGATTCAAGGACGCATAGACCTAAGGACCAGAGTAGATGTGTCATAAAGAGCACTGTGCATTTTTGGAAACTCGGTTCAGCTCGGGGAAGTCCCAGCAGAGCAGGAAAAACCTATGGGCCCGGGTGGAGGGGGAGGTGGATCCGTGCCCCCATCCTGTCCTTCATCACCGATTTCAGGCCAATTCAATCACTACAAGTAGAAAGGAGCATTTTTTTAAAAAACATAGTCTTGTAAGAATGAGTCGTGAGAATCTTCATACCCTCAGGCCAAGAAAGCATTTCCTAGTAAGACTCAGCACCGCTGTAAAGGAACAACGCTGTTTGAGGATACGACAGATAGACATCTGCGCAGGGAACAGCATTTCAAACACGGACTGGCCCACTCCAGCCTGGAAAAAAAAATTCACTGCAGTGCAATTAACACGTGGACTGTTAGTAGCCTCAGTTTATTTTTAAAACCCTCTGAATAAGAGAGACGATCGAATAGGAAACCTGGCAAAAGGCACGCACAGGAAAGCGTGCTGTGCGTTTGGACCCCGGACACTTGTGGCAGGTGGGAGATGTGGCGCTAGAGCCGGACCAGGCCGTGGCCGAGGCTCCAGGTCTGGGGTTGGGATAGGAAGGCACAGCTCCCTCTGTCAGGTGTGTCCAAATCCCCCCTGCTCTTCTCTGCCTGTGGTGCCTCCAGCCCCAGGTCTGGACTGAGTGGGCTTGGGGGGGGGGGGCTCCTCCCTGCCTCTCTGAGCCGCGCCCCTCACCCACTTCTACACCTGACACCAGGTTCAGTGCTTGGGTTTCTCCTAACAAGGTGCCCTGGGACCACAGGCCCAAATGTGAAGGAGGTCCCAGTGCTGTCATTTGCCTCCTGTGATCTGCAAGGCCCCCTCAGGCGCTCTGTCGAGAAGCCTGAAGGTTGCACCACGTGTCTGATGGCGATGTGGCTGGCTCTTTGCAAGGGACCCGGGGTTTAAAACAAAAGACTCCCAGTGACTTTCCTTGACCTGTTCTTTCTCTCTGGTGGAGAGGATTTAGTGCTCGAGCATTTATTAGCTCGTTCCGACGTAAGCAGCTTATTTTTGTGTGTCAGTAGCTGCACACGCTTCACACGTCTCCCTGCCCCGCCCTGCAGGAAGGATTGCATTTTCCTTTAAAAGACGGAGGTTTTGTAATAGCTAGAATTGCTCTTGACAGTCTTTTGAAGATATGCTCCAGAAGCAGCTTGTTTAAAATGAGAAAAGACCAGGGGTGCCTGGGCGGCTCAGTCGGTGACGCAGCTGCCTTCTGCTCAGGTCGTGATCCCAGGGTCCTGGGATCGAGCCCCACGTTTTGCAGACATTGTCCACGGTGCCCAGAGTCAGACACCCAATGACCCCAGGGCTCCCGTGGAGACACCAGAGTCCAGCACTTGGCTTAGATTATCTGCCAAGTGGAAGAGACCAGAATTAGAAAAGAATGCCCATAGAGGTGAAGTGGATTGGGAAAGGTGGTTTTGTTTTGTGTCTCCCCTGCAGGGAGCCTTGGCCAATGTCACTGATGTAGGGGATGGCCAGGCTCGGGGCCTGATATTCCTTGGCTCTTGTTTCTTCCAGTGGCAGCGCCCCAGGACTGTGGGCGACTGAGGAATCACGTCGTGGTTTAGAATCTTTAGTAGCAAATAACGGTCTCACAAAATCGCCATGAAATAGACTAAGAGGACAATGGTAACCTGGAGTCCAGTGCTAAGACCTCCTGTGTGTCTCCTGTGTTTCCGCGGAGCTGTTAGAGCCGTGGATCGGGAAACTGAGCCAGAGATGTTTGGTCACTTGCCCAGGAGTGACCCAGAGGTCACTCAGGGTAGAAGTGGAATCAAAGCCACGTCCATGCATCTTCACCTTTGGAGGTAATTTAGGGGAAGCTTGTGGCCTGCCCCTGATCGTACGGGCTGTTCCATGTAAGTGTTCCCTGAGGAACCATATTTTCCCGTTCTTCTGACATCGTGCATTTCTCGAGCAGAGGAACCATGTCTTACCATGAAGGTTCTGCTCTAATGCCTTGTTCCTACTTGTATCTTATGGATCGTTATTTAAGGAATTGCTGAAAGCATGTGGCGTAGATGTACTTGTGGGTTCCGGAAAGGCCCCCAGTTCCCACCCCGACCCTCCCAAGTGGGAGGCTCCGGTACTTCCGGGCGACCAAAGGCCTTCCCTCCTCACGGTGGTGTTAGGAGCGTTGGAGGTGAGGTGATGGAGGGTGAAGTCAGAAGGTCAGCTAACTAGACTGTGGCTCGATTGTAGCTTTGGGACCCGGCTTGTGTCATGGTTCATTGGATGTCCCTATTTTACTCTGTTACTCATGAGGACGTCGTCATTTCGCCCACTTTACGCACGCACATGTGCACACGTGCACGCATGTAAAAGTAACTCTGGTTTTCTTAGTTTCTTGCCCTCACAGGGAAACGATGCTTTCCCCTCAAAGTTCTTTGTCTGACGTGTTCCGCGGAATCCTGAACAGTAACGAATATTGGCCTCGTGTTGGATATTGAAGCCAAAGTTGATCATGATTTTGATGCCTTCACCCTCCTGCCGTGCCTACACACCTTTCCTGAGGGCTGAGATGGCACAAAGCTGGGAGGAAAACCACATATAATCCTTCACCCACAGAGTGACAGCTTTCTGCCTTTTGGAAAAAGAAACGCATTCAGGCCACATCTAATGATCGCGTTTGCCCACAAACGGCGCTTAATGCTTCTGCAGTATCCATTTAAGTGACGATATTGTAGACATTCCGAAAGGTGGGCTGTGTTTCTCTGTCCTCTGTTTCTTACCTGTTCAGGTGACTTCCCTGTTAAAAAACAGGTTCTTCCCCTGCTAACCAGTAAGTTCAACTGCGCTGTGCAATGGGCACTCGTTTTCCTCTATTTGCAGGGGAGGAGACTGAGGCCCAGAGGTCAGAAGAGTCACCCAGATCATGCCCTGTGGAGTAGCAGAGCTGAGTTTGGCCCTGGCCGGTGGGCTCCCAATCCCCCCACCCCCAGCCACTCTGCCTCTGGAGTTCACCCTCCGTCCTTCAGGGTCTGCTCATGCCTTCAGGTTCCTCCTACTCCTCGGGGTTTTTAATGCGTCAAAATGAGATTTTAGAGGAAGGGGCTGAGTTTTCCTTGTGCTCAGAAACAGCCAGAAAGGTTGGACCCTGCAGCCCCCTCCCCTATCCTGGACTTGTGCTAGCAGCATCCTTTGTACTCGGAAGAGTTTCTGTCTCTGTGAGGAAGACAGAACAAAAAGCCACGGAGGCACCTGCTCACTCTGTGTTTCCCAGCAGCAAGTGAGCCGAGGACCTCCCCGTTCCCAGTTCCCCTTTGGCACTGAAACAGTGCATGTCACCGTCTGTGATCCCTGGGTCTCCACTCTTCCTTGCTTCCCTGATGCTCTGACAACTCACACCTCCCTGTTTCCTTCCAGCAGCTCGTTGGAGCCCGTTAATGTTTCGTGCTTCCTTTGCTGTTGGGGTACTCACTGTTCATAGAGGGCTTTACCCCCGCAAGTCCTGTGCTCTTCTGCATGTTGGCTTTTCTTCCTCTGGCTCCTCAGCTTTCCTGTTTCTTACCTTCCCTTGACACACATTTGTTGCTTGTCTGGGCCACGGCAGGCTCGGGGACACAGCAGTGAGCAGCAAGGTTTTAATTTATTAGCCATAGAACACGTGGACCTTTGCATCCATCTGAAGAAGTATCAGTCCCTTTTTGGAAGCAGTGGGTGTGATTTAGGTATAATTCAGTATTAAGATCAGTGATGAAAGAGTATCCTTGGTTCTGAGCCAAAGGCAGACGCTTAACCGACTAAGCCACCCAGAAGTTTTTTCTAAAAACTTCTTACACCTTGTTCTGTCTTACAGTTTGCTGAGTGCATGTCTGTCTGTCCCATTTCTTTCTAGGCTCCTTGAGATGAGACCAGGGATCACGTTTTCATTTTTAATCTTCAGGGAAAAACAAACAAACCAAAAAGAACGTTGGCTTTTAAGGCTCACCGGGGAAGGAACTGAGGGTCCATCAGGAGCTCTGTGACGCCTGTGTTTTCACCTCTCTGAGCCCCAGTTTTCTAATCTGACATGTGCGTGATAGCACGTAGCTCATAGGCGTGGTGTGAGCATTGTAGAGCGATCCCAGCGAATGTTCCTGGGCTCCCCCCACGCACCCCCACCCACGCGGTCTCTCTGAATTCCTCCTTGACCAGCACCAGGGCAGGGCAGTGGACATAGCAGACAACGAAGGTGTGTCCTGTGGGATACGGAATCAGACTCTGCCGAGGGCTAAGTGTCCTCTCCTTGGAGATGCGAGCAGGGTGTCCATGGCTGGAGAAGTGTACCCTACTTCTCAACTTCCATCTGCAAATGGAGCTCTTCCCGGTGCGGAGCCTGGCTTCCCACCAAGCCCCAGTCTTCTGTTCAGTGTCTCTGGGCGATGCCATGCGGAGCGAGGCGGACTTAGGATCTATGAAGCCGTGTCTTCTCCTAGGAGGTGCAGCTGCATCCACAGTGGGGGTGGGGGGGGGGAAGCCAGAGAGACTGTGGCCCGGAGGAAGAGGTGCTTTCAGAGGGAGAGAGATTTCTCATGGTGGGGATGCCCCAAAGGGAGCGGTTTGTTGGCCATTCTTCCAGGATGCGGACAGAATCTCATTCTTCTGTCCTCTCTGTGACCTCAGGGATGACCCGGTAGGTGCGACGGGGTCAGGGATGCTCATGCGGGCACAGCTGGGTAACGCTTCCTGCACCGTCCCCATGCCTGGACACGTGTCCTCCCTTGTTGGAATTAGTCCGGCACTTATCCACCTAGTGGCTATCGTGTCACCTGCCTGGCGGGCCTTTTTCCAAGGAACTACAGGATCGGGGGCTCGGCGGGCACCAGAGGGTTTTGGAATGCTGCCTGGCTGGCTTTCTAGAAAACTCAGCAGCTGGATTGATGGAGGTTGCTGACTCTGTTGTTTAGGTCTTCAACTCTTACTGAGCACCTGTTGTGTGCCAGGTGTGACGTTAGACAGTGAAGCAAAAGAGAAAGAACATGAAGGTCCTAGTCTTCCAGAAACTCAAGTTTAGCGAGGGGGGGGAAAAAAAAGAAAGAAAGTTAAATGTAAGAAGGAGGCAACATGTCCAACTCCGGAGGCAGACAGATCTGGATTGGACTCTGCACCCCCATGTCTAGGGAGCTGAGTGGCTCTGCCTCGGTATCTTCAGCTGAAATCTGGAAAATACCTACTCGACTGGTTTGGTAAGAGGGTGAGGAACAGCCTGGGCTGTGAGGTACCTGGCCCAGGACCTGGTGCTTTCTAGGAGCTCAGGAAATGTGAGCTTATGCTTACCAGCATCATCAGTGGAGAGAGTAGAGATCAGACCCGTGGCCTCCCCCTCCTGTGCGCACCCAGCCTGGGAGATCGCTGCTTCTCCTGCGGCATTCATCAGAACAGACCACTTCATTTCTCTTAATTAAAAATAATTACCGTAGGAATAATAAGCATTTGGTTAGGATTGCCCTCCCTTCCTTCCCTGACCCAGCTCCAAGGAGTTAGTTGCAGAATGAATCTGGGTGGGTCTCCAGCAGCTGGTTTCACAAACCAAAGCTGCCCTGTCACTCCCATTCCTTATTCATCGAGTTGAAGAGGGACATGGGATCCAGATTCCCAGACCCCACGGACCCCATCCAGAGTGTCCTGTCTTTCCTGTGAAACCCTGTTTCCCCCAACATCCTAGAAAGGCAGCTCCTCTCTCCTGGGCATTTCAGTTCTGGGAGCTGTGCCATTTCTTGGAGTCGCCTGGTATGTTCCCCTGGAACGACTTTCCCCATCCTAAGGCCTTGGAAATCAGGTTCTTCTTAGAGCTGAATGCCTTGTAGTTGACAGTCTTGCCTGTAAGCAGAGATCTCGGTTTAAAACTCTCCTCTTCTGGGGCGCCTGGGTGGCTCAGTGGGTTAAGCCACAGCCTTCAGCTCAGGTCACGATCCCGTCATCCCAGAATCGAGACCCACATCAGGCTCCAGCTCCACGGGGAGTCTGTTTCTCCCTCTGACCTTCTCTCTCATGCTCTCTCTCTGTCTCTCTCTCAAATAAGTAAATAAAATCCTTAAACCAAAGAAAACAAAAAACCTCTCCTCTTCTGCCAGGAGTAAGCATAACCATTCGAGGAGCGTGTCTGGCCTCTGGGACACTCTTCTGCTGTGGCCCCTCCATCAGCTGTTCTCTTCTGACAGCACAGACTGTGCCCCGTGCTGCTGTCACTTCTTGCCTGTCCCTGTCCTCTCTTGCAAGATGCTCAGTCCTGGGCGGGATTCCCTCCCGCTAGCTGGAGGTCTGGCACTTGCTCCACGATGTCTCCTCTGCTGGTCTTTCCCTCACTGGCCACTGCCTGGGAGCAGGTTCAGGGTCCCCAGTGGAGGTAGTCAGATGTCCTCGCCTCCCTTGCTATTTTTGTTTCCCTGGGGGAATCCTTTCTCAAAGCAGCTTGGAGGGACATGGTTACGTTCAGGTGACGAGCACCCTGTTTTGTTAACATCTGCGTTTCCAGTACCTGGAATGATGGCAGGTATGTAGTTGGTACCCAGTAAATGTTTGTGAAATGAGTGAATTTTACGCTTTTGGAGTTAAATTCACGGAAATCGAGCATTCATGTTGAACGAGGTAATAAGGACTCCCCAGTGTCTAATTTACCTTTAAAAATTTGCCTTTTTTGAGAGGGCAGTGCTAGTGATGGGTGGACTTTTGGACTGTGACCTGGATTCTTCCTCTTCAAGTCCAGTGTTTTTGGACAAATGTTTTTAGGATTGGTGGCAAGTGAGAACCTTCCAGAATGACCAGCTGTTTACATAGTTACGTGTGCCCAGTATCTGCCTGCTTCATGATGTAATGGAAGAATGAGGGGTCCGGACTAGAGGTCTGGAGAAGAAACACAGTAAACTGAAAGAGAAAGACACAATTAATTCTTTTTTGAGTGATATTTTGTGGCCCTGGTTCTGTCCCCCCCCCCCCCACCCAGTTGTCTTCTAATAGTACAAATTGCACTCCTAAGTCTCTGCTTTTTTCCATAATGTGTCGCTGAGGTCCTTGGTCCTTGCAGGGTGGGATGTAACTTCTGCGGAGTGGGGAACTCTTCTCCTGTGCTGTATGTTCCCACGCTCAGAACACCTCAGTCCTAACAGGCCTACAGCGCAGGGGGGTGCTTCGTGCACCCGTGAGGCAGGACACAGGCCAAGATAGAAGGCAAGTTCGCACTCTGGCTGGGCGGTCCTCCCCGAACATGGGATTCCGGCTCTTGAGTTTCAGCGAACAGAGTCACTGAGCGAAACGAGTGGCTTCCCCTTTTCACAGGTGGTGTTGCCAGGGTTGGGGGGCGGGGAGAGGAATGGAATGCTTTGACACTTCTCTAAAGCATGGATTCAACTCGTGAATCTCACTGAAATCAAAGTCCGCTCATAGTGATTAATCATTATCTTAACTTTTTTTGCTTGTTTGCTTTGGTGGTAGAGGTGAATGTTGCCTGGCCACGGGGATATCTGCCTTCGGTTGGGGGATCTGCCCCAGACTTTGTGGCTCACCCTTCCCCCTGAGGATTGCAGTGTTTCGGGTATTCCACGGCCCCAGTGGTGAGAAGGGGGAATCTGTCAGGACGGAGACACAGGGCCCAGCCTCCCTCCCTGAAAGCCCCTGCGGGCAGCATCCTGGGCCCGTTCTAGCCCTGGTTGGGAGCTGCTCTGGGGAGATTTGGGAAGAGCTCTTGGCACAGTTGGAAGGCATCTTGGGCTCTCTGTGTTTCTGTAGGTTCTGTCCACTTATGGTTCAGCTTTGCACAAGCCATCCTAAAATGCACACATGAATACTGGTGGGTTGGGACACCTCCTTGTCCCATAATCCATAGGATTGGTGGAGAAGTGTACATATTTGTACCAAAACCTAACGCTTATTAGGAAGTGGGGTCCACGTTTAGTGCAACTTAGGAAATGAGCAGCCTGGTCCTGGACCTTCCCAAGCCGGTCTTCCTGAGGTTACCAGATGAGTCCCCTAGGAAGTCAGCCCCAGGGGTCCCTGTGTCACCCCTCCTCCGCCTCCTAGCCTCCATGGCCTGGAGATGTCCCAGTTCTTGTTTTGCCTCCTGACTCAGTCCTGGCACCCATTTCTCAGATGGAATATTTCTCTTCTGGAAGATACCCTTGACTCCTCTCCATAGCTAGACCCCTATCCCCACTGGTGGCCTTGCGCCCCATTCTACCTCAGCCCCCAGCGGCCCACCCCTGTGCTGGTCACCAGGAGTGCTGTCCACACTGTCTCCTTGGCCCCAGTTGTGGAGGAAGCTGCATGGGAGCAGGCACGCTGGCACCATGGGGGGTGGCCCGGGCTGGAGGACTGCCAGACACGTGACCATCATGGCAGGGTGGCATGGCCGAGGGCGCCCTCGTGAGAGCAAGCACTTTGACCCTCCTGAAGGAAAGAGTGTCAGTGGTTCCCACTGGGGCGTTTCTGCCAGCAGCTGTGGGACCTTGACCTCACCGACCGTCAGAGTGTCTCACTGCTAAATGTTAAATGTAAGGGTTGTGGTACCTGTCATTACTTTGCAGATTAACATTGTCAGCGATGTGACATGGAGGGGCACGTGATAAGCCCTTGGTAATTGGGGCATTAGTGGTGACAACCACTAATCTGCACGTGGACACAAGCTTAGAAGTCAGGCCCCCGGCGAGGCCGCTGGGTCACCATGTGACACACTGAATTGCCACTTCTTTGGGCCTCGCTTTGCCTAGCCGTGAGGTGTGAAATGGGCGGCTCTTAACTCCTGAAGCCCTCTGGAGGTCTTCAGCTTTCTGTGGGATGGCAAGGAGAAGTTGTGCGTACGCGCTCGAGCTCTGCGACGCAGGCTGCCGCATCTGTAGATTGTTCAGGATCGTCCCCGACCCCACAGTGCTTGTGGGGACCCAGGATCGTGCTCCATTGCACCCAGCATGGGAGCAGGAAGACCAGTGCTCAGTGATTCCTGGGCTCGAAGCTGCAGCGGGTGTACTGGGAAGGACAGGGAGCGGGGTGAGCTGCCATGGGCTGCGAGGGCATAACGTATTAACAGTGTTTGCCTTCAAGGTTCAAAGGAGCCCGTGAACTTGAATATGGTAGCCACCAGCCAGTCTTTCGAGTCCCTCCTGGGCAGCAGTGTGTGCACACAGCCGGGGGCTAATAAGTGTGGGAGACTTTCAGTCACGGACTACTTCCTGGTGTCAGGGTTTTGGGATTGTGGGACTTGTCCGTGAGGGACTTAGGATGTCAGCCACTCCATCCTGAGTTACTGATCCTTCTCCATCCGTGGCTAACGTGGGTGCATTCAGGGAACGTGCTTTGGGCGTGGTGTGGGGAGTCTGCGTAGATCGGCCCAGTGATGACCAGAGCCCAGAGGCCACAAAAAGCATAGGCAGGGCTCCTTTTCAGATGTGCATGTTTGGTTGTAATGCAACACACACACACACACACACACACACACACACACAGCCAGCTTGTGTGATATGCATATTCTCAATTCACAGACACTGACCACGTCACTTGCCATTGTCTGGGGGAGGTGGGTGGAGAGGAGATCCCCATCTCCCACAAAGGTAGGAAAGTGAAGTTTCTCTTCTCTTGTCTATTTCTTGTTTCAAATCCTACCTGCCTTTAGTAACCACTGAGATAAAGCTTTGTGGGATGTGTTTTATTTTTTTAGATGACAGGAATTGAAGGTTGCCCTTGTATTTGGAGCTGTGGTCAGGCAATCTCTGCTGTTAGGTTTCCTGAATATTTCTAACTATCATGAATATAGCAGAGGCCCACTTTCTCTCCAGGGTAACACCTGATTTCCTTCTGCTGCTTACTTAAGCCCAGCGGTGCCAATTAAAGATTAAATACTTGTGGCAGGAATCTGTGCAAGTAGAAGATTAATTGGTGTGCAAAAGGTATGTCAGTAGAATGTTGAGTTCTGTCTGCACAAGGTTTGAATGGTTCAGAGGTCATCCGACATAACTTGTCAAGGGAGCATGGTTTAGGTTGAAAACGCCATTGCAGGTTGGACCTCTCATTCCTATACAGGTAGAAACATATCAGAACATGGGCCTTGGGCCACCTGGTTGGCTGAGTGGGTTGGGCCTCTGCCTTCGGCTCAGGTCATGATCTCAGGGTCTGGGGTTCAAGCCCTGCATCAGGCTCTCTGCTCAGCAGGGAGCCTGCTTCCTTCTCTCTCTCTGCCTGCTGCTTTGCATACTTGTGATGTCTATCTGTCAAATAAATAAATAAAATCTTAAAAAAAAAAACCAAAAAACCAAAAAGAACATTGGCCTTTAGGTGGGTGTTGGGGACTTCTCAGCCCTAGCGCTGTGTGTAAAGAAAGTTCTTGTCTTCTCTGTGCTGACTCCACACCTCCATACCCCAGATGCGAGGGCTTTCTTCCCCCATCAGGCATTCTCTGACATCCCGCAGATGTGCCCTATGGCGTGTGGTTCCATCCTGACGGGACCTGCTTGGTTCAGTCATTGACTAGAGCAGCCTGTGGAACTAGTTACAGTACTAGTTTGTTATAAATGATGCAGCTTGGAGACAGTCAGGTGGCAAAGAGGCATTGAGCAAGGCATGGGAAGGTGTTCAGGACTTCTGTGGGGGGCACACCACCTTCCCAGCACCTCTCTGTGTCTGCCTACCTAGAGGCTCTGCAAACCTTGTGGGTTTGCATTTTCTATGTGGGTGCTTAACCCCGTAGGCATGATGGCTTAAATCTGATGAACTTGATGTCCAGCCCCTGTCTCTTGTTCCCTGAGGTCAGGGAGTGGGGCTGATCCTCCCAAAACCCCCCCACCCCGTCCCCTCGGCAAACAGCGCCCATCCTGTGGTTATCTGATGGTTTCCCCTAAAGCACCTGATTGAAATCAACTCAGGTGTGGTTGAAAGGGGCTTCAAGGGACACCTGGATGGCCCGGTTAGCGGCTGCCTTCGGCTCAGGTCATGATCCCAGGGTCCTGGGATCGAGTCCTGCCTCAGGCTCCGGGCTCAGCAGGCATTCTGCTTCTCCCTCTCCCTCCCCCACTCCCCCTGCTTGTGCTCACTCTCTCTTTCTCTGTCAAATAAATAAAATCTTAAAAAAAAAAAAAAAGAAGAAGGAAAGGGGCGTGTAATGAATAAGAGAATGTTCTATCACAAAAGATGATCCTCTCGCCTTTGTGAAGGCTCGGGAGCTATTTCAGGAGCCATGAAAGACCAAATATTAGAACAAAAAATGCTCCCATTGCTGTTACGGCTTAGGAAGTCATAGGCTCTTAGGAGCCCTGTGCCGCATCATGAAGGAGACCAAGATCTCTGTTTTCTGTTCTGTCCAACCTCACCAGGGCCATCGATGTTTTTCTTTTTTTTCTTGCTCTTAATAATCTGTCGCCATCTGGGGTTTTCGCATCTAAGCAAGGGTGCTGGGCTCCATTATGCTTAGGAGCGTCCCTTCTGTATGAAGATGGGAGGAGGCCGGGAGACGGTGCGCAGTAGCAGGTGCTCACATGGGTCTGCGGAGCACAGACAGGCCATACGCATGTCCTGAGCACGTCAGGCAAGTAGCGTTTCTGTGAGGAGCCACGCAGTTCAGCGTCCTTTTTGCTATTCCAGAGGTTCCAGAGGACACTGTGTGGTGACTTGGGCCCAGCAGGGTGCAGTGAGGGGGTTCGGGGGGGGGGGGGGTGAGAAGGGGGAGCCTCGTCTCCAACTCACGTTGGCCTCTGCGCCTGCAGTCAGCCGGTGAGCCCCTGGCCTGGTCCTGGCTTGGTTTATGGAAGATGCGTGCCCCAAGTCATCCTCGGGGAACCAGACGCCAGCTTGTTTCACCAAGTTTAGATCTATTTTAGAAGTGAAGCAGCCTCCGTTCGCTTGTGGCACTGAGGCCAGAGGCACGTGGGAGCTGGAGATCAGATGAGTCCCCAAATATTTGGGACAAAAGTCAGCATCCAGTGTGGGACTTGGTTATTTGAGGAGGCAACATAACTATTAATAACTTGATTTACAACCGTGTTGTTTGACCTATATCTGCTGCACGTACGTCCTCAGGAGCCCGTGTGACGTGAAATTGTGTACGTGGAGTTGTTTTCCCTTCCCTTCTGCGTGCCTGCCAGGGCTGCCGTCGCGGGGAGGTATTTTGGCGTGAGGACTGCACTGATTAGACACTTTATCTTAGCACCCATTTCCAGAAGCATCTGCCTCGTTTGTTCCCAGTGTTTGCTTCTCCGCGGAGGGGCCCTCACGGGCGGGTGGTGATCCCCACAGGGAAGGCTTAGGGCTGGCCACACCACGGGTTGTGCAGAATGCGAGCCACTCCAAGTGTTTCTGCAAGAACTGACCGTCACCTCAGTAAGGTCTTGGTGACTTCCGTAATAATCGTAGTATAGCACTTTTTTTTCTTTTTTAAGATTTTATTTTTTTTGAGAGACAGGCAGAGAGAGGGGCGAAGCAGTCTCCTCACTGAGCAAGGACTTGCGGGGCTTTATCCCAGGACCCTGAGATCACAACCTGAGCTGAAGGCAGAGGCTTAACCCACTGAGTCACCCAGGTGCCCCCTCCCCTGGTGATTCTATAATCTAAACAGATGAAATCCTAATTGAGCCACAGAAATTTGAAAGTTTGTCAAAAAATGGGATTTTTTTTTTCTCCTGAGTAGGATATTTTAGATTCTTGAAAAGGTTTCGATTTTGCTCTGAGAACTGTGAAAAATGCACAAAGTTGGTGACATGGCGGTATGACGGTTGGATTTGATTCAGGAAAATTACAGCCTGCTCCCCGTGTGTGACCAGAGTCACCTGGCTTTGTCTAACGCCCACGCTTCTAAATGTGCCGGGTTGTCTGTCAGTAACGCACCTCAGAAGAGGGAAAGCACGTTGGGGACACACCTTGCTTCGACCCTCTGGGGTTTTTATACTTCGCCATCACACTGACTCTGAGGAGTGTCAGAATGACGTTATGTTCCCGAAAGCATAGTGGCCCTGACTGCAGAGAGCGGTGACCCAGAGCGGTGACCCAGCGGTGACCCTGGCCAGCCCCAAAAAGGAGCAGAAGGGCAGGACGGAAGACAGCACTGCCAGGGGCTTCCATAGGGGAAAAATAACTCCAGTGAAAACCCACCTGGGTGGGGGGCGGTCAGCACATCGCATTTTCTCAGAAGAAACATGTCAGATAGTGAGCCTGTATCTTGGGGGCACGGAAGTGGAAGCAGTGGTCAGTGTGTTCTGCTGGATTTTCTCTGGGTTTTGAGGACGTGTGAACTGCCCCTCAGCCACCCTGCCCATGGCATCCAGGGGCCTGACCCGAGGCCGACTCGGGCTTCACCCCTCACCAGCATCTTAAAGGGTCCATTAAGGGAGAAATGCTTGGGTTGTTCACGGGATGAGTTAGGCTTGTTTGTGTTACGGAGCTCAAATCAGGCAGCTATTATGTGGCAGCTAAATAAGAGTGTAGGACACATTCTAGAACTTTCTGGAAGCCCCAGACTTGTGAGCTGCAGTGTGACTTGTACTTGTTCTCGAAGGTGAGTACCCTGAGCTGTCAGTGAACACACAGCTGAGGGGTGTCCCCCATGTGGTGGCCGTTCTCTTCTCCTGGCCTCCGCTCCTCGGCTTACAGATGAGGACAGGAGACAGGAGGACAAGGACCCTCCAGGGGTCCAGATTTTCCGTGAGCCCCACTTGTCCCACTCACCTCCCTGCCCCCGCACTCTGAGCAAAACTGCTGCCTGCTGACTCTGGAGTTCTCCTTTGTGATCGATGAAATATTGATCACACGGTAACGATGAATTATTAATTTAGCACCTTTGTCCTTTTACTGTCTGGCCACTGGATTAATCTTTGACGCTCCATAACCCAAGCTAAGGCAGCACCTTTCCCCCTCTAATACACACCCCTAGACGTGCGGGGCCCTGCTCACAGGTTTCAGGTCGGGATGTGCTTACTGTGTGTAGCACCCGTGTCCAGGCCTTCCTCAGATCCCTGCCCTAGCACAGTTGGAAGGTAAGAAGCCGAGGGTCTGTGGCTTTTCAGCTTCTGCCTGGTCTTCCCATAGCTGTGTTCTCCACCCCAGCCCAACTCCAGCCGGCTGCACGCCCTCCCTGGCTATAGCCTTGGGGCGCCCTGCACCCCCAGACCCCGTGCCCCTTTGGCATCTGTGCCAGACATCCTCCCTCAGGAAGTTTTTTCGCTGTTCAGCTCTGCTCTGTCTTCTTGGGCCCTTTTCCCTAATGAGTGGGAAAGCCGAAGCAAAGGCGTAAATTTTTAAAGAAAGAAAGGCGAATTCCAGGACTGGATGAAACTGACATCTCTGTAATGCACAAGGGGTCCTGCGGCAGGTGCGGGGAGGGGGGAGGCATGGGGCAGGTTCCGGAAAGGTCTGTGAGCTCATGCATAGAGCACACACCTGGTGGCTGCAAAGATTGTTTTCAGATTCAGGGTTTGCTCTTTTGCACATGTGTGTGATCATAGGCAAAGTGCTCGACCCTATGGGTCTGTTCCTCGGCTGGTACACCAGCTCGTGGCCCCCCATGTATATTGTGTCGAAAGGCATCCATGAAACAGGTGTTACACGGACAGGTGTTACCGAGTTACAGCTACCTGTGCTTACCACACGTGGGGCTCTGTTATGGTGCAAGGTGACAACCAGCTTCTTCCTGTCACCCCCACCCCCCGCATGCAGCTCCACTGCGAACCCCGTGTCGGGCTTGTGGGGTGAGAGGTAGAAAACTGAACCTTGTGTCCTGGGTGTGGAGCCCATAGGGTTCCAGGAGTGGGGCCGGGATGGACATGTTCCCGGTGGGTGACCTCTCTGCTCTGCCTTCCTGCCCGTGGGGGCTTGGGCCCTGGCTTGGGGGGGGGTCACACTGTCTTGGGCCCTGAGCCCGTGGTGCTCAGTGGGCGTCACTTACAGGAGCAGGTGGGCCTGTGGCTGACCCGGCTTGCAAAGCGCCGTGGTAGGGTAAGGCGGGTCTTGTTCATGTTGGCCATGTTGGGCAAAGTGGCAGAGCTGAAAACACACTGAAGGGGGCAGTGCTGTTAGGTTGCAGTGGGTTACATATAAAGAGAACCTACCTCAGAGCAGCTTCAGCTCGCGATTGTAGGGACTGTGCTTTCCAGAGCTCCTTGCCACGCCAGGCTGCTTGGAGCCTGGGTCCCCTCCCCAGGCTCTGGCTCTGCCCCCTGCCCCAGCTCCTCCCACATCTCCGAGTTTGCTGGCTTATTCACTCCCCCTCCATGGTATATAGTGAGGACTCTCCAGAAAAACAGAATCGATGGGATGTTCCAGGGTGTATGGGCCAGGGGATTTAAGGAACCAGCTCACGTGATTGTGGAGATGCATGTCCAAGGTCGTTGGGGCAGCCAGCAGGCTGGGGACCCAGGGAAGAGTTGTAGTTCAAGTCTGGGGGTAGAATTCTTCTGTCCTCAGGGACTGTAGTCTTTTTCTCTTAAACTTTTCTTCTCTTCAACTGATCAGATGAGGCCCACCCACGTTACAGAGAGCAGTCTTACTCAAAGCTTACTGATTAAAATGTTACTCTCATCTAAAAAATATTTCATAGAGGGGCACTGGGGTGGTACAGTCAGTTAAGCATCTAATTTTGTTTTCCCCTCAGCTCATGGTCTCAAGGTCTTGAGATCAAGCCCTACATTCTGCTCTTTGCTCAGTGGGGAGTCTGCCTTTTTTTTTTTTTTTAGATTTTATTTATTTATTTGACAGAGAGATAGAGAGCACAAGTAAACAGAGCAGCAGGCAGAGGAAGAGAGAGAAGCAGCCTCTCTGCTAAGCAGGAAGCCCAATGCGGGGCTCGATCCCAAGACCCTGGAACCATGGCCTGAGCTGAAGGCAGCTGCTTAACCAACTGAGCCACGCAGGCGCCCCAGGGAGTCTGCTTAAAACTTTCTCTGCCCCTCTCCACTGTGTGCTCTCTCTCTCAAAATGAATAGATCTTTAAAAAACAAAAACAGGGGCACCTGGGTGGCTCAGTGGGTTAAGCATCTGCCTTTGGCTCAGGTCATGATCCCAGGGTCCTAGGATCAAGCCCCGCATCAGGCTCTCTGCTCAGCGGGGAGCCTGCTTCGTCCTCTCTCTCTCTGCCTGCCTCTCTGCCTCGTTGTGATTTCTGTCTCTCAAATAAATAAATAAAATCTTTAAAAACAAAAAACAAAAAAACAAAAACAAAAAACCTTCACAGAAACATCTAGAATCATACTTGACCAAAACCCGCTAACATCCTGCTCTGTCTGTTTTCTCGCGGTTGGCCCGTACGCCCAGAGGATGACGTAGACCTGGAAGCCCTGGTGAACGATGTGAACGCGTCACTGGAGAGTTTGTACCCATCCTGTAGCATGCAGTCGGAGACAGCGCCTCTGCTCCAGAACGGCCAGCACTCCCGCAGCCAGCCGCCGCCCTCAGGAACAAGGTCCCTGCAGACGCCACGTTCCCAGCCTATGCACATCCTCGCCGTCAGGTGGGACCCGGGGCTTGGAGGGGCTTGTCTCTGGGGACGGGGATGCGACACAACTCTCTGCACGGTCCCTACATGCATTTTCTTTATCCAGCTCGGCCCCAGGTACCAGGTCCCTGCTTTGGTTTGGATAACATCCATGGAGCACCTGCTCTGTGCTGGGGGAGGGAAATCCTCGCAAGAGAATGCTTTGGAAATAAGGAGGGCCTTACTGCCCATAGTGGGGTCTGGGAGCCTGGAGGAGGGGCATCCCGCGGGGGGTTCACTGCAGGAGACACAGCCTCTGGAAATTCAGGGCTGGCAGGCAGGGCTTCTGGGAAGCAGAGGGGTGTTCCTTCCAGGTGGCACATCTCTGATTTGGGTATTGGCGGGTGAATAGGAGCTGGGGTGGGTATGGGGGAGGATATTTTGTGAGTGAAAGGGATGATCCCTGTTGTCTCAGGTGGCTGATTTGCTCCCCTTCCTTGGCAGACTGATACTCTCTTGTACGTACCGTGTTTATCAATTCGTGCGCTGACGGGCGACGCAGGCAGCATGCTAAGTAACCAAGCCTGCCACAGGAGGACAGATGCCACGGGATTGCACGTAGGGGACGCATCTAAGGTAGTCAGACTTTGAGAAGCAGAGAGTGGGAGTGGTGGAGGCCAGATCCAGAGGGGAGGGTGTTGGGAGAGAGGGGACAGAGCGTCCCAAGTGCCTTTTCTACAAGGGGAGCGGGTCCAGGGGATCTCCTACAGCACTGAGCCCACACGTCCCAGTACCCTGGTGTGGTGTAGACTGAGAACCTGTCTGAAAGGGAGGGGCTTCCAGGATCACAGCAGAGAGCAGGGAGGGCGCGTCCTGTCCGCAGGCTGTGGGTGTGTCCGGCAGGCAACCCTGCTGATGGGTCGCTTGGAGTGCTCCTATCACACACACAGTCCAACTGCCGATCACACCTCCACGCAGGGGGGTAGACAAAAGATGACCCTGACAGGTGGGGCCGCCTTCTGAAGGCCTCCATGAGAGGTTTGAGGGGCAAGATGGGGAAAGATTTGAAGAGGCCAAGTCAGGAGGTTGGGTTAGTGCTTCGGCAGATCGTCCTGGCAGCCTGGTTCGCGGGGGCGGGATGGGGGTGCGGGTGTTGGCCATTTAGGGCACAGATGACTTGGAGACTGTTTCAGGGACCAGCCTAGAGATGCTGGTGTCCCAAAGCGGATACAGAGGGGGACAGACAGGAGGTGTCAGCACCTAACTTCGGGGGGCGGTGGGGGACCGCCTGAGCGGTGAGCGTGCCCCTGCCCTGTCTCAAGGGTGTGGCCCGAGCAGCCAGCGCCACAGCTGCTGGGAACGGGGTGCCGAAGGCATCACGGGCCTTCTGGGGGGAGAGATTGTGAAACCGAGCAGAGAAGCTCTCTGGGGCTGCTGCCCGGTCCCTGTGGGCCCTGGAGGTTTTCAGGAGAGGATGGAGGGATGGGAATGGGCGACAGAGCGAGGCCTCCCTGGGCTTTCTAGTGCAAGGCTGGTGTTGCCCTCTGTCTTGGGCCTTGGTCAGGCTGGGGCACTCGTGGCTGCTACCTTCCTCGGCACTGCATCTTCCAGGGATCTCGCTTCCTGTGCTTGGGGGTGAAGGAGTGGGGTCCTCTCTGCTTTGAGAAACTTGCATAAGGCTCTTTTTTTTTTTTTTTTTTAAGATTTTATTTAACAGAGAGAGAGATCACAAGCAGGCAGAGAGGCAGGCAGAGAGAGAGGGAGGAAGCAGGCTCCCTGCTGAGGGAGCCCAATGCGGGGCTCGATCCCAGGACCCCAGGATCACGACCCGAGTCAAAGACAGAGGCTTAGCTCACTGAACCATCCAGGCACCTTATATAAGGCTCTTTCTGGTCTGACATCCCTAGGGTTCTGCGGACAGGCTACCCTCCCGCCCAAGGCGGTCTGCTCTGTCTCGGGCCAGCAGAGTCAGCACAGAGCTGTCTGTAGGGGTGGTCGCCTGCCCCTCGGCCCTTGGCCTTTCCCTGCCTCTCGCTCCTGGTGTTTTCATCCCACTCTGCTTTCTGGGGCATCACCCCGTGTTCTTGGCCCCTGTGCAGTCAGTCTGCAAAGAGACACACTTTCCCCCTGTGCACTTCTCTGGGTGTGGGTCTGTCAGTCACGTGTCCAGAGAAGCCTGGAGTAGGGAGCCCCTGGGAAGGACAGTCACAGCCCGCACAGCGGTTGCACCTGGAGCAGTCAGGGCAAAGGATGGACAAGGAGGCCCAGACCCCTGAGTGGCCTGGAGCCCTTGAGCCTAAAGTTTGGGCCACATTCTGCCCTGGGGCTGCCTGTACGAAGTCCCACGGGAGGTGTCTGGGCAGGAATGCAGCACAGGGCAGCAGACACTCTCCCTGCAGCGGAGTGGACACCTGGCCTCAGGCCTTACCTCTTCTCACTTCTCTCAAATAAGTAGCATTCTTTCTTACCTTCAATTTTGTTTTAAAAATGGGGTGACCAATATGGGATACCCAAAGTTGGTTTTTTTTTTGTAAGTGA
Source organism: Mustela nivalis (assembly GCF_964662115.1). Classification (NCBI taxonomy): domain Eukaryota; kingdom Metazoa; phylum Chordata; class Mammalia; order Carnivora; family Mustelidae; genus Mustela; species Mustela nivalis. The sequence continues at coordinate 94,326,995 of NC_139031.1, read as the reverse complement.
GGCTTTTTATGGAGCACTTCCTGTGTGTGCTGAGCACTTTCTCTGTATAGTTCCTGTTGAATCCTCACTTGTTAGCAGGTACGATGGCCAGCATATCTGTCAAGGTGGGTGGTATGGTGGCCCTTCATGCCCAGGTGACAAAACTGAGGCCCTAGGCGTAGTGACTGGCCCCCACCTAGTGAGGGGGGAGTCCGGGTGCAAACCCAGCCTGAGGGGCCCTGAGGAGCTTCAAGATCTACTGGGCCTGATGCTGTGTGGGAGGCCCACGGAGTCGCGTGTGCAGAGCCAACGGGGACAGGTGCAGAGCAGAACCTGGGGAAGGCAGTGAGGGCTTCCTGGAAGAGGTTACCACTGGGGCCTCCGATCCTGAAGGAGTGTACTACAGGGACAGCAGCAGGCACAGACGTGTTCCAGCCGGGCAGATGACGGAGCACAGGCCTGCCATTCTCCTCCCCGTCCCTGACCCCTGACATCCCTGCATCTTTGCCCCCTTTCTACGTCTCGGTTTTCAACTGTGGGGGGACTCAGCCTCCAGAACTCTCTCCAGCTTCGTGTAATGTCTCTTAGTTTTGCTTCACACAGTACTTGTGAACTGCCATAAAGGCAGCATGGGACTCTTGTTCTCCTTTTAATTTTTAAGAAGAATTTATTGACCTGAAGCTCAAATAACAGGAAACGAGCCACTTACATACAGCACACAATTCAGGCATTTTTAATACTCTCCCAGGGTTGTATTCCCACCACTTCTCCCTAGTTCCAGAAGGCCCCCACCCCTCCAGCAGAAACCCCCAGCTCAATGCTCAGTGTCTCCACACTGCCCCTTCCCAGGGCCCCGCGGCCACCCACCTGCATTTCCAATGCTGTGGATTTACCTGGTCTCGCATTTCAGCGGAAGGGCATCCTCGTTCACTTAGCATAACATCTGGTTTTTCCAAATAAGGACTTATTTTTGAAAGATGGGTTTGGGTTTGTAGCACACTGGAGAGAAATCCAGAAGTATGTCCCATGTGAACCACACACGCACGGCCTCCTGCACTATCCACATCCCCCTGGGTGGTAACTTTGGTACAGTCGATGAGCCCCAGGAGTGTCAGCCCCAAAAGGCCACTGTCGGTGTCATCTGTCCTGGGGGTGTGGACAGATGTGGAATGACACGAATCCATCTCTACACTACTGTGTAGGATAGTCTCACTGCCCTAAACATGGCTTTTAACATTTCTCACCACAGCTTTTGCTAACCCCTAGGGGTTAGATCAGAACGTTGGATCTTGTATATAAGAAAACTCTCATGCTTTGGGTTTGTCACCAGCTAGAGGTCATCCTTGGGCTGGAATATATGGACAAGGGGCCCAACTTCATGTCCCCTGCTCCGGCTCTAGGAAACAAGGGCCACGTGTCAGCCAGACACTTTGCCAGGACAGAGGCTGGTACGGGAAGAAAGGACTCTCTTAACCACGCACATCCGCTTTCTGGTATGTTTGTCGAGCCCCTAGAGAAGGGCCATCCTGCAGCTCAGACCACCTTCCGGCTGTGGGCGCGGTCATGCTGTAAGTGGGTGCTTCCTGGTCCCTGGGAATGGCCTGGCAGGCCCTTCCAGCATCAGGATCAGGTGGTAAACAGAGAACCTGTAAAGCGATCACGGTGCATTGCTCCTGTGGCAAACTCCGAGGAAGTGAATGCATCATTAACTTAGTTGAACTGTCAAAGGACTGCACCAATTCCTGGAAGACACGGCCAGCGCCAGGGCTTCCTGAGACATAGTTTTGGCAAGGACCGGGGATGCTGAGTGGTATCTTGGGCTGTGCTCCCTTTCTGCAGGTGGACGCCTGGACACTGGGCAGTGGTGTCCTCCGCCTGCAGGGTAGAACCTGAGGGACAGGAAGCAGACTGGCGCTTTGCTATTGTCTCTGCTTTGACTCTGAACTTGATTCTTCTGCTGTTTTCATACTTGTATCTGATTCATCTCCATGTAGGTGTTTGGCATAGTTATAGGAGAGGTGAGTTTTGCGTTTTCGGGAGGAAATGCCCGAGCACTGGCAGCGTGACATGCTATGCTATGTGGTGGTGCCTGGCACTGTGAAGTGGGGTGTTGTGGGTGTTTCTGAGCAGACGCAAACCCAGGCCTTCGTGCTCTGGGGAGGTAGCGACACGGAACACTGAATCCCAGCCCAGTCACGATCAGCCACCTTGTTGTATAAACAAGCAGTTGTTCCAGGACACCAATGAGGACACACGGAGCCGCTTCTGGTGCCTTTGTGTGTTTGGAGAAGTGACCCCTTGAAAGGCATCGGGAAGAGGGGTTCTCCTGGAAATGCTCCTACACCTCTTCATACATCGGTTTTCAGGGAATAAAACCCATGAGTTTTTTGGAGAGAACGCCTGGTACAGGCCCTGTGGGGGGCATCGTTTGGGATAGAAGCGTGTTCATGGTACTTCCCGCCCCCAGATGTTTAATGAGGGAGGGAATCTGGACCCTTTGAGTCTGAGAAGGACAGCTTTAAAAACAAAACAAAAACAAAAAAACAAGACTTCCCCTCCTGGTACCATACATGTAGCATCCCAGCTGTGTTGAAATGAACAGGTGCCTAGTGTTGTGTGTACTGACGGTGTTGTGTACATAGCTCTAGGACCTGCTCATCAGCAGCAGTGACACTCTGTCCGTGACCCAGAAGCCCCCCTCCTGCCCCAGTCCCTCACAGTGACCATTGTGCTAGCCAGGGGCTTAGCGACCCCACGTGCCTCACAGAGGTGGACTGTCCTAAGATCTGTCCTTCTGTGACTGGCTTCTGTCACCCAGCACCATGTCCTTGAGGCTCATCCCTGCTGTAACGTGTCTCAGAGTTCCTTCCTTGGGCGGGCTGATTTGTGTTCTCTTGTGTGGATGGACCACGTTTGTGTGTCTGTTCATGCCTCCATGCACACTCAGGTTTGACTTTTGTGACATGTCTTGCTGTGACCCTGGGATCCAGGTGTCTGTTTGAGCCCCTTTTTAGTTTTTTGGGGGACACATCTCCAGATGTGGGATTGTTGGATTGCGTCGGGACGACAGCAAACCTTTAACGAGCGGGTGTGTCTCTCCTCCTAGACGCCTGCAGGAAGAAGACCAGGAGCTCCGAACCTCATCTCTGCCGGCCATCCCCAACCCTTTCCCTGAGCTCTGTGGCCCCGGGAGCCCGCCGGTGCTGACGCGGGGCTCCCTACCTCCAAGCCAGGCTGCTGCAAAGCAGGTGAGCACATGCCCCCCTTCCAACGCCAGGCCGCCTGGCTGTGGGGTCAGGACGATGTGCCAGCTCTTCCTTCAGGAAGAAGGAAGGGAATGTGTGGGATATTTTGCTTCTTTTCCTCTTGCTGCTGTTCCTTTGGCCTTAGGAAACTTTTGATCTGTTGGCCAGAATTCCATTCGTTAAGTCAGGGACGTATCTGTGTGTTTCAGAAAGAGTCTCATGAGAAGGTTAAAAAGTAACAATTTGTTACCTAGAGATGAATGTTGGTTCTCTGACAGAATTCCCCCCTACCACATCGCCACATCGTCTTCACTGGCTGGGATCTCTGGATAAATGAGGGGTTTCTTAGGCACCTGGACTTCCACAAGTGGAAGAGTTTCCATGTGGTACTCCTGGTCTGGAATAGGGTCTGAGCAAGGCAGAAAAACCTGACTCGGAAGACAGCAGCCACCTCCTTACGCTAAGAGTTTCTGCCTTACAAGTGGGATTGCACGTATCAGCCGTTTCCTCCCGGAGGAAACCAGGACGCAGAGAGTGCGGGGACCTACCCAGGGTCAAATCGTCAGTAGTTAGCTTGCCAGAGAAATCGGCCGGCAGGTCTGTCCCTCCAGGCTGCCGTGGCCTGGGCCTTGGTGGGTTGCAGGCTGGGGAGGGAAACCCAGTCTTAAACTGCGGTGTGGGTGGTGGTGGCATAAATATGATAATGACGGGAACGTCTGACATTCACGGGGTGACCCCTAGAGGCCAGGCACTGTTCAATGAAGTTTCCATATTTTATTTACTTATTTGTTCATTTATTACCCAAAACACTCCTAAGAGTTAGGTACAAATGTTATCTCTATTTCCCAGTTGGGAAACAGAAGCCCATCTGTGAGTGATGGGGGTGGGTGGGACCCCAGAGCAAGCGGGGGATGGGCAGGACCCCAGAGTGAGTGGTGGGGCTAGGAGGGACTCCAGAGGGAGCAGTGGGACCCCAGAGTGAGCAGGAGGTAGGCGGGACTCCAGAGCAAGCGGCATAGCCGGGGGGTGGGGGGAGGGGGGACAGGACCCCAGAGTGAGTGGGGGGATGCACACAACTCAAGAGCAAGCAGAGGGGTGGCCAGGACCCTAAAGTGAGTGGGGAGGTGTGGACGGGCCCCCAGATTGAGTGGTGGGGCTAGGAGGGACTCCCGAGGGAGCAGTGGGACCCCAGAATGGGCAGGAGGTAGGCGGGACCCCAGAGCGAGCGGGGGTGGGGGGCAGGACCCCAGTGTAACTGGGAGGGCTGGTGGGATTCCAGAGTGAGCAGTGGTGCTAGGAGGGACCAGAGAGCGAGTGGCAGGGCTGTCGGGACCCCAGAACTAGCAGTGGGCGGCAGAGTGGGCAGGACCCCAGAACTAGCAGCAGGACCCTAGAGCCAGCAGCAGGACCCCAGAGTGAGCAACAAGTCTGTCGTACCTGATGATGGTAGGATCCAGAGCCTCTGATTTTAGCCAATAAACTAGTGTTTCCTGGGATCCGGATGGTCTTTATTTTTAGTAAGTGTATTTCAGAACTCTCTGGCTTTTCTACTGGAACCCCCTCTTAATTTCCTCTGCACTTTGCCATCCCCAAGCCTGATGCGCCAGCGTTCCCTGCCCTCTGCAGACCCCCCCACCCTGTGCCGTGCCTGGCAATGCTTGTGGAGGGAGGCATGTCCTCTCTCCTTCTGGGCTCCTGAGCAGCATGCCTCCCTTTCTGACCTCGTGCCTCCCCGGGCAGGCTGCACGGTTCCGCCATTGACACTGGGAAGGTGAGGTAACTGTCCCTGTCCGGAAGCCAGTGCTGGCTGGGCTACAGCTCTTTGTCACATGCCTTCAGGACATCTGGGATGTCTGCCTCCCTGGTGACCTTCTGTTTCAAGGAAGGGTCTAGACAGGCCGTCTGTGGACTGCTCACTGAGCTTGTTTACAGCCTTACCCATCCTAAAATAAGACCAGGAAAATTTTATCTGGCTCTCGCCACGGTTGGCAGGAAAGCGGGCCTCCACCCCCACGGACTGTCCAAGTCTGTAAGCAGAATCCGGAAACTCAGGAATTCTGCCTGCTGTTTTTCTTGGGATCAGAATGTCTGCCCTGGTGTCTGTCTTCCCTGTGTCCCCTTTTTCCCCGCCCGCTGGACCCGGCGGGCGCAGGACAGGTGGCCGAGCTGGTGGAGAGTCCGTGGTCCTCGTTGGGTCTTAGCTCGGACGGATGCCACTCATCCACGCCAGGCTCTGACCTTTGATCTTAGGAGCCGTGTGTCACTGGCGCAGCAGCCGGTGGCTGCGCCCCAGCCTGCGATGGCGTGGCCATTATGGTCGCAGGAGTGAGGGCCCTTTCTCCGCACCTGCATGCTGTTCTCTCTCCCTTTGCACCAAGTCCAAGGGAGCAGCTGGACGCGCCTCCAGGCAGGTTCCCTGGAGGCAGTAAACCATGCTCGTGGAGGCCCCTCATGCTTCCTCGTTCACTGGGCAGCATGTGGCCAGTGTGGGCGAAGAAGAAAGCCTCTTACCTCTTTGGTAGGAAGCTGGCTCAAGACAGTGAGGCCATCAGAAGCAGCCTCTTTCTGTCCTCGAGTCCAAAGGGGAGGCAGGAGCAAGTGCATGGACCCGTTCCTGCCTGGGCCACTGCCTGCCCTACCACATTCTTCCCAGACCCTCTTGCAAACGGGCCAGCAGCCTTCCTTCCCCTCCCTGGGTGTCTTCTGCAGGGAAGCTTGCTGGCTGCCCACCATGATCTCTGGGCACCCCAGCTCCAGGGAGCCGCTGCCGTGTCGCGGGCATCTGCTGTGCATGGGGCACCGCCCGCCTCCCACACAGGGGACGCCCACCTGGCGGGACAGCCAGCCGAGGGTGGCAGGCGCGCTGATGAGGCTGCGGGCTCCCAGACATGTTGTTGTCATCCGTCCGGCGCGGCTCCTCTGTGCACGTGTGATCTGGAGGCTAGCTGCTGGGAAGGATTGGAAACCCTCAGTGGCCGCCCCACAACCTCCCCTGGGGCATCCATGGGGTAGATGCCCGGGTCAGGCTGTGGAAATCCTCCCATGGTGACCTCACTGTGGCCCGTTCTTGCCTGAGCCAACTGGGGTCTGCACAGCGGGAGTGATGTTGTGGACTGTGTGTGTGCACCCCCCGCCACGAGAGGTCATGTGGCAGCTCCACCCCCACGGGGATGGTGTGGGAGGTGGGGTGCCCATGTGAGATCCCTGCCCTGGTGGGAAGGAGCAGGGCTATGGTCTGCAGCAGGCTGGAGGTGGCCTCCCAGGAGCCAGGAAGGGGCTCTTGGCAGAACCTGACCTGCCCGCACCCTGATGGTGGGCTCTCAGCCTCTGGAGCTGGGGGTGCCACTTGCTCTTTGAGCTCCCCACCTGTGGTGCTGTGTTATGGTGGCCTGAGCTCATGGAGAACGGACACTAGTGCTTGGCTCCCCCCAACGGAAGCCCTAATCGGGAGAGAGTGCCCGGCCATGCCTGGATTCGAAATCACTGCGAGGACAAGGGCTGCTGACAGCCCAGCTGTCCTTTCTGCCCAGCTCCGCGACCCCACCCCCCAGACCTGGGTTCCTGGCTCTGCTGTCCCCACATCAGTCCCCTGGCTCTGCTGGTAAAGGATCTGCTCCCCGCACCGCTGACCCCGCCCCCACGCTGCTCCCTCACACTCCGGTCCCACCCCGGTCCCATAACAGCGTGGTCGGGTAGCACCTGCCTCGCATCTGCTCCCATACCGGATCAGCATGAACCAGGGTCGGGATGGGGGGACCTGCTGAGTCCACAGCCCGGCAGCTGGATTCTAATCGGGAATCACCTGCAGCCCCTGAACCCAGTGCCCCTCGGAAGCCCAGCCACGGCGGCCTCTGTGCCTCCCGCGGGGTCCTCCCGGGCCTGTGGGGCTTCAGTCTCGTGAGCAGTTCCCGGGGTCGCGTTAGACTCAAGTTTCTCAGGCGTTCTGCCTGTTCTGTTGTGTTACGTGGATTTGAAAGCAGCCGCCTTTGGTGTGTTAATATTTTTTTAGGTTTTATTTATTTGAGATAGAGGAAGGAGAGAGAAAGAGAAAGCATAAGATCACAGAGAGAGAGGGAGCAGCAGGATTCTGGGAGCATGACCTGAGCCGAAGGCAGTCGCTTACCTGCCTGAGCCCCCCAGGCGACCCCGCTTGTTAATATTTTAAACCAGAGTCTCCTGATGGGCATGTAGCTTTATGTCTTCGCCTGTAATGAGAGCACATGTGGGCCTCTTCATCCACGGACAGAAGACGGTCGTGAAGCGTGGTTCGTGTTGGGAGAAGCACCCACTTTGCCCCGTGAGAGTCTCGAACCCGTGGCTGCCCCGTGCCTGGAGTCTTCCCGGCGGATCACACATTGACGAGTGATTTGTATCTGAACTTACAGCCCCGGTGAAGGATGTCGTTCCCTTGTTTGCCAAATGACACGAAACGTACCCGAACGACTGATGAAGTCGTGTAATGACGCGTCATCTCGTCGTCTCAGAAACACAGATGCCCGAGAACCGCTCCGAGCGATACCATTCTGTCCCCTGGAGGGTCATGAAATTCAATTAATATCAGAAAGTGAATTTTCGTGGTGAAAATCAACAAGGCATGTTTAACTGCTCTGTGACTCATTTGGAAAAGACAGGCTGTCCCATGGTCAGAGTAATTGTTAAGCCTGGATCATGAGCCGTGACCCCGCTCAGGCCGCGGCCCCATCCTGTGGTCTAGACCGAGTCTTTGCGTGTTTCCAGTGACGTTCCCTTTGCCCTTGGTGCCGTGTGGACCCAAAGAACCTTAGTTGTTCTTTGTGTCTTGCTGAACTAAGTGTTTCAGACCCTCTGGAATATTCTCTTCAGGTCACGGCTGCTGTGTGTCTGCCACAGTTTGGTGCAGCATGCGTTTATCTGACAGCAACTATGAGTGCCTGCTGTGTACCTGGCCCATTGCTGATAATGAGGGTCCAACAGAGGGGGGGCGGCACCTGCCCTCTGACCCACAGGGGCCAGGGTGTCCCCTTGAGCTTAAGCCAGAGCCGAGGAACTGCAGAGAGGCCCAGTGGGTGCTGGCTTGTCTTTCTGGCCAGGCCATGGAATTGAGGATATGAGCCTTCAGTGGTCCTGGGGACAGCCTGGGGGGACAGCATGGGGAGTGGGGAAGAGGAGAGGCTGGGAGAGTTTGGGGCCTGGCCCAGGGGATCAGAAGCGAATGCCTGAAGCTCTTCCCTTCAAGGGACCCTGGTAGGCGTGTTGAGGCTCCGAGTCACAGCCTTGGACCCTGCTGCTGACCTAGAACGCCGGAGGAGAGAGGAGGTTAGTGCAGGCACTGCTGTCCACTTGGGGTCCCGGGTGACAAGCCTTCGGCTCTCAGGAAAGCCTGTGTGCCTGGGGACAGCAGATCACGCAGGCTCCTCCCAGAGGTGCCCAGGCCCAGTGCGCTAAGCTTCGCCCTCCCATTTTAGCCATGACCCCTCTCAGGGGTCTCAGAAGCAGGCAGGAGACGTCTCTGAAGGGGGAGGCCTGGTTTCTGCCCCGCCCAAGCCATGCTGCCGCATCTCCCAAGCCGCATCTCCCGAGCCGTCTCTCTGGGCGCGGAAGTGAGGTCAAGCAGGGTATCTCTCCCCTCAGGAGAGTGGGCTGCCCCAGGCACCCCTGCAGGGCTCCCCGTGGTGCTGTAGCCCCTCCCAGAAAGCTGCGCTTGGATGACCTCCCTCTAGCCCCAGGACGGACCGCAGCCCTTCTTTCTGACGCTCACTGCCGGAGGCCGGGAGCAAGGAGCCTTCGCGGGAGTGCTCTGTGGGAACCACCACGGAACATCCATGCAGTCGGAAGTGCACGCGGATCACGCGGCGACCCCGTGAAGTGGTCCCAGCTGGGTCACATTCCCATAGGGTCCAACGCATTTGTCCAGACGAGATTTCCTAGAAGGCACAAGAAGTAACTCGTCCCCGCTGTGGAAGGACGACACTGGACAGCGGTCTCACGTGGGTCCCAAGACACGCTACCAGGAAGCCCCGGCTGTGTCGGTTGACGTCCTTCTGAGGGGCTTAGCGCACAATGCATTTTCATGCCACTGGCCCACATGCCGCAGAAGAGACTTTCCATGGGGGGAACTGAGGCCCAGCTACTGCAGTTACTTTGGCTGGAGGTGGAGGGGGGAAGTGAGCTCGGCCTGGGTGAGTCCGGAGCCCACGTGCTCCCCACCCTCCTGGTGCCCCAGTGTCCGGGCCCTGCTTGGTTTCCGGGAGACCCTCTCCCGCGGTCAGGCCTCCTGTGTGGGCTGGAGCGCCTCTCCAGAATGGCACACAGTGGCGTTGGCTGCTGGAAAGGATGCTTTTGAGTCAGACGTGCTGGCGTTTGGTGCGTGTTTCTGAGTAGCCCTCATTCCGCCGAAGTCGGAGCAAGACAGGAGGGGCTGTCACTGCTCCCCAGTAATAGCCGTTGCAGAAGACAACATCTCTAGGAAGGTGGTGTGCCAGCTTTGGGGTGGGAGCTGTCAGGTGCCCGGGGCAGAGAAGGCCACTGGAGAGGCCACCTGGGCCTGGGATGCCCCAGGAGGCGGGCTGGACCCTGCGGCTTGGCCCCGATCCCACAGCAACCGCCCACCATGGCTGGCATCTGCAGGGCCCCTCCCTGCAGGTCAGGGGCTTTGTCCTTCCCATGCAGATGCTTTTGACTGCAAGAAACTGGGGTCCAAGTGGCTTCTGTTATGAGGACATTTCCTCTGTCATCATAGCGGGTCTAGAGACAGGGAGAGACAACTGCCACATGCAACCTCATTGTGTGTCACGGCCAGCGAGGCTAGGCTCTTGCGCACACCCAGAAGGCACCTCGCACACGCTGGTCCCTGAGCTAGGGTCCTGCTGCTGTTAAGAGGTGGAGGGGGAAACCGAGGCACTGTGGGGCAGGAAGCAGGAACAGGGAGTGCACAGAGAAAGCCGGCTGGGGAAGCAGAGGTGTGGAGAGGTTGAGAGGGACGGGCGGAGGATGGGGGCCGAGAGAAGAGGGCAGGAGAGCAGCGCAGGGGAGTGCTGGTGAAGGCCAGAACACGGATGCTCCTGGAAACCTCTCTGTTTCCGAATCTAATGCGAGCCCCTGTAGTTGGATGGAAGCTTCTGGAAGGCCTTGTCAAGGATGGCCTTTTTCGCAGCCAGTGAAGGTTTCCATGGAGCTGCCTGGTGACTTGTTCCAGCAGGTTTCTCTATTTGTTATTCAAACACAATTAATTGCACGTTTAACCCCATTTCTAACAGGGCATGAATATTGTCTCTGCTCCAATCCCCTCTTCTCCCTTTGCTTACATTTAAGAATTAATTTTCTGGAACTGAATTAATTGCCCTGCATCGGGTTCTGCACGTTACTAATGATCAAAAGTGGGCCTCCCGAGGCTCTAACTTCCATTTAATGAACACGCTGCTGCATTAGACCGTCTTTGGCAGGGAAAACACACCCCTGTGGCCAAGTGCAGTTAACTTCGAGGAATGTGCCTGTGTGGACACGCCATGCCTCCTCCTTCTCCCACCTGGGCCAGGCGCCTTCTCGTCAGCCTCCACCGCGAAGATCTCCTCCATACTGTGCAAGCCTTCTCTTTTAGCATCTCCAAAACGTGCCCACGTCACCTTTCTGGTGCTGCCCAGGAACAGAACCATTGGAACCACGGTCACAGTGATGCAACACCAAAGGGCTGGGGTTCCCATGGGGTGCTGAGTGGGGTGAGTGGTGGCCGCCCACTGTACTTTGGATACTCAGGACAGCTGTAGGGTTGTCCTGGGACCAGAATCTGGGAGAGCTATGCTCAGGCCCCCAGTGGGACAGAGAAGATGCTATTGTTCGATGACAATCCCTTCACCAGGGCGAGGGTCTGTCTGTACACATCACTCAACTCCGTTCTCGAATGGGAAGCTGTCTTTACTCAGTGTCCCTCAAACTGGTTTCCCAGGGCACCTGGGTTGCTGTTAGTTAAGCAGCTGCCTTTGGCTCAGGCCTTGATCCCAGGATCCTGGGATTCAGTCCTGGGTGGGGCTCCCTGCTCAGTGGGGGCATCTGCTTCTCCCTCTCCTGCTCCCGCTCCCCACGCTTGTGCTTGCTCTCTCTCTCAAATAAAATTTTTAAAGAAAAAACCTGGTTTTCCTTTCTGTCCTGCCTTAGCTCCCCGTTTTCTCGTGAATAAGGCCCAGGTGGCTCCTACAAGAGCCGAGCTCCACCCCTGCCCCCTGCAGGAGCCCCGTCTCTCCACCTGTGCCCTGCCCCCCTTGCATGGGGGGACATCACCCCCCCTCTGACTCCTTCCTTTGCCTGTCTACCTCCAGTCAGTCCTGTGGCTTCCCTGAAAGATTTCCTAGAGAAGGAATATAAACTGACTTTGGTGGTCTCTTAAAACCTCAGTCTGCCCGTGAACCTTCACTCGCCATCCCTGGAGCGGTTCTGTCACCAAAGAGATTTTTGGTGTTTCTTGGTGGTCTCTGGGGGCCGCCCAGGGTCACCCCGTCTCTCCCCTTTTGCCAAGAGGCCTCAGAGGCCCAGCACCACACCTGGTGCCTCTGGGAGAGCCTGGTCTTCCACTGCCACAGGGGGCTTGCGTTCCTCGTCATCTTGTCGCAGAGTGACAGTGACCGGTCCTGTCCACAGAGTGGGCCCGAGTTCAAGTCCGCGGTGTTCCTGGCACGCCACAGCAACGCCGCGTGCAAACAGGAATGCACCTCGTGGAGCCATAATCATGTGACATTTTCTTCCTTCTGAGCAGACGTGTGAACTCAGCCAAACCAACCAAGTGGGGCCCGCAGGCGACGTATATCCCATCGCCTCCTGTTCCTTCTGCCCTTGTGCGCTGCCGCCACGGAAGGCCCCGGGAGCTACGATGCTCCGTGTGGCACCTGTCCCTGTGGTCCTGGTGGGGGGCGGCGTCAGCAGGCTCTGAGACAGGGTGCTCCCCGGGGAGTCGGGGTCGCGGGACAGAGCTGCGTTAATAAGCGGCATGTTACGGCACCGCAGATTGGCTCAGCCTCGGGAACCTGTGTCAGAAACAGACACGCTGGCAGCCCTGCGTCTTGTTCGCCAGTTTCCATGGCTGCTGTGACCGTGACTCCGTGCACGAGCCCGGGTCTCCGTAACACGGAGGCTGCGGAGTGTGCCTTCTTGGGGGATGGGCCCCCAGTCAGTCCTTCTGGAATGGAGCCCTTCATCCCGGGCAGCGGCTGGCCTTCCTGGTGTCCTGCCCCGCCCCTTGCACATTTCCGAGCCGATGGCAAGCCTCGTACCCGCTCTTCTCACCTGGGCTTTCTGAAATCCCCGTGACCTGAGTCCTGAGAAGAATGCATGCAGGTCTGTGAAGGGTGGGGAGGCTTGCATCCCATCACCTTCTCGGAAATGTGCATTTCATGCTGGGTCCTGAGGATCTGAAAATTCCTACCGGGAAGAAAGCCAGCCCAGAGCTCTCCAGACCCTTCCCATCGCAGTCTGCTTTCTCCACAACACGCTTCCCATGGAACCCACATTGGGATAGGGTTCCAGATTGTCCAAAGCATTTTTCGGAGTTCTCTGGGAATAGCGCTAAAATCGAGGTGTCTCAGAGCCCTCTGGGTGGCAGCCTGGGAACGGCCCCAGTGTTCGATGGGACCCGTCTTCACACGTCTGCAACCACGCAGGGGACCCGAGCAGGGCAGTCCTGTCAGGAAACTGAAATCCCCATCACCAGGGTTTCTCGGACTAAAAATATCGCTGAAAATACAAATTCCCTAAACTTGTGAGGGCTCACGTAGGTCCTTGATCACATCATCGACCCTCCTGAGATCTCTCCAACTGTGGGAAGCACTGCAGAGTGAGTGCTGAAACCCACTGCCTTTCCCAGGAAGACTCCGTGTGTGTTTCCTCCGAACCCGAGAGCGAGAGGTGGAATTCCTCCGCCAGCGAACCGGGCAGTTCTTGCTGCTGCTGCTGCTTTGGCCAGAAGTTTCATGAGGAGCAGGGGAAATTAGGAAATGGCCTTTTGGCCCCAAGATTTTCCCCTCCCTGGCAGCTCTGTCGTAAATGCCTGGGAGTGCCCTCCTCATCCTCGCTTCTGTTCGTGTTTCAGATGGCTCGGCTCGTCCAGCGGGATAAAGCCTGGCACCTGTGGGCATCTGTGCCTCAGGAATGCCCGTGGCCAGTCACGGGGACGTGTGTTCCCTTGGGCACTCTCCAAGTGCGTCCTTAACTTCCAAGTCGAGATAAAGTGTGTTATGACCTTATGAAGGTGAGAGTGTGTGTCAGACCTGTGGGTCTCAGGAGAGGCTGTCCCATTCCCGTGCTGCTGTAAACACTTTCTGACCCGTGACCTTCCGCGCCTGCCTTGCCGTCCGAGAACACAAAGCCATCTGTTCCCATCTGTCTGCAGTGTGGTTCCGTTCCCACCCTGCTGCATGTGTGTGTCTTGTTTAAGATTTTAATTATTTATTTGAGAGAGGGAGTGAGAGAGAGAGAGCAAGCAGAGGCAGGGTGAGGAGCAGAGAGAGAAGCAGGCTACCCGCTGAGCAGAGAGCCCGACGTGGGGCTCGATCCCAGGACCCCAACATCATGACCTGAGCCGAAGGCAGATGCTTAACCGACTGAGCCACCCAGGAGTCCCATTCTCTCTGTTTTATGTGGTTTCGGCCAAGGTAGATATAATTTTATATGTGATTTTCTTTGTTAAATATGACATGTTTTCTGTACCCTTCTAGTTCTTGTCAGCAGTACCCTTTGAAGCTGGTTTTCCTCTGGCCACACTTCCCTGGCTGTCCTGACCGTGCCGGGACGTCTGCATGACTTCCCCATGGTCTGTGCCCTAGACAACACTCTCTTGAGCAACCGTGCCGTGGTCTTTGTCACATTTTGAATTCTTCCCCTCAGGGAAGTTTCCAGAAGCTGGGTTCCTAGTCCTAGATCATGAGTGTTTTCTGGCTCTGGATATGTGCTGTGATACTAATTTGTGAGGTCTTGTTTATTTTGATTATTGTATTCAGGAGTAGGTAAGAGTGGGTTTCAAGAGTTCTGAGCCCGGACCTGCACCAGAGCCATCACCCCACCAGGCCGCCCCATGTGCTCTCTGCTGAGTAAAGGGCTCGGGCACCCCAGGACAGCACATGGTGACCCTGGAAACCTGTCCCCCAGTTGGGGTGGCCCTCCAGGCCCCAAATGGTGACCTTCCCTTGGCCGGAAATCTGTAGTGACCACAAGAAAGGACGCCCCTTGGCCTTCTCCTGCCTTAGTGGCCTTGAGCACTCATCCTCTTGCTCTCCAGAATCCTGCAGCCAGCTTAGCCCTCCCTCTGGCTGCTCCCTGCGGTCTCAGGATATATGGTGATGCCCTGCGGTGACCGCGGAGTGCAGGGGGCACCATGAGGTTGCCCGCACTGTTCCACGTAGATCTCGGGGGTCCCGGAGTGGATTGCTGCACGAATGGTGAACAAGGGAGAGCTGGAGAGTGGGCTCCAGTCCGACGCCTCCTAACCTGGCCACGCTGCCCTGCTTGGACCACCACAGGCAGCCTTGGACTTGGGGCTCAGGTTTCCCTTCCTCACCCCGTCTGAACAGCTGTGCAGTCCTGCCCACCCCCCACCAGCCTCTCTGGCATGGTGTCTGGTCTGGGAGGATTGCTTGAGTGGGCTGGCAGGGCCCCCAGACCGCTTCCCCAAATCTCATACCTACAGGTACGGGGATGCTCTGTGCCACCTGCCCCTGTCCCTGCCCGCCTCTGTCCAGCCTTCTTCCCAGTCCCAGCAAGGAAATAAAGTCACTACCATCCTCTGTCCCTTTCATGGGCCCACCCAGCATGTTTTCGGCAGCTTGTGCATCTGGGCAGTGGGTGCTGGGCCTGGGGCCAGCCGAGCTGACACAGCCCTGCCCCCCAGGAGCCTGCAGCCTGGCGTGTGAGATAGTCACTGTCTGGTCCTCAGGGGCGTGTGATTGCCAGCGGGTCAGATGTGAGACTTGGAAATGGCTCTGTGCAGGGAAGCCACGAGCTAGCGTACCGTCAGAATTGAAGGAGGAGGAGCCAGTTTTTGGCTTGGAGGGCAGTGAATGTTCCAGAGGGAAGGAGGGAGGGCCGTTCACAGAGGTCCTGGACATGAGTACCTAACCTCTGCTAAGAATTCCATCCCAAGTGCAGAGGAGACCCTGCCAGGTGTCCCGACGGGGCTGCAGGGCAGGTTTGCATTCTGAGGAGGTTCCCTCTGGTTTGCGGTGCTCAGGCTGGGCCACAGCGGGGGTGGCAGGGGCTCGGGGACTGCTCACGCAGCCTTGGGAGCTCACGGCCTTCTGGATGAGACAGCCAAGGTGCTGAGGCTGGGGAGAACAGTCTGGGTTTGAGCCAAATCCCCAGGCTTTAGTGCTCAGGCTTTCTTGCTCTCCCTTCGTTGTCCCGGTCCTTGTGGCAACTTGCAGTTCTGAGTTTCCTCCTTTAAAAGTAAGTCCACCTAGAGCTCCGATCTCGCTTCTAAATGTCATTCCCCACGGAGAGGATGCCGAGGGAGCACTTAAAGAAAGAGGAAGCATGAGATCCCAGAAAACTAACTGTCCAGACGACAGACTGAAGAGCTATGCCAACCGCAATGTAGCTTGTGGTCCTGGATGATGGCATCTCGAGCCCCAAAATACTGTGGTCTTTTCTGTAAAGGACATTGGTGGGACGTCGGCTGCACTGGACGGAGGTCTGTTAATCCACTACAGGTAGCAGATTGATGAAAGTTCCTGATTTTGATCGTGGTGCTGTGGTTATACTGAGTGAGTGTTGTTTTTAGGGAGCACACGCTGAGCTGTGTGGGAGTAGAGAGGCTGGCCGTCTGCAGCTCACCCTGACGGACAGATACGGAAAGGGGCTATGACAGAGCAGAGCAGACAGAGCAAACATTAGTATTGGGGATCCTACATGAAGAATATTTGGGGAATTGTGATACCAGGTTTTATGGATTTTCTGTAAGCTTACAGTTTTCTCAAGATAAAATGATGAAGAGAAATCCTGTTTAAAACCCAAAATATGCCTTCTGTGTGGACAGATTTTTTTTCAGTGTACTTCCCCCAACCGGACAAGCAGCCTAGAACACATGACACATGCTCACGCCACACAGCCGTAGTTTACACAGCCTCAGCTTCAGTGCACGGCCTGGGCAACAATACAGGTGCACCTGGTTGGTCCGTCTGCTGCCTGGCGGTCTCGGAGGGTCTGTGGGAGGCCCTGGACCGCCTGCCCCCAGGAGCCACGCGTCCAGGAGGGGAAGTTGATCGACAACACACTGCTTCTCTTTTCCCGTTCTTTTCAAAAGAAATAGAGGGAATATCCGTAATTGTGTGGGCATAATGTGCCTCGTGTGTGTGTCTGTGCGGACCGCTTCAAGCTGCATAAGCTTGTCCAAGGGAAGGTGGTTCCCAGAGCTTCAGTCCTGGGGCCTCAAGCTGTGGACAGTTCCCAGGCAGATGAATGTGAAGGCATAGATAGACCGTGTTTCCTCGGAGGCCTCCCAGCACCTTGACTGTGCTGCTGCTTGGGTTTGTATCCGGTCCCCACTGCTCGGGGCTCCAGGACCCGCAGGGGCACAGTCTTGCTGTAATCACGTCGGCACCCTGTGAGCCTGAACGTGGTGAAGCCCCCATGTGATCTTTTAAAATTTGTTTGGGCAGATTTTGAGGGCGGTCACATGGGGGTTTGATAGGTGGGCTCTGTCAAGTGTGCGGGACAAAACGTGTGTTCCACGGGGCAGGCGGACTGCTGTGTGGTCCAGGGAGGGGAGGAGCCATGGACGCGAGAGCTGGCCCTGTCCCTCCCTGCCCTCCTCCTGGGGGCCCCTCCCCTGACTTCTCCTGGCCGCCTCCCTCCTCTTGGGGACTGCGCCCTCCTCCTGCCCCTCTGCCTGAGGTCCCTGCCCTCCTCCTTGGAGTGCTGCCTTCCTAGGACCCCTCTCCTCCTGGGCCCTGCCTTTCCCTGCCCTCCTCCTGGGGACCTCCTCCTAGAGGTTCTGCCCTCCTCCCTCAGACTGGACACGTACCTGGAGCCCAAGGTCTGTGCCCCTTGATGTTTCTTTCCATTCAATGAAAACAATCACGTCTGACCTCTTGTGGGGCTGCTTGTTGGCCATCCCGGAAGGGGGCTGCAGCCAGCAGTGAGCTAGTGCGTCCGCGTCTGGAGGCTGGAGGAAGCTCTTGGCGCTGCTCTGGCCCCTGCACACTGATCCCAGGGGCAGGTGAGGGGAGCTCTGTTGGCCGCCGGGCAGTGTGGGGGCTGTCCTCCTGCCGTGGCCGCCTCTCCCTCCCTCTCCACACTGGTGTCCCATGGAGGGCTGCCATGGGGCCGCCAGGGCCCCAGAAGATGCCGCTGAAGAGGGGACCCTGGGGGGAGCTGCCCGGAGCTGCTGCAGCAGAGTTTGAAATAGGCGCTGGGATAAGGTACACAGTAGTAGCTGATCTCTGTCACCTGTTACTGGAGAGCGAGAAGAACCTTATTCCATCCAGACTGCAGTTCGTACCGAGAGAGTAACGGGTGAGCAGCTCTGGGTGCATGAGGTCATGGAACTCCCCCGACTGATGTTGCTGAAGGCAGAATGCGTGTTTGGGTCCTGGGAGAATCAAGGGGAGATCTCATTGCTGATTCCTGTGGGTGGGATGCTCCCTCTGGCGGGAAAGCCAGAACAGGACGTGCAGACAGAGCGGGTGGGTAAGGAAGAACTTGTTGAGCGGGAAATCCACATCCGAACAAGGGCTTGCCATGTGTATGCACAAGACCCGCCATGTGTATGCACAAGACCCGCCATGTGTATGCACTGCTTTCCTCTGTGTCCTGGATGCCCTTCTGCTTCCTCTTACGGGTGGCACATGTGTTTTAGCAGTTGGGGTTCTAGCATCTTGGCCACTGAATCAGCCAGAAGCCTGATCGGCCACTAGGAGCGCATATTGCTCACTTGGCCTTTTCAGACCTTGGAATCCAAACCATCTAGTGTTCTCAGGACGGGAGATTTCCAAGAGGAGACGGCACGCAGGTGTCGGGGTGACGTGGTCAGAGGAGCGGGTGCACAGGCCGCAAAGGGGTCCAGCCCTGCCGTCGGTGTGAGTTTAGTGGAAACACAGAAGAGGCCGTCCGGATTCGGGCTCAGAGTGGTGACTGCTTCCCTCCCTCGGGAGGGTGTTTGGATGTTAGAAAACAACATGTTTTGTTGTCACGAAAGCCACATGGTTCTGGTTTCAGAAAGGAGAGATGGTCTGTACTCTGGAGCGCATACCCCGGCGCAGAGCCCAAGCTAGCGTGGGTTAGCGTAGGGTGCGCGTGGCAAGTGCCTTGTGCTGGGACAGTTAACAGCTGTTTGGAGGAAGAGTGCCGTTGGGGTCTCCACTTCATTGCATGCCACAGTGGACCAAAGTGTGTGTCCCCCCCAACCCCCGCTCACTGGTGGAAGTCCAGTCCCGAAGCCTGCTCACTGCCTCTCCGTGTTATGTGCAGAAATAGAGTTGTTGCAGCCCTCATTACTTCAGAGGAGGTCACGCTGGGGGAGCGGGGTCAATCCAGGATGACCGGTGTCCTTATAGAGAGGGAGAATTGGGGGCTGCCTGGGTGGCTGTTGGCTGAGCTCAGACTCTCGGTTTCGACTCAGGTTGTGGTCTCAAGGTTGTAGGCTCAAGCCCCGTGTCAGGCTCGGCGCCAAGTGGGGAATCTGCTGGAGGCTCTCTCGCCTGCCCTCTGCCCCTCCCCCGCCTGCTTGTGCACACTTGCTCTCTCTAAAATGAGTGAATCTTTTTTTTTTTTTTTTCAACAAGGAAAGTAAGGTCATAAGTTAAATATTAAGCTGTGGACAAGCTGCAGAAGAATATCTGGAATCCTTACTTTTGCATTACCCTAAATAAAGAGCTGCTAAGAATCAAAAAGAAAAAGGTACATCATCTTTCTCTCTTTCTCAGTCTCTTTTCTTTCAAGGATTTTCCCGACTTCCAATTCACTCACTGCTCTGGAGCAAAAAACAGTTTTTCACAGCTTTGCTTCCCTCTTCTGACATCACACCTGGTAACCTTGCCTCCGGTTTAAGAATGAGGAGCTGTTACCAAAGAGAACTCTTCTGTCCACCTGCTTCTGGACCCACCTGCCTGCCTTCCTGGCCATGTGGACTTGACCCAACTTCATGGCTAATAATCCTGCGTTCACACCAGCCCCTGCTCGTGGCCAGCACCCCTCTCTTGCATTCGTTCCTGCTATCACCCCTTCTCTTGTCCTCCATCGTGAGACTCTCCTTTGTCCCTGGATCACTCCATTGGCATCTAGATAAGCCCTAACCCCAGACCTCCCAGGGGGACACCCCCTCTGCTTGCATTGCTGTCCATCCATGGCCAAGCCGTGGACTGAGTGTCCTTGCTCTCTCCCCTCAGCACTCCTCATCAGACTTCCAGTTCCGCCGGTTTCCCTGAAATGAATCTTATCAAGGACGTGAGACCTACCCCTGGTCACAGCCTGCAGTCAGGTTTGGGTAACATCTGTGAGAGTGTCTCTATGGCACATGGCATGGGCTCACTTCCCAAACTGCTTGATTCTCCAGCTCCTGTGAGCCCCGCCTTCTCATCGCCTCCCCTCTCTACCCCGTTATTCCCTCTCTCTATACCGCTGTTTG
This sequence comes from Mustela nivalis, assembly GCF_964662115.1. Taxonomy (NCBI): domain Eukaryota; kingdom Metazoa; phylum Chordata; class Mammalia; order Carnivora; family Mustelidae; genus Mustela; species Mustela nivalis. Next base: position 94,307,192 of record NC_139031.1, on the reverse strand, counting down.
GAGGACCCTCAGCTGTCTCTGCCCCTCGTGCTCTCCAGCAGCACACTTGCCCTAAGGGATGTCACTTCAGTGCTAGGGGCCATCTGGGTGCTCCCAGCACCCACCTGTGAGTGGAGCCTGCCCGCTGCTCTGCATCCAAGCCCTCTCCCCGCACTGCACCCTGGTGGCCACGGTCCCTGTTGGAGTTTCCCAGCCATCTGCACGTGAATACCCCAGACTTCTGTGTTCAGCACCGAAGTGGTTTCTCTATGTGAATGCCTGTGAGGCTCTTCATACTCAGTGTGTCCAAACAGAGCCTCTGATCCCCACTCAAAACCTTCTCTTTCCACAAGCTCCTGCCCCAGCTGCCCCGTGCGATTCCACGAATTCCTTCCCCCCACCCTGTCACCTGCCACCAACCACAGCTAGACGGCCTCTCGTGGCTCCTTTGCTGGAACCCAGGTCTGACGTACCTTCCTGCCCTGCACTGTTGCTCAGCGGGCCTCCCGGTTTCTGTCCTCACCCGGCGCCCTTACCCATGCAGCACTGGAATGACCCTTTTAAAATGGTCCCATGTGACACCTTCGGTGCAGTGACTTTGTATTTCAGGGTAAAGGGTACAGTCCTCCCCGCTAGCTGCAGGGACGCCCTTCCAGTATCCCCACTGGGCTGTCTCGCTCTCATTCCCACAGGGGACACCCTGGGTTTTGCTTCTCGTTTGTTGTCTGTCTCCCCACTTGAGTGTGGGATCATGAGGTCGGGAGCTCAGTCTAAGCAACGTGTCCCCAGCACCCAGATGCCTGGCGAAAAGAAGTTTCTCAGGGACCACCACCGTGGATGGCGAGGACAGAAAGCCACCCTTATCCAGCAGACCTGAAGTGTTGGAGGTTTCTACCCATCGAAGGCAGACCTTAAAATAGGTTTTAGACTGCAGGGTACCTGTTAGGGTACCTGTGCTGCCTACTAAGTTTAATTGCCCCTAGAAAACAAACCTTCTCGCTGTTGTTACTGCTGGAAATCCCACTTTCTGTAGCATCGATCATTTGTATCTGTGTTGCCTGTTACAAAATGTGATTGGATTGTGCCCCACCTCCGTAACAAAGATTTCCATCTCGAGGCTGATGGATCCTCAGCAGGTTTTTGTTGATGTTGTTTTCCTGAAGCTCCTGGGATGAATCCTGCCACCAGGAGAGAGAGCCTTATTCTAAATGAGCCTGAATGAGCTCCCGTGTATTAAAAGGCGTAGTTCTTCTGCTCTTTGCATCCCACATCACTTATTTATTTATTTATTTTTCAGATTTTATTTATTTATTTGACAGAGAGAGACAGAGAGGGAACACAAGCAGGCAGGGGTAGAGGGAGAGGGAGAAGCAGACTTCCCACTGAGCAGGGAGCCTGATGTGGGACTCAGTCCCAGTACCCTGGGATCATGATCTAAGCCAAAGGCAGATGCTTAATGACTGAGCCATCCAGGTGCCCCATTCCACATCCTTTAAATTCATGGCACTTTATTAAGATGTGTTTATGGTGCCAGGAGTTGCTGACTTATGGCCAAGATGGACATAGGAGCCATGGAACCTGCCTGGCCGGGTGGGAGCCATGCCCATGGCACCCCCCCCCCCGCCATGTTCCCAGTATTGGTCTTTGGATCTTTAGCCTTGTTGATCCAAGAGCCGTCCTGTCCCCAGCCTCCCTATGAACTGAGTGCATTTGAGGCTCACCTCCCCCCAGCAGGTGCTCACGAGGAAGCCCCCCTCCGCCATGGTCCTCCCTTTCCTAGGAAACCGATTCGTTCCGTGGGTGCGTGAGCTCGGGCAGACTCCACCCAGAAAGCAGAATTAAAGGTTGGGATTCCGTTAGCTATAACTTATCACCACATGATCTGTGCCCAGCCAGGGAACAAAAACAAAACAAGCCAAGAAGCTCTAACTTCTTTAAATTGCAAATAATTCATGGTCACAATAAAAGCAAAAAGTGAAACTCACACGGTACAAGGTCACATAGGAGAAAAGGTAGGATCGCTTTCTCGGTTCCCGACCTCGTTCTGCACAGATGGGCATTTATGTGTCTTCTCGGCTCAGGACCTACGGGCATCATCACACCCTCCCCCAAAGCCTCTTGTGGCTCTGTTACACGAAGACACCATCATTTATGTAACCAGGGCCCTTGTATTGGTTTGCAACTCACTCTTCGTGTAAACAGAGCTGAAATGAACATTCCCGTCCATAGATCATTGGTCAGTGAATGGCTGTGTACTTGGAAGGGTCAATCAATGACACAGCGTTGGATCAATGATAGATAAATGATTGAGAGCTGGGAGAGAAGCCGGTAGATGGTAGATTCCCAGAAATGTAATTGCCATATCGAAAGATTTATGTGTTCATGACTGTACGTGCGTGCATATAAAATTTGTTTTAATAACCATCATTAAAGGGCGAACTGTCCCTTAGAATAATATGTGAGGGCACCAGGGCCTGGTTCAGGTGCAGAGTCATCTGGGTCAGGCGTCCTGTACCACTGGTCCCCCTTGCCAAGTCACTGTCCCCAGTGATGAAGGCAGACTCTCAGGTAGTCCATCATTTTGGCTGGCTGTTTCTTTAGCTTCCAGGAACTCTCGAAGACATCTGGGGGCAAAGGGACAGACCTGAAGAAAGAGGTCATTTGCTCTTCTACCCGCCCTGTCTGAGACCTTGACAGTCGAGGGTGGAGTAAGGTTTGCACCTGCCACGTTCTGATGCTTACTCTTTTTGGTGTTTGGTGGAACCTTTTGTTTTTCCGGGTTTAGGAGGGCTGTGGCTGCCTGTGGTGTTCTGGCTTACCTGTCATTCTTGGGGATCCATGGTCGAACATGAGCAGAACTAGAAAGCCCCACTTTGTCCGACGGGCATGGAGGTACAGCAGGCTGGAGGTCATCTGTCATCCTCTGCTAGGGATTTTTGCTTGGGATGTCGGATTTTTAGTTCTAAACAATCATCAACCTGGGAAGCTAAGCAGTGCCAGTGAATGTTCTGCTTTCAAAGAGAATTCGTTGCTAACTCTTGGTAATCATCAGTATTTTTGTAATCCTGTAATCCTACCCTCATGGTACGTAAGCACCCTTTCCCCCAAATAAGGCATTCCAGGTGATAGAAACTGTGCACAAAGCAGATGTGCCTTGCAGATGAGCTGGGATTTTGAGGGGGACATTGTATCTACGAATACATTTTCTTGACGGTTGTAATTGACCAAAAATGAAGCCCCTGGTGGCAGCCCCCCTCTGAATCTTCAGGCTCTTGCCTTCTGGGTTGTTGGGGCCTGCCTGGACACTGTGGTCCTTTGTGATTTTTCTGCCATTCAGGACTTACACTCTGCTTCCCGGAACTCCCTGTTCTCTGAGCTTCGGTCAATCTGCACATCTTCCCTCCCACGCAGTCTGCCCAGACCCCAGTCAGCCTTTCCCCCAGGTTCCCCTGCCCTGTCCCTGCCCTCGTGTCCTTGCCCTCCTACTCCACCAAGGTGCCCGCCCAGCTGTCGTGGAGGGGACGCTGCGCCCTTGCTGACAACGGTGCTGCTGCCCCAGAGAGGCTGTTGGCGGCTCCCCAGTCCCAAATTACAGGAACGCCAGCCCTGCTTGCCCTTAGGCTCAGGCAAGACTTTTTCTGAAACCAGAGCACAATAAGTTAGACAAGTTGACATCAGATGCTAATAAAGATCACATGTTGGCCTAAAAGTAGACTGCTCCCACTGGAAGAGGTTGTGGTGGTTTTGGGGAGCTGCTTTGGATGGGCAGCCCTGACCTACAGATACAGCACGGGGACGGGGATTATTGGGGAGGGGTCGTGTCACTGCCCTGAGCTCGGGAACCATGTGGCCACCAGCAGAGAGCATGGGCATGGCCCCCTGATGGTCTGCTCTGTGGGTCTCCCTGGCCAGGTGCACCCACCAGGGGACCATCTCCACAGGCGGACCTAACAACACCACCTTCCCCACAGGGGACATTTTACTCAACCAAACCCAGCAATAATCACTTAAACACCCTGTAGCCGAAATACCCCTCAGGACAGAAACTGAATGGAAAAGGAATAGGGTTACCCTAAATTTTGTTTTGGAATAAGTTAAAACCTATAGAGAAGTTGTAGTAATAATACAAAGAACTCTGGTCGATCGTGTTCCCTGATTGCTAATTAGTAATATTTAACACATTTTAAAGCTTTATTTACTTATTTTAGGGGGAGGTAGGGGCAGAGGGAGAGGGAGGGAGAGAATCTCAAGCAGACTTTCCGCTAAGCATGGAGCCCGGCATGGGGCTCGATCCCATGACATGTGAGATCATGACCTGAGCCAAAACCAAGAGTCAGACGCTTAACGAAATGAGCCCCCCAGGTGCCCCCCAGATTTTTCCAGCTGATCGATGTTGGGCGAGTTACTTCTCTGATCCCACTGCTTGCGAGTCTGATTTGTAGACATCAAGTGCTTCCTTTACCAGAAAGACCTCCATGTCTGTTACCTGAAAACAGGGAGCGCAGCACGGAATCCTTAACATCAGCCACGCGCACGTGTCTGCTCTGCAGACCATATCACCTTTCCCGGATGTCCTACTGATGTTCTCAATGGCCTTCCTCCTTCCTGGTCCATGACCGGTACAGGACCACTGTTGGCACTGGGCTGTGTCTCTGTCATGTCCCCAGAACACACCTCTGTGCCTTGCCTATCCCTGGTCTTCCCTGTGCTCCATACAGTGACTGAAAGACGCCTGGCTGGTAGGGAGGCCCCGGGGGCACAGAGAGGGAGTCTGCGTCCTCCACCGGGTTCAGCTCACATGGCTCCTGACTTGTGAGATCAGCACTGGGGTTGAGGGCTCAGGGCGGAGGGGTCTTCTGTAGGCTTTTCCCCTTTGTCATGAGGAAGTACTTCTTGAAGGAAGGCAATTCGAGACGAGGTTCACTTGCTCTTGTCCCCCAGGCTTCCCCTCACTGGTTTTACTGTGCATTGATATCCACAGCCGATTCTTGGATCATTCTGCATTTACTAGGCCTCAGTCTGCTGTGGGAACGTTTGTTCCTTTCCCTTCCCCTTACTTACGTGTGTTTGTCCGTGAGGACACATTATTCTGTTCCGTGGCTCACAGCCATTACTACCAGTGTTCATTTAGAGACTCACGCTGCCCCACTGGGGCTTGGACGTGTCCCCATCTATGTACTCGCTCGCTTCCGAGGACAAGATGTCCCGTGCTCTGTGGACAGGGATGTTTGGGACCGGCTGGTTCACTGTCTCAGGGCTTGTCCTGGGCCTTGCGGGATGTTTAGTGGCCTATCTGGCCCCTCCCCACTGGATGCCCCCGATACCCGCACATACACAGCTGTTGTGACAACCAGAATGTCTCCGACATTGTCACACATCCCTCGGGTGGCAGAGTCCAGCCTTGCGGGTCCCAGCCCGGAAGCACTGAGGAAAAGGATATCGCTTCCTTTGTTGAATGTTAGTGTCAGAGAGATGCTAATTCAAACCTTCCAGTAGATTAGGCAGAAAAAGCCTTATTTTCTTTATTTCTTCTAGCAACTCAAGGCTGAAAGAGTGTTTAGGCTCTTGTCTATGAAGAATTTGGAACCTCCCCAGAAGTAGACAGAACAGTGAGGTGAACCCCCATGTACCCCTTAGCCTGCTGCAGCCGCACTCCATTGACCTCCCCCCGATCTCTTTTGATGAGAATCTCATGTCAAAACATCACTTATTTGTAATTATTTTACAGTATTTCTTGTTCTATAAAAGATCACTATTTTTTTTAAATCGGAACAGTCATCATTCCTAATTCCTTAATATCATAAAAAAGTTCAGTATTCAAATCTACACCATGTAGAGTTGTATCTACACCATGTGTGCACGGTCCCGGTGCCCCTGAAAGATGGCGCTGCCCCAGGAAGGGCTCGGCTCAAGGATCTGGTTCCCACGGAGGCTTTGATCCAGAAGGGTGCGCCCAGGCCCGGCCACACCACAGGCCCCAGCTCTGTGCTCACACTGCACGGGTGCCTGCCCACCCTGAGCTGGTCACCAGGCCTCCTAGAGGTCACCCTGCGTCCCCACCCACTTCAAGATGGACAGGTAGACCTGGGCGGGGGGGGGGGGGGGGGGGTTCTGTTCTTAGACACCATCACTGCCTTCCTCCCCGAGGGCTCCAGCTTCTTTGAATGCAAACAAATTCCTAATTACTGGGATCCCAAGCACTTAAACTTGAGATGAAGTCTTTGGGGCCGAAGTTCCAGATGAGTTCTTTCTGTGCAAATGCTCTCTCTTTGTGGGGGGGGGGGGTGCTGTGGCTTGGTCCAGTATGGTGAGCCAGGCCTGAGGTGCCCCCCAGAAGAAGATAGGTCAGACGGGATCAATAAATAATTGAGTCTGTGCCCCATACATGAGGGGATTATATGCAGCCCCCCATGTGACAGCTGGTGTAAGCCTGTGTGATAGTCCCCCCACTGTGGCATTGAGGGTGCTGTGGGTTAGAAGTCGGGAGGCTCATGGAGCAGTGGGAAGGGGGAGTCTGAATCCAGGACTGGCAGGTTCTAAAGTCCGTGCTCTCACTGTGGAGCCAGAAATTCTCTACCTGATTGATGCTTCTAGACTGCGTGGGGGGTGGGCCCTGGGGGAAGCTGGGATTCCTGGGGAGAACCTGTTTCTTAAGTGGAAGGCTGAGGACTTACTCATGGTTCCATCCTGTTCTTTAACAAATCCGGTTTTAGGAAATAGCATTGTACCAAACACAGTCAGTCGTCTTTGCTGTTGCGCACGTTTCTGTTACTAGAGATGGATTTTAAGAAACCTTGATGTCCAGGCACCTGGGTGATTAAGCATCTGAGTCTTGGATCCCAGGGTTGCAAGATGGAGCCCCGCGTCGGGCTTTGCACTCAGCACAAAGTCTCCTTGAGACTCTCTCTCACTCTGCCCCTCCCCTGCGCATGCTTGCACTCTCTCTCTCTCTAAAATAAAAATAAATAAATCTTTAAAAAAAAATAAAGCTTGACATCTAGCGGTGTATCCTGGGAAAATAGACACACACACGCACACTGAGACTCTGGTACGAAAATGAGCTATGCAGTTCTGTCGGTGAGCAGGAAAGACTGGAAACCGTCCACATAGACAGCACCGTGGTCCACATGGCCACATGGGCAGACCCCTCGCAGGCGCAGAGACATGAAAGAAGCATCGTGCCTGGGAGATATTTACAATGTAACCGGAGTCTGCACCAGCCTGATTGCAAAACCGTCTGTCCTGTGATCCTAACTATGTCAGTGTGTCTATTTATAAATACCTGTGCAGAAGAATACTAGAAGGGCACACTCAGAGTTTTAACCAAGAGGGGAATTGTCAGTGAATCTCGGTTTCTTCCCCTTTGTCCCTTACTGTTGTCAAATGTTACTATGAAAACTTATTTTTATAATTAAAAAAACTAGTATCTCTGGGTGTGTGTGTACGTGTCAGGAATTTCTACTTTATGTGCCCCCCACACACATGTCCCAGGAGCGGCTGGCGTTGTCCTTACGCACAGGAAAGTGCGCTTCCCCAGGTCGGCTCCACCCTGAACGGAGTCCTCCTCCATTTGAGAGCTAAGGGAACCGCCGCTCACAGCGCCTGGACCCGTGCTTGCTCGTCCTCGCAGTGCTGGACACAGGCGGCACCTGCCACCGCTATGGGGCCCTCTGTCAGGACTTGGGTGCCCCCCCCCGGTGCTTCCACTCACCTGAGCCCCTGATTCCTGGTCCTGGAAACCCAGGGGGAGCCCACTGGACAAAGAGGCCTGGTGTAGGGCGGAGGGAAGGTGTGAAGAGTTGCCAGCAAATCATCGTGGCAGAGTGGAAGGGGCCGCGCTTTCCAGCGGGGGCCTTGCTGGATTTTTTCCTGAGCACGAAGAAAACCAAGTGTGGGAGAAGCGACTACAAGCGTGCTACAAGCGACACTTCCCCAGGACCCTCAGGGAGCTGCAGAGCAGAGCAAGAATGAGGAGGGAGCTGTGGCCCTGCTCCCCCAGGAGCTCCAGGAAGCGGACGTGTCCATGACAACAGCAGTGGGCCCTCATGACTGGTGAGGGCCCAGGTAGGAGCCCTTGGGTGAAGCCGGCAGACCAGTTGGTGGCACCGCCGTACACGCAGGGAAACTGAGGCCCAGCTTCGTTTGGCTCCAAACACTTGGAATCCCTTTGCTGTCTACAGTCCACCGAAGGAGGATTGCATCTTTTCTAAAATAGCTTTTATTTAAGTTTTTGACAAAATGATACCACTTTATCGATACTGCCTTTGTCAAAGTCACAAGCTACACATACCCCTTTGAGGAAAAATTTAAGTACAGAGGAGCAAGTCAAAATCGAGTCTTCCAAACGGTCTGTCTGGTTTGAAAGGGAGCCACGAAGGTAGGCCACCCTTGCTTTCAGTCTTGTCACCCGCCTCTTGGGCTGAGAGCCGTTCAAGGAGGGGAGTCTGCTGGGGGACCCTGAAATGTGGTGGTTGACTTTCAAGAACTATTCAATGCATTATATATATTTTTAAATTTTATTTATTCATTTATTTGAGAGAAAGAGAACAGACTCACTGCTGAGCAGGGAACCCGATGTGGGGTTTCATCCTGCAATCCTGGGATCAGGACCTGAGCCGAAGGCAGACGCTTCACCAACCGAGCCCCCTAGGAGCCCCTCCCTCAGTGAGGTGGTGTTTTTTTGTTTTGTTTTTATTTTTTTTTTTGTTCCTGTTTTTTGGATTTTAACTCCTTTAGAAAGGATTTGCAAGGACTGAAAATATGTTTTCATTGAAACTTGGATGTCAGCAGTTTATAACGCAGATTTCTTTTAAAGTGAGTTTGCCTCAGCAGACTTGAACAAGACCGTCACGTACATTCCTATTTCCTTGAACCCAGCCATGTAATAACATGGGGGCAGTTTCAGTTATCCTCTCAAAGTAGAACCATTAATTTAGAACAGAACTGGAAAAAGATGTTAGATTTCCATTATTTTTCACTAAAATTTATCTAGTCTAATCCTGGTTCTGCCCCAGTCTGAACTGAATTTAATTTCCCCCAGACTTATTACAAATGCCTGATCAAGGGGCTTTGAGCACACCGGAATCAGAAACCTTCTTGGGTCGCTCCTAGGAAGCCACAGATCCCTTGTGGCTCAGAGGATCGTCTGGTGCTGGGAAGCGTCATGCCTGCAAAGCAGCAAACCAGAGCAGACGCCCTGGGGTCAGGTCCAGGCTCCAGCAGTTTCCATCTGCTGAATGCTGGGCCAGCCCTTCCGCAATATTGAGACTCACGTCTCTCATCTTGTTGGGGGACAGTGACAAGGCCTTGAAGGGCATTCACGTTGGGCCCTGGCATGGCTGCTGCAGTTTTCAGAGGTGGAGCTCCCCACCTGCCCAGGCAGAGGTGTGGCCCCGGCACCGTCCACCTGCCTGGACACGGCTGACTTTCCCACTTTCCTCCTCGTGGCCCCAGCCAGGATGGGTACCATCAGCACATCCCACTTCCTGTCCCTGCCAGTTGGTGGATTACAGCCTGACTTCTCCATAAGTGTTGACACCCCTCCGCCCCGCCAGTGTTCATAAGAAAGTTTCTGAAAACCTCAGTTTACATCCTTAACCTTGGAAAATGTGCTGAAAGCTGGACCTGGGAGATCTCCCAGCTCAGAACGGTTGATTGAAGGTAAGGAAGGAAGACCAAGCTGGCCAGGGAGCTCCTGGCTCAAGCCCTCCGCTCCCTACTCTCTTGGCTTCTAGGCCAGTGTTTGGGCCCCTCCCCCAGCCCTGCTCAATCCATGCATCCTGGGGTGGGGGGCTGACCTTCAGGGTCATGTTGCACTGCGGACAGCACTGGGTGCAAAGAACTGGAAGTACCCCACTTTCTATCTTTGCATGGTGGTCTGGGCCAGAGTAAAGGGCTTCTCAACCCAGTAGGAGGTTCTGAGCCTGTGAGTCAGCCAGCAACATGTGCCTGGTGCATGACATGGGAGCAAGCTGGACAGCAGAGAGGTAACCCCCACGGTTGACCTGCTGGGGACCCAGGACCAGAAGCCATGCTCCCCAGAGTGCAGATCGGGGCCACTGGGATGACGTCACTTCTATCCTGATGGTTCTCAAACTCCTCCCATTTGGTCTGCTGCTTTCTCTGTGCAGGGAGTGCATAAAAAGTGACAGCAGGGCTCCAGGAGTGCCACAAGGTTTTATTACCACTCCAGGTGTTTTATCATAGGCCACAGGGCCCTGCTGGCAGGGGCTGAGCGGCCTGACGGAGCATCCCTGCCCCCCTCACCTCTGCAGAGAAGCATCTTACCCTATTGATGGGATTACGTTCCCTGCAATAGTACCATTTTATGTTTGAAAGCAATGATTTACTTAGATTTTTTTTTTTTTTTTTTTTGCAACAGAAAAGAGGAAAGTGAGGAATCAGGGGTTTGTTTTTCCCACTGAATTGTCCTGTCAGGAGGCTTCTGTTCCCAAATTTGCAGGCCTGATTCAGGGTCCGGGTGGGGGCCCTTCCCTGCCGTCTGCAGCCCACAGACATGGGGTGCTTCATTCCTTGAAAACACGCCTCAAGGGGGAAGGCACAGGGGGCCAAGACCTTTCCAAAGGGGGCTCTTCTTAGCCTGAGTTGGGCCTGCCCTGTGAGGTCAGCGCTACTCACAGACTCCCCATTTCACAGATGAGGAGACTGAAGCACAGGCCCACGGTGCCAGGTTCCTGCAGCTGGTTCTCATTGAAGCTGGACTGCGGCCCAGTCTGATTCTAGAGCCTCCCCACCCCCGCTTTGCCGAGGGAGGCCTCAGTGGTCCTTAAACATCCTCAGGGCAAACACTCTGCTTTGAACCTGTGGTCGACTCCCCGAGCAGTGCTCACAGCCCAGAGGGGGAAGTGAGTCTCCGCTAGTATGGAGCCTGCTTGAGGCAGTAGAGGCTGGCACTGCGGGGCTGCGCTGCTAGTTCACCCCCATCCGGGTGTGACTCACACCCATACGTACCCTTGACAGTCCCAAGCCTGCCCGGGAGACCACAGGCCCACGGGAGGAATCTCCCCTGGCTGAGCTGTGAGCTGCGCAGGGCAGAGACCCAGGCAGGTGCCCTGGGCTGAGATCTCACGTCCTTATTTGTTTGCAGAATGAGCCCCAGCACTGCCCAGGTGGTGACTGACCAGGCACCTCATGGTGCTGGATGTCCCTTCAGCGGCTGGCTTTGGGAGGCACGGTAGAAGGTGGCCACCCGTTACCAAGCATTTCTCTTGGTGTCTCAGTAATCGCTGACGTCCTCTCCTGTGTAGCACTGGACACGTCCCACTTCCACCCCCAACTGCTGCTGCGTATAGTGGCTTCTTGCCTTTCTGTCGTGGGGGGTTTGTCCCATCACTGGCCAGCAGCTCTGCTGTGTGTGGGAGGGGGCTAGGGCAGAGCAGCCAGTGTGCGCTGCGAAGTCCTGCCCCTGGGGCACCGTCTGTGTCTGCCCCTGCCCCGGGCCCGGCAGCCCGGCCTGCTCTGGGAATTCAGAAGCCATGGGCTTGGCCTGGTGACAAAGTACATCTTAGCTTTTAATACTGAAGACTATATATAGACCTCCGGGGGGAGGGGGTGATGGCTGCGAGCGGCAGGGAGGGGAAGGGCCGGTTTAAAGAAAAATGCATTCGGGCCGGTCAGGAGGTTCAGTACGGGGGCCAGACCTGATTTGGGGCAGGGAATTGATAAACAGACTTCAGCGTGATCAAACTGTTCTGGAGAAGCTGACAGTGGTCGTCGTCCCAGAGAGGCTCCCCGACACTGAGCGTAGAGAATGCCAGGAGCTCGCCGGGCTTGGCAGAGGACAGGGCAGACAGCATTCTAAGGAATTATCTGGACCCATTTGTAGTTTCTAAATCCGTTTCTCGTTCGTGTTACTGCGTGCATTCGTTTAAATTTCAACCTTCAGGCAAAAGACCTTTCTTCGTTGTTTAAAGGTCACTTTTACAGACTGCCGCGCATCAGCTGTATTTGAATATTTGATTTGTTTCGTGGAAGTGTAACTTCCGTCCAGTGAAATGTGCACTACCGGAAAGAGATGAGTAGGTTTCTATAAAAACCCATGCGAGCTGCAAGCTCGTCCGTCGGTCCTGATTGGCTCCCAGGGGATTGTCACGGTGTGGCCCGGCAGACGTGGTGACCTGCCCCCGGCGCGCTGTGCCTCCAGGCTGACCCTGCCTCCCCTCCAGCGAGGACAGTCCTTGTAGGACTGGACGATCCCCATTCCTGCTCCTGCGTTCACTACTTTGCAACAGGGACTTGACCCCACGGCTTGCCCTCTCCTGCCAGCCAAAGTTTACACCTGGGAAAAGGGACAGAGAGGGAGCAAGAGAGCTGAGGCCACTTGGTCAGGACCAGGTGACATTTAGAGGCCACGGAGCTCCCACTCCGCCGAGGACACAGACTCCTGAGGGACTTGGCAGACAGGCCTGGATTCAGAGAATACTCGGACTCTGGGCGCCCTGCATTTCCATTTCGCTGTCGCGGGAGCACAGGATCGGGGCTCTTTCTGGCCTGTCGGCCTGAGGGTCCATCCCCCACCTCAGCCATACTGGAGGAGTGGGGACCCCGTGGGGGCCGCTTGCATCAGGCCCAGGGAAGGCGCTGATTGGTCTTGACTCACCAGCGTGGCTTGACTCACTACCTAGTAGACCTAGGGGAGGCAGAAGCAGCCCCCCACCTCCGGCAGCTTCCCCGCCTGCCCAGAGACTGCCCACCCTGCCCGCCCGGCTCCCCGCACCTCTGCACAATCCACTGCTGGTGGGGCCCCGCCCACGGGGGACAGTGGAAAAGCCCGCAACAAACTCCCTTTCTGGACACAGTCTCCATTGAAAATGCCATCTTGTTCCTCTGACTGCTTTTTCCATGCTGTTGAGGTAAGATGGTTTGGTTTGGTTTGGTTTGGTTTGGTTTGGTTGAAAGCACCCTGTGTCCCCCCAGAGGCTGCACCCTGTTCCTGTCACTTGGTTGCTGGGGCAGAGGACATTGCTGGTCCCGGGGATTTCTGCTTGACCGTCCCTTTCCCTGGGAGCGCGGGGAGCTGAAGCTGTGTCATGTTGTAGGGGGAATGGAGCCAAAGAATTTTGTGACTGTGCTCTTACTCTGCCCCGTCTTCTCAGTATTTTAAAGTTCAGCAGATTCTTACTTCTTCGTGTGACTCTCCCTGGGCCTTGGGGAGCCAAACTGCATGCAGGCTGATTGGGCGCCAGCTGTATGCAGGCAGACCTGGGAATGGGCAGCAGGTGGACTCGTCAGAAGTTAGGATTTGGGCTGCTCCGCTTGTCTGTGCAGTTGGTTCCGCTGTGAACCGTTTGGCCCGGAGACCCCCGGCAGTATCAGACACGCGTCCTGGCGCTTCCCGAGACAGGTGGCTGGGAAGCAGCTCGTACGCTCCGGCCTGGCCGTGTGCCTGTCTGCCCCGAGGTGTCCTGGCATTTCAAGAACTTCCTGCTGTAACCCTGCGTGCCCCACTGCAGCTGGGCGGCAGGGGGCACGGGTGGCAGGTGGCCTTGCTGTTTGCAAGGACGTTGGACTGGGTCGGAACGCCACGGTGCTTACCTTTCCTGTTCGATCTCGATTCGGGGTTTACTCCTCAAAAACCCCAGGTACTCATCTGTCCGCGGGCCCTTTGTGTGTTGCAGGATGTGAGGATCTTCAGTGAAGACGGGACGAGCAGAGTGGTAGAGATCCCAGCAGACATGACGGCCAGGGACCTGTGCCAGCTGCTGGTTTACAGAAGTCACTGTGTGGACGACAACAGCTGGACGCTCGTGGAGCACCACCCGCACCTGGGACTAGGTAGGGAGCCTGCTGGGGGACCTGGCACGTGGCCAAGCAGGCAGCTGTGTCCCCACGGTGTCCCTGCCCGGACAGCGAGACGTCTGTTTGCTGTCCCCATTTCACTGCACACCAGTTTCTCCTGACACTTCTCCTGCGTCCCTCCCCCACCTACTGCTCCCAGAATCTTGCTTCTGGGAGGGTGGCAGCGGCCGTTCCCGAGGTCACGCACACAGCAGGAAGGTTCCTTCTGTGACTTGGCTGGAGGACTGGCTGTGGTAGGTGCTCAGAACTTGCTGCACAGGTCTGGGCTGGGGGGAGCACCGTCCCCGCGTCCCCGTACCCACGGCAGCTCGTCCCTCTCCTGGGAGTGGGAGTGGAGTGCCGTGGAGACGGCCTGCAGAAGTTGCAGGGTTCACAGTGTTCGCACAGGTTGCGCACATGTGTGTGTCTCATGTTTAGAGAGCAAGAGATTATTTTGAAATAGGTGCTGTTTGTAGAGCTTACTGAGGTTTGGTGGGGTTTCTTGCTCAGGTGGTCTTTTTCAGGTTAGGAAGCTTTTCAGACTTCTGTTTAAATTCTTACCAGATAATGGCTGGTGCTTAGGAAATCATAGGCATACACCTAAAACCAGAATTTTCTCCAAATCAGCAACTGTGCCTGTCCCGTGTGCTGCAGGAGAGACTGCGCAGGTCACAGAGTTCTTTCCGTGGTTCCGAACTTTCCTCCTGAACCTTTCGGGAAGGTGAATAGATCAAATTTAAACTTCTAGGGCTGGAATATTCATGTAACGAAATAGTGTTCTTTAGGATGTTGTTATACAGTCTAAGCCTGAACGGTGATACTAAATTTGAGTTGACGTTGTTTGTTGTTTTTTTTTTCTTAAAAGATTTTATTTATTTCTTTGTCAGAGAGAGAGAGAGCGAGCAAGCGTGCACAAGCAGGCTCCCGGCTGAGCAGGGAGCCCGAGTCAGGACTCGATCCCAGGATCCCGGGATCATGACCTGAGCTGAAGGCAAACGCTTCACTGACTGAGCCCCAGGGGCCCCCTGCGTTGGCGTTGTTTCAAGTCCCTGTTTTCTAGCTCCCCTGTGCAGTCAGACGCAGCGCGCAGCTCACGATTAGCAAGAACACTTTCTCCCTTTCCTGTTTTGGCCCATCTCCAGTGCACCTCCATCTCCAGGCCCGAGGAAAGTTCCTCCATCATCTAGCAGCCTTCTTGCACCAGGTGCATTCACTGGTGCCACCTGCAGGAACAATGCTCAAGCCCCATTGTCCAGCTCCAGTTTGGAGCAGCCATGAATGCGCCCTGCATTGGTCTGTTGGGGCCGCCAGCAGCATCTTCTGCTGCCAGGGAACTGGAAATTAAACAACAGTTGGAGCCCTGTAGCGTGGTATGGACACGTACACAGGCCACGCTTGGGTGTATACACATGTATACCAACGTGTGTCCATGCACGCGCGCACACACACACACACACACACACACACACACACAGAAGGAACTTTAAAAACACAGCTGTGGACTTGGACCCCAATATGATTATTCCCGAAACCCACTCAAAACTCAGAAAACAGTTAATTTGAAAGGAATTGTAGAAAGGCGTTCTGCAGGTATCGCAATACATGAATATGTTTGTCCACACATATAAAGTCGCACGTATAAAATGGAGACAGATACACACAAAAAAATCAAACACAAAGACTGTGAGAAATTTTGATTCACGTATTTTTTTGTGGTAGCCCTTGATCTCACAACCATCATGCCAGAGATGGAGAATTTAGGTATGGTAAAACTTCAGCAGTCATCGTCCACGTGAAAAGGAATTTATTCTGCAAAACTCAGTAAAGACCTGCGAGTGCACACACAGTATTCTCAGGGTGCGATCGCTTTCTGTTTTTTCCTTGTCTTATTCACGGATGGACTTAACATACTTACTTAACATACTCTAAAGAAGGTAATTTTTTTTTTTCTGAGATTTTATTTATTTGAGAGAGAGCAAGAGAACTTGAGCAAGGGGGGGAGGGGCAGAGGGAGAAGGAGAAGCAGGCTCCCCGCTGAGCAAGGAGCCCTGTGTGGGGCTGGATCCCAGGACCCTGAAATCATGACCTGAGCTGAAGGCAGAGGCTTAACCCAGGCATCCCTAATCTTATAAAACCAAGTTAAAGTGACAAAAAAGGAAGGGAGAAAGGAAAATGATGGGGGGGGGGGGTGCAGAAGAACACGGATTCTGTTTGACCAAAGGAAGTCCATGACATTAATTGCAGGTGCGTGACGAGCCCTCACGGGGCTCCGCCTCAGCAGCCTCTCTGCCAGCAGCTCCAGCGGGGTTGGCAGCAGGGGAGCAGCAGCTCCTAAGGCCTGGGTAGTGCAGGACATGGGAGCTTCTAGAGCTGATCAGTCCTGCCGTCCGCAGGTCCACAGAGCCTCCGGCCTTCATGCTCCTGTATCTCCTCTGTGTGCCCTTTGGTTTGTGATGCAAGCTGTCCTTTTTAAAAATTCAGCCACGTTGCTGTTGAGGCGAAAATCCTGCTCTTACCCGTGTTCAGTAGCACCTGAGGGTCAGCAGTGGGGACAGTGGGGATAGCGGACATCCAGGAGCCCGCTGCACAGGCAGGCTCTGGCAGGCCCTGTAGCCGTGCCCATCAGAGAGCCACAGGATGTGTCCGCACTGAATCCCCACCATCGGGCGTGAGTGTGCTCGTCTGGTGCAGAGTTCTTTAATGGAGGATGTTCTGGAGGGTGTCCCTGGGTCCTGGCACACAGTCAGGGGACCCCCGCTCTCGGGCAGAGCCGTCCAGCCCCGTGTCCTCAGTTACTGATAGCACCATGTGGACAGTCGCTTTCTCGGTTGTGCGTTGGGGATGCTCTGGGGACGTGTGTGTCCATGAGGCCTGAGATTCTGGTGCCAGGCCCACAGCGCCTCAGATCTGGAAGGCTGGTATGAGGCGGACCATTACCCCTTATAATTGGGGCATAAGTGAGCTAATTCCAGTGACACTTTGAGCCTATGTATGGCCTCAGATTTGAGGATTTCAAGGCACAATTACTACCCAGATCTTCACAGGTAAAATATTGGATCCTTAGCGATATTAAACTTTCTCCCAGGCAGGAGTAATGTTCTGTTTGCACTAGCAGAAGACCAAGCATGCATGTGTGTGGCCGCAGCCCTCAGTGGCCCCGTTGGTGGGGGTGGGGGAAGGGAGCAGATGCAGAGGTGCCCACTGGTGCTCGGTGGGCAGCGCCTCCGGCTGGTGGGAATGTTCCTCCTCCCTCTGAACTGTGCTGCAGCCATAGCTGGGTCAGTGCCTTTCCTCAGCCCCAGCAGCACCTCCTGAAGTCCCTTACCCTTCAGGGCCGTTTGACAAGTTGGGGCAGAGTCCTTACTGATGGACGGTCTTAAGGAGGCTGGTCTGTGCCTTGTAACTTCCAGCCGTGGCGAGCTGCTCCCTGGTTGTGATCTGTTCACATCCTGCCTATCGGTAGGGGGTGGGGGGTGGGGGGTCCTTGGCCTCGGCCTTTAATGTAGACATCACAGCCTTGAGAACACTGTCCCCGACCGAGGCCACTCAGTAGCCACCAAGTACAGCCAGAGGGACCAGAACAAGGAGGGCTTGGTTCTGCCATCTGGCCCGAGCCCATGCATGGCAAGACTCCTGAGGGCCCACTTCTGCCGGGAGGCCTGCGTGTGGAGGACATGTCGGGAGAGCTAACAGCCTGCCGCTGTGTCGAGCGGACAAATGATCATTTTATGGGATTTTGTGCAACTGGAACCAGGGGCATGCAGACGACATCCTGGAGCCCCTGTGGCATTGCAGGTGTCACTGCGGGTAAGCTGCATCCCCAGGAGGGCATGGGGCACCCCCTCCCAGGCCCTGGGTGACCACGAACCCCAGGATGCATGAGCAGCGGAGTCCACTGTGCATGGAGCAGTGACGGGAAGGCAGCTCCCAGAAAGTCCAAGGGATTTGGTGAATTCTGTAGTTGTGAGAATTAAGTTGCTCCCTCTAGGAAAAAGTCTAGCTGTTAACAGCTTTGCATGTGTACCTGGACCGGCGAGAAAGGTGTGGCCGTCACCCCCTGGAGGGCTTGGCTGCAGGGACACTGCCATCTGGACATGCGGACAGGTGTCAAAGGAGAGATGGCGTCCATGTTCAGCCCTCAGTGCTCAGAAGGGCCTCCGAATGCTGACCTTCCCCATCTCTGTCTCCTTGTCGCTCTGTGCAGCAGGCACCAGAACGCTGTCCTTTCCCCACAGCGTTTGACCCACAGCGTGGGTCGTTTGAAAAGAGGTATTTAGAAGGAACGCTGCTTATTGGGTGTGTCCAGATGTCGAGGTTGTTTTCTGTGGCATCTCCCTGTGTGTTCACAGTCCCCAGTCCTGCGGAGCCCAGAGCAGCTGTTAGGAGCCTGCTGACAGCCGGAGCTGCTCCCTGCGATGGAGGGGGGTGGAGGGGGGCACGGGGGCGGGGCGGCAGGGTGGGAGGCCGACGCTAGCCTGACCGGCAGCTCTGGCTTCTGCCAGGACTCACGTGCCTGCAGCACAGTTTAAGGCAAAGATCTGCCTTCTTGAGTTGTGTGATCTGTAACCTTTTTGTGTGTTTAGTAGGGTGGTGGCGTAGATGCTGGTTTTAGTGTCAGAAATTTGAGAAAAGAGAGTCCCCTTTGAGTAGTGTCTGACTCTTCAATCTGTACAAGAAGTCCTCCGGAACACCCTGATGAAATGTAGCTTTCCGTTGTGATTATAGGAAGTTTATGGACAGTGATGGGATTATTTAATAGACTCACCTGAGGTCGTTTGAAAATACCTGCTTTTAGGGGTACCTGGGGGGCTTAGTCGGTGAAGCATCTGCCTTTGGCTTAGGTCACGATTCTGTCCCAGGGTCCTGGCATCCGCCCCGTGTCGGGCTCCCTGCTCCGCAGAGAGCCTGCTTCTCCCTCTCCCTCTGCCTGCTGCTCCCCCTGCTGGTGCGCTCTCTGTCTCTGTTAAATAAATAAAATAAAAGCTTTAAAAAAAAAGAAAGAAAGAAAGCAAACCTGTTTTTAGAATCAGAGAGAAAGTGAGAACTGGAGAAAAGGGCTTTGAGCTGATTTGTTGGAGTGGCTTTTCGATGGCTGGGAAAGCTGGTGCCTGGCATCCGTGGCAGACAGGGGTCTCTGGGAAATGGGTCACACACAGACTTCCTGGGCCCACGGCTTGTCCTAGGCTCCTGGCCCCCTGCGGGCTAGAGAAGGGGAGCCTCCTGTGGGTACCTGAGCCCCCGCAGGAGACCCCTGAGGGACCCAGAGCAGAGGAGGACACATCTTTCAGGGCGCATGGGGTCCCTGCTCCGCTATGCTGCCTGCCCTGTGCCCAGCGTGTGCGCAGCCGTCCCGGGATATTGTCAGGGTCGGGGGGACCTGGGGAGGGAAGAAGCGGCTGTCCAGGAGTGCTAGGGCCCGTGCCCGTGTACGCATGTGCCCCTCCGAGCTGCTGCCCTCCCCCCGCCGCGGTGGGGCTTCCTCATGACCCTGTGCACACAGAACGCTCTGCTTCGGACCGTGGCATCGTCCCGTCCTTGCTAAGGTCCTTATAGCCCCGCAGGTCTGTTTTTCCTTATTTTGCTGGGTGAAAAATTTCAGGTTTGTAAACCAACCATCCGCAGGTTCTGGGTGCTTGACTTTGTCCCTATTCCTACAGAAATGGTTTTTTCCTGACTAAACTTTGGAACAGAGGTCACTGATTTGTTTTGCACCGGAAACGCCGTTTTAATGAATGCCAACCTGAAGGAGTTCCTTTTCAGGAAAGTAAAGGCAGGGGTCATGATCGCGCGCTCAAGCCGGGCACGGCTCCTCCCTTCTCTCGTGGGGACGCGCGGGGCGGGGCAGGGTCTCTTGTTGCCGGTGGATTCCCTCGCAGCCAGGAGCAGGCAGGGCTTTCCGTGGCTCATGGCTGGCGCCAGGCGTGGCCCCGGACTTCCCGGCAGTTGTGGGAAGGATATTCTGGGCCTTGGCAAATTTGGGCTTCAAAGATGTTTTTACCAAAGAATCCTCTATGTGGCACCAAGGCTCTGGCCGTGGGAAAGGAGGAGGGGGCTTTGGAGGACCCGCCCCCTGGTCCGAGCCAGGTTTGTGGCATCTCCTTCTCTGCCATCTTGCCATCAGTTCACGTGGCAAGGCTGCCGTGCCTTTGTCCTACCGAACACTCCGTTATCCCTGGTGGTCGGTTTCCTGCTGAGCGGACTTCCGGGAGGGGGCGTGGCACCATCAGAGCAGGTGCCCTGAGTGTGTGCCCACCTGTGCGTGCCGTGCATGGCGTGTTTTCCTCCTGCTCCAGCAGTGTAATCCAGGCTAGGAGAGCAGCCCCGCGTGTGGGTGGCATGGGCCTCAGCCCTCGAGGCCGGGCGTTGGGACAGACCGCGGCGCGTCCCTTCCCGTCCTCTGACCAGACTGCCTGTCTGTCCGTGGAGCTTCCTGACTCACTGGCTTTGCACTCATCTCCTCTCGCCCACCCGCCTTCCAGGGCTCCCTCCAGACGCTCCTTGTCTGTGGACGTCTTCCCGGTTGCTGTAGCCCCTGTTCTTCATGAGAGCAGGAATTCCCCTGGTTCAAGGGCAGCATCATTTGCCGCGAGTCTTTATTGACTTAAGTCTTTATGAACACGTTCCCTGGTGCAGAAGCCGGGATTGACGTGAATCCCTCCCCCGACCTGCCGCAGTACCCCTTGAGCATTCGGGACCGCAAGGCAGAGAGGTGTCCGTGCCGTCTGTCCTGGTCCACGTCTGCGCTCACAGCGGGTGCACAGGAGCGGAACGGTAGCTGGAGGTCATCGCTGGGGCGATGGCACCTGGCCGGCTCTGCCTCTGTCTTCTCACATGTGTGTTTTTCCTCCACAGAGAGGTGCCTGGAAGACCACGAGCTGGTGGTCCAGGTGGAGAGCACCATGGCAAGCGAGAGCAAGTTTTTATTTAGGAAGAATTATGCAAAATACGAGTTTTTCAAAAATCCTACGGTGAGAGTCTTAACCTCTTTAGGTTCAGGGTTTCGGACTCTCAAACTCTTGGGGTTGATGTTTGGGATCCGTAGCAGCCGTGGATAATGGAAGTGAGACGGATACGGGGGTGGCAGAGGGTTTGAGAACCCGGTCTGCTGTCTCACGAGATGTCCTCACTCGGAACTCGGTCTCCGATGCTTAACTAAATGCCCTTGTGGTGGCCAGACGTGACGAGGGCGTTTTACGTGGTCACAGAGGGAAAAAGGGGGTTTGTAGGAACGTTTTGAACGCTAGGGGCCCTGTAAGGCTGCTTTTCCCCACTTTTAAACCAACCTAATGTATTTGTTTTCCCATTTCCTTAGAATTTCTTCCCAGAGCAGATGGTCACTTGGTGTCAGCAGTCCAACGGCGGTCACAACCAGCTTCTGCAGGTACTGGGCAGGGACGCGCTTCTGGGTGGACGTCCTCTCCAGTGGCCGTGGCGGCTCCCCAGAAGCTAGACGGGGTTGCCACCTTCGTACCAGCCCTGGCTCCTATCGGGGTTTAGAGTAACCAGAAGTAATGGTTGGTTGGAAAATGGGGGTGTAGCCAGGCTCCTTCATGGCGAAACACTGACCAGCAGGATGAGCTTCCTCCCGGCTAGAAGCAGCGTGAGCAGAAGGGCAGGACAGAGCTCTGGGGATCTCCACACAGACCCTGAGCCCCCTTACCGGGAAGAGGGCTGACATAAAACCCTTGAGAAGGTAGCAGAGTGTACGTTAAAATGAGTTTCATATCATGTCTCCCTCTGCCTTCTGAAGTCTGTTTGAGAAATCGTGGCCTTTCCCCAGCCCCTCCCCGTGGCCCTGGCTGAGTTGCCCATGCTCTCCCAGGGAAGACGGGAATGGGGACAGTTAGGCTGTGCCCCGAGAAAACGTGTCTGTGTACGGCATGTCGCGTGAGAGAACAGACCTTTCACGAACACAGCCAGCATTCTCCAGGCGGCCTCAGGTTAAGAGAAACCACGAAAATTTAGCTCCTGCAGAATTCTGCCTGCTGTCCTGCTTTGTCTGCTCTCCGGATTACCAGGCCTGTTTTCACCTCCTGAACGGTGAGGGCTTCAGAGCTCCGTTCTGGGGTTTCCCAAAGCCCCCTTGATCCCTACGCCCTGACCCTGACCACAGCATTTGTGCTGTGTCCACTGGCCTGTCCACCTGCGGGAGGAGCCGTGTCCCTCGCAGTCCCTTAAAGAAGACCCAACCCTGTCACTGCTCTGGCCTTGCTCCTGGACCTGTCTCTTGACCTCGGTTTCCCAAGGCAGGCATGCTGCATGAGGGGTCAGCTGGGACGTCAGTGTCACCCAGGTGTTCCTGGAGAGATGCATCAGCTCACCTTTCCGTGGAGGGCGACACGGTGGATGTGACGTGCTCGGTCTCCTTCCACACAGCTCCCAGTGCTTCCTGTCACCCTAATTTTTAATGAGGCTGCGTGTTTTATGGGAACCCAGGAGAAAGGGAGGGCCCTTAACTCTCCTGTCTAATAGGGAATCTGCGACGTCCTGTGTTTTCGTCAATGATGGGAAGGTCCATTGGCTCGCGTGGGCATGAATGTCCTGCACACCGATTTACGTGGGGTTTTAAGATTTTTGAAAGGAAAACCATCGTTTGAAAATGCTTGGTTTGACCAAAAATGAGTGTTTTTGTAATTCAGAAGATGTCAGAGTGTCCACGACGGCAGTGAGACGCACCTGCTCCTGGCCAGCGGCAGCAGCTTCTGACTCTGATGCGTCTCTCCAACAGAACTTCCTGAACTCCAGTAGCTGCCCTGAAATCCAGGGGTTCTTGCACGTGAAGGAGCTGGGGAGGAAGTCGTGGAGAAAGCTGTACGTGTGTTTGCGGAGATCAGGCCTTTATTGCTCCACCAAGGGGGCGTCCAAGGTGGGTTTTAAAGCCGCTGCTGCCACCACCGTCACCCCAGGCTGGGGGCAGTCAGAGGGGACGCGGCTTCCTTGGAAAAGCACATCTGGGTCCCCCGCGCTTGTGATAACTGGAGAAGCTGTCTCCCAGTTCCCGGCCCACTGGTCTCCCTCGGAAGCCGGGCGACTGCCCAGACCTGCGGGCCCCCGGGCCGGCCAGCCCCGGTCTTGGGAGCAGAGTCTCCTTGGCGGCCTGAGTCCCTGGAGGATGCTGACTCAGTTTCCAGGGTATGGAACTGGGCACCCGGGCTGGCCATGGGGTGGCTGGTAGATGGTCGCCATGCTAGTACGCATTACCGTAGATATTTCCAGGAAGGGATTGGAGCTGGGCATGTATGTCCAGGAAGGGCAGGTGAGAGATGGAAGCTACAGCGGCAGGCGTCCACAGCTGGGGTGCTGGGGGCTCGCCCTGCTGGCTGGTGTCCTTGCACACTCCCGCTTGCACACTGTCCTTGTGTGTGTGAACACACCCTGCAGTGGGAGAGGGCCCCACAGACTGTGGCCAAGTGTGCGTCATTCCAGGAGAGAGGAGGGAGGGTCTGGGGGGACCCCAGGCGAGGGCGCTGGGGGCCAGGCCACCTTCAAGCCACTCTGGGCAGTTAGTGGCTGCCCCGCGTGAGCTGGGGACGAGGGGCGGGGGCAGGGGCAGGTGGAGCCGTTTCCATCTCCTACGGGGCTGGGAAGGCAACTTGATTTCCTGACTTCCCAGGGCCCTCCCTCGTGAAAGCTGACCCCAGAGCAGGAAGGAGAACTAGGATGATGGAAGGGCAGGGACGAGGATGGGACAAGCTGTCGAGGGAAGACTGTGGGATGTCTGGACCTTACACACCACGGCTGCAGAGGTGGCCCGGGCCAGACGAGGCAGCATGCTCTCCACTTTGAACCTTAGGCTCTAGAGGTTCTCTGGTCTTCACTTTGAATGTTTGGTTCAGGAGCTTTGATACAGCATATGGCAGAGTCTCAAATAAATATGCTGTCTCGTGGGGTTTTTGGCTTTTTTAAAGATTTCGTTTATTGCTTTGAGAGAGAGACGGCGAGCATGAGGGAGCACAGGCAGGGGTGGGAGCAGCCGGCAGAGGGGGCTGAGCCGGGAGCAGGGAGCCTGACAACACGAGGCTCCATCCCAGGACCATGGGATTATGACCTGAGGCAGACGCTCATGCAACTGAGCCGCCCAGGAGCCCCACTGTTGCAGTCTGGGCGATGGGTTCTCTTGGCGAGGGCTGGGTGCCCTTGGTCCTCCTCAGCACTTACTCTAAATAACTGGTGGGCTCTGAGAGAGGGATGCACACACAGTGTGCACAGACCGCTCCTTTGACGAGCACGCAGGAGTGCCTGCCGTCTGCCGCGTGGCTGACCCCCCCTCTCCCGCAGGAGCCCCGACACCTGCAGCTGCTTGGGGGCTTGGAGGAGAGCAGCGTCTTCTCACTGATCGCCGGCAAGAAGCAGTACGGTGCGCCTACCGACTACGGCTTCTGCATAAAGGTACCGCCCTCCTGCCCTGTTTGGAGTCTGTGTCTCCCCGTGGCATCCCACCAGGGGCTTCGAGATGGAACCCGAGACTCCTGTCTTGGCGCTGGGGTTGTTTAGGTTATTTTGTTACAGAAACACAAGTTCCCGGTGCACTGATTCATTCCCACTTCCCACTCTGTGTCGCTCTCTGAGTAGCTAGCACCTTGGGGAGAGGCAGAGAACGTGGTGGGCAGTGGATCAGTGGCTCCGTGGCTCAGCGACCCCGGCCTGTCACTTGGATGGTCTCCGGGGTACTGAGAGCCAACACTTCCCATACGGGCTTATGTTCCCCGGGACAATGGGTGTGCCCCCGCCCTGCCTCTGTGCTCACGTGTGTGAGAGCATGGGCTCATGCATATTTCCACATGTGTACACATATGAATACACAGATTTGCTCACGTACATGCACATGTGTGTACACGTGCACACATAGATGGGGACACATACATATGCTCACATACACACACATGCGTACACATGCACATGCAGACGTGGATCTATCCTGTGCTCAAACACGTGCACACGCAGACATGGATCCGTCCTGTGCTCACACACATGTACACACAGATGCGGACATGTGCTCCCATACGCACACTTGCACACATGTGCAGAGCTACGGGAATGGAGACGCACACGTATGTCCGTGTGCACATACCCATGTGCAGGGCCCACTCTCCCCTGTGGAGGCCGAGCCGATGTCAGGGACGGTCACAGTAGAGGCTGCTTCCTGTGTACGCAGGGTTCGTGGGCTGCTCCGCTAAGGGCCCTCCCGCCCCGTCTCACTGCGTCTTCCCAGCTGCTCGTGTGGGAGCTGAAGCGGCCCCATAGCTCACACCCACTCCAGAGAGCGTGTGTGCGGACTCCCCAGCCCGGCTGACCTGCGAGCCTGGACCCTACCCAACCTGAGGAGAGGCCAGGGAGCGGGAGCACACTGTTCCCACAAATCCCAGCTTGTGTTTCACCTGGCAAAGCTTCCTGGGCTTGTGAGGAGCAGGAGCCCAGCGCCCGAGGTCCCCGGGAAAGCAACACAGGGGCGGCCTCTGCAGGGGCTGGGGCCACTGAAGCCCGGGTGACCAGCATCCCCTCCATTCCCACCAGTGCACACTTGCACCGGGTCCCCCCCGTCGCCAGGTAGACCCTGCCTGTGCTTGGGCCCCTGCCAGCCCTCCACAGCGGCATGTGTGACAGTGACCCTCCACCCGCCCCAGTCTACTTGCCCCCCAAATTCCCTTCTCCGGGCTGACGCTGTCCACAGTCTCTGGACCGTTCATGGGTCCCACCTTGGGGCCACTCAGATATGCCACAGGTCCTGACCCCATCAGGGGCTTCTCCCCTCACTGGCCAAGCCCCACAGGAGCCCTTTCTCAGCTGCCACCTCGGTCCTGCTGGGAGGCAACCACACACCTCTTCTTCCATAGCTCTGGGCCCTGTTCTCCAGTTGAATCCAACTTTCCCCTCATAGAGCTGGGCACCCCCTTGCCCCATGGCACCCACCACTTTCCCTTGTGAGAATTTGTGTCCTCTGAAATCCCTCTCTTTGGAGCTGGCCGAGCCCTCGTGACTAAACCCAACCTAGGCTGGTCCATGCCAGGCGGAGAACGCAGCCTCTCTGGTCTCCTCCTGTGGGCTGGCTGGTGCGCGCCGGGCCCAGGCCTGCCCGGCACGGGCGTGTTCTGCATTCACCATGTCACACTCACGGGGTCCCCTCTCACCTCCTGCAGCCCAACAAAGTCAGGAACGAGACGAAGGAGCTGCGGTTGCTGTGTGCCGAAGACGAGCAAGGCAGAATGTGCTGGATGACGGCGTGCAGGCTCCTCAAGGTACGCAGCGTCCCGTGTGCGCCCTGCGTCGCATCGTGGACAGCCCTCCCTGTGGCCTGCCAGCCCTGTGTGCCCGCACGTCCTTCCAAACAGGGTCTCAGAAGCTGCTCCCAGAGGCTTCCCGTTAGGTCAGAGCTGACATCCGACTGCGGTCCCTGCCGTTCGGGGATGTGGTGGGACTCAGAGCGGCGCCCCTGGTTTCTCCCACCAGATGCCAGGAGCACCTCAACCAGTGAGACAACCAGAAACGTCTCCAGATGTGACCGGATGTCCCTGGGTGGGGCGTGGGGGCGGGGGACTGCACCAGCTGAGAGCCTGGGGTCTAGGGAAATAGGAATAGAAAGACCAGAGCAGGCACCAGGGAGAGAGAGAGCACGTCGCTCATCAGGAGGGTTAATGACTTCAGAGACGGAGCATCACACTCTCGCTTCCCAAAAAGCAGGGGCCACGAGGGAAACGTGGCCCACCATGCAGCTCCCCACAGCGCCCGACGGACGTAGCGTCTCCTGCCTACACGTTCTTAAGGGAGTCTGCTGCGTAGAACCACGGTGCCCTCGGCAGCCACTCCCAGTAACCTCCACGGTGATTGCGTGTGACCCCGTGGTGATTCCGTGTGACCCCGCGGTGAAGGCTAGGCATGTAATGGCAGAGGACACCTCACTTCTGCGATCCTTGGAAAAGCCCCTTTGCGCAAACCCATGCCCCACATGGCTGCCGTTCCTTATGTACATAAAGTGCATGGGCATCGCAGCGTTGTGTGCAGTGGTTGTGCAAGGTGAACGTCTGGGTGTCTGGAGGAGAAGGCGCGGTCAGCAGTGGCTGACCCGTGCCAGGGGTCTAGATTCCTAGAATTTATGAAATTTATGAAAATGCCAACCTTCACCAAAGCTTCCAGCCAGGCAGAGAGTCAGGGCAGAGCCACCTAGAGAAACAGACCTGCTGAAGGAGGCATAGCTCGTGACCACTTGGAGATGCCGGGGGCCACCTGCTCCAAGCAAGGGCGTCCTGGAAGCCTCCCTTCCCCAGAACTGCGTATTGTTTTATTTTTGCTGCCTTTTAAACAGAGAGGGGTTAAGTGCAAAATGTTACTATTTTGTAACATTAACATTTCAGGGAGGGGACGTTAATGTGGGTACGGGACACCGGAGATTGGAGGTGACTCCTTGACAAGCCAAATGTACAGGTTATGGGATTTCCATTTGGAGGATACTCCTCGGTGACATGAAGAATGGGGTCCCCAATGGAGTGTGTTGTGGGAAAATTCCCGGGACATATTATTAAGAATTAAAAAGCGAAATGCTCCCTCGGTTGTAGGAGCAAGGAGAGGAGAAGCTAAAATGCACCTGTGGATCTGCTGGTGTGCACGGGGGTCTCGGTGAGACGCGGGTGGGGCAGGCGGGGGGGACACCTTCCGTAGTTCTGTATGCGCGTGGTTTTTTTGGATCTGCGATATATAGTCTTGGAAAAAGCAAGAAAGGAAGCGGGAGCACAGTAACGCTGTGGGATTGGTGCTTTGGGGTCGTGCACAGCCAATCCAGGGAGCGAGGTCTCCGCCAGGCATCGTGTGTGGGATGGCAGGGCCAGCGGAATGGAACCGGGCACGGGGAGGGAAACACGCAGAACGAGCGGTGACGGTCATATCCAGTGTTACCGTTAGCGCCAACAGAAATGCGTCCCGTCGGAGGTTAACGCAGGATCAGAAACGTTGACAAGTGTTTGCTTTGGGCCAGACTCTGCCTCACGTCTAACCTCGCCGTAGCTCGGTGGCACGCGTGCCCGTCGTGATCCTCCCTGGACTGAGGACAGTGCTGAAGCCCATCGCGTTCTGCCTGGGAGCGGGGGCCAGGGGCCTACTGGTGTGCGCACCATCGGCTCTGGGGCCCCACATTGGGCTCCAGAGCTCGCCACAGCAATCCGCTGCCCTCCGTGAGAGCCAGCAGGAAGGGGAGCCCCGTCCACGTCTGCACGTGGCCTTGTTGCCTCCAGTCAGCCCCAGACTCCACATCCCAAAGGCTGTTCCTGAAGGAAGTGAGGGTCTGGACTGAACAGCTACTAGTGTGGTTGACAAGCTTGGGCCACTCCGGTGACACAGAAGCTGAAGGGCACCTTCAGTTCCAGCTGGTTATGCGCCGCGGCGTCTTACCGCCACCGAGCAGGCTGATGGACCTCCACCCACATGAGAGCGCCTTACTTCGCCACCCCCCTCCCCGTCCCATCTCGAACTGTCTCTATCTCAGAGCAGGAAGCGAAATCAGAAGACTCTAGACCCTCGCCTCGTACCCCGACGTTACCTTCAGAATGGGGTGTGTTTTCTCCCGGGAGTCGAGGCTGTTTGAAGCCATAGGAAGCCTTATAAAGTGCGTCTGTTCCCTCTGCCCAGCTCCTGTACCAGCCGCCCGGATGTGAGCGTGGACTCAGGGCCCTCACTGTCTGTCTCCCTGACAGGGGACCCGACCCATCCATCCACCCTCCCTGGGCTTGCTCAGAGCCAGGTCTCGGTCCAGAGGTCATCTTCCCTGGAGCCCCCGCCCCCAGGCCCTCTCGGACAGCCAGGATTGCCCGGCACTCAGAACATAACAGATGCTTGGAAAACTGAGCTGGATGACAGCGGGCACCACCCAGTCTCCTGTGTCTGCCTGTGACTGTTTCTTTTTGAAGCTCTTCCTCCTGGTGTCCTAGGCAAGGCCGGCATCGACCCGGGGTCGGCAGGGGCAGCAGGCGGGGGCTTGGACCTCAGAGAGTCTGGGTCTGGGGCTGGAGTCCAGGGGTCTCAGTGGCGCAGACTAAGGAGACACTGGGCTGTGCCTTTCCACAGTTCACCAGGGTTCTTGTCGGTAGTGAGTGATGGCAGGTCCCCAGAGCGCTAGTGTTCAGACTGTCCTGTTCCCAGAAGGCGGTCAGACGTGCATGTCCTCCCTGGAGGAAGCGTCACCCTTTTGCTGTCCCCGGTGTATCCAGGAGTCACTCGTGAGTGATGGCTAAGACTGCAACAGCTGTCCGCGTTGTATTAAAATCCTGGGGCTTGTTGGAGAGCAACACCTTATTTTCAGTGAGCCAAGGACCTTTGGTGCCTCTGAATACCATCACAGGTCCTCTTTACAGAATAGCTTGAGCCTGTGTAGGAGAGCATGGGCCCTGCTGTCCCCAGAGACGCTTGCGGGACAAAGCTGGCAGGTAGTATCGGCTGCCGTTCCTCCTTCTTTCCTATTGCGCAGCTAAATGATTTCGTAGCCATGCGGGGGGCCGGGGGGCGTGGAGGGAACATTAACCTTTGTTGCTGTGCTCTATTATCTCCCCCATCCTTCTAGAAGTTTCTGAAACTGCCCTAGAAATTCCTCCCCAGGAGGGGAGGTGTGGCTTCCCAAGCGCAGGTTTCAGTAAGGAAGGCTTGCTGTAGAGACACCCCAGCCCATGCGGGCAGTTCAGATGTCCGTCAGAGACCGTCGTCCCCTGCAGGATTCCCGAAGCACCTCTGCTCAGAGGCGGCCTGCATGCCCCGCCCTGCCCTATCCTTCCCTCCCCACCTCTGCCCCTGTTCCCAGTGCTGTGTGCCAGGCTTCCAGGCCGCAGCAGCCTGAACAACGGGAGCAGGACGAAACAGGAGAGCAAGTGAAATGGACAGAAGGTAGAAACCAAGGTGTGTAAAAACAGGGAACTTGAAATGGGGAGAGGAAACGCCCACTGGACTTCTCTACCTACTGTTGTCTTTTAAGAAGGAAATGTGTGCAAAAACAAAGGAGGCCCTAAAATTGACTGCAAAATCCAGAAGGAGAAAATCAACCACATTTTTAGTTTCTCTAAGTTTCCAGGAACGTTTTAAGTTCTGTGTGGTGCGAACGGTAACAGACCGTGATACCTGTGAGGCACGTGGACATGTCGGTCAGCGTCCCATCCTGCTTCTGGGGCTACACTGTCCCTCCAGAACCCGCTCAGATTTCCTCTCCGTGAATAACCGAGGAACACGGCTGCTTATTTGTACGTCTCCTACAAGACCGTAGCTACCTCAAGGTTGAAAGCGCATCTTGTACTTGCTTTGTATTCCTGGAGCTGAGCCTTCCCGTAATGGATGGTGACCCTAAACCCTTGTGCAGTCTTTGCACAGGGAAATAAACTTCCATCTCGCTTAAGAACGTCAGTGTTGAATGTTTAATTCCATTCCAAGAGAAAGGGACGGCGTGTCATTCACGAGACGGTGTTAACCCCTCAAACACTGTTGCGTGTGGGGAGGCTGTTCGCTCGCGTGGCACACGTTGACTCTTGAACCTGCAGCCGTGGCCATGCCCCTTATGTGGGGACGTCTCTGCAGTTCCTTTACACCCCGGAGCAGGACATCAGCTGTCACTCATCTGTCTTCTTTGTGAAAGTGCCCAGGAGTGTTGCATTCAAGCAGATGTGACTAGGAAATAAGAAACGTTTTGCCCAAAATGGGGGCGAATAATTCTATGGTCACATGTTTTGTTTTGTTTTGTTTTTCCCCCAAGCAATGGAAGGAAGTGTAAAGGAAGAAGAATGATTGGACCGTGTTTCTCTAAAACCCACTCATCTAAAATAAAAAGAGAATACTGTTAAGGAATTGGTACTGTATGTCGTGTCCAGAGGGTTAATAATCTGAAAACTGTCATTTTATGCCAATAAAACTACCTCTCCGAAGGCTGGAGTATTTATTTGTAAGTGGGGAAAACGAGAATTCTTAGTCATGGAACTTCAAAAAATAACTGTAGGAAGTAGACAGCTTCTTTAATACTTAAGGCAGACATAATATTTCAAGACTACAGTGCAAATAAAACACAGTTCGATACTTGCCTAAAAACAAACTAGTTAGATGGCTCGTGGGTCAAGGACGAGTCCTCCGAGTGAGTTATTGGAACCGGGAGCCGTCTTGGGCCGTCCTGAAGGGAGGGTGTGTGTGTTTCCCTTCTTATTCTTTCTTTGGCCTGAATTTGATGATTTTCTTTAATGCTTTGAAAGGGATCCTTAGGCCATTGATTTTGAGCCTTACATTTTCAACTGTTTGTCATGTTTGTATAAGTATTCGATTCGGAGCGTTGGTACAAACACCTGTGTGCACGCATGCCGCACACACTTCTGCTTAGAAGACCACACATGCACACACGCATGTATGGGTGTGTGTTGTTAGGTCACACAAGTTTGGAATACTTACGTCTCTGGGCCCCTGCGTGTGCGCTCTCTCTCTCTGTCAAGTAAATAAATAAAATCAAAAAGAACACATATGTCTGTTTGACATCGATTCTTTGGTCCTTCTGAAATCTGCTGTTACCTGCATCAGGGACACCCGCCCCGACGCCTCACCCCCCTCCCCCGACGTTACTGTGGGTATGTCTGTGTCTGCACGATTTTTTTTTTAAAGATTTTATTTATTTATTTGACAGAGATCAAAAGTAGGCAGAGAGGCAGGCAGAGAGGAGGAAGCAGGCTCCCCGCAGAGCAGGATCCCAGGACCCTGAGATCTTGACCTGAGCCCAAGGCAGCGGCTTAACCCACTGAGCCAACCAGGCGCCTCGTCTGCACGATTTTTCTCCTCCCTGCTGCGTTTCTGCCTTTGCGGGTCCTCGTCTCTGACCAACACCGTGCGATCAGACTTTCTCCTCTGGTCATCTTGACGTTCTCGTTGGCGGGTTTGTTGGGAAAGGTGTCCTTCCGCCGCTTCTCAGGAACGTCGGTGCTTACGTCTGCCATTTGCTGTTTCTTTTCCGTTTGCGCCATCAGCCTGTGTTCATCTCTTTCCCCATTTAAATTGTTTTTGGGGGGTGGGGGCAGGGGAGACCCATCCGTTAGTTTTATTTCTATTTTTAACCTCTGTCCACATTGTTTTTCTCCTTCTCTCTTTCCTGGCTGTCTTGGCACGATCTTCCCCTCGCTGGACCCCAGCGTGCCCGGCTGTCCCCACCGTGGCTGCGCAGGGGTGAGGCTCTTCTCGGTATCTCATCCTAGATTTCAGTTCTTCCCCTGTCTTAAGCCTCTTAAGACTTAGAAGAGGCCGTGTCGTTAATTGGGACTCCTGCTCATCTACACCCACCCTTTCCTGGGTTTGCGCCCCTTTCGGGGACCAGAGGCGTGCCCAGTTCTTCCAGCGTGGGTCTGCTGGCGCGGCCGCCGTCGCCCGAGATGGGTTCGTTTGCCGTCATGCTGTCTCACCTCCACTGTCGAGGGAACTGTCCACAGCCCGGGGGGTGCCTTCCGCCCGCCGCCGCCCTCCGCACCCCGTTCCACTGCCTTCTCTCTGCGCGTCCGTGGAACTCAGCCGCCTTCCGCTTGTGGCTCCGGTGACCGTGACACACGCTCTTCGCCGCTTGGGTTTGTCGCTCTGTCTCCGCGGTCGTGCTGGGATGGGCGGGGACGTGGGTTTCTCCCTGGTAGCCTGCCCCGAGATCCTACAGCCTTTCGTCTTTCTGTCCGTTCTGGAACATGCTTGGCCGGCAGCCCTTGGGTACTTCTCGCGGCCCGTCCCCCATGTTCTCGGAGCACCAGCACCTGCGTGGTGGACCTTCTGGTACTGTTCCAGACACCAGAGGACATCCTGTGGGGTTGAAGCTGGAGATGAGCTACCTCTTGATAACTGCGTCTCCTTGCCCCACCGTCTTCCTTTCCCGTGTAGGCAAGCGGGGACCGGGGTGCAGGCGGGCGGTTACAGGCCAGCGGGACTCTGCTTATTGCCTGGCCCCAGGAAGCATGGACCGTAGGGGGTGGGGAGGGGCAGGCTGTGTGTGTTCGAACCCAGAGCCCTTACTTTACCATGATCCTGAGCGACCAGCCTCACTTCCCTGCTGCATCTATTATTTGTACTTGGGGATAAAGGACGCGTTTCCTGACGTGGAGAGGAGTAAAATGAAATGAAGCTCTTGGAAGTGTACCTGGCCCATAGCAGCATTCACTAAGGTTAACTGTGGAGCTAGACTTTTTAAATTTTTTTTTAAGATTTTTTAAATTTATTTGAGAGAGAGAGAAAGCATGAGCAGGGGGAGGAGCAGAAGCAGAGGGAGAAGCAGGCTCCCCACTGAGCAAAGAGCCCGAGGATGGAAAACACCATCCCAGGACCCTGGGATCATGCCCCAGCTGAAGGCAGATGCTTAACCAACCGAACCCCCAGGCGCCCCTCAATCTTATTATTACATCGTCACTGCCTGCTTCTCCCTTGCCCCCTGCCAGCATGAGAGAGCCAGTAAGCCGCTCCTGTCCACAGGGGACAGGCGTGCAGGGGCCTGGCTGTGCGCCCACAGCGGTGGCTGGGGTCGCTCCCTGTTCCGTACTTTGTGTGGTCCTTCCCTGCACGGGTCTGCCACCTTCTAGGGCTTGTGGGGCTCCAGGGGCCCCGGTGGCTGACTCTGGCCTTCCCCCTGCAGTACGGAATGCTGCTGTACCAGAACTTCAGGATCCCGCCCTCGCGGAAGGCCTTGCTCCCCTCCTTCTGCACGCCGGTGGTGAGTGCGTCTGCGGCGTCCAGAAGGCGGGCCCCTTCCCAGCATCGCGGCTGAGCACAGGTTGTTTCCGAGGAGATGGGTTTGTCTGGCCGGCGGTGTGACTGCTGGGGTCAGGTCCTGTACTGGTCAGGGTGGTGGCTCTGTTTAGGAACTTGGGGACTGTCACCAGCCATGTCTTGCTCTTACCGGGGGCAGCCGTGGCACTATGGCCATGGGTGACCCTGAAGCTTCCCCTCGTGGGAATTAGAGCTGGGAGTGTCCTTGTCCTCAGGATGTCCTCTACTTCCCAAAGGTGGAGGAACACTTCGTCCTCTCCAAACCTTGACCCTTTGGCTCCCCCAGGCCCATTTCTGGGAGGGGCCGGGTGTGCACAGGGAGGGTCCATGTGTTGCCCAGAACTGAGCCCCTGGGGAAGGGACTTGGTGGCTGCCCACCACCCCAGCCCTACGGCACCCCATGGCCTTCAGTGGGGTTTGGGTGCAGTGAGGGGACTGGAGCGTTTCTTATTCCCCTCCAGAGAAACCAAAGCCACCTCTAGGTCAAGGGCCCTCCTGCCACAGAATTTCCACCTGAGCTTTAGAGTGTGGGTCAGGATGTTCCGTCACCCTTCCCCAGCCATCGCTGGCCTGGTTCCCTGCGTTTTAAGAACTTGTGGCCTTTCCTTCCAGCGCAGCGTCTCTGAGAACTCCCTCGTGGCAATGGATTTTTCTGGGCAAACAGGAAGAGTGATCGAGAACCCGGCTGAAGCCCAGAGCGCGGCCCTGGAGGAAGGCCATGCCTGGAGGGTAAGGCCAGGCCGTCCCGTGGACAGGCCCCTCATGGATAGTGCCCCTGCCCCCTGCTGGCCTCCCGGAAGAACGGCCCTGTGGGTGCCGTTGCGGGGACAAGGTGCCGGGAGGAGAGGTGGCATCACAGTCTCAGCTGGGGTTCCTCCATGTTCCCAGGGGGAGGAGCAGAGCCCTCTGACCTCGTGGCTCCAGCACAGAGCTGCCCCTGCTACGGGTGGTCAGCGGCCGTGTGTGGACAGCCCGGAGCCCTCCCACCCTGACACGGCTGGGCGGCGCTCACACCATGGCTCGATCAGCTTCGGGGCCTCGGACAGTCTCTTCCCTTGGAGGCTCCTCCTCCTGACCTCCCCGTGGGGAGAGTGTCCCCCGATTTCAAATTCTCTGAGATTTACAGACAATGTACAAAACGTGAGCCCGCTGGCTCAGAGAGTTCCCTGAACCTCCGCCTCAGAGCGTGTTGGAAAAGAACGTCCCCACGGCCCGGGGTCTCTGTAGGCCAGTGTTTCCCGTGCAGAAGCTCGTGCTTTTCTCCCAGAACGTCCCGGAGTTTCACTGTGTGCTTCAGTCCTGGGGCTGTGGGGATTCCTCAGGATGCTTCTGTTTTCACGCCCGTGGCCAGATGTGGCGGGCTGGGGAGGCGGTATCTCCACAGTCGAGGGCCCCACATCCGGGCCGGGCCTCCCCGCACGGGTGCGTCCCCGGCAGTGGCGGTCCGCGCCGGTCTGCTCTGTCGGCGCTGACGCGGGCGTTCCTTCCGCAGAAGCGAAGCACACGGATGAACATCCCAGGCAGCCAGAGCCCCCTCCACCCTTCCACCCTAAGTACAGGTAAGCGCCTCTTGGCGGCCTGATCCTTGGGTCCAAAGGGTGGCCCCCATCCCTCCCGGAGCTTCCCCTGGCCCCCAGGCCCAGCGTTCGCTAGGAGAGGTGTAGCCGTGGGAGCCAGGGCTGGTGCTGATGGCCGGTTCGCTGTGCCTTCAGGGAAGCCAGTCCCCTCCTTCCCTCTTCCCTCCCGCAGTGATTCACAGGACGCAGCACTGGTTCCACGGCAGGATCTCCAGGGAGGAGTCCCACCGGATCATCAAGCAGCAGGGGCTGGTGGACGGGTAAGGAGGTGGTGGCCTGGGGAGCGGGCTCCTAACCCCTGCTGTGCCGGCTGCACCCTCTGTCTGGTTTCTGAGATCCTGGGTGGCGGCAGTCGCTCCAGCCTCAGTTGGAAGAGGGGAGAATGTGGCTCAGGGTCAGCGGGGGGCAGGGCGGGCTCTGCTGGCCGGCAGCCATAGGAAGATTGTAACCCGCCTGTTCCCAACTTCTGCCTCTTTGGTGCACATCAGACGGACGGACCAAGAGCACAAGCCAGTTTTTCATTCGGTTTTTCATTCGCAGGGCAGGGGCAAACGAAAGAACAATGTTTTTATTTACATTTGATCAGGTGGCTTTTGCTGAGAACAAACAACCCCAAAGCCTTCAAGGCTTCACGCCACAGAGCTGGATCATTTCTCACAGTCAGATCTGGTGGGGGCGGGGGTCCTCCTCACCTGGGCCAGCTGTCCTGGGGGCGGGTCGGCCTTCCGGGTCTGACAGCTGATGTTGGTGTTGGCTGTGGAGCTGGGGCGACTGGGTGTGTGTGCCAGCAGGCTAGCCTGGGGACACTCGCTCTGTGGCCATCATGGGTCCCAGGAGTGACAGAGGTCAAAGCCCGAAGCACAGGCCCTTCTCAGGGCTACTATCCCACTGGCCGATGCAGAGCCCTACAGCCTTGCTCTCCTGGCCAGTGGAGGAGCTGCCCGGGGCCCTGGACGTGCACCTGTGTCCTCCCTCCGACTCCCAGCAGGAGGTACCCTCTGCCTCCCCGCCT
The DNA here is from genome assembly GCF_964662115.1 of Mustela nivalis. Lineage (NCBI taxonomy): Eukaryota > Metazoa > Chordata > Mammalia > Carnivora > Mustelidae > Mustela > Mustela nivalis. The sequence goes on along the minus strand of NC_139031.1, from coordinate 94,271,096 downwards.
CCCTTCATATGTTAGAAGTTTTCCTATAGACATTTTTAAAACTTACGCAGGAGAGAAGAAGATAGTGAGTCCCCATGTGGTCCTTGTCTGGTTTGGATGGTTTGCTCATTTTAGTATGTCTGTGTCCCTTCCTGCACGATTGGCTCCTCCCCGCTCCACCTTCCCTCTCCTGGAGGAGTTTATTTTTTTATTTTTTTAAAGATTTTATTTATTTATTTGAGAGAGAGAGAAAGGGAGAGAGTGAGTACATACACTCAAGCAGGGGGAGGGGCAGGCAGAGGGAGACGGAGAGCAGACCGCCCGCTGAGCAGGGAGCCCGATGCCGGGCTCGATTCTGGGACCCTGGGACCATGACCTGAGCTGAAGGCAGGCACTTAAACGACAGAGCCCCCCAGGTACCCTGCCCTCTTGGATATTTTAAAATAAATTGCAGACATTCTATATTTTACCAGTAAACGTAGTGTGTCTCTAAAACGTAAAGAGCCTTGTATTTTGACATGATTCCTTAATGTCCTCTAAAATCCAGTCTGGGTTCAAATTTCCCTAATTGCTGCGAAAAGAAAAAAAAAAATCCTTGAAACTGAGTTGGTTCAAATAGGGGCTGACGAATGGCATTTGGCTGGTGGGTCTCACGCCTCCTCAGATAGGACGGTGTCCCTCTGCTTCCTTCTCTTCCTCTCGTTGGCTTGTCTGTTGCTGAAGCAGTGGGTGAGTCGCTGGCTGCAAAGGTGGCTGAGCTCGTGACTTTTCCCTCAAGTGAGGGGGTCAGTTTGGAGAAGATGGTTCGGCCCCGCCACCTTCCCGCGGTGACAGAGGAGCTGCTGTTTAGATTCCTAAACACTGGATTTCTTTCAGTCAAAACTTGCTGTTTTTTGTTTGTTTGTTTGTTTGTTTTAAAGATTTTATTTATTTGACAGACAGAGATCACAAGTAGGCAGAGAGGCAGGCAGAGAGAGAGGAAGAAGCAGGCAGAGAGCACTGAGCAGAGCGCCCGATGCAGGGCTCGATCCCAGGATCCTGGGATCATGACCCAAGCCAAAGGCAGCGGCTTAACCACTGAGCCACCCAGGTTTTTGATGCTCACTTTGGCCGACGGGACTTGGTCAAGTCGGTTCCTGAGCTCTTCTGACGCACCACGGACAGTGCTGGATCCCAGAGTGACCCGAGAGCATTCGGCTCCCCTGAATGTTGCTCTTTGGAAACTCGCTCTTTCTAGTGGAAAGTGGCTTCTGGATGTCACAGCCTGTGGGCCCTTTCCAGGGACAGAGCTAGGACATAGGCTCTTTTTCCCTACAGTGAAAAATAAAAATTTGAAACCCTCTCTTTCAGGGTTCACACTGATACTGCAAACTTGGCCGGAAGAGGACAGGTTTTTTCCCCTTGATTTTACTGTATTTCTCTTCTCTTACTCCAAAAATCTTACTAGGACATAATTATTTGTAAAAACTGACTTTCCCTATGTCTCATCACGTCTGGGAAGTAGTCCTGTGGCCCTCGTAATCCTGAAGGCGTGTTCCAGGCAGGTCACGTCCAAGAGCCACGTTTAAACTGGCTCCTCTCCAGGGTTCTAGCAGCAAACCTCTCAGTGGTCAGTGAGGTTCATTTGTCTCTGTTTGCTTTTGATTTTTGTCAGTGGATCTGCTTGGGTTTCGGCTTAATGCTTCTCGTTAAGTTCTACAAAACACAACCGCAGTTCCAGAATCAGAAGGGTGAAACCGGGCGGGCTCCCTGTAGACTCTCCCCTGCCCCCCGCACCTCCTCCACTATGGGGGCCCATTTTATGGGGTCTGCGCGTCCTCTCGCTGTGGCAGGTGCACCCACATGGCGAGGGTCTGCCCTGTCTCGGGCTTGGTGTTTCCAGGCTGATGGTAGGACATTGGGGAGCTGTCCCCTCATAGTTCAGTTCAGCTGATGTCTCTGCTGGTGGTGCCCAGACTCGTGTGGGCGATGGCATGCCACGGCCCCTCAGGCTGCGAGGGGGTGTCCACCTGTCTCCTCTGTTGCCAGGCCGAGTCTCTTTCTAGATATTGCACCCTCCTCGGGCATTTCTTCTCTTTTCCCGTCTGGAAACCGTTTGTATCTTCTGCTCAGCGTTCTCCGTCTGTTTTCTGCAAATGTTCTCTCTCACATCGTTGTGCCGCTTTGGACTTCGCATGTGGCTCGTGTCTGTTTTCTATTTGGTTTGGGTTGTGCAGGCTTCTTTTTTTTTTTTTTAAGATTTTATTTATTTATTTGACAGACAGAGATCACAAGTAGGCAGAGAGGCAGGCAGAGAGAGAGGAGGAAGCAGGCTCCCTGCTGAGCAGAGAGCCTGATGCGGGGCTCGATCCCAGGACCCTGAGATCATGACCTGAGCCAAAGGCAGCGGCTTAACCCACTGAGCCACCCAGGCGCCCCGTACAGGCTTTTTGATGCCAATTTTATGTAGTTGTCTTTATCATTTGTGTCCCTTTTCCGCCTGTATTTTCGGGCCCTTGCCGTGTTGGTTTTGGCTGCTCCGTAAAGGAGTTTGCTCCTGTTCTCAGGGATCCCTGTTGTTTCTGTACTTCCCTTCAGTCTTTTTCTCCCAACTTTTCGCTCCCAGTGTTCCTTTTTGTTTGTCTAGATCCCAGATACATTCAGAATGTATTTATGCTGAGATGCTGTGTAAAGAACCAGTCCTATTTGTTTTCCCTGTGCGGCTGTCACATTGTTCCAAAACTACTGATTTGAAAAGTCACCCTTATCCAGCAACAGCCCCCTGTTTAAAGCATTAGAAGTGAGTCCTCCTCCCCTATGCACCTCTGAAGGGTCTGGCCCGTCTAAGGAGAGGGAAACCAAACAGTGACAGCGTTTGCGTGCAGGGTTATGTAGGTTCCCGGGCTTTCCTCTGATGAGGTCACCACACTGGCTGTGGGATTCATTCCAAGGAAGCCCAGTGGTTCACTTGCCAGGGGGCATCAGATGCCATAAAAGTGAAGGTTCCAGAGGGGATGGGCTGGCGTCATGACCACTCGTGCCCCTCCCGGGACCCCAGGCAACGTGGCACCTGTGTCCCTCTGGATCACGGTGGATGGAACCTCAGAGGCCATGTGGGGACATGTGTGATCTGAGGACACTCCCCTGTGATTCCCAGCCAGGCCCACTCTGCCTTTAAGGGGCTGCCCCTGTGTGTGGGAGCCTTATGGTCCTTTCACACTCGGGCCATGACATTGTGCGTCTGTACCTGTTCTGTTTTGCTTTTTAAGATTTTGTTTATTTGAGAGACAGAGCAAGCACGAGCCAGGGTGTAGGGGGAGAGGGAGAAGGAGAAGCCAACTCCCAATGGAGTAGAGCAGGGAGCCCGATGTGGGGCTTGATCCCAGGACCCGAGATCAGGACCTGAGCCGAAGGCAGGTGCTTCTCCGACGGAGCCCCGAGGTGCCCCATGTTAATGCCTGTTTAAAAAAATAAAACGTGTTGGTCTTTTCACCATTTCCTAGAGTCCTTGTAAGCGAGGTCTCTGTCCGTTCAGGCCCACAGACAAGGATGAGCATCCCTGTCAAATTTCCTCCCACAGACCGGCCGGCCCCCTGGCATCTGCCCCATTAATAAGCCAGGCTTTCTCTCCAGTGTAATCTTCAGCTCTGGTGTCAGGCTGGTCAAAACAAAGGTCAGGATAATGGGACCCATTCAGATGTCATCACCGTGAGGCTAGACTTCCATTAATTGCTGGGCGCTTAGGCAGGAAATGTGTTGGGAAAACAAGGTAAATGCAATAATCAATTCCTAATCTTGACTGATCCCTGCAGAGGTAATGAAAGGAAGACGATTTAGAGAGTCCAGCAACGTGGAGAAAATGACTGAAAGTCAGCCGTAACCTCAGAAGACACAGGGAGTTAGGAAGAGGGGCTGGAAGGAGACAAGGGAGCCTGGCACCCACACGGTGGGGAGGGGTCTTTGAAACCCCCGGGGTCCAGGCGCCCTCCTCCTTTCCCTCCTGCCGCCCACAGCCAGCCCACAGCCTGGAGAAGGATTCTTGCAAGGGCAGATCTAGCGCCGTGGCCTCTGCTGAGTGCCCACTGGTGGCTCCCTTCTTCTCCTGCAGCACTTCGGCTCTGTCCCCCGCCCTCTCTACCCTGGCCCTGCTCACACTGGGCCCGGCCCCGCCCCCGCCCACCCCTCCTGGGCCCCCAGTCTCCAGCTCTGTGCTGTTGGTGAGCCCCGAGGAGCACGCCAGTCCTCCCCTGTGGGGGAGGGAACTTCTCTGTCCAGATTTGAGTTGTTTGCAGCTCCCCACGGACCCCCATGTTAGGGGGCAGGGGTCCTGTCCCAGGGCTGACACAGTGCCCCCATCAGCACCATAACAGCGCTCAGCAGCCATGAAGGAACCGTCTATACATGCCTCCTCCGATCTTACCCGTGGCCCTGTTGATCCTAGAAGCCGGGATTCCTCTGTGCCTAAGGCTGGCTGCTAGCCTCTGGGGACCTGGCTTAACTTCTCCGTGCCCACTGCCCTCATCTTGAAACGAGAACCATGACAAGGTCATGGTGGAGACTAAAGGAGTTGCCAAGCGCTCAGAGCTTCACTTATGACCCTGAGCTGGGTTGTCCCGAGGACTGCTGTCAGCAACCGCCACCCCCACCCCCCCACCCCCCACCCCCCACACCCCAGCCCCCAGCACAGGCCTCGCTCTGCTTCAGGAGCCCGCCAGGGGGCACATTTGCAAGATCCCCCTGCTATGTGGTCCTCACCGCTTTCCGTCCTGTGCTGGGTTCCAGATTTCTTTTTTTTTTTTTTCCATTTTTTTTCCCCAAAGATTTTTATTTATTTATTTGTCAGAGAGAGCAGAAGAGCTGGGTGAGGGGCAGAGGGAGAAGCAGGCTTCCCACGGAGCAGGGAGCCCAACGGGGGGCTCAATCCCAGCATCCTGGGATCATGACCTGAGCTAAAGGCAGCTGCTTAACCAACTGAACTGCCAGGCATCCCTCTGTTCCAGATTTCTTGACCTGGCTGCGTTGCCTGCCACGTAGTCCTGGGACCTGTCCCTGCAGAGGTCCCTTGGGCTACCAGCAGGGCTCTGCGGTTTGTGGTTGGCAATCACTGGCTTCCTGGGCTCCTGTAGGTCGAGCAGCCCATGCAGCCCGAGGCAGAACAGGCCAGTCATGGAGCTGATCCGTGACAGGCCTGGGAATCCCACAGACTCCAGAGCCACATGCTTTTCAGACCACAGGTTCCTCTGAGTTAATAATGGTTGCAGACACACAGCCACTGGGCACAAGCTATAAATCCCAAGCATTTGGAGAAGCCTCAGCACTTTCCAGGGTCCTGCCCCAGGTGGAAGGTGTGGGGCAGTGCCTGCCTGCTTCCCAGGCCGCTCCAGGGCCACGTTCCGCCACGGTGCACCTGTCTGCAGCAGGAAGTGCCTGGGAGCTAACTAAGCTGACAGGAGAGCGAGGGACAGACCAGCTTTTCCTGTCGGACAGCCCGGCATCCAGGAAGTTCCCGGGTTTTTTGCTGGGATGGTGGCTTCTTTGGAATGAAATAGCCCATAAGGCAGATCTTTGAGGTGGACAACTGAGGCGTGTTCCTCCAGGAGAGGGGGAAGACCCCCCGGCCTCTCAGGGTTCTGCATGGCAGACGCCCCCCCACCTAACCCTCCACGCAGGGCCAGCAATTCTTAGCACTGACTGCCCACCCCATGAGTCATGGGACGCTGGTCTCCCAGAAGAAATTTGGAAGAATATGTCTCCTGGGAACACTGGAATAAGGGGTGTGTGGTCACACAAGAGTGCAAAACCCAGTGCTCCAGTCTCACGGGGCCCATGGTGGATAGTCCCATTTAAAGGCTCTGAGAAGTCCTGTAGTAAAATAGAATACCTTTCTGCCTTTTTAACACAGGACTTTGCCGTCCCATTTATCTAGTTTCCGTCCTAATAGTAGAGTGCAGGCTCTTTGTCACCTGGATTCTGGCATTAGGGCTCTTCTTTCCTCCTTCCTAGGGTACAGGAACGAACACCAGGTGTGCTTGTGGAAAAGCAAAAGATTTCTACTTCTTTGTGCTACTGGGATTTTTATGTATTTTTTATCCTAAAATAAATTGGTGTCATGGGAAAGTTGCCAGCGTCTTACAGTGACCTCCTGTGTGCGTTTTCTCCGATACACCAGCTGCCAATCCCGTGGCCCGTCTGCTTTATCATAGCCTCCCTCCCTGCCCTTTCTGTCCGAACCCTTTGGAAGGTAAGTTCCAGATAGCATGATGTTTCTTGGATCCTGCTTATTTTGGTAGAAAATTTGTAAGAACAAGCACTTATCTTCTATTTAACCACAGTACTCTTGTAAAAATTGGGAAGTAGGGGCACCTGGGTACTGACTTACTTAGGTAAGCATCTGCCTTCAGCTTGGTCCTGATCCTGGGGTCCCAGGATTGAAGCCTGCATCTGCCTCCCTGCTCAGTGGGGTGGCTGCTTCTCCCTCTGCCTGCCACTCGCCCTGCTTGTGTTCTCTGTCTCCTTCTCTCTTTATCAAATAGATAAAATAGAAAGATAAAACCTTGTTTTGAATATTGGGAAGTAAACATCCACGTAGCTCCTACACACTTGGTCCGGTTTTGCCAGTGGTTCCTCTCACATCCTTCACAGGGAACAAAAACATCGTAATTCTAAATGCTCCTTTGGGGGCGCATCTCGTTAGCCTCTGTCCTTCCTGGACACGTGTCACAGGAAGAAGCCGGTTCTTACAGAGTGCGTCTCGGCTTGGGTGCCTCCGGGTGCTCTGGGGCTCAGCCGGGTCACCACTTTGCAGGAGGGGACACAGAGTCCCCGCTGGCTGGGCAGAGTCGGTGTCTCGTTGCTGGTGGTGTTGCCTTGGATACTCAGTGGTGATGGTACCAGCGGGTTCCTCTAATGGACGGTCGCTGTGTTTCCCTTTGTATCAGCAAGTGCTGGGGGTTGGTGGTTGGATAACGAAAATTCTGTTTCTCATCAAATTCCATCTGCTGATGTTTGCACCTGTTGACGACCTTGTCCTTCATCAGTGGGAACCTGTGGCTATGGCCACATAGTGTCGGGCTCATCATTTCTTCCTGCTTATTTAGCTTCCCTTCCATTTTAAGGAAGAGCTCCTTCTCCTCCTCTCTTAATTTACTTGCTCATTTATTACAGTATCGAAAGGTACTCTCGGATTCCTGTTTTATTCTCTAGGTTATAATCTGTAGGGTCTGATATTACTACGATGCTGTATCCTGGCTCGTGGCCCTTTGAACTTTGAACTTCATGACTTTCCGGCGCATGTCGTTCTAGCTGCAGTGGTACACCTGCCCAGCCATGGTGCTAGCATGCTTTCAGTGGAGGATGATATTCAAAAGCCCGTCCTCAGGCATCCTGAACTGTACCGTCTGCAAGGCTCTCTTACCCTCAGGAGTGGGGCAACGTGTGCGTGTGTGTGTGCGCGTGCCCATGTGCAAAGATACAAGACCACATCCCAGGTCTGGATTTTTGAAAGTGTACAATCAGCTGATTTTTTCCATCCCCAGGCTTTTTCTCCTCCGAGACAGCCAGAGCAATCCAAAGGCTTTTGTGCTCACGCTCTGTCATCATCAGAAAATTAAAAATTTCCAGATCTTACCTGTAAGTATGGAAAACTTCTCACTGAGCCTTGTTGTTTCCTGGGTTGGTTCCAAAGGCAATTTTCAAACGCCAAACTAACCAGACCTGCAGGTCGTTAAATATCAGGTCCAAGCTGACCAGAGAGCTGCTTCTCTGAGTCCCCCGATAGGTTTGTGTTTTGAAATTGGGAACACGCCTCCCAGAAGTCATCAGCTGGGGAGTAACGTATACGGTATACGGAATTGACATCAGATGTTTCACATTCTCAAGTGATGAAGTCTACAGGTCATAACGTTCCTAAACTCTTTCCTGTGGGGCCCCAGCCCAGGCCATGTTCTGCCCAAAGAGGATGGTGAGGTCTTTTCCGCTCAGAGATCCACTCTGTCCAATAGCAAAGAAAGCTCTGGGAGGCCCACACCTGGCGGGTCTGAAGCTTGCTTGAGCCCAGGACTTCAGCGTCTCGGGAGTCCCTCAGGGATGGGAGTGGGAGGATCACAGGGGAGTCCTGTTAGCTTTCCGGGAGCCTTCCTGCCGCGTCCCGATGATGCTCTCGCTCTGCCATGAGACAGCGGAAGGGCAAAGGCATTTGGTGGTGTGCCGGGGGCCAGGCTGCCCTCATTGCACAGAACCTTCGGAGCCAGCCTGGGACTCGTCGCCCGAGGAGCAGCGCTTCCTTCCCTGTTGGCTCTGTCTGGCCCCGCCTGACGTTATCACTCATTGTCTTAGCCTCAAATCAAAGAAAACCTGTTATATGGCGGGCGGAGTGGGTAATGCCATTCTCCCCGATAACCCCAGATTCTGGAAGCCTCCTAGGGATAGTCGCTACAGACTTGAAAGCCAAAAATCTTGAAAACGGGGTGCACTCGTGCCTTCAGCTGTGTTTTGGAGTCTAGAAGCAGTTCTGAGTTATTAATCAGGAGAGGTTTCAGACTGCCTCTCTGTACATACACGTTCCCACCACAGTGCAGTCCTTAACTCTCTCTGGTCAGACCAGCCTTAGGAAGGTTGCTGCTTCTGGAAGGTACCATGCGGTCCCTCCATGTTGATGGAAATGGCTACCTGACACCCACCATGGCAGGACCTGGGAAAGCACTGCTGGTTCCTGCCCTCACCGATCCCTTGCAGTGACCCCATAGTCGCACTCTTCGTCCCCAAGTGTGAGACCCCTAACTCGGCACATGTCCTTGTGTCCTTCTAGTGCGAGGATGACGGGCAGATGTTCTTCAGCCTCGACGACGGGAACACCAGATTCTCTGACCTGATCCAGCTCGTGGACTTTTACCAGCTCAACAAAGGCGTCCTACCTTGCAAACTCAAGCACCACTGCATCCGAGTGGCCTTATGACCTCACACTCACTCTTGGCTGAGGACGGGAGCAAGCTGACACTGGAACAGGGCCGGGGGTTCGCGCATCGCCGAGAGCACCCGTCTGTTCTGCACCCCGGGGAGCGGGGTCCGTCGGGGCCCACCCGCCAGGAGGGACTCGGGGTTGTACTCCCGCAACAGTTAGCTGCTGTGGATCTGACGGGGCTGCCTTCCCCCCGCCCCAAATGCCGAACAGGTCGGGGAGGCAGGAGAACGCAACTGCGAACGGGAGGCAGACATCTGGACGGATCGTCTTGGCTGGGCCACGTAGGAGCGAGAACCAGAGACACGTAATTGGAAATGAACTCTTGCCCTGGAATAATCTTGACAATTAAAACTGATATGTTTACTTTTTTGTATCGATCACTTTTTGCACTCCTTCTTTGTTTTCGATATTGCCCTCGGCCCCGGTAGGAGGGGGTATGGCTCCTCCGTGCACGCGGGACGCGGGGGCCGTGGGGAGGAACAGTCTCCAGAGACCGAATCCAGGCCCCCAGGTGTTTCCAGGTCCCCACCCTGTGCAGGTGACCGGAGGCGGATCCGCTCCCAGGTAACAAACCACCCCAGCTCTCCCCAGAATACTTGAAGAGTTTTTTGTTTTGTTTTGTTTTGTTTTAAAGACACAGGTGTTACCCGTAGTAGGTATTGGGCCCCTGGTGTGGACGCAGTCGGGCACCCCCATCTGTTCGTCACTCCCGTGTGCACAGATGCCCCCTACACCTGTTACATGTGTGTCCTTCACAGTTCAGGAGGCCTGGGTGCTCTGGAAAGCTCGCCGGCCCATCGCACGGCCTGGCTGAGTGGCCTCGCCTCTAGTGGACATGGGGAGCGTCCCTGGGACGCCCCCCGCCCCAACACCCAGTGTCCACCGCCCCCTCTCAGCTTGTTCTAGAATGATCTCTGCCTTACTCCCCACCCCCCACAGCGGCTCAGGCTCTTTCCTGGCCATCTTCCCTCCACGGGTTAAAGGATCAAAAAGAAAAATGGCACCTGCTTGACTGCCAGAGGAGGCTCGAGGGTTTCCATGGTGACAAAGACGTGAACATAGAAAAGGGCACGTCTGCTGCCTGGCATGGACAGGTCCTCACTCGATGACCTCTGTCCTGCTGAAAAGCCCCATGAGCCGGCCCAGGCGGAGGCCCCCCTTGGCGGGCTGGAGCTCAGAAGAGTCGGGTCAACACAGCCCTGCTTCCCCCATGGGGGACTGAGTCACACAGTGACTGGTCTGCCCCCCCAACCCCATCCCTGTAGCTGAGTCACCAGGTGTGACAGGGTCTGCGGCTTTACCTGCGGTCTCTGCAAAGCAGAAAGGTCTCCCCTGACGGGCCTGAGAGTTGAGTCACCATGTGGGACTGGCCCCCCAGGTGCCTGCCTCTGCCCCACTGCCGTGCCCCCAGTGAGCGTGTACCCTGACCTTCGCCGGTGGCACTGCTGTGCTCCGGGACCTCCAGGGTGTAGAAATGCTGTATTATAGTTTACAGGCCTCACTCTGCTCGTTCTCCACGAAATGTCTACTTAATGCAAATGCAGAAGTTTTAGTAAAACGTTTTTAGCCGTAGATGTTCCATCGCGTTTTCTTGGTTTTGTTGCCGGTTATCTCAGGCCCTTGCAGGTCAGTCAACCCCCAGGTCCTGCCTGGCTGCCGGCCGCAAGGGCGCTGCCCCTTGGAGCCGGTCTTCGGTTCCCGTTACACATTTTTCTCTCCACTGATAGGAAGTAGAAGCAGAGAGCAATGCGGCGATTTCTCTTTCCCTGTGTGTAGACCTGGAGGATGAGGCTCTCACGCCCCTCTCCGCTGGATGGCCAGCCTCCACGGCATCTCGTGCTTGTAAACATGCATTTTATTTAAGAGGAGCGGGAAAGCCGGACCCTGACTCACGGCCATTGTGTCGCTGGGTTGACGACGTCTTCGGTACCTTCCTGGCCGCGGTGAGATGCTGGGTCCAGGGTGGGAGCCCCTGGGCCTGGTGGCTGGGATTCCACCAGAAGCAGCCTGTCGCTCGAGGATATGGGCGCCTGGCCTGACCAACCAGGGGCGGAAGGATGGTTGGCTTTTATTTTTGTATTTAAAATGACATGAATGTAAACGGAACAGCTCAGGGTCATTTTGGAGCCTGTTGACTTTCTCTCTCTCTCTCTTTCTCTCTCTCTCGCCTGTGATTTTCTTTTCTCAAAGGAAAACCCCACATAGCAGCCTGGACTTGGTTGGAAATACCCAGCCCTTTGGGTACTGGAGTTGAAATGGGTGATCTCTGGTAGCTTAGGTCTTCGAGCTCCGGAACATTGTTTTGTTCACTAAACCTTGAAGAAATGCGTGCCTCAGTCTAGCTGCTTTGTCTTCTCTTTTGTGCACTTAATGCCTGACAGTCTGACCAACTGAGGCAGCTGTCCGGGGTGGGGGGTTCATGAAGTCCCCGGGCGAGTTCTCGGTGCCGGTGACGCAGCGGACATGTGGACGGTATTAGGGAATGCTGAAGGTATCACGAGACAAAACCTTTATTCCACATGCTTTGCCCCTTTCTGGACATAGCTCTGCGGCTTGTGAACCTAATTGTAAACTTTCAGGTATTTTTGTACAAATGAGGGACTGATGTTCTGTTTCTTGTAATTAGAAATAAACATGACTATGGTGTTCTTGGTTTTCCGCTGCCCCTGTGTCTGTGTCTGTGTTTGGGAACACTCCAGCGGGCCCGCACCTGAAAACCTTTGGAGGTAACATGGATCTTTGTGCTGGTTAGTCGCTAGTCAGAGAGGAGTTGGTAAGTGACACGCGGGTCACACGGCTCCGCATCCCTGCTGCGGTGACCTCAGCCACCTCTTCTCCTCGCATCTCCATTGCAAAGTGATGCAGAGGTGGTCCGAGCCCCACTCAGGATTTTCAAACACTTTAAGGAACTCACAACCAGTTTGCATTTGAGAAATCCAGGGGCGTGCTTGGTGCTGCAGTGGGACCATGACTGTGGGCTGGATCCAGGTTTTCTAGCCAAATAAACAGGCAGGAGGATGGAGACAATGGATGCCCCCATCACGGCTTCCCCAGGGCCTCCCCGAGGGACTGACTTGTCTCCCTGCCTCTGGTCACACACGCTTTCCTGACAGATCTCCCAAAAGGGCACATGAATTGGCGATAGGACATTTTTCCTTTGGTGCCTCTCTTGCAGGTTACAGCAGTGTCGTTCTGGGCTGTTCCCGGACTTTTGTTCTTTGATGTTAAGAGGGGTGACAAATTCTCTCAGAAAGTACAAACCCCGTTGTATTTTAGGAATATAGCTGTCCGATACCATACTACAGGCACACACACCCCTGCTTAAACTTAAATTTAAATTTTCTTTTAAAAAGAAAATGAAACATTCAGTTCCAGTTCCATGAGCCACATTTTCAAGTCCAGCACAGCCACAATTGGCTGGTGGCCGCCATGATGGACGATGCGCATCTAGAACGTGCCGTCATGGCGGAAACTTCTGTGGGTCAGTGCTGGTCCCAGGGACTGACAGGGCACGCCTACATTACAGAAGTGGGTGACGAGATCGAGGAGGATCCGTCTCTTGTGTCTGGTTGATGCTTTGAGTCAGCAAAGCTCAACCTCAGACCCACAACTAAGCTCCCCAAAGTCACACCTGCGCACCCACCACACACATACATACTAGCTTCCCCTTTGCCATGAGAGAAGGACTGTCCACTGCCTTCATTTGGCTTTGGCCAAATGGTTATAATGGAATGACAGTGGTTTCACATCAGAAATATATATTGTGTATAAAACTCAACCGTGTCTGCGTAGCCCAACCTCCAAATGCCCCCTTGTGTGGAGGATGTTTCCCAGTCTGATAGCTGCCGGCTCCAGGAGCAGATTTCCCGGCCTGAGCCAGAGGTGGGAAGGTCCATTTTCTATGGCCCAGATTAGACCTATTGGTGATGCTCTCTCCAGACAGAGGGTAGCTTTCGTGTCCGTATTTGCACATGAGGACCCTGAACGTAAGGACACACCACATAGGTCCTCCTCTGAGGACACAGCCTCCTCTTTCCCTGCGGGAGTAAGAATGGACCATGACTTGCTTCTTGAGAGATGGTTCTGCACGAGCCATCACACGACAAACGGGGGAGCACTCCTGGTGCTGTTCTAGAATTCCCACCCACTCCCGACGGAGTTCTGTTCCTGAGTAAAGACAGGCGTCCTGAGGAAAGTACTGGGGGCTTTTCCCAGACCACCGGTTCCACAGGTATGCACCTCTTGGCCTCTTTTTTAATTAGAGGGAGGAGACGCACATTATTTTTTATTTGGTGTAAAAAGTGAAGCGGCCTTAACATTCTGTTACCGCACTACTTTCAATTCTGCATCCGATCTGACCGTGCTCTATCTCCGAGCCGGTTAAGGTTTTTTCCTGGGGTGATTTGGACGTGGATGACCTTCCTCAGTGCCATCTGAGTCCTGCTGTAAGTCCTCCATGACCTTCTCTCCCAAACAGGCCTCGGGATGACCCAGTACAGAGGCGTTCCTGGCCTCGCTCCCAGAGTGTCCGGTTCAGTGAAGACAGAGGGCACCATGGGGCCAGGCCCCACGTGACTCAGAGTGGCTCCCACCAGCAAGACGATTTCGCAGGCTGTCATGAGAACAGGCCACATTTTGGGGGGAACTATATAACACTCCTGTAAAGGGACACTAGGGAATTCAACCTACCCTTTCGTCAGACTCAATCTTCGGAGCTTTGAGGCTCCATGTCTCCAGGCCCTTCTGAAGTTTCTGGAATTAAGGTCTTGCTTGGACGTGGCAATAAAATGCTTGCTCCCAGGCCACTACAGGTAGGCGAGATCCTCTCCAGCTCACTGTGGCTCCCGGGATGTATGGGGCATGCCTCTGCTTTATTTTTATCCTTCCTGGACCCATCGGAGCCTTGTTGAGCTCCTACCTGGAGAGTTATTGGTGGGCTGTTGGGAAATGTTGAGGCTAACTTAGAAGTCCTTGCAGCTGCCCCTGGGAGCACCCCCCAGGGGCACCCTTGGGAGCACAGGACCAGCATAACTGGAAAGGCCACCGGTGGGCTCTGGCTCTGGCAAGACCCAGGCAGCTGCCCGTGCTGCCACCTGTGGGCCCCGTTCAGCCCTACGGTGCAGTGCCAGAGGCATGAGGTCCCCACACTAATGTCACCCCTCCTGGGCACACCAGGCCACTCACTCTCCCCACTGGATGGGGCGGGCTCCAGGGTGCACAGCTGGGTCATGGGAGTCAGACCTGGACCCCATCTCCCGGGTCTGTGACGGGGCTCTGTCCACTCTGCCGGGTTGTCATCCACATTCCCCTGCCAGAGCCTAGCAGGGGGCTCACTTGGCAAAGACAGAGCTTCCCGCCAAGGCGGTGGGTGGCCATCTGCCCCCACCACGCCAACTTGAACACCCCCAGGGGATTCCCACCCCCACCCCCCCATCCTGCCCTCTGCTAGCCTCCGCCATCCCTCTCCTCTGGAAGACGAGCCACCCACACCGACTCTGTCCACGTCCCAGGGGAGGCTACAGCGCCAACAGAAACAGCTGCCTGTAATGCTGTAGCTTGACCGTCCTCTGTTTGCAATGAGAGGATTGAACAGCACTGGGCCACCAGTCCCCGGGCAGGGCTCCAGCGCTGCCCTCAGAACCCGAGCTGGAAATAATATTGGAAACGAAAGCAAGAAACTCATACAAGAAGAACCACAAAGAACTGGGGAACCTGTGACTCTTGCTTTTTAGTTCAGTACAAAAGAACTATAGGAGTGACTGGTGATCTGTCGGAGTTGCCTTCTCAAGTTTTTCCCCACCGTTTCATCCTCAGTTTTAGATTTTATGAATCTTTACCAATTTTATTTTGCTGAGAAGAGAGTATCTGTAGTTGCTTTGAGGCTTGGATGACAACCTGCGGTAAGAAACGTGTTTCTTCTGTGACGCTGTGCGCGTTATACACACGCAGGATGCAAACAGAGCCTTGGACGTTAGTATTTCCTTTACCAGGTACAATGCCCCCCTTTTCCTCTGATTCTGCATCGTTTTCTAAAATGCTGATCACAACACCTTCAAAACTGATTTCACGATCCAACAGGGCTTTGAGAGACTGAGTAGGAGAAGCCCGATGTTGGAAGATACACAGCTCGCAACTCCACGGCCTACTTTAAAGCTACAGCAAGCGTTTTTTAAAGATTTTATTTATTAGAGAATGAGTGGGGGGAAGGGCAGAAGGAGAAGCAGGCTCCCCGCTGAATGTGAGCCTGACATGGGGCTCTATCCCAGGACCCTGAGATCATGACCTGAGCCAAAAGCAGAGGCATCACCGACTGAGCCATCCAGGTGCCCCAAGACTGAAGTCACCTGAGTGACTCAGTTAAGCGTCCGACTCTTGATTTCAGCTCAGGTCATAATCTCAGGGTCCTGAGCTCCACGATCAGCAGGGAACCTGCTTGAGATTCTCTCTCTCCCCCTGCTCATGCACTCTCGCTCGCGCTCTCCACCCTTCCCCACAAAAGACTGTGCATTACTGGTGAAAGAACAGACCCACGGAACACAACAGAGAGCTAGAAGTAGACCCCCATCAGGAGAAGCAGCTTCTCGTTGGCAAAGGAGCAACAGCAACACAGTGGAACAAAGACGGTCTCTTCAGCGGTGCATGGTGGAAACACCGAAGGTCCATGCTGAACAGCGAACCTGGACGGAGAATTCACGCCCTTCACAAACACCAGTTCAGGTGGGCCACAGACCTGAATGTGAAATGCAAGATTATAAAACCCCTGGAAGCTAACAGAGAAGAAAATCTAGAAGAATAATATAGCATTTGGTGGTGACTTCCAAGCCACAAAAGCAAAGGCACGGTCCGTTCCCTGAAAGTAAGGCTGATATGCCGGACTTCACCAAAATTAAAAAAAAACAAAAACCACAAACTTCAGCTCTGCCGAAAACACGGGATCTTCTCACCCTGCCCTAACCTACGTGGCTTTTCCAGAAAAATCCAACTCTGGTCCCGACGGTATGACTCCTCCTATTAGGGCATCACCTGTGACCCAGGCAACTATAACCCTAAATGAAAAGGCCAAATATTAGGGATGAGAAATGGCATCAGCCCCAGAGATGGTCCACTGGGAACCTACGTGGGCCTGCTGCTCTGTCTCATCAGGAAGCGGCCAGGGCTATGTGGTCTTGGTGGCTCCAGCTCTCCGGGGCTCGGAGCCCTATGGTCACGCCTCCCACCACTGATGAGGGAGAGGCCGTGCGTCGAAGGAACATCGTAGAGTTGTCCAAATGGACGTCCATGCTTGGTGCCATCTGGAAGCCAGAGCTGGAAAAATACCTCATGAGCATCGTGGCTGCTGTAAAGAAATGTGGATGAATTTAACTGAGTATGAGAAGGTTCCTGTTGGGGTGGAATAGGTCCCTGGTGTTGGCTGGGCAACCTCAGGGTTGGCCAGGGTCCCCACCATATGCAGCTCTTGATGACGATGGTGACGACGGTGCCATGTCAGCCACCGGACCGGACTCTCCAGCTGCAGTCGGGCATGTGCTTTGGCTGGCTAGTTTATGCCCCCTTGTCAGGCGGCCCTTCCTTTGACAGACACCTTTCTTGGGGTGTGTGCTTTCTTTTAACAAGTCCGGGAAACATTCTGTGTTTCTGCTGCACAGTCTCAAAGCACTCAGGTTCTGTGAACCTTCATGGACTCAGAACAGTTTAGAAGGCAGGGCCTATGTAGCCTCCCCAAGAGTTCTTACTGGGGCCTCAGCTGGGACTACGGAAAGTGTCAAGTCCCGGCAGATACGGAAGTCCATACACTTGAATCCAGACCAGAGGCTGTGGCTTTGAAACTCAGTAGGGAACAGTGCAGTGTAGATGGGACTTGCGACTCACCTGGGGGGACTTATGGGATACACCCAGAACCCCACTCCCCCAGTGAGGTCCGGGTGTCTACAAATCACAACACCCGAACAGGTTCTTCAACTCTAAGCTGCAATAGGTTGAAAATGTCTTCTCTTGGGAAGCACGAGTTCACATGATAGAGTGAAAAGTACCGAATGTTTACATCCTTTTATCAACAGACCTCCAAAGTTGACATGTAAACACAGTACTTTGCTGACACAGATTAATGCTGTCCATTATTTGTCACTTCTTGAGCAAAGAGCAGCCAGCTCCTGTGACTTGGCCATGGGCTGTCCCTGGTCATCTGCACAGGCTCTGCCTATGTTCATTTAGGAAAGTGAATACTACCCCCCAGGGGAACATCCTGTCCCATCTCCCAGCATCCTGAAGCCATGCTCTGCCAGGTGTCCACAATGTGGCCAGGCATTAAAATTGTGCCCTGTGCTGGCTTCCTCCCATCTCTTACTTCCCCACCCTCCCCGGATTTTCTGTAGTCACAAACAAAATAAACAACTTGCCTTTCATCTTTGTCTTAGGATTAGCTCTGGAGGGAACCCAGACAAAGACGGAGATGGGACTGGAGTTAGGCAACAACATTCTGTACAGGAAGACTTTATTTAACATTATGCATTAATGTTCCTCTCACTGTAATTTTTCAAGGTACCAACAAACGATTTGAATGTTCCTCTTGAAACAGAAATATGTGAAAGTAGCAAGGATTTTTTTTGAAAGATTTTATTTATTTATTTGACAGGGAGAGAGATCACAAGCAGGCAGAGAGGCAGGCAGAGAGAGAGGAGGAAGCAGGCTCCCTGCTGAGCAGAGAGCCCGATGCAGGGCTCCATCCCAGGACCCTGGGATCATGACCTGGGCTGAAGGCGGAGGCTTTAACCCACTGAGCCACCCAGACACCCCAAGGATTTTTTTTTTTTTTAAAGAAAACTTGTATGGGAATTCTTGCCTTTCCAAGTATCCTAGTTCCTTTTAATGTGATAATGTTGACATAAGGAACCATGGGCAGAGAACTGGACAGATGACTCAGTAGAAGAACCACAAGCTCAAGAATCAGCAAGACGAGAGGAGGACTTTTGCTCCAAAATAATGTTGGGAGAATTGGTTTACCAGTTGGGGGGATATGTTAGAACCCTGCTATCTGCGTCACTCCCATGTAAATTCCAGGGGGAGTGAAGATCTAAGAGTAAAAACTCTGAATGCATAAAAATACTACAGAGAAATAGGGGTCCGTGTGTCTACAGTTTTGAGTGGACGAGACGCCAAGCCTGACAGTGAAGAGCCCAGAAGAGCAGAGCCGGGGTCACCAGATTTGAACACCCCCTGGATGAAGATTCCAAACATCCAGAAACAGAAATCCCAGTCAAGCTAAGGGAAGGACATTGGTTGTGACGAAGTGTGATTATGGTGTGTTGTCCAGTGGGGGAAAGCAGATGGCATAGGGTCGACGGTTTTGTTGCCAGATGGTTAACACGGTTTCAGGCACTGGAAATCCTGTGGAAGGTCAATATTGACAGTCCATGTCGACAGCGCACTTTCTCCCAGAGAGAATTATGGAGGAATGCTTTAACTGTGGCTCTTCAGAAGCTTTATCATGTCTCCTAAAGGAACGTCTGTCGGTCTGGGGAGTACTCTTAGATGGGCTCATGTGCCTTTTGTGTCCAGAGACGGACACGTGTGTGCGTGCATACGTGGAGATCGGTAGAATGTCCTTAGAACACAGAATGTTCTGTGGACTGGTTCAACTGAAACATACCCTGAAGAAAGTATCCATCAAGGGAAAGAACAGTGCTCCATGAAAGGGAAGTGTATGCAAGACGACCTCCCAAAGCCAAAGGAGCCATGAGACCAAAGGAAAAAGCTGTCCAGTCCAGGCTGACAAGGGATGGTCTAAGAAGACTTCCAGACAGAAGCACTTCTTGGGCAGCCGGCTGCAAGACGGATCTCCACAGCCCACTTCCTGTAAGATGGACTTTTATAGCCCTAGAGGCTGGGCTTCTGCTGGGGGACCCCCAGGAGGAGATGATGGAGGATGGTGTGAGTGCTGGTCGTATCTCCAGAGCTGATCACGGATGTTATGTCTCAAGGCTGTTCTTAAGTGATATCACTTCTGTGGTTAAGTAAAAAGGAAGAATAGAGTCGAGTCTATGGCCAAGGAGACCTCAGGAAACAGATGGGTCACCACGGCTTTTCTGTCCAAGTTGGTATCAGGCCAGTTGGCCCAGTCGCCAGCAGGGAGGCACAAAATACACACTCCGGGGGTGTGTGTTGGCTGGCACACACCTGCAGGGAAAGGGGGTACCCTGAAGTCATCCAACCAAAACCCTGAGCTTACCCCTCCTCAACAACAACTTTCCATAAATCACTTAAATTCCTCTGTGCCTTTGTCTACTGACAGGGAAATTGTTGGTCACAATGACATCACCAGGTCTCTCTCTTTTCTGTAAATTGTACACTTGTGCACTCCATTCTCTGGCACACTCTCTCTGGGTGATTTTGTCTTACTGTTCACACACCATCTAAAACTTGACATTCATAACTTCATTTCCTATCCAGACTTCTCTTCTGTGAGCCGCAGACTCCTATGTGGAAAAGTCCACTGGACATCTCCATTGAATAATATGTGTGCGATACCTACCATTTAGTTCCCCGACTCTTAGTCTCCTTCATGCCCTGGCCCACAGTAGCCCTCCCTGAGCTTTTCTTCTCGGTCCATGATGGTCACCATCCCCCCAGTGGCCTCATGTCCCCTAAGCCTTCACGATTCCCTGCTCATCCCCTTCCAGCAACCTCCTGACACCCACACAGGAGCATGCACACAGGCACGCTGACACACACACAACTCTCTTCTCTCCCCCAGCGCATCCAAAACCCCCACCATGTTCCTTGGATTTCTGCTCTTTCCCGCAAATCAGGAGAGCAGAGGCAAGTGTAGTCTTGTCACCCACTGACCCATTTTCCAAGCACCAGTGATTGTAATGAAGACATACAGAAGCTTGGGTCAGGCTTCCTAAAAACATTTCAGTGCCTTCCACTGCAGTTGGAGGAAGTACAAATTAGGAACCATGGCTCAAAGGACCCCCTTGCTTCGTACAGACCTTGCGGGTGGGGGGTGTAGACTTCTTTCAGGGTTTGCATTGGTCTGTCTAGCCTCACTGCCTTCACAGATGCTGTTCCCCACAGGGTGCCCTTCCCTTGCCCCTCCTCTGTGAGGACAATTACTTCTCTGGGCTCTGCTGATGTCGGGCAGCACAGGGAGCATTAGTATGCGTGTCTGTAGGGCCGACTTGTCTTCCTTCTCCTTTCTTTCCTCCAATGGCTTTTGTAGAGGTTTATAGTCTCCTCACTGCTACTCTACTTGTCCAGGACCCCAGTCTTAACCATGAATCCTGAGTCCCCCCTTCCCGCCCCCCCCCCCCCCGCCTCCGTGGCATATCCTGGGCCCCGGAGGCAGAACACAGAGAGCTCTTCTGTCCTGCAGCCTGTGACAAGTGCCTCAGGCCATGGCCATTCTGTCCTCCCAGTCCTTCCATGAATGGCCTGAACATGGCCTCACACCCCCTCCGCCCTTTGTACCCATCAAGCCCCAAGCTCAGGGCAGCTGCAGGTGCACCAAAGCGCCCAGCCCCCATGCTCCCTGCAAACCCCTCTGCCTGCTCTCGGTGACCCCTCTCAGCGGTGCTCTGTGTCCCAATAAAATTCTCTCGACTGTGTGTTTTGTTTTGTTTTTTTTTTTTTCTGTAGGTCTGTCAAAATCTCGTCCACGGTATTGTTCTCTTACGCAGCGGTTCAGCCGTGGGGGGAGGAAGAGTAGAGCGCGCAGACTCAGTTCTGGGGCTGTGGGGAAGGCTTCCCGTGGGCCAAGGTGGGAATTTGTGGGATGACCTAATGGGCTTGAAAAATCAAAGCCGGGGTGTTGGGGGGGAAACGTGGGAATTTGGTGATGGGCCCGTGGTCAGAGGGATCCACGCGTCTGGGAGTGTAGATGGAACGAACGAGCTTTGAAGAATGAGCTTTCCCGGTAGGTTCCTCCAGATTTTCTTGACCTTTATCACCAAGAGAAATTAATGTTTAACCAGCCCCGGAGGCTGGGAAAGCAAGGACAGGGAGCCATCTGGATCTCAAGCTACGAAGAGTGACCTGTCGGAAGACTGCCTGGCCACGCTTTCCTCAGCCCCCAGAACGAGAGAGTCTCCTGACGGAGAACAGACTCAGAAGGAGGTAGTATTCCCAGCAAGTAAGTCCCAGGCTTCATACTTAATCGATGGTTATTGTCGGAAACCGCAACCTTGATTCCCGGTCCCAGGGTACTGAACGTTCACTTAACGTTAACTCACCTGAGGACTGGACGTCACTATTGGTCAAGTGCTGTTAGGCAAGGCTGTCGGGACCAAGGGGACTGACCCTAGGTGCTTGCACGCACACAGTCCTGCACGCATCTCCTGTGTGGCCAGGCGAGGGCTGGGGAGGATTTCCTGCCTGTCACTCGAGAGCAAGGACAGGACAGACATGGGCATATCTTGTCCTCACCACTTGCTTCCACCGCGGTCTTGGGTCCTTTGTTCGTCTGGGTCTCTATTTCTTCCTCTCAACAATGGGGATTTTTCTAGCACCCACCTTGTCAGCTGATTGTGAGGAGTCGATCTCATATTGTCCGGAAAATATCCGGCGCTTGGAAGGTGATAGAGAAATGGTGACTCTTCCCTTCCCTGTGAGATCTGGAGCATCAAAGGTAACCTCAGAGGCTCCCTGTCCAGGGTGATCTGAGGAGAACTGAAGGGTCTTCCCTGCCAACTTGCCCTGCTGGTTACAGTCTCTTCAGAAGGTACCATTTTTGCGACTATCATTGCTTCTCCATCAGGTCGGAGTTAAAACAATGCTTCTGAGTGTTCAGCCTGTGCTAGGACTCGCCTCCTTCTTCTTTAACATATCCTCATCGGATACACAAGACACTGAGTCAGGAGAGCTGAGGAGGATAGTCGTGCAAGGCCTCCCCTCTTGCGACCGCGAAACTGGCGCTTGGATGTCGCTGCGGCATAGGGTGGCCCCTGGGAAAGCGTTGGATATTTAAGACACTTACTATGTCCCAGGCACAGGAGTCCCTCGGAGAGCAGGCAGTGGACGCTGGAGGGACGGGACCAGAGGTGCAGGACTGTGGGCAGGAGGGGGACAGAAAGGGTGGACGTGAGGAACGTCAAGGCACAGCTGGAAAGTGACAAGCGCAGGACTGGACACAGGGTCGAAGGCTCTGATCTCCCAAGGTGGCCTGAGGGCACAGCAGACATTATCTAGACACGTTTCCCTGTGCACAGCCTTGGGGCCTGAAGCTCCCGGGTCTGAGGGTCCCTTACCAGAGCACGCTGACCCCCAGAAGCAGCCTGTCCTGCTCTCAGTCAGCCTAGTGACCCAGTATGTTGGGTCCAGGAGGTGACAAACGGTGCTCCTACTGCTGGAGTAAGTCATCCCAGGGTTCAGCCCTTGCCCTGTGGCTGCATATGCGTGTGGGATAGAGGGGCACCCTAGGACTCTCCAGAGTGGAAAGATGACATTTTGAAACCAGGAATGTGTCAGTGCTGCCCAAAATTTAAATCGTGATTTCCAGACTTTCAAAAATCACTAAATAACATGGGAAGAAACACGGCCATCTGCTCGGGGGGTCGTCCCTGAACTTCACGACACCCCTGGCTCCAGTGGCACGAGAGAGGCTCAAGGAGGCCGACCGCAGCTGGGACTGAGGAAGAGGATCAGTGTGTTCCCATTGAACAAGGTCGTTCACAGGAATCGATTCAAGGAGCCCATGGCACCGACGATGATAAAATGCTCAGTCCACCGAGAAGAAGATACAGCTCTAGACAATATAACCCTAGTGTATGAACATAAAGAGATCTTAAGTATATTAAGCAAATCTTGGCACAACTGGGGAGAAATCGACAAACTCACCCTCATAATGGAAATGTTCAATGCATCGTTAGCGATGGTAGTAAACAGGATGACTGATCCAGGGAGCAAAAATATTAGATTTGGAAAACTTCGGTAAGTAACCGTCTTGGTATGGGGGACACAGATAGAAGCCTTTGGCAGAGAGCTAGAAAACACGCTTTCTTCTCAAGTGTCCGTGAAATGTGACAAAAATTGAGGATGTAACCAGCCATCGCCTAAATCTCAACACCTGTCAGAGAATCGCTATCAGACCAGCGAGTTCTCTTGCTCCGGTTCACCTCAGGTCAATCCACTTCTGTTCAGTTCAGTTCAATTCAATTCAACTCCATTCAGTTCACTTCCGTTCCATTTTTTTTAAAGCAAAAATTGTTCCATTTGTCTGGAGTTGTTTTGAAGAGATATACCATGTAACTGACACATCAAGGAAAAAAACAGAATGGAAATGAAATAATACTCAGAAATAAATGTTTGTTTTAGGATTGAGATATGTATTGGAAGCTGAACATAGAAGAAAGCAGGTAGTTTTAAAAGCTAATATTAGAGGGATGCCTGGGTGGCTCAGTCAGTTGGGCCGCTGCCTTCAGGTCGGGTCATGGTCCCAGGGTCCTGGGATTGAGTCCCGCATCGGGCTCTCTGCTTGGCGAGGAGCCTGCCTCTCTCCGTGCCTCTGCCTGCCTCTCTGCCTGCGTGTGCTTCCTCTCTCTCTCTCTCTCTCACTGACAAATAAATGAATAAATAAAATCTTTTTTTTAAAAAAGCTAATATTAGAAATTGAAAAAGGATAGAAGTTGAGATAAGCAAGCAACTAAAGGCTCCAGAAAAATAACAGAATGAAGATAATTAAACATAGGCAATAATAAAGATTAAGAGGAAACATGAATGTGGAAGGAGATAAAGGTAGATGAAGGCAGACCAACAAAGCCACAAATTCTTCTTTTTTAAATCTAAAACAGAGATAGTCCTGGGGCATCTGGGTGGCTCGCTTGTTTGAGCATCTCTTTCTAGACCTCAGCTCAGGTCTTGATCCCAAGACTAAGTAAAGACAAGAAGAGAGGAAAATAGGGAAATAAATAATATCATAAGAAAAGGGGGTATCATTATCGGGACACCTGGGTGACTCAGTCGGTTAGGTGTCCACACTCTGGGTTTCGGCTCAGGTCATGCTCTCGGGGTTGTGAGATTAGACCCTACATCAGGGTCCATGCTCAGTGGGGTGTCTGCTTGGGATTCTCTCTCTAGCTCTCCTCTGCCCCTCCCCCTGCTCATGATCTCTCTTTCTCTCAAATAAAATTTAAAAATAAAGCTTAAGAAAAAAAGAAAAGAGACATCATTATAAATTCAATCAAGCAGAATGATAATGAGTATATTATTAAAACAGACAAACCCTTGTCATTAAATGTAAAAATTTAAAATTACATTTTGTTTACATTTGGAACAACACCACGGAGAAACAGAAATCCTATTGAACGGTCCTGAATAATAAATAAATTGATTTATGAAAACTATTTCCTCAGACAATGATTTCTATATATGATTTGTCACTCTGTCAGTGATTGGGTAATTCCAAATTTCAAAATTATATAAATTGCTTCAGAGAATTAAAAAAGGGGTTATCCTTCATCCATGAGATCACAGAATTGACACTAAAACTAGAGAAAATCCATAAAAGTAAGAAAAATAACAATTTTATTCATGGGAAGGAAGTAAAAATTCTATGCACGTGGCTAACACACCGTAGTTTTATCTGAGGAGTAAAAGGATATTTGAAAATTAAAAAATGTATTAATGACATTCATCATATTAACAATTTAGATTAAGAAAACTATATGATTCTCTTCTCATTTGATGCAGAAAATACTTTGATAAAATTAAACTTCAATTTACTATAAAAGTAGGAATAGAAGAAACCTTCTAATGGAAAACCTTCTAAAGGTTTTCCAACAAAACCCTGTTATTAATAGTGAAATGCTAGAAACATTCTTTTTTTTTTTAAAGATTTTATTTATTTATTTGACAGAGAGAGACACAGTGAGAGAGAGAACACAAGCAGTGGGAGAAAGGGAAGCAGGCTTCCTGCTGAGCAAGTAGTCCAATGCGGGACTCGATCCCAGGACCCTGGGATCATGACCTGAGCCGAAGGCAGTGGCTTAACCAACTGAGCCACCCAGGTGCCCCTAGAAGCATTCTTTATAAAATCAACAAGATGAGAATGTTCACAACTGCTTCTGTTCAACAATATCACAGAGGCCCTAGAACAGGGCCAGGCAAATGAAATTTTTTTTTTAAAGATGTATTTGTTTGAAAGAGAGAGAGCTGCTGGGGCAGGGGGGCAGAGGAAGAAGAAGAGAATCCCAAGCAGAATCTGTGCTAAGCATGGAGTAGACATGGGGCTCCATCTCACGACCCTGAGATCGCGACCTGAGCTAAAACCAAGGGTTGAACACTCAACAAACTAATCCATCCAAGTGCCCTAGAACAATTATTCTTACTAGTACTGTAGCAACAATTGTCAATCTTTTATGGTTAACTGATTGAGTGCATCATTTAAGAAATCCTTCCTACTCAACATCCTAAAAATGCATTTCTGTTGTCCTAAAAATTTTGCCTTTCACAGTGAAGGATTTAATCTATCAGAAATCTGTTTTTGTATATGGATTGAGAAACAGGTTTAACTTCATTCTTTTCCCAAGTAGGTGACCAGTTGCCCAGAACCGCTTAAGACTCTGTTCTTTCTCTATTGATCTGCAATTCCATATCTGTCAATTGTCCATGTATTGGTGGGGATTTTTCCCAGCTTTCTATTCTGTTTGATTGGTCAGGTGTCTATCCTTACATCAAAATCATGACTTTTCTTTTCTTTTTTTTACAGTTTCATCTGTCTGTCTTGATAAGTAGAACAGACAGGAACATCCTTCTTTCTGCAGAGTATGCTGGCTCTTCATAGACCTCTGCTTTGGCATTTACATTTTAGAGTCAAATATCTGTGTTGGGATTTAGATTGAAATGGTATTGAGTCTGCGAATCACATGGAGAGAAATGGAAATGCTTACAACATGGAGCAGGCATTTATTCCCATTTTTAGATCTACTTGAATGGGTCCCATCAGTTGTTACAAATTTCTTCATCCAGGTCTTACAAGTCTTTTGTTAAGGTTTTGTTAGATTCACTCCTATTGTCTTGTTCTCTTTTTTTTAATGTTTATTTTTATTTTTTTTTTTATTTTCTTGTTTCTCATGAAGTCCTGCCTTGCCATGATTGCAGTGGGTGGGCAGTGCAGCAAGCCCAGCCTCCAGAGCCCGAGGTCTTAACCCTGAGCTGAATCTTCTTTTATTTTTTTTTTTCAAGAATGTATTTATTTTAGAGAGAAAGTGGTGGGGGAGGGGGGAGGGGCAGAGAGAGAAAGACAATCTCAAGCAGACTCCCCACTAAGCCTGACATGGTTTCCATCTCACAACCCCAAGATGATGACCCCAGCGGAAACCGAGAACCGGATGCCTAACTGACCACTGCACCCCGGCGTCCCCTGTGCCTTCTCTTTAAACACTTGCATTAGGCAGGGTGGTATGCTGCCTGAAACCTTTCAGTGACTTCGCTTTCTCTGTAAACGCAGGCTGGGTCTCCAGCTTCAGGGCTCCTGCCTGGGCTGTGCCCCCTTCACCAGCTTTGCAGTACTGGTCCTGGTGGACAACTGTGGATTTCTCTTTCTGCTCTTTCTTTCCTGGTCTGCCTCCCTGCCTGGCATGCCACCCAGCAAGCAGATTTGCTGTGTCCAGCATGAGCACAGGCTGGCCTGCTGGCAAGGAGTATGCTTGTGTGGGACCTTGCCACATTTCCTAACCTCTTTGGGCCTCAGCTTCCTTGTCTGTACAATGGGGATGAGAATATCTACCTTGTGAGGCAGTTATGAGGGACTGAATGATTTTATGTAGAAATGCCTGTAATGAAACCTTTACAAATGTATTTTTTAAAGGATTTTATTTATTTATGTGAAAGAGAGGCAAGAAAGGGCTCGAGCTGGGAAGAGGGGCAGAGGCGGAGGGAGAAGCAGACTCCCCTGCTGAGCAGGGAGCTTGACTCGGGGCTCAATCCCAGGACCTGGAGTTCATGACCTGAGTTGAAGGCAGATGCTTAACCCACGGAGCCCCCCATGCACCCCAAATGCTAGGTGTTACAATAGTGACTCTTTATGGAATGGAGGATATCTCTTGATTCTCAAACCCCCTTGTCCAGAGGTCTGTGCTGGGCTCAGCCCCTCACCATACCTCTCTGCAGAGCCTCCCTGTCTTCATGCAGGGTTTACCAAGCAGTGTGCTGAGACCCCAGAGCCCTTCCCAGGGCTCAGCTGCCGCTGACCCAGCCAGGGTGGTCTCTCTTCCCACAGAGTGCCTGGTCCTACCTGCCCCTTGTCTGTAGTAGCCCCTCCCAGGGCTGGGGGATGAGAAGCATCCCAGCCTCCTGCCCTCACCCAGCCACGGAAGGAGGGATGAAGCTGTGCACCGGGTGCGAGGCTCCTCACCAGCCCCCCATCCACCCCACACCTGCCGCAGGCCCAGCCCCTCCTCTCCAAGGCTTCTGCCCCCCACCGGTTAGCCGGCGTGTACTGCACGTGTGTGCGCGCGTGCGGTGGGAGCAGAGGAAATGCACGCCCCTCCTGACCTGGGTGGGCTCTGCCAGTCCCCCTTTCCCAGGGCTCTATGCACACCTTCAAAGAGAAATGAACCCTGCCCAGTGTACTGCCCTGATCAGTCTGCCGCAGGGGATGGAGAAGGAAGCCCAAGAAATCTTGCCATTTGCAATGGGCCTTGAGGCATTGTGCTAAGTGAAATAAGTCAGAGAAAGCAAATACCATATGATCTCACTCATATGTGGAATCTCAAACACAGATCAAACAAAACCAAACCCAAAGTCCTAGATACAGAGAACAGATTGGCAGCTGCCAGAGGGAACTGAAGGGACGGGTGTGTGGGGGTGGGGGATGGATGAAGGGGTCAGGAAGTGCACACTTCGAGCTATTAAAGAAAGATCCCTGGGGACATAATGGGCAGCTTGGAGATCTGATCCTATGGTATCAACTTGGAGAGGTGACACAGGTGCCTAGACTCAGGCTGGGGATCAAACATCCGATCACTACGCCGTATGCCTAAACGTAACACAATATAGTATGTCAATCATGCCTCAATTAAAAAAGAAAGCCAAGTGCATTATTGCACACCGGTTACAAACCATTAGAAAAATCTATCTTAAATAGGTGTTTTTAAAAATGTTCTCCTTTAAAAAAAAAAAAGACATTTGTGTTTTGAACGCTATAGGCTTCTTTTAACCAAAGAACAGGATTTTGAATCACATGAATCGGATGAAACCCTCACCTGCGTCTGCCGCTCTCTGATCTGGACTAATGGGCTTGGCAGCGATTCGTTCTGGGTGGCCCGTGCACAGAGGGGCCCCGGAGCCACCCACCACCCCCAGGCAGCGGGCTCTGATGGCCGGGGCTGGCCGAGTGAGTCCTCCTTGCTTGCTTCGCCACGCTGGTCCTTCCTCCTTGACAAGCCAGGACGCTCTGCTGCTGCTCCGAGTTTGCCCTGAAGGTCTCCGCGCATCTGGGTCCTGCGCAGAGCTCTGGAGAAACACAGCCCTTTCTCTGTGGCCTTTTCCCTCTGCCCCCCATTCCCTGCCCGCCCCCCCCCACCTGCAGTCTCCACTGTCTCCGTGGTCCTGCTCTGCCCCCACCCGGCCCTTGAGTCCGGGGTGAGGAGCAGGAGGGCGGGAGGTGGGAGATGCTGCTGCCGGGGAAATGAGCAGAACAAACCGCTCTGATTGGCTTTGGGGAGGCGGACACTGTCTATATAAATGGCAATCACATCCTCTGTGTCTTTAACTGTCACAGGGAGAGGAGAGAGAAGAGAGAGGAGCGAGCAAGCACCGCGGGGCTGCCTGTGAGTACTGCTCCTTGTCCTTGTAGCCTGGGGGACCAGCCCCACTGGACAGTCCAGCTCCTGGATGGCTGTGGCCCTGGGGTCTGGGGACCAGAGGTTTACCTGTTGCTTTCAGCCAGCGGTTTTCCTCCAGCTGGTTTAGGATGGCTCAGCATCCTGCTGCGGGCTGGTGGGCACACGATAGGAACTTTTTGCAAACGTAGGTGCCAACCCAAGTCACCTGTCTTTTTGTGTGTCTCTAAGCAACAAGTCAGGGAAAGAAGCGGAAACTTCTGACGTTTTTTTTTTTTTTTTAGCCTGTGTTCTCTGAGCCACAATAGCAACATAACAAAGCGAGTGGAAAGGAGCTTCCAGGCTGGTGCCTGGTGCATCCGGAGCCCAGGGAGGCCAGGAGATGGGGTGGGAAAGGAGGTGGCTAGGAACCAGGTGGACCCAGGCTGCTTGGAGAGCACTGCATGTCCCCTGCCAGGGCTCCTGCCCTCCGTGTGCAGGAGAGCCAACAGTTCTCCTGCAAGATGGTTATAAACACCTGTTCTGATGTTTGTAAGGGGCGGGGCACACAGTAGGTGGTTAATAATGAGAGCTATGGTATTAACAAGCCAGTCACCAGCAGGTGGGATTGTCAGAGGGGGGTGAAATGCTGCCCAGTGCTTCCCTGTCCCGGGAAATATTGTTTTCTCCAGTTTCCAAGGGAAGTTCAAGAAAGTGATCCAGGTTTTCTTCCCTAATCCTATTTCTCTGTCAAAAGCTCTGAGAGCTGGGTTCTTCCCCTTGGTTTCTCCTCCAAATGGGCAGCATTTTTTGTTCTGAAACAGAACCCATAGCAAAGGTGCCAGTTACAGCATCAAAGCTGGCCTCTTTGGGTTTTCCACGCTGCTGGAGAGACAAACAGATCCTCTCTGCCTGAGGTGTGGGGGGGGTGCAGTTCCCCAGCAGATACAGCAGACATCCTGGAACAGTTCTGACAGGATGAGTGTCGGGATGGTTCTGTAAAGGAGCAAGTTTGTGTCCTTTACCGCAGCCTCTTTCTCTCTTCTGGACATGAGCTGGGGGTGCATCTGTGCACAGCCAATTTGATGAAAATAATTTTAAAAAATACCCCTTCCAAACCCTTACAAATCAGATAAATAGCTGGAGAATTTATTTACATCTGTTTTCTCCTCTCAAGGATGTGCATCATTCTGAAGGTTTTACCCTGTAACCTTAGAAACTGAGTCTGGTGGCAAGTTTGGGGAAAGACTCCAGGAAAATTAGACTTTGTACATTAAAGAGGTTGTGAAGTGTCTCGAGTTGCTCATTAGCATTTCTGGGAGGCGATGCTCAGGGCATCAGGGGGCAGAGTACAGGCACTGGACCTCAGCAGACCGGGTCTGGTGTTCCGAGGGCACAAACCCACCAGAGAAACTGCCTGTAGCCATATGGGCTGAGACCAGCCACCTGCTTCCCTGAGCCCATTGCCTCATTTCTAGGGTGGGGATAGTATTGCTACTTTGCAAGGCTGGCGTGAAGATGGGGAGGGCACCACTGCCCTGTGTAGGGTAACGATTTCAGCATTTGCCTGGGTTTGGAGGAGGTGGTGGAAGCACTTCTCCTGGGCCACAGAGGACCGTGAAGTTGGTCCAGCCTCTGCCCGTCTCTGCCCAGGTTGGGGCTCAGATCAGAGCTGTCCCCGGTGTACTTGCTCCAGGGTGTGGTAAAAGGGCAGTGCCCAGACCACACTCTGGGTGGCACGCGCTGCCTCTCCAGCCCAGACCAGAGCCTCCTCTGGCAGCAGGTGGCTCAGGAGCCCATGGCCACTGGCCACAGCTGTCAGGAGAGAAGGCTGACTTCAGCCTCCACAACGTAGCACCAGCCCCCAGTGCTCCCGTTCCTGGTTGTATAGCCTGGGTCAGGGCACCAGCGCCTCTGAAGCTTGGTCAGACAACGATAATCATACTCACGGGCTGGGTTGTTGAGACAGTAAATGAGATAGGGCACAGAACAAGCCTCGCAGAAATTAGGCAGCAGTGACTCATCTGCTTTTTCTGACAATAGAATATGACAATCCTGGGTCAGCGTGTGCTTGAGGTCTGACTTGGGGAAGCCTCAAACACAGATTTTTTTTTTTTTTTAACGACACTGGGGACAGACCAGCAACACCCTCCAAGGAGCAAGAGGGAGTCCGCAGTCAATATTTACCACTGACCTGATTTGTGAAAACAAAAAAACAAAAAACAAAAAAAAACGGAGACTCCCCGAAGACTGGGCCAAAGCCAACTAACCAGACTCCTGATGGCAGGTGTTGTATATTTGGGAAAGATGATAAATCAATATGTGAGTTAGCCACAGGCGTGACTGCTATTAAGAAGAAAGCAACCAACTAGAACATAATTTAATATCTCGAGTCTATGGAAAAGGCAGATGGTGGTGGCCTTTTGTGACCTATTAATGTGACTATGAGAGATCAAGAGAAAGGGGGTGAGCATTTTAAGGGCGAGGAGAGAGGCTTTCCATGCCAGGAAACTGTCTTCTGGAAGAGAATAGAATTAATTGGAAATGGGAGGGGCGACATTAAAAATCAGAATGGTTGGATGGTTCTCGTACAAACTTTTCAGAATAGCAAAGACAAAGGAAAGTGATAAAATTTTTTAAATTTTCAATTTTGATTGAAAAGAAGTTTAAATGTAAAGTGTGAGCCAATGATAAAAGCCAGCAGAGATGGGGTGTTCATGCTTGCTGTGCCGAGGGGTGGGTGACATGTTTGTATCATCCCTGTTCTTCTGGAAAGAAACAGACAGCGTGCAAAAGAACAGCAAACCTTACACCTCTTAATCCCATTGGGGAATTGACATGTCTGAGGGACAAATTCAATAGGAAAACCAAGCAACGTGGCTCACGATGGCCGCAGCCGATGAAGGACAGGTGACCCGGGAAGTTTGCCCAGCAGGTGTTAGTAAGGGTACATGTGTATGCTCTGTGAATACAATGTTGCTTGCTGTAATTGGGCCATGTGAAGCATAAGTGAAAAAAAGAGGAACCAAATAATACACATACCTTGGTAACCACCGTCCAAATTGTCCAAGGCCAGGTGTAAATCGGAATAATATCAACAAGTTTGCTGCCCCCGTATTTTTCTTCTGAAATTGCTGCAGGTATCAACTTCCCAGGCAGCTTCACATGTCAGGATACGTTTTGCAGGGAGGCGGGCAGAAGCAGCAGTCTGTCCCCATGGGAGTAAAAGAGAAATTGTGACATAGATTTCTCTGTGGGTTCTGCCCATGAGAACGGTCAACCAGGAAAACACTGAGGCTCGATCTTTGTCCCTGGCAGGGATATCCTCCTGTTTGCCTTGCACTGCCCTGGGGTTCTGTCGTCGCCAGATGACCCAGCTGGAACAGGACTGAGTTATAACGTGATGATTTCCCAACATCAGTAGCAACGAAGGGCAGCTGCACACAGCCTTAGAGTCTGGGGGGCTTTCTGCCTGCAGCATCTCTCTGCCCGGTGTACTGGGGAGGAAGCAGACAGCCTCCTGGAGCAGAGCCAGGATTCAAGCCCTTCTGCCTACTCTGATCCCAGAGGCACGTTTTTTCTACTCCCGGTGGCGGCCAAGAGGTAGAGCATAGTCCTGGGCAACTACAGGCTCAGATCTGATTCTGTGCAGTGTAGCAGGGCCAGATAGCCCTCGGAGGCCGGCCAAGCTGGCCAGATGGGAGGAGGCTTCCTGGGTGTCCAGCACTGACCGGGTAGAACCCCCAGGCCCATCAGCTCATATGCTTACAGGTTAATGGTTATGCATCTTGTTTAGAATCCTCAGTATAATGTCCATCTTCCAGGCCGGGGGTGGGGGTATGGAGAGGTCAGGTGGCTTGGCCACAGGCACGCCTGCAGCAAATAGCTGGAGCCAGCCCCTTGTGTTCCCTTAGGTGGTGACCCCTGGCTGAGCCCCCAGAGGCCCTGTGGAAGCTGCCTGGACCTATACCGCCTCTAGGGGGCATCCGGGAGCTCTTCACTGGCCACTCAGGGGGAGACCGGTTTCCTGAATTTAGTTCTTTCTCAGGGTTTGTCAACCCATACCCAGGCCACAGTTGTCGGGGATGTGCCAAACCTGTGCTTGAGTCCATTACACTCAGGAGGGGCGAGGCCAGGGGGCAGGGTCCAGCTGTGTCCCTAGCCTCTCGGTGCCAAGGCTTTCCTTTGGTTCGAGGGGATGGTAATGGTCCTAACAAGGTTATTACAAAGATTAATAAGAATATATACCATGAGGGGTGCTTGGGGGGCCCAGTCGGTGGAGCATCTGCCTTCGGCCCAGGCCATGATCCCAGGGTCCTGGGATCGAGTCCTGCATTAGGCTCCCTGCTCAGCGGGGAGCCTACTTCTCCCTCTCCTTCTTCCTACCACTCCCACTGCTTGTTCAATCTCTCTCTCTCTTCTTCTCTGTCATAAATAAATAAATATAATCTTAAAACAACAACAATAACAGTACATGCCACGAGGTTCACATGGTACTGTGAGCTAACATCTGTGCTGACCGAAGAGAGTCCCTATTTCAACAAGGACACCCCAGTATACGTGAAATTAACTGAGTGGAAGACAGTGGTATGTGGGTAAAATGAGGCACCTGCCGTAATTATTGGAGCTACAGGGGAGGGTGCTTTGGCGTGAAGGACACGGTGCCCCGAAGCTTTGTCACCACTCGCTTCACATTTGGGAAGGGCCCTGACATCCCTGGGCCCTAACATTTTAGATTTCCCACCTGTTAAATTAGGGTGGTGATTGCTCGGGCATAACAAAGCTTTAAATGCATTGGAAAGCCCATCTTGTATTTCTAGTCTTGCCCCTTCCCTCCTGACCCCCGCTCCCAGGCACCTGGATCCTGTAAGTTTGGCCAGTGAGAGGCACTGGTGGGAGGTTGGAGGTCAGAGGTATCCACCTCTGTTGTGACACTGGCTGAGGCTCCTCCCTGTGCCAGCTCTGTCTGGGCAAGCCTAACCAGGTCTCTGCTTTGCGCAAATGATGTGGGTCCTGTCTCGTGGAGCACAGTCTGCTCCCCATGTCCCTCTTGTCTGGGTGGGAATGGGCATGGAGGCTCTGAGGGGTTAACTGGCCTTCCTGTCTTACCATAAATTACCCAGTTAATCAGCAGTGAAGATAAGGTGCAAATCCAGGACTCTGAATTTAGAGTCTACACTCCCTCCTGTGTGTGCACCGCCTCCTGGGAACACCCACTCTGGTGGCTTCTCCTCCTACCCGAGTGAGTCTATGGAGTTTCTTGGTAGCTTGTAGAGCTTGCGTGTGGAGGGCCATGATGACATGATGTCTTCATGCAAGACCTGACTTGTTAAGACAGCTTTCTGGAGGAGTGTGGGGCTAAGCATGTAGAGCAAAAGCTCCGAATTGGGGACTCCAAAAGGAGCAGTTGTAGGAAAGTCGGTCTGAGCCCTAAGCCCTGCCCCAGTCCTATACCCACCTCTCACTGCACAATCTGATGCATCCTTGAGCACAGCCCAGAGTGCCAGGGATCAAAAAGAAGCTGCAAGATTTTTGATGACTGCTTCAATTTCTTTGCTGGTTCTGGGTCTGTTCAGATTTTCTATTTCTATTTCTTCTTTCTATTTCTTCCTATTCAGTTTTCGTAGTTTAGGAATGTATCTAGGAATGCACCCATTTCTTCCAGATTGCTGAATTTGTTGGCTTATATTTGCTTATAATATATTCTTGTAATTGTTTTTGTTTCTTTGGCGTTGGTTGTGATCTCTCCTCTTTCATTTGTGCTTTTACTTATTTGGGTGCCTTCTCTCTCTCTCTCCCTCCTTCTCTTTATCCTTTTTGATAACTCTGGCCCAAGGCTTATTGATCTTATTAATTATTTTAAAGAGCCAACTCCTAGTTTCATTGATCTGTTCTACTGTTCTTTAGGTTTCTGTTTCATTGATTTCTGCTCTGATCTTTATTATTTCTCTTCCCCTGCTGGATGTGGGCTTTATTTGCTGTTCTTTCTCTGCTCCTTTAGGTGTGCGGTTAGGTTGCATATTTGAGATCTCTCTTGTTTCTTGAGAAAGGTTTGTATTGCCATGTACTTCCCTCTTAGGGCTGCCTCTGCTGTACCCCAAAGGTTCTGATCTGTTGTGTTTTCATTTTCATTTGCCTCCATGATTTTTTTTTTTTAATTCTTCTTTACTGGTTGTCCCATTCATTCTTTAGTACATTGCTCTTTAACCTCCACGTATTTGTGGTCCTTCCAAATTTCCTCTTGTGGGCATGAAGGATGGCACGTGATGGAATGAGCACTGGATGTTATAGGCAACTGATGAATTACTAAACTCTATCTCTGAAACTAACAATACACTGTATGTTAGTTAAATTAAATTTTAAAAAAATGAAAAGAAAAGAAGCTGTGTTTGCCATCCAGTGGGATTTCCATTTTGTAATGGAATGTTCTCTAGATGATTTTGAGAACCGTAGTTGGAGAAAAAGGTGAAATCATGTTTCATCAAAAGAGAGGGGGGAGCCGTCGCTGCTGGCTCTCCTACCCCACAAAATGAAGTACTTTTGCTCAGTTAATATATTTATTTTTATTTAGAAAAAATAGACTGTTTTTAGGGCAATTTTAGGGTTGCAGGAGAATTGAGGAGGAAGTTCAGGGAGTTTCCGTATATTCCTTCTGCCCTCTCTGCCGCTGCCCCCCACCCCTCCACACACACCATTTCCCCTAGTTTTAATAAAAACTTTTACCTGAATGTCAACTCTGAGGGGCACTTACATCCTTATCCCATTTAATCTCCCCAGAGTGTTTAGAGGTGGGCATTTTCACAAGGCACCTTGGCACGGGGCTGAGAGGGAGCGTCAGAAAAGGCAAGGATGGGCCTCAGGCCCATCCCCACTAAAGAGATGGCCATGCCCCTGCCTGTATGGCCTCTCGGGGCCTTGTTGGGATCCTTTACACACTACACAGTCACTGAGGAAAACATTAATTTAAATGACGTAAAGCTCCTGAATGACTCGTTAACTGGGGTCTTTCGAGTTATGGAACAGCACAGGGCTTTCCTTCAAGGTAAGCTGAGAGCGAGCCACTCTTGCTGTCAGAAGGATCCCATTGCTAGAAGCTTCCTCATGGTCTGGATTAGAAGCATTTCTCATGTTGGGGTTATTTATGCTTTTCACCCACAGAGGAAATGTTCATCAAGAAACCAGGTGATCCGGGGGGAAATCTGTACAGTTACTTTTATGCCTAGATTGAGACTGATATGCTGGAGGAAAAGAGACAGGTCTCCATCCTCAGGGGAGAAGCGTGTTTTGAATTCTAATTATGCTTCGTTTTTCCTGGGATAGTGTATAAAAAATGTAAGCACTTTTCTTTTTATCAAGTTAGAAGAGGAAGGCCAGGAAAGGCTGCAGTGTTCAGGGCCCCAGGGTTTGAGCAAGACCTTGGCTGCTGAGCCCTGGCAAGCAGGACCACAGACAGGTTTAGAGAAGAACCTTGCAGTGGGTCCCCGACCTTCCCAGAGGGACTGACTTCCCACCCCCATTCCCTGACACCCAATTTGTGGTCTTTGTTGGTCCTGCCAGTTCAGCTGTGTCATCACTGAGGTCCCATCGAAGCTCAGCCCCCTGACATTCACAATCTATGAGACACGATCTAGGGCCTGGCTTGGGTTCTGGCCAAACCACTGTGGCTAGTTTGGTTCAGGCTCTGGGGGTACCGCTGGAGCCAGAGGAGAGGGAAGTTCAAGTCCAAGGTGAACACTGAGGGTCTAGGCTGGGGGCCCTGAGTCGTTAGTGAGGCTGGAGGACCAAAGACTCAGCATGAACTAAACAGGTGGGGCCCCGGTGGGGGTGGGTCAGAGTTCCGAGGGGACCATTTTCTCTCTTTTTAAAAAAATTTTTTTCTTTATTTATTTGAGAAGAAGAGAGAGCACAAGCAGGGGGAGTGGCAGGCAGAGGGAGAAGCAGTTCCCCACTGAGCAGGGAGCTGGATGCAGAGCTCGATCCCAGGACCCTGGGATCATGACGTGAGCTGAAGGCAGATGCTTCACGGACTGAGCCACCCAGTTGCCCCAGGACCCATGTCTCTTGTGGCTTTTCCTGTGGCAGATATGGGATGGTCTTGTAGTTACAACTGTCTTAAAAGTAAAGAAACAGGTATAATAGAGCATATTTCAGAAACGAAATGTTTACAGGATCTGATGTTCTGTTCATTCATTCATACACCCACTCATTCATCTCTCTCAGTGAGCAAATATTTGAGGTGCTCAGTGTGGTCCTGGGTCAGTGCTTGACGCTGTGAAGCAAAAATCAACAGTTGAGGACTCAGCGTGGAGAAGGCCCAGTTAGCAGAGAACGTCACAAAACCAAACAAGCCCTGGGCCAGGCAGGAGGAACGAGGGGGTGCAGGGGCGTTCAGACCTGTCTGAGATTGTGGGCCAGAGCTGTTTCCTGCCCGGCACTGACTGAGAAGCAGGTGGATTGCTTGGGGTGCAGAGGTCCGGGTCGAGCTGGGGTCCCGGCACCCACGAGTCATGACAGCCGTGGCAAGTAGATCACAGGGACTGGCCTGCCCAGTGATCAGATCATGTCTTCAGAAGCTTGGGGTGGGGGGGCGTGGGGGGACATCAATCACAGACTTTATCACTGTCTGCATATTCCAGCCAATATTTGCCCAGCTTGGGGGCATGAGATATCAACCAGCTACAAAATGAGCACGAGATTCTCTGGGGCTTCGCCCTAAGAGCCTTCTGCAAAGGTCTTTATAGGAAACAATAGGCAAATTAAAGGCAGAACGAGGGAAGAGTGACGGGAACATAACGAGCTGGTGTCATCTTACAATTGGGGAATATTTCTTCAGAGGGTGAGTTGATGTGTCTGTCCATTTTCCCTGGGGCCCCCCGTGTGGCCATCCATGCTAGGTTGTTCCTGGTAGAAGGGGGCCGCCGATTCTCCGGGAAGCAAAGTGTCCTTCTTAATTCTGCCCAACTTTCTTTCTCTGCCCAGTTAGCAGAGAACGTCACAAAACCAAACAAGCCCTGGGCCAGGCAGGAGGAACGAGGGGGTGCAGGGGCGTTCAGACCTGTCTGAGATTGTGGGCCAGAGCTGTTTCCTGCCCGGCTGGGTCTTCTGCTAGTTTCCGGGCTAACCCACAGCAGGACACATAGAGCTCATCTGAATATTTACTCCATAGGGCAGTTTTTTAAAGACTTATTTTATTTATTTTAGAAGGAGAGCACAGTGGGAGGGAACAGAGGGAGAGAGAAACACAGCAGACTCTGGGCTGAAAATGGAGCCCGGCACAGGGCTTGATCTCAGAACCCCAAGATCACGACCTGAGCCAAAACCAAGAGTCAGATGCTCAACGGACTGTACCACCCCAGTGCCCCCTCCACAGGGCATTTTTACAGTTGTTCCCGTGGTACGACTCATAAAGGAAAAGCTCATGATATCCGACTACATAAAAGCTGAAATTCTTACAGATCTGAAGAAAATTGTCAACAAAATCGGGTTAAACAACAACAACAACAACAACAACAACAACAAAAAAAACGAAGAAAATGTCTGCAGAATACATCACAGACATAACGGCTGTTACAGGAGAGTTTTCACAATTAAATAAAAGCAGGAGACAAGCAATTCATAAAAGAAATCCACATGGCAAAGAAATAGAGAAACCTGTTAAAACCTATTAATCCAAGGTAAAACAGAGTCATAGATACCTATGAGGCCAGTAAAGCTTAAAATGAAGTTTCCCAAACCCAGTGTTGGCCACAGCACAGCAGACCAAGCACTGCCATACATTTCTACTGGGAGACCATTCTGGGGAGCTAGAATTCTGGGGAGAGATGTGGCCTTGGGCTTTACTTATTTGTTTGCTTGATGATGACAGTTTTTTTTTTTAAGATTTTATTTATTTATTTGGCAGACAAGAAAGGGAGAGAGAATGCACAAGCAGGGAGGGTGGCAAGCAGAGGGAGAGGAAGAAGCAGACCCCACTGAGCAGAGAGCCTGATGCGGAAATGGATCCCAGGACTCTGAGATCAGGACCTGAGCTGAAGGCAGATATTGAGCCTACTGAGCCCCCCAGATGTCCCGCCAAAACACCTTTGAAACACCAAAAATGTGTATTTCTATAAGACTTTGTTCCGTAGAAACTACAGGTCAACGCTCTTCCTTTCAGAAAACCGTAATTCCAAACAAAGTGTGCAGAAATGTACATTGTACCTGCCGGTGTTTTACAGAAATGCCAATAACTGACATTTATTGAATGTCACTGTTCAAAGCTGTTGCCAGGTACTATTCAATCGTCACCAAAAAGTCCTTTGAGATCATGCTATTACTACCACGAATTTTGTTTTCAGATCAGGTTTGCCATGGTGGCGATTGACGTCAGATGGTATAAGCAGTAAACATCTGAGTCAGAGGCTTTTGGCTTTCAATCCCGACATGTTGGCCACTGGGCTCCCCCAGCACTTTCTCCAAAGGCTGCAGGGACCGACCCAAATGTTCAACAATTGAAGTGTATTGTGACTATAGCACACGGAACCTGTGAAATACAAGCAAGAATGAGAAACCACATGCTGGAAAAGTATTTATTAACATGGGACACGCATGCAAAATTGCTTCGTGAAAAGCAAGGTAGCAAAAAGACCTGCAAATCTATGCAGTTTTAGTTGAATTGGAATCATGTCAACTTGAAATACCTTGGGGTTTTTAAAAAGCAAGTATTTACTCTCTGTGCAAAATTGGAAATAATCAGTCACTCTGAATGAAAAATCAGTTTTGAAGCCTGCAGAGCCAGGGAATTATTTACCAGAAGCTATGCAGATAAAGCTTTGTGGCTCTAAGAGCCTTTGGAAAGTCTGGCTGTGATATCCCAGAGGAGAAACAGAGCTCTCCTTGGCTCTGAGCTTATAAACGCGAACAGGGGCTCCAGGTGATCATGGGTTTTTAGCGTTCACTGTTGCTACAACTTAGAACCATACTTTATGTCCCAGTCACTGTGACTCATTCATTCACTAGATGCAAAATGTATCCCCAAACAATAACACAAAGATAAGGGTTTGGTAACAGCTGATCTTGAAGCAACCTAGGAAAGTCTAACTCATGTACCAGGGAGTGCTCTGAGGAAAGCATCCTGGAGACTGGAGAGAACACTGAGGCATGGAAAGGCATCCTCAGACTGGCTCACCTCCTCCAAGAAGCCCTCCTTGAGCAAACTTCAGTCCTGCTTTCATGAGCCATCTTCATTCATGCTTACTTCAGCATGCTGAGCCCAAGTTTAGCAAAGAATCCCGCCAGCCAGCTCTTCAAGGAAAGCTCTGCCCTTGATATCCAATCGAGGTCTTCTTTCCCCACCCCGGACCCCAAACCAAATTACTCTGAGTCATGTTCATCTACTCCTTACCCTACCTGTTGGCTATAAATCCACCACCTTTCCCTGTTGCACTGGGAGCTAAATTCAGTCCCTTCCCCATGGCAGTAGTCTTGAATAAAATCTTCTTGTGCATAATAAGTGTCTGGTGAATTATTTCTCTTTAACAACTTATATCTCATAAATAAGGACAAGGAAAATCCATAGACACCCTGCATGGACAGTGGGAATTGATAGAAGATGTGCTGGCATTCTGATACCAACTTCATCACCTGTGCTATGTACAGAAGGTGTGGAATCACCCCCCACCCAGCACGTGTGCCATGGAAAAGTCAATCCTGAATTATGATGCTTTGAACTGTGGGAGGAATTAAAAAATGTGCCCCTTGCTCAGCACCCAGTGGTCCCTTAGAAATCCAGGAAGCATTCTAGAGGGACAGAATTCTGTATCAGAATTCTGAGTGGTGGGATTCCAGGTGAATATGTTTCTTTGTGTTGTCTCAGATCCCTGTTTTGAAAATACTGCCAGTTCTTATTATTCACAGACCTCCTCCCTGCAAATTTACCTACGTGCTCAAATTGTAATCCGAAAATCCATCCTCATGGTGCTTTCCTGACATTTCACAATGTGCACAGTATAACTCGATAACACATTTGAGCGGCTCATTGTGCTTCTTTCCATCTGAGGTGGAGCAAGGCAATAGCCCACCTTCCTGTGTCAACAAGTACTCTATGTAGTGTCATAGTGTTCAAATGGTCGGGTTAGTCTTGATAGTTTCACTGTTTAAAATGGTTCACAGAGGGGTGCCTGGGTGACTCAGTCCCTTAAGCATCTGACTCTTGATTTTGGCTCAAGTCGTGATCTCATTGTCATGGGATCTAACCCCTACATCAGGCTCTGCGCACAGCAGGGAATCTGCTTGAGATCTTCTCTCTTCCTCTCCCTCTGTCCCTCCCCCTGCTCTATATAAATAAATAAAATCTGAAGCGCACTATAGGGGTCCTGCATGTACAAGGCATTTTGTGCCTTAGGGAGAAAACACATGTGTTAGAGAAGCCCCCTGGCATGAGTTAGAGTGCAGTTGGTCATGAGTCCAGTCTTCATCAATAAATATCAAATAAAGCATCTTTGAAAAAATACAACAATATTATGTACTGATTGGTTGACCTATTTGTGACCAGAGATTCAGGATCCTCACCCTGCCTTTACCCTGGGGGCAGTGTGGTGTCCATGGAGACTTTATGGAACCTAACTGCCCCGTGTATTCAGGGCACCACCTGTTTCTTCCTGATGTCCTAAGAAAGGGAAAGGCTGGGTCTGGGAAGCAGGTTGCATGCAGGACTGTGGTCCCAGGTGGGATTGGATCAAATGGAAGCAGACACAAGCTGATAGGAGGTTACATACCCAGGGCTCTGGCTTGAGTGCATGACACGCACCATGTGAGTTCACCTCCACACCTTCCTGAGGAATCGGCTTTGTCACCTTCAGTTCTCACGTGGGCACAGGGGCTCAGAGGGTTACACTTACCTGTTTCTGTCTGGCGGCTATGGAGGAACAGGGCGGGACTTGGTTGGTGCTTGTCATGCCGGTTGGGATGGACCAGGACGAGAAGTGAGTGCTTGGGGCCCCGTTCACTGATGCAGAGGATAAGATGAGCATAGCCGGCCAATGGTAGGATGAGCATTTGGTTTGTGTGTCCAAAACCAGTGGTGTTTCCACCCATCCAGACGCGGAAGGAGGTGCTCCCACCTGGGTTCTGGGTGTTTCCATCACCGACCAGGCTGTCTGAGCAGTCAGCTTGCCGGGAACTGCCCCGGTCCAGTTGCAAGGTTGTCATAGTTGCTAACCGATGTATTTTCTCTTGCTGTGAAGGTTCTGCCTCTGAATAAGACTGGCCACCATGAACTCAGGTGAATTCCGAAGGAGAGGGAAGGAGATGGTGGATTTCGTGGCTGACTACTTGGAAGGCATTGAGGGGCGCCAGGTCTACCCCGACGTGGAGCCCGGCTACTTGCGGCCCCT
Source organism: Mustela nivalis (assembly GCF_964662115.1). Classification (NCBI taxonomy): domain Eukaryota; kingdom Metazoa; phylum Chordata; class Mammalia; order Carnivora; family Mustelidae; genus Mustela; species Mustela nivalis. The sequence continues at coordinate 94,229,052 of NC_139031.1, read as the reverse complement.
GATCCCCACCTCTGCCCCCGAGGAGCCTGACACATTTGAGGACATCCTCAATGATGTTGAGAAGATAATCATGCCGGGGGTAAGTCTGGACCCCAGGCTGCGAAACAGAAGGGCTAGTGTTACGGTGGCACCTACTGGGTATCAGGCACGTCATACATGTCATGCTACCTGTCCTCACAGCCACCTTGCTGGTGAGCCAGCTGAAGCCCAGAGAGGCTAGGTAATCAGACTGAGGTCACACAGCTAGTAAGTGACGGAGCCAGGACTGTGCCCCGGATTGTGCGGGCTTCCAGGGCAGTGAGTATGCTTCTCCCCATAGATCCCCAGGTCGGGTCCCGCTCTGAGCCCGGGGTACTTGCGTGAGCCCTCATAGGAACTTCGTTTCCACCCCTAGTGGCTTGTTTCAAGTAAGTTCCGTGCTCAAAATAGAGCAAGCACCTTCCTAACATTCTTGTGTTCAGCAAGGCAAATTGCTTGCCCGGAAGACATTATTTATTTTACTTGAGAAAGGGAGGGGGCGGGGCGTTACCCTGCTTCTCTGCAAATTCTGTCCTTGGAGGCAGACCTCTTTATCTGAAGTCATGAGTCACAGGGCCACTGACCCGGGGCAGGGCTGTTCCTCCTGACCAGAGTGCCTCTTTCAGACCAGCTGCTCACTTTCCACCTCCCATGGGTTTTCCTTGACATTTGTGCTTGGAGCAAAGTAAGGGTTTCCTGTTCTCGCCTTTGAGGTTGTGCAAACACCCTGAGCTGCTCTGCACTAAGGCCCTAAGCCCCTCCAGGGGAGGTGTGGTTAAATGTCAGGTAGTGGGTGTGGCAAAACACTCCGGGCTGGGTGGCTTGGACCACTGACATTTATTTGCTTCTCATAATCCCGAGATTAGGAATGCGAGATCAATGTGCCTGTGGATTTGGTTCCTGGTGAGGATTCTTAGCCTGGCTTGCCGACGGCCACCTGTGGGCATCCCTCTCCTCCTTGCCAAGGCCCCCAGAGGTCCCACTCCTAATGTGATTACAGTGTGTGTTAGGGCTTCCACACAGGAATTTGGGCAGCACAAGCATGTTCCATGATGGGGAATGTGGGAGACGACGGAATTTGAAGATTTCTGGTGGAGTGAGAAGGGGGCATTTAGCAGTGTCCCAGCTGCACTGGTGCGTGCACTGTCCTGAGTCCTGGGGTCCCTGGGTGGGCTGCGGGGACAGTAGGTGACCTCTCGGGGCTCCTGTCTGCAGGTGTGCAGAGTCACTATCCATCTGGAGCGTGGTGTGAGCTTCAGGTCAGAGTGAAAGCAAAGACACAGGGACCCCCAGTTGTCCTTTGCCCGGTGTCAGGGCAAGCAGGGAGAGGACAGGGTGAGGGGACCACTTCCTCCATAGAAATACGGGAATTTGTAATTCGCGAAGGCATTGTCATGAACATGAAAACATTTGCATTAGATTCATTTTGTCTGCTGGACCTGAATGTTTACTTCTTTCTCCTGATTCTTCAAAGAAATTAAAGTATTTTCTGGGCCCCCGAAAGCATCTCACCAGCCCTGGTCACTGGGCCTGGCATTCCCTATGCCCCCTCAGGTCCACTGGCAGCCTCTCTTGCCTGAGCTGCCCACGCTGGGACTGTGCTGAGCTTCTAGCTCTCTCCAGACCATTCCTCCCTCCTTCTCAGTCCCCACAAGCTGTTGGCCATACCTGAACCCCCCCCAGGCTGAATGCCCTGGTCCTCCCCGGTTTTCTGCAATATGTGTCCATCCCTCCACCCACTCTGTGCTCCGGGAGCACATGCTAGCGCCTGGTCCTCCCAAGGAGGGTCCCTGACCTTAGCCTGGGGTGCGGATGACCGTGGTGGCAGCAGGACTGGTCTTAAGTCTCCAGGACCACTCCCAGTTCTCGGAGAGCTCCCAGTGAGTTGCCTTCACAACCAGAGTGGTCTTTTGGGCCACATGGGGTCCAATGGACAATCAGTAACTAGTTTATGACAGAAGAAGTATTTGCATTTTTCTCCAGACTAAGAAAACGAGGAGCGTTGGCAGAAACCCTCCATCCCTAGGGGCGGAAGATGTCTTAAAGGCTTTATTTATTCTGTTCCCCACCTGACAGGCTGGTCAACAGCAAGAACAAATAGAACAAGCAGACACTGCCCCTCCTCTCCCTACCTTCTCCCCTTCTCCACCTTCCTCCCAGACTCTGAGATCTTCCCAGGCAGCCCCATGTTCCCAGTCCTAGATCCTCCCACCCCCCCCAGTGGGCTGGCTGGGCTCCTGACACCCCCACTTCCCCCAACACCCCGGTGTGGCCCCACTGCTGCCGTAGCCTGGGACCCTCCAGCCAGGTGGAGACAGAGGAGAGGAGGGATATGGGGGATGATGGAGTTGCAGTTGCTCGAGGGGATGCCTTGCATAGGAGAGTGAGTCGGCGGCAGGAAGACCAGCTGAACAATTGTGAAATCAGACTTGGTTTTTTCTCTAATACAGATTTTACTTTTTTAGAGCAGTTTTAGGAAAGCCATGCTTCTACCCGGAGAGATGGTGTTTCCACTTCTGTTCGCTCTCTGATGGGGGCACCTAACCAGAATTTAAAATACAGGGCAGCTTCTGGGACCTCCCCTGCCATGAGGGCCAACGGAGGGCCCCTGGGTCCTCCTCACACAGGGCGGGGCTCCCTCACACCTTGATGTCTGCACACAGGTGACCCACTGGCACAGCCCCTACTTCTTCGCCTACTTCCCCTCGGCCAACTCGTACCCAGCCCTGCTTGCCGACATACTGTGTGGGGCCATCGGCTGCATCGGCTTCTCCTGGGTGAGCTCGGCAGGGGGGATCCTGGGGGATTCTGGCAAGGGTGGAACATGCTGCTGTGGGGACAGGGCTCCTGGGCCCACAGGACCTGAGCAGGTAGCTGTGGCACCTGCGCGGACGGAGAGGGTCTCAGCCTCGGAGTGAGTGTCTCATGAGGGAATTTAGAATTCAGGGACATAGAATGAGATAAAGTCTCCTTTCTAGGAAAAGAAAGCCCAAGTCTGCATGCAGCACTTTTTTTTTAGAGGTACTTGGTATGAATTGAAATCACAACCGAGGCCTTAGACTTTCTGCAGCCCGTGCCTGGGAATCTGCATTCCTGCCAAGCATTCCAGAGGATCTGTGCATACCCTGCAGCTGCCTGGGGCTCATTCCATCTGTTGGCAGCCTGGAGAGGCCCCTGCCCATCGGCCGTGTGGAGCCATGCGGGGCAGGTGGCTCTGGAAATGGGGCCAGCTCCCGCCCCCATGCCAGCAGTCCCAGCACCACCTTATCTGGAGATAAAATGCCAGAGGAGCGGGTGGGTTCAGCTCCTCCTTCCAGCTCCCTGCTCCCAGGTCCAGTGCTGCAGGAAGGATTCCCTCCTCCCTAAATGCAGAGCTCAGAAGCCAAGCAGCAGGCCAACAGCATCAGGGATCCCAGGCCTCTTGCGTCCAGAGTGCCACCAGAGTGGCTGGTGCCTCTGAGCTGAGCGTACTCGTGCGTGATGACTCGTGCTGACCCAGGACCCAGGGCAGGGGAAGGACATGTTAGCATCTCCTTGCCCGCGCCCCCCCCCCCGCCCCACCTGACTTGCTGGCTCTTCAGATGAGACTTCCTAGGGGACCAAGTCAGCTGCCCAGGAAGGGTTGGGGGAGGGTAATCCTTGGTTCCCTACCGTGGGTCTCTGAATTGCTCTCTGCCAGGTGCCCAAAGCAGCATGAGCGTGGACCGGGTGGCCTCGGTCACCTCCCTGTGTCTCTGATGATCACCCCCTTCTAAAGGACACTTTTTTTCATAAGCTACTACAGCAGATTTCATTAGCCCTGCTAGTCCAGAGCCATCCTGTCCCTCCTGGGTGACTTGGTGTCTATCCCATGGTACATGTGCTTTCTGAGGACAATCTGATTCCTCTGGAGCCTCGGCGGGCTGCTCCTTGGCTCCCCTGGCCAAGACATGAGTTCCTAACCGCGGGTGTACTTCCCACGCCTGGAGCTGATCTTGACTGGGATGGGGTAGGACCCTCCCCTGGGGCACACTAGCAGGCAGAACATTCTGCTCCACTTCCCAGCCACGTGTCACAAGCTGGTGTGCACCCTTGGGTTGGGGACAAAGGCCAACCTGCCCTCTCCCCTGTGCAATGACAGAGGAGTGCCCAAAATGGCAGAACACCATCTCCAGCTCATAAAAGGTGAGGTCAGTGGCCTGACCTGGAGGGCTCCCAGGAGATTCGGGCCACCTGGAACCCACCTCCCGGACTGCATCCAGTCTCACTGCACTCCCTTGTGACCAGAGGAGAATCCACCAGTGCGTCTTTCTAGATCTTTCTGTGTATACATGGATGCCTAGATGGGGTTGCACGTGGTGCTGGTGGAGAACAGCCCAGTCCATAGGGGTTATTCTGGCCTGAACCTTCCTTCCTGGCCATTCCCCCACGAGTCCTAGTCGAAGAACACCTATCTGAAAGTCCTTTCAGCTCATTTCAGACATTTGAACAGCATCTGGGGCTGGGAGATTTTAATCTGGGGTTCAGTGGAAGAGTAAACCCTCCTGTTGCTCCCCAAATTCTGCAAGACCTGGCCCGTTGTTCTGACACCAGTGTCTAGAGATGTGTGGCAGAGAAGAGGGGGGAGAGGAGGGTCTCCCTGGGACCCAAGTCTGTGGGTGGGGGACAGGGAGGTCACTGTCCCTTCTGGGGCAGATCTGGGATCTAGGCACTGTGGGTCCCTCAGTTCTCTGAGGGTGAGAGATGTCACATGTGCTAAGCTCTCTGCAGAACACGTGCCCAGAAGGGGCCCCCGTATTGCTTTCAGAGCTGCCAGAGGGAGGGGTCCTGTTGCTGTGCCCAGTTGGGGGGAGCAGTCTCTGTTGAAGTTTCTCCCTGGGACCCCCAGATGGGAGAACATGCCATCACATTAAACCCTCCCGGGGAGGGCCTTTTGGGAAACTGACGCTGAGATTCTAAGTGAAGAGGGTACCTGTTTATGACAAGTTGACAGGCGGCTGATCCCTGTCTCCCTGCCCTGCTAGGCCGCAAGTCCGGCGTGCACAGAGCTGGAGACGGTGATGATGGACTGGCTGGGGAAGATGCTGAAGCTGCCAGAGGCATTTTTGGCCGGACAAGTGGGAGAAGGGGGTGGAGTGATCCAGGTAACACAACAGGGGAGGGGTGCCCAGCTTCCTGGGACACTGGGGCTCCACACCAGGGCCACGGGGGCAATTGGGGAAAAAGAGACACTTGAGCTTTCATGGGACCTTCTGGAAAACAAGCAGTTCGGAAGCCTCTCGACCTGGGTAGGGTCCTGGCGCTATCCACCTCTCCCTCCCCCAGGCTCCGCAGATCAAAGTCGCTCCTGAGTGATTTCCAAGCTTTAATTCATTTAATTCTATAAAAGGCTAGGAATTAGGGGCCTTTTTAACCCCACTTGACAGGCAAGGGGCCTGAGGCTCAGAGCTGTGAAGGGCCCAGCCCACCAGCCACCACCTGCTGGTAAGTTCTAGAACTGGGCTCTGAGCCCACATCTGTCTCACCACAGGGCTGTGACCGCCACCACCCAGATCACCTTCCTCTGAGCGGTGAGTGCAGCTGTGACTGAGTCATTCCAAGGCTTCTAGAAAGTGCTGTATCAATGAGAACCAAGGTCATCTGACGTGGCCACCTTCTCTACACCCCGTGTCATTCTCTTCACTGGTCATGTGCTGGTGACAGCGACGACGTCCCAGGGTGTGTCAGGGATAAGTCAGGCACCAGGGACGGTCCACGTCTTTGCCACTGGGAGGCTCAGGACAAATGCCACCAAGGAGACGTGGGCTTTGTGCTCTTTTCACTTCCCAGCATGGACGATGGGCTCTGATGAACCCACCATCTTGCTTGGCATCATTTTTCTGGGATCAAGTATATGATAATGAAATTGGGTGAACACTGTTGAGTTTAAAGGCTCGGAGAATCAGTTAAGGCAGCTGTACCTCTGTCCACTGGCCAATGAAAACTCTGAAGCCTGGGTGCCTTTGTGTGCAATCACCTGCCTGGTCAAGTAGGGAGCAGGTCCAGACCAGGGCTTCTGACCTCCATGTGTCTGTTTTCTGTTACTGCTGTCACAGATTTTGGTGGCTTAAAACGGCACAGACCTGGGACACTTGGGTGGCTCAGTCGGTTAAGCCTCTGCCTTCCGTTCAGGTCATGATCTTAGGGTCTTGGGATTGAGACCTGCCTTGTGCTCCCTGCTCAGTGAGGAGTCTGCTTCTCCCTCTGCTGCTGCCTTGCTTGTGCTCTCCCTCTATCTCTCTAACAAATGAATAGAGTCTTAAAAAAAAAAAAAAGAAACAACACAAAACTATCATTTTATAACATTGTAGGCCAGGTGTCTGACACCTGGGAGCTCCAGGCGAGAATTGTTCCTTATCTTTTTTAGTTTCTGGAAGCTTCCCACAGTGCTGGACCATGGCCCCTCTTCCATCTCCAAAGCCCGCAGCATTCTGTATCTCCGGCCCCTCTTTCATAGTCACGTCTCCCTCTGACCACAGATGAGGAAGGTTCTCCACTTGCAAGTCCAGGATGATTCTTTTAATTTGATGCTTCTCAAAAATCTTACAAATACCCTGTAATCTCAGGTGTGTCCTTTATACCGACAGTGACTTTTTACTGAATGTCTTCTCTGGGCTAGGCTTATTCCTGCTGCTTTATGTGATCCTTATTCAACCTGCAAATACTTATGAGGGTTGACTGCATTATCAAGAAGTTTTCTCATAGCTGAAGGACCTAGAGCCAAGAAAGGGGCATATCATGCCCAGAGCGCGAGCTAACTAGAGGCAGGTGACCACAAATTCCACCAGCTCAGTCCTGACTTCTTGCTTGAGTTCGTGTCCAGAGGTTCTATCTTGCAATTTTCTTTACTTTAAAGACAATTCCATTTTGCAGAGAGACCTGTAGCCCCAGCATCATTGGGGGTCCTGGCATCTTTCAGCCCCTGGCGTCAAATCCCAATTCCCCCAGTTTTGCTGAAGAACACAGGCGACCATGCCTGTTTGCAGCCAGAAGCCCACCTTCCCAGCTGACCAGGCTGATCGTCTGCAGTCCGTGAGGCCCCAGACAGCACGGCTTGGCGACAGCCATGGGGCCGGAGCTGTGGGGGACGCCGTGCCCCTCCGGGCTGTTGTCATAGCTTCTAGACGTCAGCACAGTGACAGGCAACAGAGTCAAATGGCAAATCATCCTCTGAGCTGGACGAACCTGCCCAGAAAATGGTCTCTTAATTGGGTTTGAAAGCTCTTGTGGAAGAAAAGCCAATTGCTCGCTGCGTGTGGGGTGACACTTAAAACAGTCAGAGGCGGAAAGGGCGGCTCTGGCCCCTGAGTCACTTGTCACCAGCATTTCCTCCTGCTTGCGTGGCAACCTTTGTCTGCTGCAGTGAAAGCTAAGATGTCATTATGCAGGCTCAGCCTGGAACAGACGCCTGCTCCCCCCTCCCTGGCAAAGCTGGTCTTCCCACAAAGGGCCGAAAAACTGCCTGGGTCCTGTTCTAGGGCTGAGCCTGTGGGCTGCTTGGGAGTCTCTAGAGCCCAGGAATTTCATTCCTTCCTTGGGCCATTGTATGTGTTCAATCACTTTTGGCTGCGTGAAGGAGGGAACTTATGTTTCAGCACCTGGACAGAGCCCAGAGACAAACCCCAGAGTGAATCAGCACAGCCATTCAAAGCCTTTCATTAGCAAGTGGATCAGGGGAGAGCAGACCTTTGGGGGTCAAGACCTCAGGCAGAGGGTGGAAGGTGGGGGGGGGATTCAGTCCTACGTGGGTGTTGGGGGCAGAACAAGGCAGATAGATAATTCAGCACAGCATGGAGAAGCTGTGTCTTTCAGGAAGCTTCTCATGCTTCACTTCCGATGAGAAGGAATGAGCCAGCGGATCCAGGACGCACACACTGCCGGGCTCAGGAGGAAGCCCAGAGCCCTGGAGCGGGAGGCCCAGTGCCTGCTCTCGGGGAACTCAGATTCCCTGTGAGGCCCATCTAGCCTCCCATCTAGGAGGATATCCTGTAGACTCGAGCCCATGCGTTGGAGCTTCAAAACTCTGAGTAAACCTAAATTATGTTCACACTTCACCCGTCTCCCGAAGGATATGCGTCGACTTAAAAGAATGAGTGAAAGCACCGAAATGATAAAATGGAAGAGGAAATCAGGATCCGTGAAGGGCAAGGAAGAGAAAACGTTAACGGGGGAGGGTGACCTAATGATTTTCTCGTATATTTCTCTGCAAAAACCGTAAAATCGTACAAATCTGTCATACACGGCAAAAATCTACCTTCTTTTATTTCTTCCTTTCTAATGTTAATACTGTTCAGCTCCTGGGTTTCTTCTAGGATTTACTTAAGATGTGGTGGTCATCACCAGTGGGAAAGAGGGGCAAGGCTATACATGTGGGGACGCCCTCCCCTCACCTGGAAGGGCAGCTGGGGCTGACTTCTACCCCTGCCACTTGCTAGCTGCTCACCTGGACCAGGTTAGTTCCCTTCTTGCTGAGCATCCATTTCCCACCTGATGATGACAGACTTTAAAGACAGTTATTGTGCAAATGACATGGGAGAGCACGGCGGGTGCAGAAGCCAAGTCCTCTTTACCCACTCCCAGCCGCACATGTGCGAAGGTTGCAGCGTTCTTTTTTGTTGTTGTTGTGGTTGTTTTTAAAAATTTTATTTATTGGGACGCCTGGGTGGCTCAGTTGGTTAAGCAGCTGCCTTCGGCTCGGGTCATGATCCCAGCATCTTGGGATCGAGTCCCGCATCGGGCTCCTTGCTCCGCAGGGAGCCTGCTTCTCTCTCTGACTCTGCCTTCCACTCTGTCTGCCTGTGCTCGCTCTTGCTCGCTCTCTCTCTGACAAATAAAAAAAAAAAAGTTATAAAAATTTTATTTATTAAAAAAATTTATTTGTTTGACATAGATAGACAGCGAGAGAGGGAACAAGCAGGGGCAGTGGGAGAGGGAGAAGCAGACCTCCTGCCGAGCAAGGAGCCTGAGGTGGGGCTCGATCCCAGGACCCTGGGATCATGACCTGAGCCAAAGGCAGACATGAGCCTCCAAGTGCCCTGAAGACTGTAGCACTCCCTAGAGCTTTGCTAGAGTTAAGGTGTTGACATTAGTTGTGTGAGTCTGCTGACGTCAAGCTTCTGAGTCTCCCGGCAAATGCACCTCATTTTACAAACAAATGCAGATGTTTCTGTCCAAGTGGTGATGAGCACAGAGCTGGGCAGCGGTGCTGGTTCTGCTCTCCTCCTCCAGCCTACACTGGGAGGACTCCCCTGGAAAAGGCGTGCCTGGTGCCTTTGTATATTTCTCTGCAAAACCTCGAAAGCTTACAAATCTCTCATACTCGACAAAAATCTACATTCTTTTATTTTTTTTTTTCTTTCTAATGTTAAACTGTTCAGCTCCTGGGTTTCTCCTAGGATTTACTTAAGATGTGGTGATCGTAAGCCATGGGAAAGGGGGACAAGGCTGTACATGTGGTGAACCCTGCCCCCTGCCTAGAAGGGCAACACGTGCTCCAAGCTAAGTGCCCAGAGGTGCTGGCTGAGGGGTTAAGCAAAACAGACAAAGCAATGCCAAAGGCCTCTGCCTATGGCTCAGGTCATGATGCCAGGGTCCTGGGATCAAGCCCCATGTCCTGCTCCCTGCTCAGCGGGGAGCCTGCTTCTCCCTCTCCCTCTGCCTGCTGCTCCCCTGCCTGTGCTCCCTCTCTCTTTTTAGAGCGATTCTCTTAGAAGGAATCCTAACACTAAAATGGCAGTCCCAGGGGTTCCGATTTTTCCTATGTGAAGGGGAATCAGCTCTGTGGCTTCACATTCATCTTTTAAGAAAAAGAGGGACACTAGGGATGCCTGCATGTCTCAGTTGGTTAAGCGTCTGTCTTCGACTCATGTCAGGATCCCTGGGTCCTGGGATCAAGTCCCACATCGGACTCCCTACTCAGTGGGGTGTCTGCTTCTCCTTCTGACGCTCCCCACCCCTATGGTCCTCTCTTTCTCTCTCTCATTCTCTCTCAAATAAATAAATAAAAATCTTAAAAAAAAAAAAAGAAAGGAAAGAAAGAAAAAGAGGGATGCTAAAGACTCCCCACAGTTCTGATATTGATTCCTTCGCTGTCCCTCGAAGCTCATTTTGACCTTTTCTTCGATCCAGGGAAGCGCCAGTGAGGCCACGCTGATGGCCTTGCTGGCCGCTCGGACCAAGGTGGTGCGCCGTCTCCAGGCCGCCTCCCCGGAGCTGACGCAGGGCGCCATCATGGAGAAGCTAGTGGCCTACTCATCGGATCAGGTGAGGGGGTCAGTTGAGCATGTCGGTCCCAAAGTCCATTGAGCCTCTATGATCAGAATCTTTGTTTTGTGTCCAATCCGATCCAAACAAAACCATGCGACCTTCCCAACATTTCCACAGCAGCCGTGTTTGACATGGGTGTTTGGTGTTCTGTCAGTGTGGACAGGAGGTCATGCAGGTCCAAAGGGGGTTAACGCACCAGGGTCACGGGGGAGCGCCCGGAGGGCTTGGGATCCTGAGCCTCCTGTCGGCCATTGGGAGCCACAGTGAGATCCAGGCCCCAGGACAGAGCCAGGTAGGAGACAGCAGTGGTGGGAGCCCCAAGGCAGAGAGGGGCGCCCTCGTAAGAAGGTAAGAACTGGCCTTCCTGGAGTCCTCGAGACACAGTGGATCCACCATCCCACAATGGTGCCTGTCATTGGCTTCCTTTCTCCAGACACCAGGCACTGAGTGTGGCCCCGAAGCAACCCAGGCCTCGTGGTGAGAGGAGCCCCCCAGATAGGAACCAGGTTTGCGCACTCTTTTTCAGGGTGGGCTTTGCAAGCTCTCACTGTTTGCTCACTAAACTGAAAAGCCAGATTCCACAGGACCCAAGACAACAGCAGGAGTGAGGTGCAGGGGAGTGGCGGGGGCCTGCCGCACAGGGAGCTCTCTGCAAAGCGGGGGGCTCACGGCCCCGTGTATGGCGTGCACGCATGCAAGACTCTAACTGCGCTGCCTTCTTTCCAGGCGCACTCGTCGGTGGAAAGAGCCGGATTAATTGGAGGCGTGAAACTAAAACTGATCCCTTCGGATGGCCAGTTTGCCATGCGCGCTTCCGCCCTGCGGGAGGTCCTGGAGAGAGACAAGGCCGAGGGCCTGATCCCTTTCTTTGTAAGTTAACCAGGCATGTCGGGTATGGCCCCCTGGGAGTCTCCAAGCCCCGCCTGGGCCTCTCGGACAGGGCACTGAGTGCTTGTCCCAGGCTGTGTGGTACTTGTGTGGCCAGCTGCCTGCTCCTTGAGGGAGGCTGGAGCAACACTCCATTCATTTCTCCCTCCACCTAATCCCAGAGAGAGGGAAGCGGAGGGCTCAGCCCGGAGCATCCTAATAAGCCAAGAGGTCTTGTTTCTGCTCCTGTCAAAAGTGACATCCTGTGATCGCCCCTTGACACGCTGCCCGCCCACCCACCTCCCCGCTCCCCATGCCATGGTAGGATGCTCTGTCCTGAGGAGTGGAGGATGCACCCGTGCACCAAATTAAAAATAAAACCCAGAAGGCCTTGCCGCCTAGATCAGGATTCTGAGCAGACACTAAGACGCGTCGTCAGTAAGGGATGTGTTGCAAACAAGCAGCGACTCGCTATCGGTAAAATATCGAATTAGCCAAACAGCACCAGGTTTCTGCCCATCTGTGCACAGACAGGTCTCTTCCAGGGAGGGAAGAGATACTTGGTATTACAACTTAGAGCAGCTGGACATGGGAGTTGTCATCCTGGATGTGGCCATGGCCTGGGGCTGATGTGTCACATTCATGACAAGTAAGAATGACCTTGGCACTAGCCTCATGGTGTTTAGCCTGGCTGAGCCACACGCCAGACGTACCCAGCGGTGCTGAAAATACGTCGATGCCCAGGCCCTGCCCCAGCAACTTTCACAACTTTCACCAGAATTTCTGGGGAGGGAGCCAGGCGTTAGAAGCTTTTCACAGCAAGAGTGCCTAGGTGGCTCTGTTGGTTACCTGCCTGACTCTTTTTTTTTTTTTTTAAATATTTTATTTATTTATTTGAGAGAGAGAGCACAAGCAGGGGGAACAGCAGAAGGAGAGGAAAAGGGAGAGGGAGAAGCAGTCTTCCCACCGAGCAAAGAGCCTGCTGTGGGGCTCCCTGTGGGGCTCCATCCTAGGACCCTGAGATCATGACCTGAGCTGAAGGCAGACGCTCAACCATCTGAGCCACTCAGGTGCCCCATGAGCGTCTGACTCTTGATTTTGGCTAAGGTCATGATCTCAGGGTCCTGGGATCGAGCCTGGGTTGGGCTTCGCACTGGATGAGGGGTCTGCTTCAGATTCTCTCTCCCTCTGCCCAGCCCCCTTCTAAAATAAAAAATAAACCTTAAAAAGAAATGGGAGCTCTACATGGGAGCTCTACATGGCAACTTCAAGACGCTCATATTCCTCCTGAACCCTTCTCGGTATCCAAGTGTTTCCCAGCTGTTAGAGCAATCTAGGTTTGGTAGACTTTTACGTCTACTTACAGACTTTTATAGACTTTTATATTACTCCTGTCCACTGTTTTTTTTTTTTTTTTTTAATTTAAGGTTTAATCTTTGAGACAAACTTTTTTCCCTCCAAAAAAAATGGTTTCCTTCAGTTCAGATGAACTAGACCTCATTGAAAATCTAACTTGTGACTGGGGAGGGCATGGAGGGTATAATTTGATACAAAATTTGATCCTGATTTATGGAGTTGCCAGGGGAAGCAGGAGCATCGCCAAATAATCACCCTGTAGAAGGATCAAGAAGATTCAGATGTAGCTCATGGGAGAAGCTGATGGCCAAGGCAGGTGTCCGGTTGTGATCAAGGCTGGGCCAGAGTCACCTTAGTCACCCTGTCCTGCTTCTTTTCCCTGTGCTGCAGGACAGCCATGTTTATTGGTGCGTTTGTTTCTTGCCTCCTTCTTCCCACCAGACTGCAAGCTATGTGAAGGGAGCGATGTGTAATCAGCTCGTTATCCCAGCTCCTGGAACCTGCCCAACACTTAGCAGATGCTCAATAAGTATTTGTCAAATAAATAAAGATTTGGAAGGAAGACCGTTCTAGTTAGAAAGAAAGGCTACCTTTAAAATTCCCATGTACAATTTCAGGAGGGTTGAAAGGGTTCTGTTTAAACGAGATAAATATTTTTAAACCCGTACTGTCAATCTTCTAAGACTCATTAGACTACCCCGCCTAGGGAAAAAGAAATATATTAAAACCCGCTCTTGCAGATTTGAAGATCATATGAAATGATGGAAGGATTTCATTTCATAAAAACTTCAAAATTCATGGGACACCTGGGTGGCTGTGTCGGTTATGTGCCTGCCTTCGGCTCAGGTTGTGATCTCAGGGTCTTGGGGTTGAGTCCCACATCCGTCTCCTTGCTCAGCACGGAGTCTGCTACTCCCTCTGCCTACTGCTCCCCTGCTTGTGCTCTCGCCCTCTCTGTGTGTCAAATAAATAAATAAAATCTCTTAAAAACCCCCACAAAACTCATAAACAAAATAAAAAAGGAAAATGCTGGCAGGAAACAGAATATATAATATAAAGTAAATCTCAAAAAAAGGCTCACATTTCAATAAGCAAAAAGGCGACATCCCAGTGGGAAAACAGACAAAATACAAAAACTGTTAGTTCCCCATTCCATCCCAAGAAAGCGAGAACGCAAAATCAATTTCCATCTTCTAATAACCAAAGCTGTGAGGATCAGCTCTTGAGAGAGGCAAAGGATCATCTCAGCTATGGGTGTCGACATGCCCACGGGCTTCTTTTGTGTCTGGCGGGGTTTATTTCACATACTTTGAGGTTTTAGTAGTCAGTGGTGCAGGGATACATTGTTTCCTTTCCTATCTACAGGTCTCTTCTCATACTCATATTTCTCATACTTCTCATACTCATGTCTCTTGGGGGCAGCCAGTCATTTTTGCTGGGTGGCTGTTGTTTTTTCATTTGTTTCTAAATCCAACATGACATTTTTCTTGATTTTTCTTCATTTACCTAAGGGAAATTTTGATACATTTCAATGAGCATTTGCAATCTTACTATTTGTTTTCCATCTCGCCGGCCTCTCATATGATGGTTTTTCTAGGGTTTCTTAGACTACCAAATGTTTTATATTATTGTTTTATATGTTTATATGTTTTATATTATTCTGTTTTCTTCATTGTAGCTTACTAGCTTTATCTTATTATTATGCCTCCCCTCACCATTTATGCGGTTATTGTCATACATTTTAATTCTACATATATTTAAATCCTGTGAGACGTCATTATTCTATACAACTTATATTTACTTTCATAAATCTCATATTTCTTTTTCCATTGATCTTTCTTTCCTGCATTTTCTTATTTTCATCTGGGATCATTTCTTTTTCTGTCTGAAAAACTATCGTGAGCAGTTCACACTTTGGTAAGTTGTTTCTGTTTTTGTTTTTCTGAAAATGTCTTTACTTTGCCTTTGCTTTCGAATGGCATTTTTGCTGGGTCTAGAGTTTCAGGGTGGGTGGGTTTTTTCTTTTGGCAGAGGAAATACATAAGCCCATGGAACATGGGTTGTCAGCGTCACAGTGGCTTTTAGGCACATAGTGTGGCAATGTAGCTTTTTCCCTCTGGCTGCTTGTACCATTTGCTTTTAGTCTTTTTGTCTAGGCAGTTTTACTTGGAGGCAAATCGACTGTTTCTTTGTGCTGATTCTCACTGGGTTTCACAGAAATTCCATCACAGAACTTCCAGAATCTATGATTTGTCATCTCTTTGGGGAAATCCTCAGTTTGGGGACGTTCCTTTTTTTAAAGATATATTTATTTATTTGAAAGAGGCCATGTGTGTGCACACATGCAAGCAAGGGGAGGGGCAGCGGGAGAGAGAATCTCAAGCAGACTCCCACTAAGTGTGGCGCCTGATGACGGCCTCCATGTCGTGACCTGAGCCGAAATCAAGAGTCAGACACGTAACTGACTGAGCCCCCCAGGTGCCCCACTTTGGTGAATGGAGGGATGTAGGAGGTGGAGGTCATGAGGAGGAGGTCACAATGGGACCAGCACGAGGAAGATGGCTTTTTCCTGAGGGTAATTTGTGGTCAGGAAGGGAGTTTTAAATGGAAGAGGGACACAATCTGGTTTGCATTTTCCAACACCCTGCTGGCAACCAAGGGGCCCGGGTGGGGCTGTGAAGCCTGGCGCACAGAGCTCAGTGGTTAAGCATGACTCTGGGGGTCTGTCCACTATAACACAGGCCAAAAACCGAGTGACAGTCTTCTTCGTGCACCAGTTCAGCGTTACCCTATGAAAATAACAGGGCACACTTGAGTGCCATCACTGGGGGGGCGGAGTGGTTTGTGGATGTCCTTCTCACCGCTTTCTTGTTGATCCTTCAGCCGTGACCAGTGGTCGTTAGCAATTAACCACCAACATTGGCAGGGATCGTGACTTACCGTAGAACATTCCTTACCTGAAAAAATGGAGTTCCATTGAAATCAGGCTTGACCCACAGGAGCGTCTTTGGGAGGTAAAAGCTATTCGTTGCATGTGGCAGAAAATCACGATTAATGTTAATAATCACTGGCAGATGGTGAGTGTGGCCGACGGGAGCGCGGGAGGCAAGACAAGAAGCAGGAAGTGAAACAGTCTGGCGATTGGTGGAGGATGATGATGGCAATGGGTATGGAAAGAAGGGACTGAGTTAAGAGGCATTCACGACAGAACTGATGGCCAACAAACCAGGCAGTGAGGGCGGAGCTCAGGAGCACTTCCTGAACTCTGATGGTCCCCCGTTCCCCGCCCCCCCCCGCCCTGAGCTCGGAGATCCAGAAAGCCCAGAAACAGGAGCAGCAAGGCCTGGGAGAGAGACAGTGCTGAGCTCATTCTTGCAGGAGATGAAGGTTTGCATGTCTCAATAGGGATGCCCCAGGACAGCTGAGTTCACTGGGAGGGGAGGTCTGATCCAGACACAGGTGTGGGTCCCATCTGAGTTTGGGTGGTCCTGATATCGCTAGGAAGGCACAGGCAGCCCCCCATGGACTGGTTGGGAGTCTGGGGAAGAGACCCCAGGAGAGAACACCAACAGATGAAGTGTGTGGGGAGAGAGGAAGCGGAGGGGTGGTATAGGAGCCACACCAGAAAGCTGGGGCCACGCAGCCAGTAGGGACGTGTCCTGAAGGCTGGATGCCTTGTGTGTTTTGCTAAGGGGAGGCAATTTGAGACTTCCGTAAGATTTTCTGGAGTGGCCAGGGGTGGGTGGAATTCGGATTCCACTGGGCTCCCGTTGCAATGAGGAAGGTGGGCATGGATTCATCTGTAGGTGGGATAGGGGAGGAGAGGGCAGTCATGCTGGCTGTGAAGAAATGAGCCGAAGTGTGTCCACGGGCTCAGTAAAGACGCACAGGTGCAAGTGCTGCAGAGAAGACCCCCTCACCATCAGGGGGAACAAACCACAGTTTGGTCTGGGAAGACGGCACCCAATGGACATGCCGCTATTGGAATGTTGCCCTAGAGGCCAAGATTGCAACAAATGTTTGAGGGCACGTGCAGCGTTCTGACAGAAGCCCACAGGCATGGGCCAGTCCCGTGTGTCAGAGCCCAGGGAAGGCTGAGAGTTCATGCACATGTGTGCACTGGCCCTTGAACCTGTGAGGACGTGGTCTCTTTCTTCATGGGTTGGTTCCTGGTGGGAAGACATGGGTTTCCCGGTCTTTGCACTATTCGGTGAGCACTGTGCACACACATGGGGCAGAGGGTGTGATTAGCATTCTGCAGGATCCGTGAAGGCTTTGGCTAAGGGATAATGCGTAAGCTGTGTCCCAGAGGAGACACAGGCAGCGCTCATGGGCTCAGAGACTTTCTGGTTGAAGAACAGAGTACGACAGAGGTACAGAGACAGGAGAGGTCACAGGAGGTTCAAGGACATGCAATGGTTGTTTTTTTTTTTTTTTTTTTTACCTTACATGGGTCCCTCAGCCAGAGTCCTCTGAAGCCAGAGAGAGAAGCCAGGCCATACCTAGGAGGGCAGCAGCTTGAACTTGGACATACTTTCTACCTGCTCAGTTGAAACTATGTATCTAGTGGTTATAGTTCTGCATAACACCTACATGCCTAATTCTGAGATGTGAACCCATAGCCTCCATTATCCTCATAAAGGAGTTGCAGGCATCTCAAAACTCCAGACCCTCTGCAGAAAGTAAAGGACCCCTTTGCCACAAGTTGGAACCAGGAAACATGAATCTCGGCCCCTCCCCAGACTTGCATGGGGTTGTAACAGTCCCCCTCTCTTCCCTGCGGTGGCTTGCTGGCCCGAGAGCCAACCTAATAAGCTCAGGCCACAGACAGAGGGCAGTGCCTGAGAGGTGCTCATCAGAGCTGTGGCAAGGAAGGCAGGAGGGGCAGCTCTGCCTCCAGAAGGGGAGGAAGGGGACGTGAGTCTGGACAGCAGATGCGCCACAGGCTCTCAGGGACAGGTCACTGGCACCTTCCCCCGCTCCCTCTCCCTGCACAAATGTGATTAGGGCCCTGCAGCGCCGCCCAAATCAGGTTAGTGTCGGCAAGCGGAGCCGGGGTGATCAGACCCTGCAGCGAGCAGGTGCTGGACTTGAAAGCGGCTTGTGAGAATTAGAACAAGCTGGTTGCAGCCATCTAGAATGCAGCTTACAGGGCCCGCTGCCCCACCAGCCGGGCACGTCCTTGCTGCCAGTCCGGTCCCACCGCCTGCCCATGCACTGGGTCAACCAGCAGGGCCGCCAGCCCGGCCCAGGGCCCTGGGTTCTTTCTTCAACTGGCAAGACAAGAGTTCATCACACTGGGGTTCACATGATGGTCTGCCCCCTGCCCCCGCCTCTCGTGTCTCCTTGACCCATCTGCAGGGTCTCACCCAGGTCAGCTGCAAAGTCTGGATCATAAACGTATCTCCAAGGGCTGTTGGGGTGGCTGAACAGAGTCTGCGAAGCCCCAGGCTAGGCACGGCCGGTGCTCAGAACACATCTCCACTGAGCTGCGCCCAGGATGACACAGGCAGGACTTTTGTTTTTACAGAAATGCTCCATGCTCGGTAGGCAAACATTGAGAGTGTATTTTTATGTTATGAGCTCCAAAAAGCTCATCCTAAGAGACAAGCCTTTTAATATTTGGCAAACATCATTGTAGACACTCTCCCGTGCACACATCCATAGGTAGAAGATAATTTTAACAAGGGATATTTAATATATGTGTCGTCTTTAAAACATAAGTTATTGCCTTTATTTCTATGAGAACTGGAGGAAAATCAGAGGGATTTGAAGAAATTGCTGAATAAAAGGTCATTCCCAAGAAGTTCTTAAAATGGACATAATAAATTAAAAGCCAATATTAAGATGGTTGAGTTATTCTGTAGGTTTTTTTATTTATATCCTTTTTATGCTATTCTTCTAATGAAATAGGCAAAGCATCAGGAAGAAATTGCAAATACCAGAGAGAAATCGCATACTCTCTTGGAGTCCTACTAAGTGAGTCATCTTGTCGGAGTGAAGCAACGTGGAGGTTGCTGAGGCTGACGATGGGGAGGCGTGCAGCGGTGGGGGCCGGGGCGGAGAGCGTCGGGGACGCCGAGGTCTGGAGCATCTGGACCCGGTGGGACCTTGCAGGCTGGGCATTTGTGCTGTACGTGGGAAAACGGGAGCCCAGCTAGCTGCTGGCGTGACAGGCTGCAGCCCAGGGGTTTAAGCGCTGTGTGACGGCAGTGTGTGTGTATTCATCACCATTTCTGTTTCCTGAATCTCTGTTTTCTGTATGGGTGACATCTTGGCGGCCTCACTGACCCTGGAGGGACCGCTCCTCCCAGGACCAGACAATTCCTAGAGATGATAAAGGACCGTCTTTCCCCAAACCAGCCAATCCAGTGTCCACACCCCAAACCTCCTCCACCATGGGGCTCCTACACTCCAAGCAAATGGCTCCTGCCTTCCTCACCCAGAGCCAGGGGCACTAGGGACAGTCCCCGTGCATCCCAAAGCCCATTGCAATTATTCCAACCAGCGAACCTTCATCCTGCTCGCCCTGCCTCACCTGCTGCTTCCCCTGGAAGCCCCAAGAAAGCCTCTGGGCCTGGCTGCCCCCTCTCCCTCCACCTCCTGACTCATCCTGATGCTTCCTCGTGTGGCCCCCGTGTGACACAGCAGGTCCCCTCCTCTCCCAGGGGCCATAAATCAAGCTGTCTTTGTAATGGCAGCAAGTACCCAATCTGGTGACTTTGCTGTACCTGAATAACCGGAAAAAAAAAAAAAAACACACAACTAACTAAATAAATAAAAATGTAAAAAAATTAAAAATGGTAAAAATAATGGCAAAATATAGTAAAAAAATAGTAACCGAATAAAATGTCAACAAAATAGTAAAAGATAATAAAAATAGTAAACAATAAAATAGAAAAAACTAAAAAGTAAAAAAAAAAATAGTAAAAAAACCCCTAAAAAAGTAATTTCAAGTACTCTGCTTCTGTTCCCTGGGGACCCAACTTCCCTGGTCACACCCCATTGCTGCAAGGGTTCCTGCCAGAGTCTGGCCAGGATCTGCTTTAGAATGACTCCCTGACACGGGGCAGGGGACAGCTCTGGTCTCTAGGCAGCTGCTTTCCGGCCCGGGTGACCGTGTGAGCAGAGAGCCAGGCTTGTCAGCTGAGCCCTCCACAGGGCAGGCACGATGTCGCCCTGGTGAGAGCTCTGACTTTGTCTGAGAGGCACCCTGGGGTCTCAGGGAAAACGCAGGTGGTCCTCCCTCCAGGCTCTAGACCGCATGGGTCCCTGACCTCTTCCTCTTCATCTTTATTCTCAGGGCTCTGAGCACTGCTGGGGTCCTCGTGGAGGAGGAAAGTTCTTGTCACGCTCTTGTCACGCTCTTGTCACGTTGAGGGAGAAATATCATCACCCAAGGGCAGTGGCGTCATAACTCAGTTGGGCTCCTCAGTTTATAAACATAACACGCTTTCGGGTCACCTGGAGAGAGTCTGAATTCAGCAAATGGGTCTCAGCACCCAAGTGCACATTCCTAGCGACACGACGTGCAGCTTGGTTTCAGCAGCTTCGCGGGTCCAGGGAGGGGGCAGCCTCGTGTGTGGGTGCCTGTGTTATCACTGCGCTTCGAGCACCAGCAGGCCTGGTTGTGTGACCAAGTGTGCTCAACGCTGTCTGGAAACGTGCCTTTTAAACACTGTTTCCCGTGTCCCTAGGACTTTCTCATGAGTCTACTTGGAGCAGATCTCCATCTCCGGAGGACTGAAGTTCCCTGGGGAGCTGTGCTGAGGGCAGGGAAGGGCAGTAGATGAGAGCTGGGGAGCAGGACTCCTGGTCAAAGTCCTGGGGGCTCGGAGCTGCCCCCAAGGCTTTCCAGGAGTGACATGTCCTAGCGGGGGGCGGGGGATTCTGCTGTGAACTATGGATGCACACACAAAGGAGAGCTCCACACCTCCTTTGCACAGAAGCAAGGATATGGTGTGACTGTAGTTAGCATATATGCATCTGTCAGTAAATCCCAGCTGGGAGATGCCATCCAGGGGTCAAGGGCATCCTCCCTGCCCCGTCGGCACATGGGGAGTCAGTCTTGCACATGGGCTATTTCCAACCTCACAGCCTGGTGCCCTGTGGGCAGATGGTTCTCCCGACCTGTCGTAAAGCTGCCATGCAGAGACGGCCAGGTTCAGGTCTCCGGCCAGTGGACGCTGATCAAGCACCAGCTCCAAGGCTCTGGGCCCATCCGGGGGCAGCTGTAATGCTTGCTTACGTTACAACAGTGACCAAAACATGGTGGCCTAACAGGGGTCTGCTTTTTACTCCCCAGCTGGTGGCTACGTTGGGGACCACGTCCTGCTGCTCATTTGACAATCTCCTAGAAGTGGGTCCTATCTGTAAGTATCTGATCGGATGTTCTTCTGGAAAATGTTCTTGATATATGAAGACTTTAGTGGACCTTCTTCCTTGGGCTCCCCTTCTTCACACTACTAACAACAGGATTCAGGGTCATATTATAATATCATAATAGACTTAGATAGGATAAAGCATAATGTAATGGGATGTTCATATAATAGTAACTTCACATTCCACTGCTTTGCTAGATGCGTCCTCTATTTGCAATGGCATAAGTCTCATTAGCTTGAAATCCACAAACCCAGAAATGCGGCCTAATTGCACCACCGCTGAGCTTGCCCGAGCCAACACGCTATCGGTAAGAAGCAGCTCTTGCGTGCCATGCAGCGTGGCCACACTCCCCTCCCTCCCTCACGGCACACGGGTAGGGTAGCCTTCTGGGGGGATGCAAAGTCAGAGAATCCCCAAGGGGAACGTGAGTAAGGACTGTGCTTCTGAAGTTGCCACCTCAGCCCACAGCTCTGATACCCACTGGGTCCGGGAAGGGTTTCTATGACAGAGACCTTCTCTTGGGCAGGGACATGGCTTCATGACCCCCTGCCCCTGTCCTTGGGGCATAGGGCACCCGCTGCCCCAGGACCACAGGGCTGGTCATCAGGGTGCTCTGGGGTCCCATGGAGGTTGTTCAGGCCCCAGACCGCATCCCTGTGGCTTGTGCTAGACAGCACACCACCCATGGGCAGCGGCGCCCCCCAGCCCCGTGTGCGTCACCCCCATCTCTCCTAATGGGGATCCACCTGTGCCCATGCTCGGGCAGCAGGGTGGGGCTCAGCTTGGTCACAGCACACCCCGCAGCGGTCCAGCCCGGCCCCTTCAAGCTGCGGGCCCTCCTGTTCTAAGCTTCGCGTCCCTACCTTAAGGCAAAATAGTTGGATTTCAGTCCTTTCCTCGCAGGGCTCTTAAGAAGGTGAGTTCAGGCACAGAAATCGTGGAGTCCCAGGGTGGAGGCAGGCGTGCCAGGGTCCGGCCGTGCCATGCCCAGGGGCTGTGGGTGTGGATGTGCCTATTCACACCGGTTTCCCTGCAGCACGTGTGGCCGGCGACTGATGGCGGTGAGAGGAGCTGGCTGAGGGCAGTGATACAGAGCCCGAGGCTGGGATGAGGGACACAGCGGGCAGCTCAGGCCGGCGGTTTGCCCACCGCAAACACTGGTGTGCCCAGCCAAGCTGCTGGGCGCCCCTTTGACTCCGATGTCAGGCTGGGAACTGGAAGTCCTTGACGGGGACTGGCTGATGTCACGTCCCGGGCTCTCAGATTTACAGGGCGCAGCTCATCGGCAGGGCAGAGCCCAGGTTGTCCAGCCAGCGGATGGGCCAGGGGAGGCAGTCGGTGTTCCCAGAGCTCCAGGGAGTGGGTGAGCCAGCCCAGGCTGTCCCGCGTCCTGGAGCTCCCTCTGCTCCCCAGATCCCGGAGCCGTGGGAATAGTGAGCTCCGTGATGGTCACCAAATACACAACATTCACACAGGGCTGCTCTGGGATTCCGAGAGGACTCTGTTCTCCGTTATGGTTGGAATAAACTGTTAAAACGATACGGTCAGTTTTTCATCCACCATGATTTGACAAAGACGGTATATGCCAGAAGACCGTTTTCTCCAGACTGCTGCTTCAGGAAAGACACTTTTTTTCTTGGATCTTTTTAAAATGACTTGCCAGAGAGAGACTTGGTCTCACTTGGTCCACTTGGCTGAATCAGTGGAGGCTTCCAGCCGGTTTTCTTGGAGAGAGGATGAAATGCAGAAAGCAGGTAGCTGAAGGCAACAGGAGGGAGGCGCGACAGTGGGGAGTGGAGGACGGGGTCCCGGGGATTGCAGAAGGGGAGCAGGGTGCACAGGGCAGCCAAAGCCCCACCCAGGGGCACTGGGGTGGTGGGGGGTTGTCCCTCACGACGCAGAAGAATAGAGGGACCCCAGTCCCTCAAAGACTGCCCTTACTTCCAACACCTTCCCAAACCACCCTCAGGTTCAATAATCTTCCAGAAAGACTTACAGAGCTCCTTGAAATCACCTAGGTGTGGTGTATTGTAGGGAGCAGAGTCATGGGGCAGAATGCAGGAAGGCACCAAACTCTCGTCTTCTCCCTTGAGGTTGTGCACAGCTAGGTCCCCTCCCAATTATGGTGACAACACACAGAGAGTGGGAGCCTCCCGTCCCCTGCTACAGAAGCTCACCAAGCCTGTAGCCCAGAGTTCAACTGGAGTTGTCACATGCTCCTCACCTGGCTGACCTGTAGTCTCCAGCTCCTCAGGGGAGGTGCAGCTAATACCTTCCATCCCTACCTCCTGCAGAAGTCCAAGCAAATATGGCCCAAAACTACCATCATATATCCTGTTAATGTACCTTCTGGGGGCCAAAGATCCAGACAGAAAAGGATTCCTATGAGACAGAGCACTCCAAGGACTTGAGGTCACCTCCCTGGAGCCAAGGGCAAAGGTCAGAGCTCTTCTGGAGTGAAGTTATGAACCCACAGCTCACCTTCCCCTGGTGCATCTCATTCCCTTCCCTCCTGAGCAACCCCATCCCTGTCTTTCCTTCCCGTTGCCCCTCTCCGGGTTTCCCACACGTTCCAGGGTGGGTTGTGGTTTTTGCTCTTAGCAAGCATTCCTCTCACAAGGATGATGGCTGAGGGAGGAAAAGAGAGCCCTGTCTGCTGCTTCTGGAACCTGTTTCCCTTCCTCCTGCCTTCATGGCCCATGTCCTTCCTGACTCGTCTGCCTGTTCAGGCCCCAGGGTCCTGCACTGCCTCACCCCTGCCCTAGACAGTTCTAAACCGGACAGAGACATCAGAGTGTCAAACTCCACGCATGTGCCTTGAACAGAAAAGGAAGTGCCCTGACCGGCGGTCCGAGGGTGGCCCCATGGCCCCATGGAGAGCACAGCCTGGATCTGCTGCTGCTGCCTGTCCTTGGAGAGCCCCTGAGGTTTCTGTGATGCACAGAACCCTTGGCCCTGAGCAGGAGAGCCCTCCAGCAGGAGGAACACGGGCTGTGGCCAGTGTGGGTGAGCTGCTGTCTCTAAGCAGAAATCCCACATCATCAGGAGGCTCCGTGCTCTGCCTGGCCCTTGGCCACCTCCGCCCTGAGATGCCCACACACACCCTACACGCCTCTGCCCACAAAACAGGCTTCGGGGTGCTCACACGTCAACCACATCGTGACCTTCCGAGGCCATATCGAGTGTGTGGGAAAGGCATCTGGTCTGGATCTCTCCCATCAGAAGCTCAAAGAGAATCCAAGCTTCAAAACGCCTCTTAGAGCTTTCATCAGCAGGGCTCAGAACGACTCTCCACTCCTCACGGCATCGTGCAGGGTTAGCGAGCGTCACCCACGGAATGGTGAACCTTGCATCCGTCCGCCGTCACACATGCACATTCTGAGGGCTGAGTGAACCCTCCAGGCGCTGCCCTGGCCCTGTTCGGGCAGGACAGGACACCTGCTCCCCATCAGAAGGCCCCCAACATTCCACAGTTATGGATTTCATGACGGGCTTTAAGTGCCCAGCACACAGCAGGGACCCAACACAGCGCTCGCGTGTATGTGTCACCAGCCTCGGGGCTGGCATCATGAGAGGAGGCTGCAGGTGTCATCTGGTCTCTCCCCGAGGTCCCAGGTGCTATGTTTGTGTCCGCTTGCCTGCGAGGGAGAATGAGCTTGAAGGGGCATACGGCCGTACAGCTGCAGGATGGCTGGAGGCAGGGGTCGAACCCAGAGAGTCTCAGTCGAGGGAGCTCATTTAATCAGACCCTCTTGCCTGCGAGGAAGACGTGGTCCCTTCCTGCTAGAGGATTCTGGCAAGGCTGGAAAACACAAATCATGTTCACGAAGGAGCCTGGGATGATTGCAGGTAGCAGAGAACCAAGAAATATGCTTTGTGTCGAGATGGACACAGTGTGCGGGGTGCGGATAGAGGTCGCTGGGGCTGTGCACCCCGCCATTCCCCAAGGAGCTTGTGGGATGGGTTAGCCAGGAAGATTGGAGGAAATTCCAGGTGGGTGAGATGGGAGAAGGCCGAGAAAGGGGTGTAACTGGAGTGAGTTTGTGTGAGGGGCCCCGAGGGATCGCCATGAGCATCAACCTTCACGTCAAGCAGGAAGGCTGATCCCAGTTTCCTCATTTTCTACGCCATCCCTGAGCACCTGCTCTCTGCTAGTGCCGTCTGGGGACCTCTGTCCTCAGCTTCCTTGTCTTAGACCCCGGGGAGCCTGTTAGGGCCCAGAACCGGGCCAGCAAATGCATTGATGGACTGTATACAGTAAGAGCCCTGGCTGGGCTGGGGTGGTCCTCAGGCCCCCGTGGGCAGGGCATCCCCTGGGGAGCTCACCAGTCACCTCTGGCTTTCAGGTAATGAGGAGAACATGTGGCTGCACATCGATGCTGCCTACGCGGGCAGCTCCTTCATCTGCCCTGAGTTCCGGCATCTTCTGAATGGAGTAGAGGTGGGTGTGCTCTTTATCTTTAATAAGATCATTTAAAAAATTATTTTTAAGATGTATTTATTTATTTATTGTAGTGGGGAAGGGCAGAGGCAGAGGGAGAGAGAATCCACAAGCAGACTCTGTGCTGAATGTGGGGTCTGATGGGGCTGGATCTCACTGCCCTGGGATCATGATCCGAGCCCAAAACCAAGATTCAGCCGCATAACCCCCTGAGTCACCCAGGCACCCCTCTCTTTACTAGGGTCCCTCTTTGAAAGTGTCACGTTATCAGTGACTTCTCCTTACAAGGCTGTGACACACCATTCGTTTTAGCAACTTACTTCCAATCACATTCTGTGATTATCAGAAATCAGATTTCCTTATAAGGGGGGTTGAGAATCTGCCGAGCCAGACGACTGACCTTCTGGAAATTATACCTGACATTGGGCACTCTTTCTCCCTCTGCACAAATTCTGGACAGGCGTCTCACAGTAGGATACATTTTAGCTTCTGCAACTGTGGGGAAATATTTAGGAAGAAAATAAAATCTTAATGCCTTTCAGCTCAAGAGGTCAGGGATAAAAGCAACCTGCAATTTTCTTCGATCTCGTTCAGGATGACAGTGTGGTCTGACCAGGCCCCTGAGCATGGTTTATTAGTTTAACAGATATTGAATGAGCAGCCAGAGATGCATTTAAACGCCCTACACCGCTTTCAGAATTTGGAAACCGTGGCCTGTGATGCCCACGGAAACACCTGCTGCTTTTGAGAAATAGTCATCGAAACTATTGACCCAATACTCTGCTTCTCCATGGGGCTGCCAGGGTAGATGCAGAGAGATGACATTATGGGGGGGCCCTGACGTGCCAGTTCAGGCTCAAGCAGGTTGTTCCTCCAGCCAGGAACTCCACTGCAGACACAATAAAGGGTCCAGAGAGACAGATTTGCGGGGAGACCAAGGCAAGAAGACAGTGAGAGGAGCCTCGGTTCTGGCTTTATGCTCATAGGCAAGGGTTTCATGAGACCCCGGCCACACCCCATGCAGGGACTAAGGGCGCGATCCTTGGCATGAAGCGACTGTTTGGACGCCAGCTTTACCCGGGGACTAGCCGTGTCCCTGTGGGGAGGTTAGTGGCGTCTGTACATTTTGGAAAGTGGATTTAGTAATGATCTTTCCTTGGAGGGGTTGCCGTAAGTACCCAGAGTTAATCATGCTTAAAGTGCTTAAAAACAACGTCAGGCCCCCTGCCTGAGTTGGATCCTTTTATTATCTTTCACCACGGCTGCCGAGCCTGTCCCTGAGAACCTCTCTTCGCTCTCCTGTCTTGCTGCCAATTAATTTTCTAATTGCTCATGTGGATCCTCATCATGTCTCAACACCAGACAAGTGAGTGTAGTGTACAGAACACGAATATTCGCCTCTCGGGGAAGAACACCCGCCCTCCCCCGTTGCTGATGAATGAAACAGCATTCTGTCCGTGTCCCTGGATGTCTGAATCCTCCCTCACTCGCTGATTACTTATGGATCCCCAAACATGCTCCAGACCTCAGCTCAAGGCTGGGGAGAGGCTGCTAAGTGCGGCTTCCAAAGGCGCCAGTCAGCAGGAGGCAGGGGGCTGTGGTGGCGTGTGAGAAGTTCAGCTGAGCTTCTCACTCATCACTCACTCACTCACTCACGGACACCCTGCGCCCTGCAGCTCATTGCCGGGAGCTGGGTTTGTGGGTGTTATGAAACGTTAATCTCTATACCATCTGAATAAGTCCTATTACCGAAGGGATGCTCCTGACTGGGAAGGTTTGTCCCAGCACCTCAGGGACGGAGGGCAAAGCCTTCAGCAGGGATCTGTGAGCCTGCCCCCAGCATCTGGTCTGTCCAAGCATCAGGTTAAGGATTGTGCAATCTTTTCCCACCACTGCTCTCCTCCTTCCTGTGATCCCAGGACCTGGGATCAGCTTTCACGAGGGGTGGGGTGACGAACCGTCATGCCCACCGCAGCGCCGGGCACTGGAGCACGATGATATCAGCAGCAGACGGGATTTTCATGCCCGGCGCTGAGTCATTTCCGTGCCTCCCGCATTGTTCCTTGTGGGGCGAGGGCCTCGCTGCTCAGTGGGGAAGATAAGGCGGCTGCAATTTCCTGCCGCGTCCCCAGCCCGGAGATAAGAACGCCTCTCTCTGCCAGCAGGATGGGCACACAGCGCTTGGGTCATGAAGGAGGATTAAACAGACCAGCCCCCCGCCCCGTCCCAGGGAGCTAATAAAATTCTCGGCAAACAAAGCTCTTCTTTCACATTTTGTCTCCGTTTATCGACAAATGAAACGCATTGTCATTTCCCGTCTCCTTCTCAATGTCGCTTTTATTGAAACATGGAAGGAAATGAATCTGCTCCCCGAGAACGGGTTGACGCGCGAGGTCGCGGTCAGCCGAGCAGATGTCTCCCTGGTGGCGGGGGGCTCCCATCCTGGGCTGCACCCGTGGGCCTCCAGCTAGCCTCCGCCCCAGCTCAGCATCCCAAGGATAAAGCTGGGCATGCATTTTGAAGAATGCGAGATAGCACGATTTAGGATAGCGCCGTGAAAATGCCCAGTGCCCTCCTCAGATGGTCTCTGTTGTTGAAATCTGATTTTCTGCTTGGAAATAGGGCAGCCCCGAAAATCAATGAGCCAATGCCTGTTGTTGGCAGTTGCTACACATTGTCTTCCAGGAATTATCTTCCATTACTGATAGGCGTGCAATGAACTTGGATATTATCTTTAAAAATAAAGAAGGAAATATTTAGGTATGTGGGAAGATGTGTTGATGACAGCATTAGCATTAGTAAAAGAACCAGCCAATTAAATAAAAATTGGGGAGATCCCAGTTTTAGGTATGACATTTTCACCCTCCCTTGGCTTAGGATGAAACGTGTGTTCTGAGAACTTTGCCAGTTCGTGAGTTTCGAGGAAGGGGCAGGCAGAAAGTATTTTGTAGGCCAGATCAATTTCCTACATGATACCTATGGATTCAAATTAGGATTATTCCAAAGAGTCTAGTAGTTTGAAAGGTAGATACATGTTATATGACTCAGACTCTGCAAACTTGAGAGTGTACGACCTGAAATATGGATGACCTCTCATTTCACGAGGCAAGGTAGAACTGGGAATTTTCCCAATTAAAAATGAGTAGGGACTCATGTGGCTTCAGAGCACCCCCAGCCCCATGAGCTGTGTCACTCTTGCTGCTGGGAACGGGTGTCTCCTCATGGGGAGAACAGCAGCCCTCCTTGTTTTCTCTTGGGGTCGCCCTTGGGTTGGGTGTTGGGGCTCTGTCTGTTTTGAATTATCCAAGGTCCTCAAAATACATCCTCTTGCTTCAAACGTGATAGCCCTATACCAAGTCAGGATTAACACAGAATCAAAAGGGAGTGATAACGGGAAGGTTCGAGATTAGCGCATTCCAGTCCCTCATTTATAAATTCTCATAGACTCATCCCACTGAGGGCCCTCAGCCAGACAGTGGGGACACTAAGGCCAGAATCTGGGACTCTAAGTCCACAGCCTGTGCTCTTTTCATAGTAAAAAGAATGAAATTCTTCAGTTTCCTCTTCAGATGAACTTTCTGGACGTCTCCTGGGTGCCTGGCGTTGCATCCCAAGGACGGCCAGTGGGCCAGATGGCCTTCGTGCTCAACATCTGTGGGGTGACCCTCTGTAGGCTCCTCCAGCCCAAGTTAGCAGGTCCCACTCCTCCCCAAAGCAGCGAGCCTGGTCACCGCTACCCCATGCTCGTTTTCACATTGCATCCTGACGACTGCTCTCTGGCAGATGATCCCCCCTTCACCACGAGTTGCTGGGAGTCAGGAGCCATCACTGTGGTCCCGGGACCACCACCCGACTGGCTTACCACCTATAAATCTTAATAACCACACATCAGCAACAGTCCCGGCACAGCCTTCGAACCAGAGTGTGTATTCCTTGTCAGGACCTGGGCCGAGGGGTTCGTGGCTGTGATGATACCACGATTTCTCCATAAAGCAGCCATTCCCATTCTGGCCCACACGGAGTAAGCTGTTGAGTTGAGATCAAACCCTCCTTGCTTTGTGCTTCAGCCCAGAATCATTCTGTTTTCAGCTCCGTGCATTCATGAGCTGTGATGTGTTTTTCCTCTTAAAAATGAGTACAGAGCGGTGCAGAGAGGCCAGGTGGCCACCCAGGCCAGTTCTGGAGCCCAGACCTTCCCAGCTGCCCTTGCGTCCGCAAGCCCCACGGCCTCAGTGACTTCCCCTCCGCATGGCCTTACACTCGTGAAACAAAATGGTCAATCACTGGGTGTGGAGTCTTGTTTTGTAACTAGACATTCATAACCAAAACGTCTTCTTGTCATTACTATTCCTTGGCAGTTTGCAGATTCATTTAACTTCAATCCTCACAAATGGCTGTTGGTGAATTTCGACTGCTCTGCAATGTGGTGAGTCTCCCCGTTGGCTAGATGCCCATGACCTTGTGCCCCCTGCGCTTGACAAGAGTGGCTTTTTGGGGGAGGAGCCCGGGAGTGGGGATGACATCACTGGAGGAAGGCGTACCTCCCTTGTGCCCTGCTTGCCTCCCTTCTGATCCATGGCCGTGATTCTTGCTAAATCTTGCCCTGTTGGAAAGCTGTTGACCAGATCACAGGATTGCAACACGGCAGCCATGTAACAAAGGCCCCTCAAGGAAGCTCGGTAGCTGGTTCTAGCTAGCGTTAACAAAAAGAACGCAAGGAAATCGCAGGGCATATTTCTAAGTCGGTGGCTTCTGTGTTTTCATTCTTAGATGCTGAACGACTCTAAGCCTCGGGGCTTAATAGCCTTTGCCCAGGCAGATTAAGAGTATTCCTGTTTCCCATGAAGTTCCTGAAAATTGTTAATAGCAGATCTGTAACCATGTTGGTTGTATATAGAGCCAGAAAAAGAATTCAGAAACTTCAGTGGATGATATTTCCATCGTGTAGATGATGTTCAAAGAAACAGAGGTCACTGGGAGTGGTGTGGGGAGAGTGGAAGCGGGTTCGGCTACGTTCATTATGGGAGGAAGAAGGTTCATCAACCTTTAGATTGCAGACGGGGTGCTTTGCACGAATTTTGTGTAAAATCATTCACGTGTAATTGAGTGAATGGTTTTCACTTTGGCGGGATGAAGAAAGCAGTTCTCACCCACCCCACCCAAGGTCTGTTCTTCCTGTTTACTGAGTGATCGGGCTTTTTTTTTGACTATTTCACCCAAAGATAAAATCACATTTTCAGTGCTTTACTAAAAAAAAAAGTTCAAATCCATTCCTTTTTTTTTTTTTTTTTTTGGTCAGCCTTTGACCCAAACTTTGATATGTGCTTTTAAAGCCCGTGTGGGTATGAGCATTGCAGACGTAGCTCTGTATAAAACACGAGTAAGGATCTCTACAAGCTATACAGTCTGTGCACGTCCGTGTTCCTTTGTATTCTCAGGGCTGCGTTGGTCTATTTTATTGAATGTGGAACAGTTGAAGAATAGCATGTGCAGTGTGTCAGAAGCCCCTTTTTTTGAGCTTTAATTGGGACTGAAATGTAATTCTGATCTGCTGGTATATTTGGTCAGATTGTGGGTCCTGGACACGGAGCTGGCACAGAGCCAGAAGGGGCCGTGCTGCCTCTGTTTTGGGGAGGGGTGGTGGCCTCAGCATGAGCAGACCGGTGTGGTGTCCTTAGCGGCCAGCAAGGTGTCAGACCAAGAAAGTCACACAAACAGCCTGGAGGGTTGTCGGGGGTGAAGCGATGGGGACCAGGAGGGCTGCTGGGTGGTGCTGGCCAGAGGGGCTTGTGGTTCACCCAGACATTTCACTCCTTACCTGGGCAAAATAATCATTTCAGGTGTAGATGTTTAAGGGAGGTCTGGGGGGCTCAGTCGGTTAAGCGTCTTG
This sequence comes from Mustela nivalis, assembly GCF_964662115.1. NCBI lineage: Eukaryota > Metazoa > Chordata > Mammalia > Carnivora > Mustelidae > Mustela > Mustela nivalis. Next base: position 94,197,814 of record NC_139031.1, on the reverse strand, counting down.
ACTCTTGATCTTATCACAGGCCTTGATCTCAGGGTCAAGCATTTGGGGACATGATCTGTGATCAGACGTTGATCTGTGATAAGGATAAATACAAAAATGTGGCCTCCCGTCCTTGGGTCCAAAAAGCTAGTATATCAATTAAGAACGAGAGAGGACGGTTGTGTCCATGGCGTGGGGGAGAAGGGTCTGAGCCCGTCACGGGGTGGTGTGACCAAAGCTGCTGTGAGGTGACCTGTGGGAGAGACCCGCAGGGAGCGCAGGGGTGAGGCCATGTCACCAGAAGAAGGACAGAGGCGAGGCTTATTGTCTGTCAAATAAAATTACACATTAAATGTCAGGGTGAACTCTGGTATTTGCAATTTTGCCCCAGAGAAGGGCAGTCAGTAGGTGGTCCAAGGAGAAGACAGGAGTCAGTGCTTGAGAAACTCTCTGCCTCCCCCCTGCGGATCTGAGAGCCTGAAGGCATGCCTCACGGTTCGAATTGTGAGAGAGGATGTGCTTTCTGGGTCCTGAGCGGCTGGGGTCCTGGACAGAACAGTTGTCAAGGATTTCAAGGTGATTTCACGCATGTGGGGAAATCTGTCCTCTCCGGAGACCCCAGGGTTCATCCCACAATTTCATAAACACGGGACAGGATCTGATGTTGAAGGATTTGCATTTCAGCATAAAGACGGCTGCTGTCCGTTATGTCAGCCACCGCGCTAGGAACTCTGTGACACAGAGACTTATTTCCTCATGACTCTGGAGGCTGGACGCCAGAGACCAAGGGGCAGCCAGTGCTGGTTTCTGCGGATGCCTCTTTGTGGTGTGCCGATGGCAGTGTCCCTTCTGGGTCCTCTTGTAAGGACACTGGTGACACATCAGTCACGTTGGATTAGGACCTGGGCATGTGACCTCATTTTGACTCATTTTGGCTCTTTAAAGACCCCGTGTTCACATGCGGCCACATTCAGGGAGTTAGGGCTCCAGCCTCTGAATTTTGGGGAGGGGGACACGGCTCAGTGCATAGTGGTGCTCGCGAGAAATTATGAGATAAAACCGTAAGGCTGACATTCAGGGATTTCAACCAGTTATTTTAAACCCTACATAGGAACCTTAATTATGCCAGGTACGTCCTGGTCGGCTTATCTGATTCTTATCAAACTTGGGTTTTATTCTGATCTCACTATACCCAAGCACTCCTTGTGTGTGTGTGTGTGTGTGTGTTGTTGTTGTTGTTGTTTATTGTGTGCTTTTTGTTTTTTTGGTTTCTGTTGTTGTTGTTGTGTTTTGTTGTGGTTTTGTTTCCTACAGAGAAGTTGCTTTCTCCTTTCGGCAGGGATGATAATTAGAATCGCCTTGCTTGCAGATGGCTCTTCCCACAGCCGTCCCCACCACGGGGGCTGCACAGTGGAGATGCTGGCAGAACAGTGTCCGAGTTGGGGGTCAGCCCCGTCCAAATCAAGAGCAACGAGGAGGAGGAAAGGTCGTGACTTCATTGGAAAGCATTTGGTGTTGAGCACCCTGGAGCTGGGACCAGAGCGGTGTTGTCTCTGTGTCCTAGGGGTCTCAGCCTTGGGACAGAGTTTCCAGTAAATGACGTGGAGCCAAAGTAAAACAAGAAACTACACAAAATCAAGTACAGGCCATTGTAGATTGAGGTCCACTGGGGGAAGGGTTTGGGAAGAGAGAGGGCAGAGGCTCAGGTAAGAAGTTTGGGGGGCCTGGGAGCTGGAAGGTAGGGGGAAATGTATGAGGGAGATGCCTCCATGGTCCCATTCATTCATCACCAGGTTATTGCAGAGAGAAAGGTCACAGAAAGTCTTTTTGGTGACATCGCCTTTGACAAAAGGCCATGTGAGGTGACTGACCAAGCAGTCAAAGTACCCAGGCTGGGATTGTTGGGGGGTGGCGTGAGGGGACCATCCATGCAAAGGCCCTGTGACAGCTGTGTGCACAACAGTGAACTCAGGTGCAAGCCGCCAAAGACCATTTACGTGGTCCATGTGGATTTAAATTTGTTTTAAATCAGCTCTCCACATTTAAAATTACAACTTTTTCATGACTCACTAATTAATGTGAGCCCTTACAGCATCGTTTGTGTAGGTCAAAGGTGCGGGACTGAACAGTCCTGGGTGGGACACATGCCTTCCTGCCAGACTCAGCCCCGCTGGCCTCCACACTCAGTCCTGCCACCAGCCTGGCCTTGTGCACAGATGAACGCCAGGCTCTTGGAGCACACACACTTTAAGGATTATAGCGTACGGCAGCTGAGCTGGTATGGGAATTGTCATCCCTATTTTACAGATGAGACAACCGGTTCTGCTTATGGGTTCACAGTTCTCCAGGCGAGAGCCACAAATGTTTAATGGCAATGCGGTCAAGTTATAAAAACTAATGCTGAGTAGGGACACCTGGATGGCTCAGTCGGTTGAGCGTCTGACTGGTGATTTTGGCTGTCCTGACCTCACGGTTGGGGGATCAAGCCCTGCATTGGGCTCTGTGCTGGACACGGAGCCTGCTTAAGATTCTCCTTCTCCTCCTCTCTCTGCCCCTCCCCCCGAATTGTGTTCTCTGTCTCTCTCTCTAAAAAACAAAACAAAACAAAAAAAACAGAACAAAACAAAACAAAACCATAGTCCTGAGCAAAAAGAATCAGATAGAGAATTATGAATCTCACAGGATGCAAATTAAGGATCCATGCACTAGGGCATCTGGGTGGCTCAGTGGCTTAAGCGTCTATCTTCAGCCCAAGTCATAATTCCAGGGTCCTGGGATCAAGCTCCGCATCGGGCTCCCTCCTCAGCTTCTCCCTCTGCCTGCCACTCCCCACTGCTTGTGCTCTCTATCAAATAAATAAATAAACTCTTACCCAAAAAAACAAAAAAGAATACACACGTGAAGATCTATATGCATTTTATAAACACGCAAGAAAGAGCATGAAGCACATTAGAATTGTTCTGCATGGAAGGAGAAGGAATTAGAGAATGAGAGCTGGTTTTGGGTGGGAATGAGGCAAAATCAGGTCCCGTTGTGTTTCCACTTTTGTTCCAGCTGTGAACTGGTTCCACTTTCTCTCTACTGAAAATAGTCCTGGATTTGAGCCCAGGCACCGACAGCAGCAGGCCACAGGGGAAGAGAGGGACTGCTGCCTCCCTCCCGTTTGCCTGCCTGAGCTGTGGGTCCGCGGAGCACGCTTGCCCCAGCTACCAGGGGAGGGGCCCTGTATATTTGTGGGTAACATAAGAGAAGGCAATACCTTGCAATATGGTGCCAGGCAGTGCGTAGAGAATGAAAGTTGAGAGTCTACCCTGAGGCTCCTTTGTATTGTCCCAAATATCTACGGACTCCAGTATGAAGGTTTTGCTATTCTAAGAGCTTATTGCGGTAAAATGCAGTGTCGTCACAATAGGAAACAGGTAATAAAACATTTCTAAGAACCAGGTTTCAGAAAGGATAGGCATCCCATTAGATCCCTAAGAGCTGAGAACAAACAATCCTAAATTCCAAATTTTTTATAGATATATCTAAACTTTTGCTAGTACAACAAGTATGATATAAATGTGTGTGTGTGTGTGTGTGTGTGTGTGTGTGCATGTGTTTTAGTGCTCTCTCTGGCTGTTTGTATTCTTTAAAATCAGAAGAGTCTCTCTTTTGTGTAATGCAATTTTACCAATGGTTAGTCTATAATTTAAAGTAAACATATTGGTTATTTTCTCTAAATATTGAAATGGACAAGATAATTGGAGTCTCAAAAACTTGCAATCATTATAAGCATAGTAAATACATTTCATAATGATTTCATTATTCTGTTCATAAGTTTTTTATTATTCATTTGAATCTTGTAAATATGAGCCATTCTGCCCAGACCTTAGTATCTGCTTAACATCAGATTTTCTCCAAAGAAAGCCTCAGAGTGCACATATGCCAAGGGCATGTATTCCTCTCCCTTTAGAAAGAGGCTTGGTGTCTTTTTCCAAATAAAATTTGAGTTTTATATCACAAGTAGTTTTATAGATTTTGCACTCTTCTGTTACACTGGATTTCTTCCGAAGTTTAGTTTCTTGGGAAGATGGTCCATCACTCTGTTAAGGCAAGGTTGGATGCTAGAACTTGTTTTTTTGCTTTGTTTTTAAGATTTTATTTATTTATTTGTCAGAGAGAGAGAGAGAACATAGGCAGGTAGAGTGGAAGGCAGAAATAGAGGGAGAAGCAGGCTCCCCACTGAGCAAGGAGTCTGATGCAGGACTTGATCGTAGGACCCTGAGATCATGACCCAAGCCGAAAGCAGCCGCCTAAACAACTGAGCCACCCAGGCATCCCTTGACCTTGTTTTATAAGCATTAATGCACAGTTTTCTGTGGATCTTTTTGGTTTCTTTACACTTCAGCCCCAGGGCCCTTTCCCATCCTGAAGGCTTTTCTCCTTTGCTGGCACCAGGACATAACAGGAGCCCTCATTCCGTGAGACTCACACACTCACACAGTGTTGTAGGGTTAGAGAAAGACAATGCAGATTTTCGTACAAGGCAGGAGTCCTCTCCTCTTAGAACTGTCTCTCAGGAATGTGTCTGAAGTCAGGGAGACACTGTCCTCACCATGAGGCCCATTCCGAGTGAGAGGGCTCTGCGGCCTCCACAGGCCACTTCCCTGTTTGCCTGTGAGCACGTGTATGCCTGCACACATCTGTTTCAACAGCCTTCCTTCTACGACCCTGTCAACATCATGCCCGACATTGTCCACATGCAACAACCACAAACACATGTGAACAAAACTGACCCCAGAAGAAAGAGAATGGATAAATAAACCAAAAAATCATACATCTTTTTTTTTTTTTTAAGGATTTTATCCATTTATTTGACAGAAAAAGACACAGTGAGAGAGGGAACACAAGCAGTGGGGAGGGGTAGAGGGAGAAGCAGACTCCCATTGAGCTGGGAGCACAATATCGGGGTTTGAGCCCAGGACCCTGGGATCATGACCTGAGCAAAAGGCAGCCACTTAACCAACTGAGCCACCCAGGTGCCCGAAATCTTACAGCTATTAAAGATGATTATATACAGCTCTTCTTAATATGGCTATATTTGATATAGTTATTAACAAAATTATTATCCATCAAAAGTTAATTTTCTCACTCAACAAGAGCTTCCAAATTCTCCCAGCATCAAACGCTACCAAGCTGTTAAGCATGTCAATTTAATCATGAGCGGACTTCACAGAGGGCAGCAAGGATCACGCACGCTCGCTCTCATGCCATGAAGTTCAGGTTTATTGGATTCCAAAACTGGATGAGAAGCTGGGAAAAAAAGCTACGGAGAAAGAAAAGAAAAGCGAGAAAAAAGCACAAAGTTTATTTGCTCACAGATTTAAATATGAGAATCTTGACATCAAATATTAGCATATAAAATTCCATGGTGTTTAAAGGAAACAAGATTGTATATCGTGACCCAAATGTATTTATTCCAGGGATGTGGGGTGGTTTAAAAATATTAGAAGGTTTTAAAATGTCATATGCTGTGTAAAAAGCCAAGGGGAAGAGAGTCATCATAGTAGGTGCAGAAAAAGCTTCAAGTGCAGTTCTTGATTCAATTCAATTTCAGCAAACAAAAATTTTAGTAAAATAGGAACGGAAGCGAACTTTTTATTCTGATGAAAGCTATCTACCAAAAAAAACTATAGTAAGCCCATTCTTAATGGTGACATATTGAAGGATGCCCTTTAAGATTAGGGAAGAATAAGGCTCCTCTAATTCATGTTCAGTTCAATACCTGCTCTCCCAGCCTGCGTAGAAAGAGACATAAGGAAGTAAAATTATAAGGATTACAACAGAAGCCACAAAACTCCCATTATTCTCAGATGATGACTGCCTGCAGAAAAAAAAAAATTAATCAAAGTATTAGAAAAACACATCAAAATTTCTAGACATACATCATGAAGGCTTTACATATACAATAAACAGCATGTATAATGGGGAGGGAGGGGCAGAAGGAAAGAGAGAGAGAATCCCCTAGCGGACTCCGTGCTGGGGTGAAACCCAATGCCAGATCATGACCTAAGCCAAAACCAAGAGGGACACGTAACTGACAGCCACCCAGGCATGTCAGCACGGGTAGTTTTTTAAAATTGTATGTAGTATGGTAAATACTGTGTCTTTACAGTATTGTAATTTTGTAAAATTTATAATATTTGCACAATTTTGCAGTACTGTAAATTGTAAATAAAGAAATACCCTTTATAATAGCAGGATAAGACATAAGGTTAGGACAAAGGAAGGTACCAAAAGACCATAAGTTGTGCAGATTCTTGGGGAGGAAATACACAGGATTTGGAAGCCCATCCGACGTCCTCGCTGAATGAGGGGTGTGCTTGTGCTCTGGAGAGGGAGGCTGAGCGTCAGAGCCCAGTAACACCCGAGTAAACATCTGGCTGGGTGTGTTTTTGGCACTCAGTGAAGCTGAGCCTAAGATTTACAGGGGCCCAGAAGAGCCAAGGGAAAAAGTCTGAGAACAGCGTGGCGGGGTCGTGCCCCATCCAACCTCCAGCATTGTGTCCAGGAGCAGCCAGCATAGCTCAAGCCGGACACGGCGGAGCACAGACCAGAGGGGACCGCTCAGAACCAGCCCGCGGGGACTGGGATTGTCTTCCCTGCTCCTTCTGCAGCTTCTCTGATCTAACGCAGGTGACCTGGTAGGGAAAGGAACAAAAATGGTTTTTCACCCGAAGGAAACAGCAGGGGAGCGTCACAAATGCAAGGTGACTGCGCATCCTTAGAAGTCAGAAATACGCATTAAAATCCCGCCGGGGACATTGTCGGTCTGGTCCGATGATGTCCCCTGCACTGGCTGGTGTCCCGGACGCGGAACCAGAGGAGCTCGAGGCCGCGCTGCCTTGGACACGGCCTCCCCATCCCCGTTCTGTGACCGGACATGAGTCCCAGGCGCTGTCCTCCAGGGCACCGGGGGGGTTGGGGGCGGGCAGTGCGGTCTGACTCACGACGAGGGACAAGCAAGAGGAGAGTGGACAGCCTGTGGTCTGCGGGTGGGGCCGTCCAGCGAGGTGGCCAAGTGAACCAGATCTACACGGAAGCCTGGGTCAGAAGCGCAGGAGGACAGTTGGGAGACAAAAAGCAGGTCCGTGGAAAATACACAGACAATGACGCCGTTCATCTCGAAACAGCTTCTGTTCATGTTTAGAAACGTGTAGGGGATGCCTGAGTGGCTCCCTGGGTGAGGCCGCGGAGGCTTGATTTCGGCTCAGATCACCACCTCAGGGACATCAGATGGAGTCCTGTGGGGGGGGGGGGTCTGCGCCCAGCATGGAGTCTGCTTGAAGATCTAGTGTCTCCCTCTGCCCCTCCACCCACCCACAGGGGCACTCTCTCTGTGTCTCTAAAATAAAGAAATAAATCTCAAAAAAAGAGAAGAAAAGAAAAGAAAAGACAGGAAGAAAGAGAAAGGAAGGAAGAAAGAAAGAAAAGCAAAATGATATCACAGATTACGTGGGACTTTGTATGGAAGATTATGTGTGGTAGAACTCTGCAGGGGTAGAACCTCGTGCGCCACGTGGCCTCCTCCAAGCACCGGGAGGGGATAGAGCCTCCCACTGAACTGTGAGGTTCATCATATCATGATGTCCACCCTCTTGTGGGGCTTGAACCCCGAACACGTTTGCATTACGAAGGCAGCGCTCCAAGGTCGTGGTGGGCCTGGGTGGAAAGGGCGATACGCTCTTCTTGTGTGGAGGTCGGAGTTCTACCCTGTGCATCGTGCTGTCCCTCGCTAAGGCTGAGTGCAGAGCTTTCGCCAGTTCAGGGAGACCCGAGAAAGCTCTTAGGGGACATCCTCATAGGCTGCTGGGGGGGAAGTTGCCTCGAATTCCTGCGTACACGTGCCTGAGGTCAGGTGCGATCCAATTTCTTGTCCAGGGTCAAAGTCACTCATGCCCCGGACGGCTCACTGTTGCTTACTGACAGAGTCTGTCTTTGACCTTTTGTAGAAACAGCACTTGAATGACTCTCCTGCATAAATCTGGCCTTTTCCCTCCCTCCTCGCTGGTGAGCCACATCTTGCCTCAGTCTTTCGTCGCCCGGTTTTATCTTGTAGACTCTCATCATGTCGTATTTGCTTTCAAGCGTACGTGACCATCAGACTGATATGTCTTCTCCAGTTTGCCCTTCGGACAGCCTGTTTGCCATCACACTGCTGCGAGATGGTGTCCGCGCCGGCCAGACCAGGCAGAGAGGCCATTATCGTAAAGCTCAGACCTCCCGCGCCAGCCCAGATACGAGATCCAACCCGAGCTCTCTGGGACCGTCACTGTGTCCGGAGTCTGAGGGCGTCTCATGGGGGACGACCTTCTCACCTTTAGCTTCTGTGTATCCCCCACACACTTGTGAGGCCGGTGCTAGGTCTGGACCGAGAGCAGGGATGCGTGCGCCCCTCCTAGCTTTCCTCTCCTGACATCCGTTCCCCGGCTCTGCAGACACCAGTTGGGTGTCCCATACCGGGATTCCATTCCAACGCTCAGTATCTGGAGTTATCGCAGACCCCACAGGTAGATGGGCTCCATTTCACAAGTCGTGGGTCCGAGGGGGCCCGTATTTCTATCCAACTTCTTGTAAAGCTGGGGCCTCCCAGGAATCCCCTGCTCCTTCAGACTTGATAATCTGCTAGAATAGCTCATAGGACTCAGGAAGGCACCTCTCTTAGGTCTACCGATTTATTTTTTTAAGAAAATTTTATTTATTTATTTATTTATTTATTTGAGAGAAAGAGAGAACATGAACGGGAGGAACAGAGTGAGGGGACAAGCAGACCGTCGCTGAGCAGGAAGCCTGATGACCAGCCAGCTCTCACGACCTTGAGATCATGACCTGAGCCGAAACCAAGAGTCAGACACTTAACCGACTGAGCCACCCAGGCGCCTCATTTACTGATTTATTATAAAGAAAACAAGTGTGTGTGGAGGACACGGAGCTTTCCTGTCCTCCCCCAGGGAATGGCTCAGTCCCTGCACATTGATGATTTCAGCAACGCCGTTCCTCACTGCATACTTAGGATAGATTGAATTGCTGGCTATTGATCATGAACTCGGTCTCAGTCCTTCCCTGTCCCCATGGTTCCCCAGAGGTTGGGGGTAGGGCTCAGCGTCTCACCCTCAAATCGACTTGGTTTTCCGGGCACCCAGCCCCGTCCTGCAGCTCCCCAGGGGGCCCTAGTCACCGAGCCTCTCATTGGCCTAGGGGAGCCTTTCTTACCCCTCAGAGCTTCCAAGGGTTTTAGCGGCTGGGTGTCAGGAACCCACGATGAAAAACAAGTATTTGTTTTTTTATTAGCTGGCCCCCTCAGGTGCTTGGAGTCCTGGAGATTAATGTTTTATTGTAATGGAGTTGGGGATGGTGAGCACACAGGTGAGGGACATGCTGACGGGCCGGGCCTCAGGAAGGGTCTCGAAGCAGGTGTGTCTGCGCTGAGCCCACTGGAACAGGGACCAGGAGGGAAGGTCCATGGGGGCCCATTCAAGGGTCCTCCTCATTAAGCACCGTCCTTTGTCCTCTTGAACCAGGGTGAAGAAGAGGACAGACCTGATAGGGGCCTTTAAGCTGGACCCCCTCTACCTGAAGCACAGCCATCAGGACTCAGGTAGGCCAGGAGCCTGGTTTTCTGCGACTTTCTGGGTTGGTTTTCAACAGAGCCGCGTTTCTCCTGGAAGCCAGAGAGGAAGGCTCGCGTCTTTGGGGACCAACCTCTGGGAGCCGCTGCTTCCTGGGGTTGGGGGTTACTGAAGGGACCTCTGGCCGCCTCAATGCAGGAGCCGGGGAGGAGCCCATGGGGCTGGGGGTGGGCACCGCATCGCTGTCTCTACGGGTGTGGACCCCTCCTGTGTAGGACCTTTGAGAGCATGACTGCCCTCCTGTCTCTCTGAGGGTGTGTCCACTCACACCAACACCACCAGGGGGACACGGGGTGCACTGGGGGCTCGGGGCGTGAAGTGAAACCCTGATGATGCCCGGGCAGGATCAGCGCGTCCATGTGTCTCTCACCCGTTGGGTCTGTAGACCTGCCCTTTGTGCCCATCACCCCTGGTGGGACCCAAGCCATCTCCAGGCCTGCATCCTGGCTCTGGGCTTCCCAAAGACTGGGGCCGAGAAGGGACATGGCCAGGTGCTTGCGTCATGGTGAGGAGCAGAACATTCCCCAGCACAGGCAGAGCAATTCCTAGAAAACACAGAATAGCTCCTTCTGTCCGGCTGCTGTCCTAGGTCACAGCCAAACGTCACATCGTCAGTTAGTACAGATCGAGCCACGAGGGGTGGTGAGGGAGTGGAAATATGGATTCCTCTGAGATGTTCTTTTCCATTTTAAAAGGTTTTATTTATTTATTTGAGAAAGAGAGAAAGCACGAGCATGGAGGAGGGGCAGAGGCAGAGGGAGAAGCAGGTTCCCCACTGAGCAGGGAGCCAGAGCTGGGACTTGATCCCAGGACCCTGGGATCATGACCTGAGCCCAAGGCAGACACATAACCCACGGAGCCACCCAGGTGCCCCTGAGATTCTTACCAAAGAAATAAGAACCAAATATTTAGGAGAATGATCCCAGACAGCAATAGAAAAAAATTTTTTTTCCTTTTGAAAAGCATGCAATGAAAATTTTCCAAATGTGAATAGTACTTACAGTTGTGATTACATGTGAATTTTCTTAATTTGCTCTATATTTTTACAGTTTTAAGAACATACTTAGAACTGTTTAGGAATTGTTCTCAGGTGGAGTGCAGACATGTATCCCCGTTGATGCTTGCAGACCCCACACTCTGCTCAGACTTGCTGAGGACCTAAAACTGCCCTAAAAAATACAAGTCTAGATTGTAGAAATGGAACTGGCATGAAACACTGAAATTCTGAAGTGATTGCCAGGCTCCCATATGACAAAAAAAAAAAAAAAAAAAAAAGTATCTCATGTTCAGATAATAAAAATCTTTGCGATCGCAACAGTTAAAATGCAAAATGTTGCCCTTAAACAATGAAGTGACTCTTGGAATGAGGTTGAACGAAGGACATCCGAGGACAGCTCAAGGCGTACGGACACATATTTTATGTTGCTTCTATAGGAAGCCTGTTTCTTCTTCTTCTTTATTTTAGGAAGCCTGTTTCTTACTGGAGTATTTGCTGTGGCTGTTAGAGATGAAAAATATTAGTTACTTGTGTTTTTCCCCTAAAACAAAAACAAAAACAAAAACAAAAAAACCCCAAAACCCACAAAGCTCTCTAAGTCAACAATGATGGTGGCCCATTTTGCGTTTCACAATTAGATCACCAAGATCAGCTTTACGGTTTTATGGCCAGCGGATGTAAAGGCATTTTTATCCACACAGATTCAGCCCTAGTGCCGCTCGGCCTCCCATTCCCTGAAATGAACCATGTTTAGAATATTCTACAGGGCATTTAAAAAAGATCCGTCCTATGTAATAAAGAAGACTCCTCAACCCTCTCAGGTTGTGGCACTCGGCTCGCTAGGCTGCCGCAGCCTGCTGCCCCGCTTGGAGGTCATTAGGACGCCCCCTGCTCATCAGGGGGCCCTACACAAAAGCCTCCCGCTTGGTGAGGTCTTCCCAGATCTCTCCACTGGAGCCGAGCCCTCCCGTCCCTTCATGGCCCATGAGTCTCATCACGCGGCCCTCTCACTCACTGGCTTCATGTCTGTTGTCCCACTGTGTCCCTGGAGCCTCAGACCCAGTCGTCCTGCGGCTGGAACTCCACTGGACCCTGGGGATGGTGGTCGGCAGCAGCAGTGGGAGCGGTCGCCGTCCCAATGCGTCCCTGCTTCTGCCTTGGTCTTTATACATTCATCTCCTTGGACACTTGTCAGCTGGGGCAGCCGGGCATGGGACATGGAACCGGGACCCAAATAAGCGGGATTTGTGTTTTTTTATGCGATAGAAAATTCTGTCACACAGGTGGCCATGCACCTGTTGCATAGACTTTTCCAGATAAACTCTTTCACTAAAAAAGCTGTACCTTTGGAAACAAGAAGCATGAAGGGTGAGCCCAGAAGTCCCCAGAAGCCCACTGCCCAAGTGCAGGGGCTGACATCCCGCGGCGGCGTCTCTTGCCAGTCCCGTGGACGCGTGGTTTGTTTCTGCTGCGTTTACCGCCCGCCATTGACACAGGGAGGAGCTGCTCACACCCCATCCCTCCTATGTCGTTGCAAAGACTGACTAGGCACGTGATGCTTATTAAGAAGTCCGCTCCGTGAGGACAGCTGCGGTCGTAGGACACTGTTGGCACAGGGTCTTGCATTCCTCATGTTCACAGCAGACCCGTGTCAGGGCAGCTCCTAGCCGGACCCGGTCTTCAGCGGGTCCTTAAGGACACAGGGCCACCGAGAAGAGGCTCCTTCTCTCACTCACCTTGGTGTTTAGCCACAGAAGCTTCTGCATCGGAAACCCACTTCGCGCTCTAGTGCTGCGTCGGGTGGAGTCGTCCCTGAAGAAGGAAATGTCCTCTGTCCTGCTCTGTCTGTGTGGCGGCCACTAGCCTCACGTGGTTCGTCAGCCCTCAAAACGTGGCTAGGCTGACCGAAGAACTCTGCGTTTGAGTTTATTTCGTTTTGATTCGGTGTAAACGGCCCCGCATGGCTCGTGGCTGTGGCGATGGCGCAGGGACGTGAACTAGACAGGAGGGTCACAGGTTTGCCTTCACCCAGGACGTCTTCACCCACGAGGTCATCTGCGTTTCTAACAGGCTGTTGCCAAGTGCTCATACATGCCACATAGGTGTTTGCTATTCTGTGCATCTACGCGCCCCTGCCGGGTGCCCCTGCTGTGGATGTTTGTTTGACAACTTTAGATCCCTTGGAAATGTAAGGTACACCGCTCCGCGGAGCGGGGAGGAGGCGTGTGCGAGGGCACGGTGACGGCATTCGGAGGATGGCTGTCCCACCTGCCCTCTGGGGCGGCGGCAGCCCTGCGATAGCCAGCCACCATGGCTCTTCCTTGGGGAAAGGGAGACACCGATGAGCCCCAGCATGCCTCGTCTGGACCTGCACTGGGGGATCGGATGTGCAAAACACAGGACCGCCGCTCAGGTTCATAATTCCCAGCTGATCGCTGACCTAAGACCACCGAGCAGCAACGCCCATCCGAGACTCTTTGCTGGAGTCCTGCCCCTGACTAGGTCCTTGGCTCTGGAGCTTTACGCACAAGGGGAGACTGATGACAAGCCAGACATCTGAAGCCATTTGAATCCAGGATGAAGGCATGAATCCAGTGGTGACTCACCAGCGTCTGCTCTGTGCCAAACTCTGGACTGAGGTCCAGGCATGCGGACATGAACACGCATCACAGGTCTGATTCGTGCCTTATGATCTAATCATTCTGTAGACCACGAACCCACCTCCCTGTGCATGAACTAGCGCGCGATGAAGGCTCTACAGATCTGAGAGCCAAAGTACTACTGGGCAAGAGAAGAAAGCTTGGGTGTTGTGCTGACAGAAGCAGAGAGAGTGAAGGAATGGGAATCCACTCGTACCCCAGCATTTCCAATTTGTTCTGGGCACCCTGCCCTCTGGAAAGCCCCTTGGATCTGTCACCATGGAAAGTGCCACAGAGCACACCCAGCCCAGCCCTCCGTGGTCTCACGTCTGGTGCAAGAGATGACGGATGAGACACAAGAAATGTATCTTGAAAATGAGAAGGATGGGGCATGTAATCAACCAAAGTGTCTAATGGCTTTTTTTGTTTGTTTGTTTCTCTTTTCCAGGGCTTATCACCGACTATAGGGTAAGTGGAAGATATCTCTTGCTGAGTCCAGGTCTCAGGTAATGGAAAACGTGAACCCAGTGTTGGGTGTTGTCATGGGCTGTCACTTCTGCTGTCCCCAGTTGTGCTCAGGATCAGAGTCATGCTAGAGGACACCCTCTCCCTGGGTCCTAACTAGCAAAACAAGCCAGGAGGTGGACAGCTCTGCTCAGCCCACCGGCTCCAGGTCTTGGGTTAGGAGGAAATGATCTTGCCTGCCCCTCCAGCAAGAGGTAGGAAACTCTGCATTCAGTCTCCCCATGAGGACGGCACCATCCTGACGGCCAGCCTCCTTTCTCAGCCAGGAGCTATGTGCTGCACTGAGCTTCTCACAGATGAGCAAGGCCACCTGCCTCCCTCCCAGACCCCAAGGCTAGCGGGGAGACAGGGCACAGATGGCCACACACACCAGGACAACCGTTCTGCACACCACTGGGAGCTGCTGTTCTGGGACAGATCTCCATTGTGTTGCTTCCTTTCTAGTGGCTCTTTCTGACCTGAGGGAAAATGTCCCAAGTCCTCAGCTAGCCCTTGGTAGTCCAGCTTTTCCTTATGCCATTTCTAATGCCCTGTGATAACAAAGTCCCAGGCGTCGTGAGCTGCCATCTCACGAATTATATGTCATGTGTGGACAGTTTTCAGTGGGTCCACCTGCTGATCCTGAAGGACCTGCGTCCGGGCAGCAGCCGACCCTCACTGACGTTTGCCAGGCACAGGAGGTCCTCCTGGATAAATGTGCATCCTGTGCTACTGCAACCCCCAGCAGGAGGCAGGGGAAGGCACAGGGGCATTCTCAGCAGATGTTTCACGCGTAATGAATAAACAGATGAAATTTACAGAGGGTCAGATTAGAAGGACGGGGGGATTATTTTGGAGCCTAGAGTCTTCTAAAAACTGATGCACTTAAGTTAGTCCTTAGAATAGCATCTCCACGAAGTAGGAGAGGTCCCCATGGGACAAATGCAGGGCATTCCCGCCGGGAAAGAACACACAGAGCCGGAGTGTGGGAGCCTGTGTCTGGGCCCTGGCCATGCAAAGGGCCTGGGGCACCAGTCTCACACTATGAGTGTTGTTCCTTTCATCCCCTTATCACAGGCCCAAGTGTCACCTCCCTCCCACCTGACCCTCTCCCTGTGCCACAGCCCTACAGGGCCCCTGACCAGGCTTACTACTATCTTAGCTGGAATGTAGGGACGTCTTTCCTTTTCGACATGCTCTGGAGCTCTTTTCAGGTTTCTTCCTTTAGAATGAATTCTGGACAAATGCCATGGAACCCAGGCGCTTCCTTGACAAGGGAGTGTTGGGCTCAGCAGACGAAGAGAGAGAATATCATAGAACATCATCATTTTGGTCAAAGACATTGGAAGCCCCAGTCTGAGGGGGTCACAGCCTCCAGGCTATGGAGGAGACCCTGGGATTCTGGGCCGTCTACCAGGATAGTTCGGAAAGTGTAGGATGCAAAGGGTAAGCAGCCCCTTGGCAGGGCTGTGGACAGTCAAAGGGACAGTCAAAGGAGAGGGACATGAGGACAGTCAGCACCAAGAGGAGGGAGCTGGGAACACCTTGCCAAGGGGTTTTACATCCTGTCTGCTCACGAATGCAGGCCGAAGATAAAAAGGTAATGCCATTTGCCTTCAACGTACCTGGTCTTGGACAAAGTGAGCATCATTAAACCCATTTCACAGATACGCGTGCACTACGGGAAGGTCCAGTCTGTGCCTCCCTCCCCCCTGGAGCCCCGCATCCCCCAGGCCCATCTGGAAGCTCCACCCCACAAGGGAAGGTCCGGGGAACAGAGAGGGAGCCTGAGCTGCCTTTGGCATCTTCCTTGTAAATGCCAGAATGTGACTATTTGGAGAGTCACAATGAAGTGTCCCTGCTCTGTGGTCCCAGACGGCCCCATCACCCTGCCTCCCTTCTGGGTCCCTTCTTGCTGGCCTTAGTACATTTATAACCATCGGAGAGCCCCACAGCCGGAGGAGTGCTGACCTGCTGCGAACTGAGGACAAACTAAGGAGACCTCGTTTGAGGACCAGCACATTGGGGCTGCACTTTCTAGTGACTGTCTTGCAGGTCATTCTGTGGCAGCTGGCAGGCAGGCAGAGAATCTCTGTTGCTCTGGGAAGGGGTGCCGGGACATCACAGGGACCACACTGGGCAGGAGGTGTGGGTTTTGGCTTCCTACCTTCCTCCTTCCCGCAGATGGAGTGGCCAGCAAGGAACCCTCTCGTGGCCCTGCTAGGTAGTGAGCTCCATCCAGCGCGCACCCCACAAACATTTGCTCCGTGAACACGGCGCCTCCCCAGTAGCAGAGTCTTCCATCCTCATCTGTCTTGTTGCCTTGCAAAGACTCTAGCTGCAGACTCTGCTCACCCCATCGTCAGCTTTCCCATCCACAGTGGCACGTGGCGGCTGGCCAGGGCACCTCCAGGGAGTGAGCTGCCTCGAGAGAAGCAGGTGCCTCCTGGGCCCGAGGAACGCTCTCGGCACTTTGCTCCCTGATGCAATGTTTTCTGTTCTCTTTCAGCACTGGCAGTTGCCTCTGGGCCGGAGGTTTCGCTCTCTGAAGATGTGGTTTGTTTTTAGGATGTACGGAGTCAAGGGACTGCAGGCCTATATCCGCAAGGTGACGGTGCTTTCTTTATGTATCTGGGTCATATTGGGAAGCTTTGGAGACTGCAGAAACAAAGGAAGATGTCTGAAGAAGCAAATATCTGATAGTTAGTTTGGCCTGCTGAGGTTAGGATCTTTAGAAGACAGTCAGTGCATGATTACGGACCTTCTGGACGCTTTCATGAAGATGATGGCTGTCAGGTCCAGGGGATTGCAAAGGGAATGCTCCCCACGGCCGGTCCCCACGGCCGGTCCCCCAGCAGGGCCAGGCAATGGTGGCTGGGCAGTGGCGAGAGCTCAGGATGTCTGGTTCCCAGACAGCTAGCACAGGAGTCTTGGAGCTGCTGGGGATGGATGGCCTCTAGCCTGGGGGCGCTCTATGCACCCCCCCCCCCAGCAGCAGCGCACGCATGACCTTGGACCTTCCTGGGGAGAGTGGTGTCCCAGCAACCTCTGTCTGAATAAATGAACCACACGGCTGTGATGAGCACTACAAAGTGAGAACCGCTGGTCGACTTCAAGCCCCATCACCCTGCCTTTTATTTCTTTAGCAATCGAGGAAACCGAGGCCAGAGGATGATCTGGGGACACCCTCCCCCCCTGCCAAGGACCACCCATTTAGCCAGCTACAGACGGCTACTGATTTCAGCTGATTTCCTCCGTGCTGGCCTCCTTCCTCAGCCATGGTGCTGTCCTGATGGACAGAGGTCCTTGGGCTTCATGGGGGCAGGGAACCTGTGGTATCTTCGGGGAAAGTGAATGGAGATTATGAGAACATGTTCTCAAATATGATGAGGATTCCGCTTCTGTGGGGAAGGAAGAGAAACGGTTTCTCTCTCCAGATGACTCCAGCTTTAAGCTCCGGGGCCACTGGGTGTGATTCGGCTGCGTCCTGTAAAAACACTCCATGCCTGCTCTGAGCAGACTCCCATCTGGCTTACAGAGAGGGAGGGATGGTCAAAGCCTGTCCCTAGGCAGGTGTCCCAGGTGTGGAAGTGGGGCGACACCTGCCAATGCTAGTCTTTGGTGCCCTCTAGTGGTCATAGATTTATACTGTGCCTGGGAGCAGCACAAGTGCGGGAGGCTTCAGTCCCAAGGACACTGGACACTTGCTGCTGCTCTCGAGTCCCTGAGCACTGTCATGAGAGCACCAAGCCGGTCCCGGGAGGGGGGGGCGGGTATGAGCAACAGGTGCACAGACCGTGGCAGGCTTGTTCTCTGTGCACAGACTGTTCGAAACCCCTTTGGGGCTCCGTGAACACCTAGTTGTCAAATAAGGTGGTGAATTCAGTGAGAGGAAGGCATTAGTTGAATGTGGCGGGGACTGTCACTCTCATCCCTTGGTGACAACCAGCCAGAGCCCCACAGAAGCCAGAGATTCGGTGTTAGAATCACCCCCTTAGTTTCCTTATCTGCAGAGTGGGTACAACCGTGGTGTCACTTGCCGTGGGCTGTGTGGGGACAGCATGGTGACAGTGCTGGGGTCACTGTCTCTTAACTCACATGTTTAAATACCCATCACGATGTTCCTTCTGAAATTCTAACCAATTGTTTGGTGGGATTAAAAGTCCCCCAAACAGAAGAACGTATTAGTTGGTGTTTCTCTTTCCTTCCCTTTTTTGGTAAAGATTATTTATTTATTTGATTGAGAGAATGATGAAGGGAGGGACAGAGAGAGAAGCAGGCTGCCTGCAGAGCAGGGAACGCGACTCGGGACTCCATCCCAGGGCGCTGGGATCATGACCCGAGTCAAAGGCAGACACTTCTCCAACTGAGCCCCCCAGGCGCCCAGTAGGTGTTTCTCTGAAGACACTAGTCCTTCTGTCAGGGTAGCGAGCTTCTTCCCAGCCTGCGTGGGGACGGCTGGCTGCTGGGTCACTTTCACAATTGAGAAAAATGGCTAAGTGAGTGTACGTGAGTCAGTGGCATGTCGTCTAGGAAGGTTTTCAGGTGGCTGAGTCCGGAGCCGAGTACTGTCCAGAAACTGAGACAGATGCTCTTCCCTTTCCAGCACGTCCGGCTGGCTCGCGAGTTTGAGTGTTTGGTGCGCCAGGATCCCCGCTTTGAAATCTGTGCAGAAGTCACTCTGGGGCTGGTCTGTTTTCGGCTAAAGGTATGTGTGTCTACTTCAGTCTTCATTCTCTTTGATGGTGACGGAGGAGAGATCACTCATCACCTCCATCTCCAAACTGGCATGCTAGGTCCCCAGCAACCAGAGACGTCAGCATGCGTTTTCCCATCTGGGGTTCACCCTCCTGGCCCTGACCCAGCCTGAGTGCCTGCAGAGCCCTGGGCACCTTCCTCCAGGAGCTGTCCGCCCCTCCTCAATCAGACTGAGACTTCTCGCTCGTGTAGACCCTTGGCCCTCGAATGCTCTCCACTTCCTCCACGCACGCATCTCTGTCCCTGGAAAGCTCTGAGCACTAACCTGTGTGCGGGCTCTGTCCCAGCTCAGCTCCAGGCCCCAGCCCAGACCTGCCAATCTGGTATCTTATGGAGCCCCTCCAGGTTGCCAGGTGCACGCAGGGATTTGAGAAATGCTGGTCTGTGGCACTCTGCAGTCCTGCTGCCTGATGAAGAGGGTGCTTACTGCATTGGGGGAAGCTGGCCCAGAGGGCGGAGGGCACAGGCCATCTCTGCTGGGAATCACAACTACATTTCTGAGACGTCTCGGAAAGGCGCTGAACCCACAGGTGCCATATTATTCTATTTTGTACAAGGGAGACTGGCTGGGAGCCTCACCTGCCCAGGCTCTCAAGCTGGCCGTGCCTTCCGTTCCATTGGCTTCCTTGTTCACGTGCATGGAGGCCATCAGGAGGAGGGAAGGGACCCCTGCTGCATGGTCAAGGTGCTGTCATCGCTTACCATATCCTCCCCCTTGCTGGTCTTTGGAGCTTCAAGGTGGTAATGAGAACCAGTCGTGAGAAAGCCTGGGCTCTACAGAGAGAGTGGGAAGCTCATGTTCCTGTGCAGGGCTCGGTGAGGGGGTTGTGAGCTCTGTGCAGAGTGCACAGTGGTGGGGCCTGCCCATGTGCAGGGGACACGGGACCCTTCTGTCGTGGTAGGGCATGGGGGAAGCCTCAGAGCATTGGCGCCCCAGCGGCTGCGTCCCCAGAGTGGCCACTGGCTGTAGGTCAGCTGACGTCAGTGTTTAGGGGGCATGCTTTGATGCCTTTGCCATGGAGAAGACGTTTTGTTTTGTTTTGACTGCCAGTGTTCTGGACGGACTTCTGTTTTTTATTTTTCACAGTTTTATTGGGATGTAATCCACACACCACACACCTTGTCCATTCAAAGAACAGTTAGGAGATGAGAGGCGCTGACTACCCCCACAAAGCCGGAAATCTGTGTATAATTTCGACTCCCGTCAGACTGAACCTCCAACAGCCTACGGCTGACCAGCAGCCTTGCCTGAAGCACAGGGAGGGGGTCCCCTATTTTGTATTTGCGCTGGATTTATTGAAAAAAATCCACGTGTAAGTGGACCTGTGCAGTTCCTACCGGTGTCTGCAAGGGTCAGCGGCACACGTGGTGAGTTTAGCCTAAGTGTGGGGTCGGGCAGCCGTCACCTCCCCCAGAGCAGAGCCCCCAATGCCATCCTTGGGTGCCCCCAATCTGCTGTCGGGCTCTATGACCCCCAAACCCACCTGCGTGTGGTCCCACCCCTTTTCTCCCGGGCGGCACAGCGCGTCGCCCCATTCCAGAAGCCCCGGACGCTTCGCAGCCAGCAGAAGTGTCCCTCTGTGCATCTGTGTGTTCCTTCCATTCCACTGATCCGGTTTCTTCTCCAGGAAGCTTGTTGTTTGGGCACATGGTTCATGTTTCCATCCTCACATCTACGGGCTCCTCCTTACCTGCCTGTGCTGTGCTGCCCCGGTGTGGATTTCAAGTCCTCTACCGCATCCGAAGATTCAGATACATAGTGTGATTCCCCTCCCCCTCCCGACCTCCCTCTTCTCTCCTTCCTGTCCTCCCCCTCCACTCCCCCTTCTTCCCCTCCCCCTCCTCCTCTTTCTTTCCCTCCCCCCTTCTTCTCCCCACTTCCTCTTCCTCCCCTCCCCCTCCTTCTGCTGGTCAGCCCCTCCCCTGCCCCTCCTTCCTCTCTTCCTCCGGCCCCTCCTGACCCTCCCCACTCCTTCTTCTCTTAGGTCTTCTCCATGCTTGGCGTCTTACCGTATTTAAGAGAAGACATACCTTGCCTAATCCATTTGAAAATGGGAAGCACATTTTCCTAAATAATGTGTTTTTCATTTCTGTTAAATTTCTTCTGTTAATTTCTGTTTTAATTTCTTCTGAGTCTTTAATTTCTGCTGAGTCTTCCTGGTAAAAATCCTGCTGCTTTGTCTCATATGTCCTTCCGTCTCTAGCCTCATCCTCCAATAGGACAGGCTTTGTCTAGACCCGGGCACATCAAGGGCTTCTGAACTGCCAGTTGTCCCAGTGCCTCTCCACGGGACGCCAGCAGGAGCCCCACCGAGGCCCGCAGCCAGCAGCTGGGAGGGTCTGCACGGGTCCACAGGCCAGTCCCCAGTGTCTGGCGGGTGTTGGAGCGGGACTGGACTCCTCCTCCCACTGTCCTTCCTGCTTCTCAGTTCTCAAGACAGAGTGAGAAGGCAAATGAGAGAGCCCTGGGAGGGCCACAGACCGGGGATAAGAGGCCCCCTCCCCTCCCCCCTTTTACATTTGATGATGGGGCTTAGGGCCCCGCAGGTGCTGCCTGGGAAGAGAAGAAAGTTGACAGGAGCCCTCGGGGAGGACGCAGGAATGGGGGAGGGGCTGCGGGGGCAGTGGCACCCAGCAGGGGAAGGGACCCCCCCCTCATGGCCTCAGTGTCCGCTGCCTGGCCCAGGAAGCAGCGGCTGCTCCTTCCTAGATGGGGACCACCCCAGCCCACCAATATCCCCTTAGCCCTCTAGTTCCTGGGCAGTTTTCCCAGAGTCTACGTTGACTGTGCTCCGGTTCTGTGTTGCTGAGATTTCTTCTATATGTTTCGGTGGGACCCCTCACTGGTGCCGCTTGAAGCCTTAGTTCTACCGTTTAAGCTCATCAACATGTGGATGTAGTTGAAGCTCATCACATGCCTAGGAAACTCCATTTTTCTTGAAAAGGCTGGTCCGTGAAACAGTCCCCTTTGGATAGTAATTCAACCCTGAAGAACCTGTCTTATAGCGGAGGCTAGAGTCTTTCACGGCCACGTCAGTCCCCTTGAGCTGAATTCCTTACCCTGGTAAAAGAAGGGCCAAGGGTGCAGTGGCCTCTCTCACGGATGCAGAGCGGTATTGCCAAAGGCTGGCCTTCCTTGGTGACCCACTGAAGTCCAAGTCCTCAGGGACCTCAGCATGGCCCCTCTGTCCATCTCTGCAGGGGTCCAACAAACTGAACGAGGACCTTCTGGAAAGGATCAACAGTGCCAAGAAAATCCACCTGGTCCCCTGTCACCTCAGAGACAAGTTCGTGCTGCGATTTGCCATCTGCTCCCGCTTTGTGGAGCTCACCCACGTGCAGCAGAGCTGGGAGCACATCAGACAGCTGACCACCGACCTGCTGAGAGCCCAGAGGGACTAGAAGCCCGAGCCGCAGGGAAGGTGCTGCCGGTAAGCCGTCCCCCAGCTCTGCCACTCCACGCTGCTGGCCCGGATTTCCTCTACCTCCTTTTCCAGAGGAAGGATCCACACCCTGCTATGATCCTTTAGGAACTGAGATGTGTTTCTGCTCTGAATATTTTCTTTCTCTTTCTTTCTTTCTTCCTTCCTTCCCTCCTTCCTTCCAAGATTTCATTTACTCATTTGAGAGAGCGAGAGAGAGATCAGGAGCAGGGGGCAGAGGGCGATTGAGAATCAGAGTCCTGGTTCAGTCTGGTTCAGATGGAATCAGAGTCCTGATCCTGACTCAGGACGGGATCCCAGGACTCCCCCCGATGCCATCATGACCTGAACCGAAAGCAGAAGCTCAACCAACTGAGCCACCCAGGCGCCCCACTTTGTTTGCTTTTATATGAGACTATCAATCCTCTTTCCAATTTCCCGTCAGATTTCTTCCATGTTGATGGACACTGCTTACTAGTATCACAAACCTTTATATTAAACTGGACAATGGCAGATAAATGAACATTAAACATTACAAAGGGAATTTGACGTGACTGATGATTTATGCTTCTCTTTTTCTCTCTCCCCTCGCTTCCCTGTTACCCATTTACTATGACCCATGGCGGATGTGGAACCTAAGTGTATTATGTAATTTATTTTATTGATTGCATAAATTTTTATCTTGTTTGCTCTAAATTTTCACTCTGAATATAGGAAGTAATGCTAAAAAAATCAAGAGTTAAAGATCACATTTCATATATGGCTCCCAGCTGTGAGGTCCAAGATGCAACTTCTCTGTCAAAGCCTGTGCAGAAATACCAGATCCTTTTCCTGGTATGACAAGGAGCTCTCTTAAAGGGGCCCAGCCTGCCCAGAGCCACTCCAGACGTCTAGCTTGAGCATCTCTGAAAGGTGCTGGAGAGAGAGCATAGTTTCACATATTTCCTTTGCTCTAAGATAAGAATGTCTACACCTGTGTGTGGGGCAGGGGGTTTGCATAAGTGCTGTAAGATTTATACAAAACAGGGGCACCTGGGTGGCTCAGTGGGTTAAGCCTCTGCCTTCGGCTCAGGTCGTGATCCTGGGTCCTAGGATCAAGCCCCGCATTGGGCTCTCTGCTCAGCAGGGAACCTGCTTCCCTCTCTCTCTGCCTGCCTCTTTGCCTACTTGGGATCTATCTCTCTGTCAAATAAATAAACAAAATCTTTTTAAAAAAAAAAGATTTATACAAAACAAAACCATCTCAGGCAAACACTCCTGGTTAATATTTTTATGGCCCTATGTTTCCACAAAGCTCACCACAATGTATCATATCAGGATCTTTATTCCCCTGTGTCCCTAACAACAGAGTATCTGTAGTTCTGAAAGGTGAGTGGAAACAAAGTCTCATTCCTGACAGAGGGCACCTGGGAGGCTTAGGTCATGATCTTGTCCTGGGATAAAACCCCGTTTTTGGCTCCCTGCTTAGCTGGGGAGTCTGCTTCTTCCTCTCCCTCTGCCTCTCCCCCTGCTCGTGTTCTCTCACTCTCATATACATAAATAAAATCTTTTTTTTTTTTTTAAAGGTCACAATGACTGTGAAGTCATACATGTTATCAATTCAAAAGATACAAATGGGGGGCGCCTTAGTGGCTCAGTTGGTTAAGTGTCTGACTCTGGATTTGGGGGCAGGTCCTGATCTCAGCATTGTGCATAGTCCTTCTCTGTGTTCTAATGACAGGTATATAAAATACTGAGTCTTTAATTTTTTTTTTTAATACAGCTATATGTTCATATATATGTTTTTAGGCTCTGTGCTGGACGTGGAGCCTGCTTAAGATTCTCTCTCTCCCTTTCCCTGTGTCCCACCCCTACCGCTCCTGCCCCCTCTCTCTCTTAAAAAAGAAACAAAACAAACTGTAAATGGGATTAAATTTTTAAAAAATATAACAATGAATCATAACACATGTACTTTGGGGGGCCAGGTTAATTTGCAATGAAAACCTGAGTACAAGGGCTTTATTTGTGCTTGCTTGAGATTATCCTACCAAATCCACATGGTCATAACTCCAAGAGAGAGAAGGAACTACCCCCATTTCATGGAGGGTAGAATCTGGCACAGATGCTGGCTGGCATTGGGAACACGTGTCCAAGAGAAGCCAGGCCAGCCTCTCAATCTCGTGGCTCACAGTTCATATCCATCTATGATGCACAGTTCCCCCCAGCTCACTGGAGAAATAACATATTCTTCTTCTGCATTCTAATGAGAAGTATACAAAATACCGATTCTTTAATTTTTTTGAATGTAGCCATATGTTGACATATATGTTTTCCCTGTAGAGATCAGAAGTTGAAAAGAAGTCTATCTGAACACTGGAAAGAGGAGGCAATAGACATTATTCAGGCTCCGAGGACCCAAGCCTGCATGTGACCTCACCCTTCTTTCTGTGAAGTTCTCCAGAAGCTCGTGATTCTATCTGTTCACTCTCTTACCAATGAAAAAACGTGACTCACTACAATCCCGGTGCATGTAGCTTTTATTCATTATTCAACTGTGACTTTTGTTGATTAAGAAATCATAGGTTTTCACACTCTTGAAGTCGTCAGTGGTGGGAGATATTTTACTGAGATATTTTCCTAAGTGTATTATGGGATCTAGGATCGTGGGACTTGAGATTATACCCGTGGTCTTTAAATTGTTCTGGCATGTGGCTCAATGCTTAATAAACTATTTGCAGTGACGTGGTGACTGTGCCGGGTAAGCATTTTTTGACTCTGCGTTGTACCCAATTCATTGTGGTAATGTGCACTTAACCTTTCAAAATGGCTGAAGATATGGATGGCATCCTTGGATATTTTAAAAAATATTTTTATTTATTTATTTGAGAGAGCAAGAAAGGGAGAACAAGTCAGGGGAGCAGCAGAGGGAGAAGAGCACAGAGTCCGATGTGGGACTCTATCTGGGACCCTGAGATCATGACCTGAGCTCATGGCAGACGCTTCATCGACTTAGCCACCCATTCTTGGGTATTTTTAAATGGCATTCTTTGCACCAAAAAAATGTTAATGGAGTATCTATTATATGTCAGGGGCTGTTTTCGATGCATTAGGAACATACAGGTTTTACTTAGAGATGATTCCAACTCTTGAAGAAATAAATTCAGAGCTAGGACTCACAACCGCAGACCAAATTCTACTGGCGTGTGGGGAAAGGTTACTTTCTAGGGCCTTGATTTCTTTGTCCAAGGACAAATGATCAGTCCGTCTGCCCCATGGTCTCATAAACGATAAACAACCAGAATGCCCTTGTAAACGTAAACACCCATAAGATGCAGTATTTACTTGAATAGCCTATCTTTGTTTGAAACCATTTTTGCTGGTACAAACACTTGAATTTTAATCCCATGATGAGTTCTTGTCCTTTAGAGATGATTTAACTATTGAAAGCAAAGCACTCTCAGAAAAGGCCCTGTCACTATTGATAAGTCTATTTGCATTTCAAAAGTCTCTGATACCTAAATTTTATGAAATGATCTGCTTTTCAGGAATCTGGAAATCTGTCAGAGGCTATGTAGTTCCCCAAATTACACACAAGGTCATTCATTCTGTACCCATTGGTGAACCAGACCTGCCATCCATCGAGGTGTGAGGACATGGGATGGGCCACTAGGGCCACTGGGACCTCACGTTAAGAGCTATAGGGTGTTGAGCACTAGATCACTGAGTTGAGGTGGAAGTGATTCTTTTCTGCAATGAGATGGTTTGCACCTGAGTATGCTCTTGAGCAAGATTGTTGCAGGGTCTCCAGAATGAGCCACAAAAGTCACCGATGCAGCTCCCGGCTTCTGTGGAAACCTACACTGAGAAGATGGCAGAGGCTTGAGTCCCAGGCAAGAGCTTGGGTGGCAGGCAACAACAGGAGCGGTGCAGGGAGCCATACACAGATAGGAGGCAGGAAGCCAGTCGAGTGGCCGAGGCTCCTCTCTCAGAGCTCGGCTGGGTCTTTCTGGTGGAGATTCTCAGACATCCACATCAATGTAGACCCAACAGAGATGAAAGCTTGTCTGACTTCTGGCTCATTTCTCGGCAAATCATCACAGTTCACCCCACCTCCTGACCTCTCCAGATATCTAGGGGACGGAGCCATCAGGCCAAACTGCTGAGCGTGGATACAGCAAGAAGCACTGTCTCCCTGTGTATTAAACACACACACTCAGAGCACGTGATCCATGCCAGGCACCTTTCTCAATATTTTTGAAATATTAACTTTATTCCTATTTTTAAATTCTCAGTTATCACTTCCATGTTACAGATGAGAAAATGGGGCTTGTCAAGGTTTTTCAAGAGGTTTAGTGGCTTGCCCCAGTTTCTCGCTGCTAATTGGTGGCCAAGCTAGGACTAGAACTCAGCCAGCCTGGTTCTAGGATCCACACTCCTGCCCACTCAACTGAGCGGCCAAATCTCCTGTCTGGTCTTCAGGGTGAACCATTTCTCGGAGGAAGTGGCTGCGAAGCCGTTTATTTTCTTCTGGGAAGAGTCCATTTTCACCTCCCAGGTTGAGTCTTGGCTCCTGCCTGACCCCAACCTGACAATCCCCAAAGAGCCCCTAGTTGATAAAGGTCTGGGTTACTCAGCCTAATCTCTGATCTGCATAGCATCTGGATGTAAATATACATCTGGTTTGGGGTCACGACATGTCATAGACCGCTGCTGGCACCGGAAGTCGATGCAAAGCTTGTTGCCTTCGATAATGGCGCCTCTTGCTTAGTGTTGGAAAAATCCCTGATGGCACGACACAACCAGATCCTCATACCCAAACTGTATTTAGTCATAACACTTCTGACACCAAATGAGATTTTTTCCTCCTGGCACCAAATAGCGGTATCTCTGCCAACGCTACTTCTCCAACTCTCTGACACCATCTAACTAAAGTTACAGTCTGAGCCCATAGTTAAGGGCTCAGAACCATAAGTCACCCTCCACCTGATGCCAGTCCCAATCCCGGGCCTCCTGTACTTCTGACGGGTTGACTGTAAAGCAGGGGTTCCCATGGCCCCCTCCTTAGGTTCAGTGCCTTGCTAGAACAGCTCACAGACTCAAGACGCCGTTTCAGTCATGTTTACCCCTTTATTATAAAGGATAAGGCTCAGGGAAAGCCAACCAGAAGACCTGCACAGGGCAAGGTATGGGGAAGGTGGATGGAGCTTCCACACCCTCTGAGAGCACTGCTACCTCTCCTAGAACCTGCATGTGTTCCCCAGCTTGGAAACCCTCCCAGCTCTGTCATTTGGGGGTTTTTATGGTGGATCCATGACATGGGCATGGTTGATTAATTCACTGACCAGGGGTGATGAACTCAATCTCTCCCAGAAGTCTGGAGGCAGGGCTGGACATTACAAACCTCTAATCACGCCTGGGTCTCCTCAGTGTCCAGCCCCCATCTGATTCTATCTAGGGGCCAACCAAGAGTCACCCCATTTTGAGCAAAAGCGCCTCCTGTCACCCACACATTTCCAGGGGTTTCGGAGTTCCGTTTCAGGTATCAGAGACAAAACTCAAGAATGTGTTGTTCTTATTGCATCACACTAAGAAAATCTCCTGGAATCCTGTCTCTTCTCCAAAATGTGACAAACAGCAAAACTTTCTGGGACTGAAGACGTTCACATAGGGTGGCTTCATGCCCATGTTGAAAGGAGTATGTGGAAATGCCCAAGACAGAACAGAGAAGTGGGAGGTCACTGAGCATCCCTTGCTCATAATAAGGGGAGAAGACCCAGAGGGAAGGCAGGTTTAACGTGTCCACCGACTTCGTCCCTGTGCCCCTAACTTGCAAGGCCCTTAGGCTCTGTACATTAGAAACTGCTGATATTTTATCCAGAAAGTCTGTGTTTGAGAGTAGGCATGAAAATTGCCTGGCAACCTTTTGCTCTAATGATTATTGCTTTTCTGAATTGTGTAAATCCCCAAGGATCAAATACTAGCAACTGTTTTACTTTTTCTTTTTTACTGCACTCAATACCAGAAACTTTTCCCTCAGCACCTCTGTGCTGCCTCCTATTACCTCTACTTGTCATAAATAATAGAAACAAATTACTAAGAAAGTACTGTGAGAACAGGTCGCTTGCCTCAGCTGGGTCAGTCTGGAACTTCTATTTTAGAGAAACTTGTGTGTTTCTTCTCTAAGCAGAGAGGTGACACAGATGGTCGAGGGAAGAGAGAAGAGGAGGAAACAGAGTGGGGTTACTTATAGGAGACCATGGGGGTCCAAGGGCGTCCAAATGCAGACCCCAAACCTCACCATTTATGGTGATACCCCCCGCCCCCGCGCCATCAGAGGGAAACTGAGTCATGTGAGGAGGTTTATAAAAGGAAGGCTATCCAGGGGGAAAGACTCAGAGAGAGGACGAGGTGCGTTCAAATGTACACCCCTTTTGCAATGAAGAGGTTTTGTGCCTCCAGAAAGTGACATGGAGGCAGGTTATGTTTCAACACAGAGAACTCAAAGGATGGCTGTGAGTGCACAAGATCTGCTTTTTCAGAGGGAGTAAGTTCTCCACCCCTGCGGGTGTTCAAGTGGTAAAGGAAACTCCCCGAGGGAATGGAAAACCTGCCACCTTTGAGCCCTCTCCTGCATCTGCGATTCAAGGGTCTATGAAGACCAGAGAAGTTGGGCTGATGGATCAAATAGCAAGGGTAAGGAGCACAGAAACTGGAACCACCGCCCCAGGACAGTTTCTTCTTCAGTGACAAGCAACTCGTGCTGAGCACAAGGCTTACCTGACCGTAATAACGCGCGGGACTTGGGCGGAGCTTACTGGCGCGGTTCTCATCCAAAGGCTCTTCAGCGATCGACTCGGTTTGGCCCCTCGAGATCCCCGGATGTAGCTCTTGTGCCGTGGGGCTGAGATTTGAACCCTGTAAAGCTGACTCCCTGGGCCATGCTCCTGATTACTCCCCCAGCCCGCCCCTAGACCATCAGAAGGCAGTCTATTGCTTTCCTAGGGTTGTGGGAACAAAGCATCATAAACTAGGAGACTTAAAACAACAGAAAATAATTCTCTCAAAGTGATGGAGACCAGAATCCTGAAATGAGGGTGTCCGCAGGGCCACGCTGCTTCCGCAGCCTCCGAGGAGGGTCCCTCCTCCCCGCTCCAGCTCTGGAGGCCGTAGATGCTCCCTGGTTTAGGAGTGCATGTTACTCCAATCTCCACCTCCCCTCTGTACTTCTCTCTTCGTTATAAATCATCAGGCGCACTGGATTAAGGCCCAGCCTGGGCCAGAATGACCTCTTAACTCGAGTGCGTCGGCAAAGACCCTGCATCCAAAAACCATCACATTCCCGGATACCGGAGGTTAGGACTTCGGTGTATTTTTTGGGAACACAATCCAACCCACAGCCTATATGGGATCAGACAGGAAGCAGCTAGACGTGCTGACTCAGGTTGGCTGTGATGTTCCAGAGAAAAGGACCAAAGCTCATTGTCCTCAGTGCTCTGCCTACCCCATTTCCGTTAACCGCGGGGAGGCCACGTCAGGCTCCTCCCCAGGGCTCTTGTGATTCCTTCAGTGCAGCCAGTGAAAGCCTTTTCTGGGATTGTGTCTGCAATCTGTCCAGATCTATGCAGGTCTTCCTGCCCCATAGAAGGAAGGGTCACCCTTGTCAAGGGTCACTGCCTTGTCCCCGAGCTATGGAACCGCGAGTATTGAAGTCTGTGAGAATCCAGCCACACACAGGAACCCGGCCATGAAGGAACTGGGCTCAGGTATGGCTGTTTCACCTGACTCCTGTCCTGTCTATGTCCTCAAACCATCCACCTCCCTACCAGCAATCCCACACATTGACAAACGCATCTCTTTTAAACTTCAAGAGAGTAATTTTCCTGGCACGCAGGAATGCACATTATTTGGGGCCATAGTCTCTCTGTGCTCAAAAATAAATGAGATCACTGAAGTGTGCGCCGGCATTTCCTTGAGACCATGTTTATAATATTCATGAATATGGAAATATGCAGCCATCTCCCAGAATCCCTTGCACGAAGAACCGGCACTCTGTTTGCTATAGGTGAAAAATGCTTCTCTTGCAGGTTCAAAAAAATTCTACCCAGAAGAAAGAACATGGTCTATGGTCTTGGAAGGAAAGTTTAGCTGCCTAGCTCAGGTAACAAACTCTTCCAATTCCAATAATTGTGTTCACGGAGCAGTAAGTACGGGACAGCATCACAGATTCTGTTGAACGTCTGCATTGTGCCAGCTGCTGCTCTGATGATTTATGGTGTCGCGTGTTAATTTAATCCTTAGCATAGCTTCTGAGTTAGAGAAGTTTATTCCCCTTTCACAGATGAGGAGTTCACTTCGGGAGAGCATGGAAGTGACTTATACTTCTGCCAGCTATGCAGGAAGATGGAGACTGCAGGATTGGGAAATGCTTTCGTATCAAAGGCACAAAAGTGAAATGGCAATGCCCATGTCACCTACTGAAAAACAGCTGCGGACACTGTACATGTAGTTCATTATTTGAACAAAAAACTCTTAGGTGGGTAAGACAGCGGTTTCTGTGAGTTCTCCAAATGCTATCATTAAAATATTAGTGATGAAAGTCACCAAAAATTGCCAGTTACCCTAATAATATTTATTTAAACTTACTGCCAATTACCCTAAGAGCATACGCTGAAGTCTAAATATGCAAGCAGAAAAACAGCTAGTAAACATGCAACTAAGTCAGCCCGGAGATAACAGTTTTCATTTTCATTTTCTTTTATTTTTATTCTCTATATTTTGAGTAATTATGATAATTAGAAAATGAGCTAATAAATTACGAACCTTTAGAATAAAAAGTCTGTTATTCTTACTTCAGCTAAGAAATGAATTGTGAGTGTTTTCCCTTGTGATTGTCTATTTTAAAAAATATATTGTCCAATCCCTTTTGTTTTGTGCCCATTTAAAGAAGAAAGGTCTTTGGAATTTTTTTTTTTTGGGGGGGGTCTCAATTTTCTTCATTTCTTGCATTTAAATGTCATGTGCCATCATTTTCTCCCTTCCCTGTGCCCATATTCTCAGGGTGGGATAACTCAAGATCGGGGAGACAAGGAGAGGAAGAGGAAGGCTCCTGGGGTTTCCTGGGAAAAGGTTTCTTCCTTTTTTGGGAAAGAGAAGTATTCAGGGGTGAAAGGTCTTTCCTAGTTTGGCCCCTTTTCCCCACTATAAATGGGGCTGTGTGAAGCTGGGTTCCTTGACTGTGGGGGTCTTCTCAGAACAGTGAGGTGACAAGCCTGGAGGGGGAAGTCACTGTAGGTGGTGGAGTGGGAGAAAGATGGCAAAATGGAAATACGTACCCTCGGGACATCCTTAGGGCTGTGATCAAACCCGGAACTGTCTCCAGAGTTATGAGGTGACACGATGACACTAGTGACAGGGCAGGTGGCTGCCAGTGGCTATTCTGTTGCTCGGTCTGAAACGCAATTCGCTAAACTCATCTGAGCATGCTACTGCCCTCTGAAGTCTCGCTCCAAAACAAAGTCCAAGGCAATGATGAAGCGTTTTCCAAAGGCTTCCTTCCAGGAAAGTGTCCCTAAAGAGTGCAGGGCGGGGAGGGGGGGGATGCTGGCTGAGGGACAGGTCAGAGTTGCCAGACTCAGGGAGAGCCTGATTCCCTTATTCCGTCTGAAAAACGCATGTCGATTTGCACCTGCCTCTACTGGGTCCTCTCAGCCAGTGGGTAACCTTCGCCCAGAACGACCTGCTAACATGGAGAGGGCAACGGCCACGGGCCCGCGGGGACCCGGCCTCCACTTGCTCCGAGGAGGGCTACTGCCCCCCCACCCCCTCCCGGGTCAACGAGACCTGACCGCGCCTCACCGGCCTGGGCCCGGCCTGTGGCTGCACGGCGGTCCCCGAGCTGCCCGGCGGAGCGCGGACCAGGCGCCTTCTGCGGGGCTCCTGCGCACTGCGCTCCACCCACCGCGCCTCCGAGTCTGCAGGTCAGAGGCCGGAGAACAGGAGGCGCAGGTGCAACGAAACGATGCGCATCCCTTTCTGCGAACCGGCGGCTGCCAGCCCACTTAGGTACCTCACCTGGCAGCGCCCGCCGGGAGCGCCCGGCCCCGCCCCGCCCCGCCCCGCCTCCGCCTCCGCGCCAGCCCCCGTGCCCCCCCGCCCCGCCCACCGCTACCCGCCCCCGTTCCCTCCGCCCCGCCCACCGCTCGCGCCCTCGTCGCCCCCCGCCACGCCCACCGCTCCGCGCCCCCGTCCCCCACCCCACGCCCCCGCATCCTCCCGCGCACGCCCCCACCCTCACCAACACTCCCGCGCGCTCTTGCCGTGACCCCCTTCTCCAACAACGTTGCCAGCCCCAGCCAGATCCCCGCGCGGCCGGCCGCATCCCAGACGCTCCTAGTCACCGCCCCACGCACACACGCGCGGCGCGGGCACGAGCACGTAAGCAGCGCGCAGGCGCACACCGGGCCCCGCGCTTTTCGGAGGCTCCAGGTGGGCTAGGAGGCTCGGAAGTCCCGCCGGGGTCGGGGCCGTGGCGGAGTAGGGGTCCGGGTCGGTATAGGGGCAGGGGCCAGGGGCCGGGCGAGGGATGAGGGGCGAGGGGGGGCGGGGCGTGTGGAGGAGCCTGGCCCCGGGCGGGAGCGGGGGTCGCGGAGGGCCGAGGGGTAAGGGGCGGACCGGGGGCGGGCAGGGGCCGGGCCCGGGCCCGGGCGGAGGCTGCGCGGGGTCCAGAGGGCCGGTCAGGGATCTCCGGGTGGCGGCTTGGGAAGACAGGAGGCGGGGCCGCCCCGCCTCGACCGTGGGCGCGCTGCCACCGTGGCGGGCGCTGCGGGGGCGCCTGCTTCCTTGGGGGGTGGGGGGGGGTCCTTGCAAGGACCGGAGACGCCGAACAGTTATTCTAGTATTTTCTAAGTGCCGAGAGCTGTGCTGAGGGCCTCGCAGAACCGGCAGCCCCCCGGGAGCTGGCTTGTGCTAACTGCTCCTGACAGGACTTGAGTTGTGCTCGGGGTCCTGGCTGGTGGGCGGCGGAGCCAGAGGACGGGTCCTGCTTCTGGGAGTTAGCAGCCTCTACAAAGGGCCGGCCCCGGGGTCTGGCAGGATTTGAGTAGTTTTTATTCCAGGGCATACCCTGTTCTGGATACCGGGAGAGTACAGATGTTATAGAAAACAGGTCCTGCTGGCAGCAGCCCGCTGGCTAGCTGAGAATCCCACATTCTCACTATAAGCAGAAATTTACCAGAATCATAAAAAAGATTGGAGCGCAGTTCGTGTGTGTTAATGAGCCGCAAGTTTTTGGTGGAAGTGGAAGCAATGCCGTGAGAAAGTGACTGATGGTGATGGAGACAGTGGCTGTGTCCTTGGCCAGGGCTGGCCACACAGGTGTTTGGCTGTCCCTGTCCACATAGGGGGTAAATGATGGAGTCGGCAGGAGGTGAATTTCCAAGAAAAGGGTGAAGGTGGAAAGGAGAGGACGGCGTCCTGGGAACAGGGATAGGGCAGTGTGCTGCTGGAGGAATCCCGGGATTGCAGGTGAGGCAGGGAGAGGAAGCCAGGCAGGGGAAGAGGGTGTTCCTCCTGATGAGAAAAGTGATGAATGTTTTCCAAGTCACCTCCCGGTTCCTCCCTTCCAGCACTGTCTAAAAGAGTCTTAAAAGCTAAAATGGTTCTACTTTTGACTAGTTTAATGTAGCTTTATGCCCTGAAGCAAATTAAGAATTTAATTTGAATTAAGAATAAGCCCAAGAATCTCATTGGGCCTTTCATTTTTGTAGAGCCTTATGGGAGACACAGCTGTATTACTTGTGTGCTGGAAGAACCTGTGGATTTTTAGGCCATATTTACAGGCAATTCGGGAGGTAGATTTTAAAATGAATGAGTTCTTGGATTTTACAGCACTCCTTTATGGCAGCACTCCTAGGAAACTTAAAAGTTTTCTTACACATTTTTCTTGTGGCTGGACAGGTAACTTCCACACATCTAGCAATATGATTATAGTCACCAATAATTCTGGTAAAATAATTCAACTGAATGTAAGGAGGCTTACAAAAATAACTTGAGAGAAGAACCCTAAAGTAAAAGCACTTTACTGTTACACCATTGAGACCTAAAGTGTTTGTACTTGAGCAGACTTTTTCTCATATTTCATTTACAAGGTCAGTTTCACTTTTTTTTTTAAAGATTTTATTTATTTATTTGACAGATCACAAGTAGGCAGAGAGGCAGGCAGAGAGAGAGGGAGAAGCAGGCTCCCCGCCGAGCAGAGAGCCTGATATGGGGCTCCATCCCAGGACCCTGAGATCATGACCTGAGCCGAAGGCAGAGGCCTAACCCACTGAGCCACCCAGGCGCCCCGGGAATTCTTTTTTAATTCTCTGAGGCCACCCCATCCTGTCCCTCAGGGTGGTTGCAGCAGTTTGCGCCCCCAGCAACACCGCATGAGGGTTCCTTTCCCCACATCATGCCAGCACCTTTGTCTCTTGTGATGCTGGCACTCGCCCTTCTGATAGGCAGGACATGGTTCCTTGAGGTTTTGCTCTGTGTTTCCCTCTGATGAGTGATCCTTCTTCTGGACCTGCAGGCCATGTGTATATCTTTGGGAAAATGTGTATTCAAGTCCTTCGCCCATTTTTTTGGGCCCATTTTTAAAAAAAGATTTTAAGTCGTCTTTACACCCATCATGGGGCTTGAACTCACAGCCCTGAGATCAAGAGTCACATCCTCTTCCAAATGAGCCAGCTGGGCACCCTGAATTGAATTGTTTATTTGCCATGGAGTTGTATGAGTTCTTTCTATATGTTGGATATTAACCCCTTATCAGATAGATGCTTTTCAAGTATCTTCTATTGAGTATAGTGCTTTTTATTTTATTGATAGTACAGTGGTTTTTTTTTTTTTTTTAATTTTAAGATGTATTTATATATTTGACAGAAAGAGACACTGAGAGACTGCACAAGCAGGGGGAGTGAGAGAGGGAGAAGCTCCTGCTCAAGCAAGGAGCCCGATGCAGGGCTCGATTTCAGGACCCTGGGATCATGACCTGAGCCAAAGGCAGACGCTTAACCCACTGAGCCACCCAGGCGCCCCCTAAATTCTTTTTTAAAAATTTTTATTTATTTGTTTGAGAGAGAGATAGCAAAAGAGAGCATGAGTGGGGGATGGGGAGAGGGAGAAAGAGACTCCCCACTGAGTGGGGAGCCTGATGTGGGACTCAATTCCAAGACCCTGAGATCATGACCTAATCTGAAGGCAGAGTCTTAATCCACTGAGCCACCCAGGCGCCCCAGTTTCACTTTTTAATACTTAAGGTGAAACTGGAAAATTGTGAGAGATTCTGGGGCATCCTGTTTTTGGTGTTCATTGATGAAGTCCTTAAAAACATTTGGTAGGTGGTGGTGGTTGATGGTTATGAACCAGGCTGCTGTTCCCTTTGGTGGCAGCATCGCGGAGCGGCTCGTGTGCTGTGACTTGCACACTCCCTGGGTGAATGTGCCCGAGTGTGCACCCCAGCCCTGCTGCCTGCCAGCTCTGTGATCTCCAGTGAGCTCCCAGCCTTAATTTGTACATTTGTGTAACAGGCATGAGAATGGTACCTTTCACAATATTTGCATACTCATTATTTGACTCAATTCTTGGGATGATTTCTCTCACTTTACAGATCAAACTGAAGGTACTGTGAAAGAGGCTTGACAGAGATCATTTATCTGGTTTATCTTAGAGACAGAGCTAAACCCCCAGGCTTGGTGTGTCCTGCATTGTCTAGTTCCATTACTCTCAAGTGTTGCCTTTGTTTTGTTGATTAATTTGAAGCCCTTTCCCTCTAAGCCTTAGGAATATTTTCCCCATTTGCAGGGAAAGTGATATAACATTTAACCCATAACAAAGCGTTATTAAGTCTCTATCTTGAATGCCTGAAACACATGTTTACCTAGCTATTTCTCTTATAAGTGTTCTATCCTTACACGTGAGAGGTCCAGCATACCTTCCTTCAGATGAGCAGGGATTTAAGAAATATGCTTACAATATTATGTCTTTGTTTCCTTCTTCTTCGTACTGACTGTTTTTTATTTCTGTCATTTGTTAAAAGAACCTCCAGCATGCAGGCCTCCAGCTCCAGGTCTGTGCACCTGAGTGAGTGGCAGAAGAATTACTTTGCAATTACATCTGGCACATGTACCCCAGAACAGAAGGCAGATGCGTACCGAGCGCAGATATTACGCATTCAGTATGCATGGGCAAACGCCGAGCTCTCCCAGGTCTGCGCCACCAAACTGTTCAGAAAATATGCAGAGAAATATTCTGCAGTTATCGATTGTGACAATGTTGAGACTGGCTTGAATAACTATGCAGAACACATTTTAGCTTTAGCAAGATCCCCCCAGACCGACAGTGACAAATGGCAGTCGGGGCTGTCAGTAAATAGTGTTTTCCAGTTGAGTGACGTACAGGAGATGCTGCGTGCTGGCAGAAAATCCAGAGACTCTCTGTCGGCCACGGCCGGTGCGTCCGGAGTCATGCGTAATGAGGGCATTGTCCTCGGTCCTCCTCAACTGACTGACTGTGGCGCTTCTGGGGAGAGTGGCCCGTTAACTAACGCAGCTCCTGATACAAGTGGGACCCAAGGCATCCCAGATAGCAGTTCTTCGACGTGCCCTCAGAATGCCCAGCCACCTGTGCTAACGAACAGCAGTAAGGCCTGTCCTACATCCTTAACACCGTTTGGTGACTTAGCCACTGCAAAAATCCATGCCACACCATTATTTGGAAATGTCAACAAGGAAAATAAGAACTCTCCAAAAGCCAATGTAGGACTAAATATGTTTTCATCTAATCAGTCTTGTTTGCCTTCTGGCTGTGAAAATCCACGAGAGAGAAAAGCTTTGTATGGTCCTGGCACCATTGATGCCCTTTCCACTCCCATAGTGAATAAGGCTGTTAGTAAAACAGAAGATAATGCCCGAAGAGAAGAGAGTAGCCTGCCTACTTTTAAAACTGCAAAAGAACAATTATGGGTAGATCAGCAAAAGAAGTACCAACCCCAGCGTGCACCTGGGTCTTCATACAGTGGTATAAAGAAGTCTCTGGGAGCTAGCAGGTCCCGAGGAATATTTGGGAAGTTTGTTCCTCCTATACCTAAGCAAGATGGGGGAGATCAGAATGGGGGGATGCAGTATAAGGCTTATGGTGCAGGACCTGCAGAGCCGGCAAATCCAATCGATGAGCGTCTGAAGAACTTGGAGCCAAAGATGATTGAGCTTATCATGAATGAGATCATGGATCACGGACCACCTGTAAGCTGGGAAGATATTGCCGGAGTAGAATTTGCCAAAGCCACAATAAAGGAGATCGTTGTGTGGCCCATGATGAGGCCGGACATTTTTAAGGGTTTGCGAGGACCCCCTAAAGGAATTCTGCTCTTCGGGCCACCCGGGACTGGTAAAACTCTAATCGGCAAGTGCATTGCTAGTCAGTCCGGGGCAACGTTCTTCAGTATCTCTGCTTCTTCTTTGACTTCTAAGTGGGTAGGTGAGGGGGAGAAAATGGTCCGTGCGTTGTTTGCCGTGGCAAGGTGTCAGCAGCCAGCTGTGATATTCATTGATGAGATTGATTCCCTGTTATCTCAACGAGGAGATGGTGAGCATGAATCTTCCAGAAGGATAAAAACGGAATTTCTTGTGCAGTTAGATGGGGCAACCACTTCTTCTGAAGACCGCATCCTGGTGGTGGGAGCAACCAATCGGCCACAAGAAATTGATGAGGCTGCCCGGAGAAGGTTGGTGAAAAGGCTTTATATTCCACTCCCAGAAGCTGCGGCTAGGAAACAGATCATGATTAACCTCATGTCCAAGGAGCAGTGCTGCCTCAGCGAGGAGGAAATCGCCCTGGTTGTAAGGCAGACAGATGGGTTCTCAGGAGCTGACATGACCCAGCTTTGCAGAGAGGCATCCCTCGGGCCTATTCGCAGTTTACAGACTGTTGACATTGCCACAATAACACCCGATCAGGTCCGACCAATAGCTTACGTTGATTTTGAGAACGCCCTCAGAACCGTGCGGCCTAGCGTGTCTCCTAAAGATTTAGAGCTTTATGAGAACTGGAACAGAACTTTTGGTTGTGGGAAGTAAAGGGGACAAATGGGGCACTTGACGTTGGCATCTTTGTAACACAACCTTTCCCACTTGTTAGCATGAGAAACTGGGAATTTATTCATTGTACTTTGGTGTATATTCTGAATTCTGAACCTCAAATAAAATAGAGTAACAGTAGCTGAGATTTTACAAGTGATTGACTTAGGCTATGTTAATAGAAGCTTGAGTTTTCTTCCAGGTATTACCTCATTGTGAACCTGTTTGCACAAAAGGCAAATCAATGTTCTTCTTTGGTCTCAAAGTGGTATTTTTGGAAGGCATAATGTGATAGCTCAAATTGAAACCAGAAAGTCTCATTTTTGTCTGAGGTGGCATCTGATCGGTATGCATCTTCTTCTGAAGACCGTGTAACTCTTTGCATTGGCTCATATTGTGGTTTGCGTTGGAATCAGCTTCACTTACTGCTGTTGAATGGATTTATGATCTCCCCATATGCCCGAATGCAAGTCCAGTGGTTGGTGCTGGTTTGTAACTGCCTCCAGCTCTCTTCTATTACTTCTATGTTCAGAAGTAGCCCGGTGTAGTCTGATACCAGACACACATCCACAGAATTGAAAGATGAAGAATGCTGCGTTTTTCCAAGGGGTAGATAATGTTTAAAATTAATACTTGATTTGACAGTACTTTATAGCCTGTAGTATTGGTCTCTCAAAAATAATGTTTCCTGACTTTTATAATGGACAGTTTTGTTTTCTAAAGTAACAGGTGTTCACTGTAGAAGTATTGGGGAAGAGAGATGAACAGCAAGAAGAGAGTAAAAACTGCTGTCGCCCCAGCAGTTTGGGGAACCTGTCATTTCTTCCAGGCCTTTCACACAGCAGAGGGATTGTACTGTGTTCTCCCTTGTAGCCTGCTTTTTTCTCTGTGTCACTGTCACTTCCTATGGAAACATGCAGTGTCACAACATCTTCCCTCAGGGTCCCATCGTGTGGATGGACTGTAATTTAGCTAGTCCTCTGTTGGGGGCATTTAGGAAAGCACATTCAGTGGTTTCCCTTTCGTTCGCCATACACAAAAACGTTGATTGCCTTC
This sequence comes from Mustela nivalis, assembly GCF_964662115.1. Lineage (NCBI taxonomy): Eukaryota > Metazoa > Chordata > Mammalia > Carnivora > Mustelidae > Mustela > Mustela nivalis. The sequence goes on along the minus strand of NC_139031.1, from coordinate 94,158,694 downwards.
GTCATCTTAACGTTTCTTAAGCTTCTCGTATTAGAGATGATGCCTAATTTTAACACACCTTTGGCATGTGTTCTGAACTGTCTGCTGGAAAAGCCGTGCGTTTATAGAGTTCCCAGCTGCGCTGAGCCACGGTCCCTGTTTCCCGTGTCCCTGGGGTCGTCACGCAGTTTGGTTAGCATTCCTCTTCCGTTCATTCATTCAGACAGTCTTGGATGCTGGGTGGTTCCAGGTGCTGAGCACAGAACAGACAGAAATCCTGGGTCTTACGTAGGCGACATTCGGGTTCTCAGGTTTTCTCTTGACAGCGCTATTGAAGAGAGGGCATGTGACACTTTTAGTAGGTGAGTTGAGACCGTTTTAACTTTTATTCTTGGCCCACCTTCTACTTTTGTGCTCCTTGAACCTCTATGTTTTGAGACTGTTAGTTCTTCCCTTGGAAACATGTCATTGTTTTTTATTAGAATTTGGATGTGAACTTGTTTCTAGTTTTTTTTTTTTTTTTAAAGATTTTATTTATTTATCTGACAGACAGAGATCACAAGTAGGCAGAGAGAGGAGGGGAAGCAGGCTCCCCGCTGAGCAGGAGCCCTATGCCGGGCTCTATCCCAGGACCCTGGGATCATGACCTGAGCTGAAGGCAGAGGCTTAACCCATTGAGCCACCCAGGTGCCCCTTGTTTCTAGTTTTTAATTAAATCTTTCAAAATCATGAAGCATTTCATACATTACATTGTCCTGTTTCATTTCTGCATAAACAGCACTACAAGTAACCTTGGATTCTTGAGTAATTCTACGGTTCTCTTCCGTGATAGTTGCTGGTTGTCTTTCGGGTCACCTCTCCCCACCTTGGGTGTTACAGTTACGGACAGGCAGCAGTTCTCCAGGAACTGTTCGTGTCTTACTTCACTCTGTAGCTTGCTCTCGGCATTCGCCATCAGTGTTTCTCTCGGCAGCCGCTCCTGCCACTCCTGACCCTCAGCTCTGTTGGTCACGGGCCACGGGGCCACATCCCCCTTGTGGGATTTAGCTTCTCGTATGTCCGAGAGGAAACACCTGGTGGCTCTGCTCCCCATGCATCAGGCAGGGCCTGTGTCTCTCAGGCTGTGGACTGGCTTCTCTGGAGTTACGGTCTGCATGGCTCATGCGGGAATCTGGTCTTGAAAGGTAGGATGTGGCAGGTATTTTGAACCTGGAAAGAAAGCTTGAGCTGGGGAGTCACTTTGTGGTTGTTCCTGCCTTTTGCCACATGGAAGCATTCTTCCCCTCAGCCTTCTGTGACTCGGAGTATGTTTCCATGGCGTGCGGGTGGGAAACGTCCAGAAACTTAGATATCTGAGATCTCTTTCTGTCTCCACATTCTGATTAGATAAGAATCTGGCATTAAAGTCCTTCCTCCTGAGGGTGTTCTTGGGGCTGCACTGTCCCCACCATCGTGTTTCTAGAGAAGTGGGCTCTGATCTGCTTGGTCGTATCTTCAGGGGATCTCTTTACTTCATGGACACGCAGCTTGTACCAACGCATGGACTCGCTTGTGTATCCATGCCTAGAAGTATTGGTAGGGATACAGTAGAGCCTTTAATTAATCAGTCCTTTTAAAATGTTTGTATCATACAGATAATTTGATCTGATGTTCCAGCCTGTGGTCTCCCATTTTGAAATTCTTTTTTTTTTTTTTTTTAAAGATTTTATTTATTTATTTGTCAGAGTGAGCACAGGCAGACAGAGTGCAGGCAGAGGCAGATGGAGAAGCAGGCTCCTGCTGAGCAAGGAGCCAGATGTGGGACTCGATCCCAAGACACTGGGATCATGACCTGAGCTGAAGGCAGTGGCTTAACCAACTGAGCCCCGCAGGGGTTCCCACATTTTGAAATTCTAATTCATGTTCTCAATTCTAAACTTTGGAAAGTCCTCCACACTGACCCCTGATGGCTGGCCGTCCCGGTGAAGCGCCTGGACTCTAGGACCCGGCTCCGCAGGTTGCAGATGGGTTCAGCCTCACTTCCAACATGAGAATGTGCCTACCTTGCTTGGGAGGGCAGGTGAGATGCAGCTGTAAAAAGCCTGTTTTGTGATGGCTCAGACATGGTGCATCCTTCTGTCTGTCTGTCTGCCGTGACTGCTTTCATTGCTTGGAAGGATCGTTTTTTTCCAGCTGCTTTAGGTGGCTGTCAACTGTATTTTCTGCTTAATAGTCGTGATATTTGTCTTTGATTATAGATCTTGTCATCTAAACTTAGGCAGTAAATCTAATTAAAGAAATAACATTGGGGAGGGTATGTGCTTTGGTGAGTGCTGTGAAGTGTATAAACCTGGTGATTCACAGACCTGTACCCCTGGGGATAAAAATATATGTTTATAAAAAATAAAAAATTAATAAAAAAAAAGAAAGAAATATTTTTTAGTTTTGTTTCCCTTCAAGACGTAAGAAGTTTTTGATAGATCCCAGATTACGATTTTCCACTTACTCCTCTTTAAGTCTTATATATTTGCTCCAGAATTTTTAAGGGACATTTGTTGGTCCTCAGTGTTTTTTAAGGGACATTTTAAAACCCATCTCTAGAGATCTGATTGGAAGAAGGATTCTGTTCGGGTCCATGGTAAAAGGGCAGGTCAGATAAGGATACTTTTTTTTTTTTTGAAGTTTTTATTTAAGTTTTAAACTTCTAGTCAGTTACCATACAGGGTAGTATTAGTCTCAGGTGTACAGTACAGTGATTCAGCACTTTACTACATCACAGCAGGTGCCCTCCTTCAACCCCATCACCTTCCCCCACCCCCCAGCCCCCTCCCATCTGGTGACCAGCAGTGTGTTCTCTAGAGTTCAGAGTCTGTTTTGTGACTTATTTCTCTTGAAGATACATTTTTTAGCTCCACGGATTCCTGGCTCTTGATCTCAAATCCGGATTGGTGGTGAGCAGGCCAGGGGGACAGCTGTTTAAAGTTTGCTGCAGCCACCTGGCCGAAGGAGGGTATCTTACGTGAATAGATGAATCACCACGTACAACTCTTGTCCTTAAATAAAACTTACCAGGGGGCTTTATAAACCAGCACTGATGAGTGGACAGTTTGTAGTACCACCTCAGGTGACCGCTTTCTTAGCTCTAAAAGTCAGGATGTTGTATTAGATAATCCTGAAGACACACCTTGATTTGCTATTCTGTTATCAGTTACCAAGTAGTCATCGATTTGACAAGGTCTTACAGGGTACCAGGTGCTGGCACTGTGCTAGATACAAAATAATATGTAGTTCTGTATATGTTACCTGTCTCGGTGTTACTAATTTGGCACATGATAGAAACGGGGAAGGAGCGCCTGGGTGGCACCATCAGTCAAGTGTCCAACTCTTGGTTCTGGCTCAGGACGTGATTTCAGGACTGTGAGGTTGAGCCTCGTTTTGGGCTCTGCGTTCAGCTCACAGTCAGCTCTTTCCCTCTCCCTCTGTCCCTCCCGCTTGCGCTCTTCCTCTCAAAATAAATCTTTAAAAAGAAAGAAAGGGAAAGGAAAGGAAAGAAAAAAAAAAGAAAAGAAACAGACACTAGGAAGATATGAAGGGAGAGCTTTGGTGAGAAGTTAAGTCAGCATAAGGTACCACTGAATATATGAATCATGTAAAAAATGGGGGGAAATTTTAAAAATTAGGAATTCCACGTAGGGTGGCATTTGAACTCCCCCGGACCCTGGGAGCTTGGGAATCTCAGCCACAACAGGGAACCTGTGACTGAGGGGGCCTGTACAGCTCAAGAAGGTCCTAGAGCTCTCCTCATTCATTCTTCCCAGAAAGTTAGAGACTCGGGCTAAAAATTGGGAGTCTCCTCTTCCTGGGACATGGTCAGAGCAGCCGCCCCATACAGCAGAAGCTCCCCTCCACCCACAGCTTTGGACAGGTGACAAGTGTGCAGCCCCAGAGAGGGACTCATTCTCCTGGGGTCCCATCCTTTGGGATGAGAGTTGCTGCTTATGTATCTTAAGATGTGCTACCCACTTGCTCCTAGGGGAAAAACAAAAAACTATACCAGCTTCTTTTTCTCCCAGAGCTTAAAAAAGAAAGGTCTAACATGGAACTTCCCATTTACAATAGTGGGCTAAGCCATGCATTCACCTTTTCCACATGTGCTGAATCTTCACTTAAAGGAAGAAATAAAAATACTGACTCCATTGCAGTGGTACAGGGGAGGGGAAACACGATTTTCAAACAAGACATTGGTGTTTCTAGAAGTTATAGGACAAGTGGCGTTGGGTTGCAGGACCCCTGAGCTGAGACCAGCAATCCAACAAGGGCATGGGAGGCCAGCGGAGGCTGGTTTCCTCGTGTGCAGGTGGTTCCGGAGCTCAGATGGCAAAGCCAGCTGTGGGCCGGGCTGGGGGTTGCTGGACAGGGCAAGGATGTGGAGACCAGTGCAGAGCTATACTGTGTTCACATGGAGCCGTGGGCAAGACAAGTTCCCTGAATCAGAGAGTGATCTGTGGCTTGCCTCTGTGGGCTCTGTGGCCTGAGTCGTGGGGCAGAGTGGCAGGTCATTTCCAGTGGCCATGTTAGGCGAAAGCACGGGTGAGAACTCCCAGCCTACTCACCCCATCCCACTGTGAGACTTGTTGCCTCTTGATCAGTCTGTGGGTGTCGGGCTTCCTCCCTACAGACCCGGAAGCAATGCCCCTCCCCCCCGCTGACCCGCGCACACAGTAACACACACATACACACACACTGCAGGTTCACGCAGGAGACCACACACACACCAGGCTGCCACATCCCTTCCCGACGGGCCCCCCTGCGCAGTGGCCCGGGATTGCTAGAGAAGCGTCCCCCACTCACCATGCTGGGCAAATTTCAAGTATGAGTTAGTTTCTGCTTCACTCCCCTGTAAAAAAAATCCTACAGCAGATTCCCACTGAAATCAAAGATCCAAATTCCTGGTTAGAGCTAAACGGCCTCCATTTTTACTCTTACTTTGCTTCATTGCACTAGTTCTTGAAGATGCAGCAAACTTTTTCCCTGTACAGGACGTGTGGTGGGCAGAATTCTGATGACGTCCCCACAAGCTTCCTGTCCTCCAGTTTTCAATCAAACATGAATCTAGGTGCTTCTGGAAGGGACTTGATAGCTTCAGGATAGCTGTGGACCGAGATGGTGAGGTTATCCTGGATTAGGACATGAGCATCAGACAGTAAGAGTGGAGAAGGTTCTCTGCATGGTTAGAGAAGAAGCAGCAGAAGTTCACTGTAGTGGACATGGACGTCGGGAATGCCAGGCATGGCAAGGACTTGACAGGGGTCACCGTGCTCAGAGGCAGGGTCCAAGAGCCAGCAGAGAAGCAGAGAGCCTGGCCTTAGAACCACAAGGAGCTGAATTCTGCCAATGGCCTGAGGCTGGACCCTAGTTTCTCCACAGAGAGCCCCAGGGAGAGCCCAGATAAGCTGACATCTTGATTTCGGCCTCAAGGGGTTCGGGCAGAAAACCTATCAGGACCCACCAGACAGGCACCCACCAAACAGCCAGTAAGTGTGAGTGTTTCTGAGTTTGTGGTGCTAGGGCTGTGCTATGGCTGCCATTGGACACACGGGCAGGGACGGAGGGCCTTTCTACTCTCTGTTCCCTGAGTCTCGAGATCGGTTCCCCATCTCCTCCCATGAGCTGCCTCATGTCCAAGGCCCTCCCTGACCACTGAGTAGGATGCGTCCACCCATCTTTGTCCCACCACCCTGGTTTTAATTGGTGACTATTGCTAACTGGAGTGTTTATGCTTACTGCCCTTTTGTCCCTGACACCTCCCTGCCTTCCTGTCACGCCCACGAGCGAGTTCCTCACAGCCAGGCACTTTCTCTCATTCACATCGGAACCACACAAGATTCACCAGGCTGAAAACTCAATGGCTGGAGAGCTGCCCAGAGAAGAACAACTCATCTCAGAGAAACCTGTAAGTCCCAGCTTCTGAGCACAATCCTGAAAACTCCTGATCCTAGAAGACACAGCGGCCACGAAATAAAAATCAGCAGCGATTGTAGGAGTTATTACACTGTGGCAGCAATCTCGGCATAAACACAGTGGCATAAAACAGTCTACGTGAATGGTCTCCCAGTGTCTGTGGGCCAGGCGTGACCAGGCTTCTGTGTCAGGGGCTTCCACACCTGCCCTGGGGGTGTCGGCTGGAGACGAGTCTCAGCTGAGGTTTGACCGGGGAAGGGGCCACCTCCAGGCTCACAGGGCTGCTCGCAGCAGGCAGGACCTCAGACCGCAGTGTCTGCTGTCCACCACTGCTTGTCATGGAAGGCCTTCCTGAGCAGCCTCTTGCTCCCCGAAAGCCAACAAGGGAGAATCTGCCAGCAAGACAGGTATCAGAAGTGTCCACTGCATGGTGACACAGGAACCCCCCTGTATCCTGTTGGGTAACAAGCACCACGGCTATGAAATTCAGACTCAGGGAGCAGGAAAGGGTCCTAACTGTCAAATTAAAAATCTCAGTGGAGGGACTAAAATATAACTGGAAATGGTCGAAACCAACTGTTGATATGGAAGAATGACTTGCAGGTTGATTTTAGACCACGAAGCAGAAGGACGAAAAGAAGGAAGGGGCACGTTCAGTGGTAGGAAGGATAGATTCCAGGAACTTTATTGGTGTGACGGGAGTCTACAGAAAAGGAACAGGAGAGAGGAGACAATAGCCACATTAATAAGAGCGGATGATTTCCTGAGTAAATAGCTGAGAATTCACAAAAAAACAAAAAGTCCATTGAGCGCCCAGCAGGAATTGAGGATGGGGAGGAAATACTGAGAAACCTCCTGGTGTGTTAAGGCTCTCCAGAGAAACAGGCCAAGAGCATACACAGTCCGAGTGCACTAGGGGAGATTATTATGGGAACTGGCTCCTGGTCGGGGAGGCTGAGACATCCCGTGACAGATGGCCAGTCTAAACATTCATCCATGGAGAATTTTCAGTCTGCCTGTGGGGTTGTATGCTGGGGTCTGAACGAGCCGGTTGGCTGTTTGTTTATATACTGATTGGGGGGACAGCTCCAGGCACCGCTGGTCACTGACATGTGAACTGCCCGATAATTCATACATACAGTGTGTAAGTACAGGAATGAGAAAAGGCTAGGAGAGTTGGTAGCAATTAAGAGGGCTCATCCTCAGGGTGTCTGGGTGGCTCAGTGGGTTAAGCCTCTGCCTTCGGCTCAGGTCATGGTCTCAGAGTGAGTCCTGGGATCGACCCCACATTGGGCTCTCTGCTCAGCAGGGAGCCTGCTTCCTCTCTTTCTCTCTGCCTGCCTCTCTGCCTGCTTGTGATCTTCATTATTTTCATTATAAATCTATTTTAATGGATAAGCTTAGTAGATGCAAAATAAATATGTCAGTACTTCATTATCTCTCTCTGTCAAATAAATAAATGGAATCTTAAAAAAAAAAAAAGGCTCACCCTCTGGGCGTGGGAGTTGGGGGGTGAGGGGTCTCCAGGTCTCACTTGACACACACAACACAGCTGTTCTAATTGTTTTACTCTTTCCATATTTTTAAAAACTCAGTGAAATCTTATTTTTAAAGTACCAAACATAGCTTTGTCGAATAACTAAAGCTTTAAAAATTTTTTTCCCAGCAGCCATCAGGTTTGTTCGTAAGTACTAGAGAGACAAGGGAAGAGTCCTGGGACCCCTGATTGTTAATTACTCTTAGAAAATGTTTCACATTGCATGTGGAAAACAGGGCTGAAAAATATTGAATGGATGGAAAATAAGTCTTTAAAAATAATTTGAGAGCATCGATGTTTTGCACATAGATAAGATGGTATTTAGAAGTAAACCTCTCAGGATCAGAATCCATAGAAAATAGCCATTCATTCAAATCCAAATTGAGCAAAGCTGTCAAAATTGCTTCCAAAGTAGCTAAGAGGCCAAAGGAGATTTCATCTGCATTTTAAGAAACTGAATGTTCAGAAACCCATTTTATACAGAAGTCTGGGAGAAAGCAACGTGTATGAATAACATTATACCTGTGCCCACAGAAGTGGATAAATTCTATTTATCAGAGTTTGGGGCGCAGATAATGTTGAGATCTCACATCTGGAAGAAATGGTGTGGCCACACGCATGCTTCTGACCCAGTGCACCACCACAACCCCCAAGGTGTGATAGGCTTCTGGAGACATCATTTCACAAAATGCAGAAAATTGCTGTGGAACTAGGGCATGATTGCAATTTAAGGGAAATGGTGCAGATAAATCTATTTTAATGGATAAGCTTAGTAGATGCAAAATAAATATGTCAGTACTTCATTATTTATTCCTTTCAACTGGTTTAAATTAGAGTGGAAAATGCACATGATATCCAATTGTATATATCTGCAATTGTATATATGAAAATGAAAAAAAAATTTGTTTCTCCTAAGCCACGTAAGTAGTTTGGAGAAACTTCTTCCCACGCATAATTAATTTCAAAGACTCTTTCTGACTCTTTCAATTCCACTGCACGGCCTACCATGCACTCCTTGGGTGTCACCCATTACCTAGGCCATCAAGGTGCTCACCACTGAATGGAGTTCACAAATTCTCTCTCTCTTTTCCTTTTAATGTTATGTTAGTCATTAGTTTTTGATGTAGTGTTCCAAAATTCATTGTTTACATATAACACCCAGTGCTCCATGCAATCCCTGCCCCCTCCTTAATACCCATCACTGGGCTCACCCATCCCTCCACTCCCTCTACTCTAAAACCCTCAGTCTGTTTCTAGGAGTCCACAGTCTCTCATGGTTCACCTCCCCCTCCAATTCCTTTGCCTTCATTTTTCCCTTCATTCTCCTAATGTCCTCCGTGCTATTCCTTATGTTCCACAAGTAAGTGAAACCATATGATAATTGACTCTCTCTGCTTGACTTATTTCACTCAGCATAATCTCCTCCAGTCCCATCCATGTTGATGCAAAAGTTGTGTATTCATCCTTTCTGGTGGCTGAGTAATATTCCATTGTATATATGAACCACATCTTCTTTATCCATTCTCTGTTGAAGGACATCTCGGCTCTTTCCACAGTTTGGTGACTGTGGACATTGCTGCTATGAACATTGGGGAACATATGGCTCTTCTTTTCCCTACATCTGTATCTTTGGGGTAAATCAAGTGGGCATCTTTGGACTCTAAAGGACAGTATTTCCATTCAGCAAAAAATAGGTTAGTAAGATTGGGCAAGAGCCCTCTGCTGGCATCACTGCCAGACAAAAGGGAGGTTGGTGGTGGACCCAACCCAAGAACCCCCAGAGGCTGTGTCCCCTCCAACTTGGTTACTCTTGGTTTATTGAGCAGTGTTATTAAGTAATGAGCAAGGCTCACTTTTCTTGCTATCTACACAGCAGATAGATTAAGAAGGGGAACTAAAAGTTTTGCTACTTGAGACGCTCCTAAAATTCTACTCCAGTGCAGGAATCAAGTCTACAGAGTATAGACACATACTCTAAGAATAGGAAATTCAATATAGAATTTCCTTTATTAGATTCAATTGCTAATTTAGATAAAACATAGTACACACTTTATAATATATTAGAGAAAATACAACATTTAAAAATACCAGGGAAACAGGTTCCTGGTAACTTGATACATGATGCTATCATCTTAAGATAAACAAGCTCTAAGATTAGCTATCAACTTGAAACAGGAGAAACTATATAAGAAACAGACAAACTGAATTTTGCATGAGAAAATACACTGACACACTTTCTAACGTAACTATAAAAGTAGGTACAAGTGCAGGGCCAAAAAGTGAAATAAATGAAACTGACTCTCTTGGACATAAAACTCCAGAAATTAAAATTGTAGGTGCCAGAATTTAAGAATCTTTGTGTTCCCCATCTCTTAATGTTCTCTGGGTTTTATCTCGTGAGGATAATGGTTTCCACATTATGGATCATGATAAGGAGTAAATGAAAAATATGTATTTGGAACTATCAAGGACATGTCAAAGCATTGTTTCTTTTCTTCCTTCCACACTCCCTTCCTTTTCCCCTGTATTCTCTGTATTTTTCTTCAAGTATTATAGGAAACTTCCTGATTAGTATTTGGAAAAATGGAGAAATAAAGTGTTTTGTTTTAAACAGATTTTATTTTTAAGTAATCTCTATACCTAACGTGGGACTCAAAGGACTCAAACTCCCAGCCTTGAGATCAAGAGTCCTGTGCTCTATGGCCTGAGCTAGCCAGGGGCCCCAGAAATAAAGTTTATAAACTCAGAAATTTTAGCTTTGCAAACATCTTGAGACTAGAGTTGATTTTCCTTAAGGACACCTGTGATAAATTCCCAGCTGGAATTCCTATCACAATTCTCCCACTTCCAACCATTAGGGCAATCTTAAATTAAAAATAAAATATTTTAATGCATATAAGGAATTTATTGGAATATATGCTCACTGAAGAAAATTCAAGAAGTACAGAATGTCGGGGGAAGGTTACACACTCGACTGTACAATCTGGAATGGCTGACAGACTTCTGTTCAGCTTATTCCCTCCATGACACACAGAGTACAGTTTTCTATAACTCAAATTATACTGCAGACTCAACTGTCATTAAAATTTAACAATGTACCATACGTGGATGCCACACACGTCCACATGCTTCAGGGTTGCCTACAATTCCACTAAGAGGACGTGCCAGTCCCCTTATGCTGGCCCGATGTGGGCAACAAGGTTGTTGAGTGCTGAGAAAACTCTTAAAAGAACAGCAGAGAGGCATGCCTGGCTCAGTCAGTTAAGTACATGTCTTTGGCTCGGGTCACGATCTCAGGGTCCTGGGATCGAGTCCTGCTTTGGGCTTCCTGCTCAGTGGGGAGGCTGCATCTCCCTCTCCCTCTGCTTGTGCTCTCTCTCTCTCTCTGTTACATACATAAATAAAATCAATCTTTAAAAAAAAGAACAGCAAAGAACTACACAGACTTCGGAGAAATGCCTTAAGAGAACCCTGAAATGTCTCCCCTTTGTCACCCGAGTTAGAGAATGTGGGTCACCTGGGTCCCACTCTAGAACACCAAATTGAGCCACGGCATTTAAACAAAAGGTGGATTGTGATGGACGGCAACTGGCCTGGAAGTGGACTTTTTATCCATCAAATCTTTAAATTCTGTGTTTTGTGATTTCTACTAGATTTTATTTATTTATTTGACACACAGAGATCACAAGTAGGCAGAGAGGCAGGCAGAGAGAGAGGGGGAAGCAGGCTCCTTGCCAAGCAGAGAGCCTGATGTGGGGCTCAATCCCGGGACCCTGAGAGCATGACCTGAGCCATAGGCAGAGGCTTTAACCCACTGAACCACCCAGGCACCCCTACCATTGGTTTCTATTTAGAAGCTTCTTTCCAAACAGAGATGAGATGCCTTCCATGTCTCCTGTACTTACATTTAAGTTCTGGGTCCGGGGACCCAGTAGACCTGTGTCCACACTCTGGATCCATAGACTCTGTGTTGTTTTGAGCTGCTAGGTTTCTGGTAATTTGCTAAGCAGCAGCAAATAGTAATACAGAGTGTAGCATCTGGAAGTGAATGGTTGCTGTCACAGACACCTGAAAAGGGGGGAATGGCTTTGGAAGCAGACCGTGGTGGACGTGCTGACGGAATTTTACAATAATGCCTAAATCACCTTGAACAGACTATTGTAGGATTTATGCCCCAGACAACGCTACTGGGACTCCCACAGAGGTGAAGGGTATGTTATTATGAACCAGAAGAGGGGTGTTATGTAGTGGCACTCAGAAAGCATAGTGAAATTGTCTCCTAAAGTTCTACAGAAGGCAGGGCCTGTGAGCGACTGACTGCCCGTGTAGCTCAAGAGATTTCCCAGTCAAGTGTGGAAGGGGCCTTCTGGGTTCTTACTGCTGCTCCCAGTGGAATAAACACAAGGCAAGTGGATTGAGAGAACCAGGACTTCATGATTTGGGAAATCTGCAGCCTCTCCAGACAGCAAAGGTGTTACAAGGAAGAGATTTATTGTCCGGAGAACGTGTCTTGGGACAAAGAAGAGGGTTGACCACACAACATTTTGGCAAAACCTCAGGAGGATGGAAAGCTAAGAATATTCACTCACGCAGAAGACCCTTTGGTGTCTCACGGAACAGACCCTCTTGGTTGAGCACAAGGGCCTCTGGGAGGTTTCGGGGTGTGGATCTTCAGCCATTCTATGGTGGCCATAGGTGATCTGTGGGGACGCCTTTCATGCAACAGGAGCGAAGTCATGAAACCCACAGAAGGCCCATAGACATTGGAGAAAACCGTTTTAGCAGAAACTATCAGCTCAAACTAAAGGGGGCAAAGAGAGTAAAATGGAGAGGTGGGTATCAGACTCCCAAAGTCCTTCTGGGAAGAACAAATGACTCACCCGCCGTCACCATTCATGGAAAAGAAAGGCGTGAGGGCATGAGGGCGTGAGCTCAAGGGCAGAGCTCCAAACTCAGAAGGCAAAGCCAAGAGTCAGAGGACCTTATTCTCAGGCTTTGAAATTTCAGACGTTCCCAATATTTGTCTGACAGAATCTCAGAGCCACTCTGGACCAGCGACCTTGCCTGCCTCCCCTGTCTCCCTGATTTGAATGAGAATGTGCGCAGCTGCCGTCCTGTGTCTATCCTGCCCTTTCTGTGGGAGGTGATGGGGGCGGATCCCTCGCTGGTCCACACATCAAGAGAAGATGTGCCCCTGGAACTGCACTTAATGAACCATCCCCAAGGGCCTTTTCTGGACCTGGGCTTGATGTAGAAGATAAGATTTGGGACTTGAGTGGTGGCAGGAATGGGGTGAGGCACATGGGAGGTGAATGTTTCTTACAGGTGTCAGGATAAAACCACTGGGGCCAGAGGGCAGATGCTGGTGGACAGACACCAGGATCCTGATTTGTTTTGTCCTGGTTTCCTAGAGTGTGGCTTTCTTCTAATGAGCCAAATATAGAAGGGATGGGATGTCATGTCCACAGTTGTTCAAGGGAAAGATCACAGCTTCCAGCTTCCTCTCCTTTCCTTTTTCTCTCACTTGCTCACTCGGATGATGTCCAGCTGCTGTGTTGTGAGCTGCCCTATGGAGAAGCCAGAGGGGAAGGGCAGAAGGAGGTGTCTGGTCAGTATGGAACTGGCGTCTCCCACCCAACTTCCTGAGAGTAACAAGATCTTGGCGGTCATGTGAATGTGCTTGGAAGCGCCGGCTCCTCCAGCTGAGACGTCACATAAGACCCTGGCTCAACAAATTGAATGTATTCTTGTGGGACACCTTGAGCCAGAAAACCCAGCTGAGTTGCAGCTGGATTCCTAACCCTCAGAAACTGTTGGATAACACGTGTTTCCTGTGGGAGGCCGTTAGGTCGGGGGATCCGTTGTATGCAGCAATAGATAGCCAAGAAGGAGAGTAAAATGACATTTCACAGAGGACCAAGGCCCTTTGGGGAAATGGAAGCTACCACACTAAAAACAGCAGCAGAAGCAGCAAATGGAGAGTAGAGGGAAGAAGGGCGACACTACTTCAGGTCAAGATGCACAAGTGTCATCTCAATGTACCCAAGGACATCCCAGGCGTGTGACTTCCTGGGAGTATGGGTGAAGTTCTTTCCACTAAATTACAGATTCGCTCTCTCAATTCACACCTCTCAGAATGGGCAAGAGCGCTTGTCTGTGATTCCCAAGTTTAAAATTCCGCAGCGATGTTTCATTTAAGATGAAGCTTGCAGTCAAACAAGTGCAGACCAGCTTTCGGCAAAAACGTAGACCGTGTTAACGTGGTCAAGCAAGAATGGTAGGTACCATGTAGGAATTCTGCCTACGGGGAGAATACCGGGCTCTTTCTCCAGTAGACAGCCGCCATCCACATGGGATGAATCAGCTTACAAGAAGCAACGAAATAAGACATTCACTTCTTTGGTTGTGCTAGTCAGGCGCTGAATAGCACCATGTTTGGTCCACTACTCTGGACAGGGAAGAAGCAGAACATTTTCATCATCACAGAAAGTTCTATGGGACCGTGCTGGTCTAGAGAATGCCAGAATCAGAGAGGGGCAAAGGAGGAGGGGCCGTAACACGTATGTGAAATGAGATATCACATGGTGTGGCAAACGCAGCAGGGTCCTTCCTCTCAATGTTGTTAAAGGTGACAATGGTATTTAAATGGATTTTTTCAAATAACTCACCAATTCTCTCAGCAAAATTTTTTGAACACTCCATGCCACTGATATTTCTAATTCTTTCTTTATTTGTCTTGGGGGACTTTGGGCAATCCCGACCTTCTGGCACCTGAACTCCTGGCTACTCACCCTGGGGGTGTTTTTCTTTCTTGAAGACCAGTTGGACCTGAAATGCTGCCCCAGGGAAGCGTGGCCCTGCAAGGTTGGGTGCTCCTCTGCACAAGAAGCATGTTGTGTAGCAAAGATAAGATAAGCTAAAAAAAAAAAAAATTAAGACAAAGCATGAGATGATCTTAGCTTTTCCAACCTGTTCTCCAAGAACAGAAGACTGTGCTTGCTCCCACCTCACGATGTCCCTGAGAAGATGGTCCAATGTTGGAAATTCCCTAGGATTTGGCCTAGTGTAACGCATGCCTAGAGGCATTCATTCACATCAGTCTTTGGAATCATCTGTTAAATACAGTGAAAAATGATGCTGGCCTCTCTCCAGAGGGAAGGCAGCTCACATGACCAGGTTAGCATGGAGGTGTGCCGGATCCCTGGAGCCCCTTTCCCTGAAGACAGGGGGTCGTCAATTTGAGAAAGTGGTAGTGCCCTCAGTCCCCATCTACTATGTGGGCTCAGATCTCTCCCACAGGACCTCATGGCACATGAAGACCCAGCTGCGGAGTTTGACTGGACTTTGTGTAAAATGTGGGGCCAAGAGAGGAAGTAATGAAGTAGAGCGGTATATGCAATATGACTGCTCCTGTATATGCAATATGACTGCTCCTGGAGCTCACTGACCATGGGCTCCACGGGGCTCTTTGATGGCCTCTTTCCTCACATCCCGCCTGTCTCCATGGTGCAGACACTGCTGACCTCCAAACATAGGATGCTTTCTCCTGGTCCCTGGTCCAGCTGCTCCTGGCCCCTGAGAGCTGTTCCCTGTGCTGTAGGAGTTCTTCCTGCCCAGCATGAGGTGGCTACGGAGGGCACTGTAGCTCCCTTCAGGGCAATTCTCCCCGCCAGGCCCCTGGCCAGACTGTGCTGAAGACTGAGGAGTGTGTTCCTGCCTCACCCATGTCAGTGTAGAAACTCTACACCCATGTAGTCACCCCACTACATGAACACCAGCAATCATAACAGCTGATGAATTATTTCCTACTGTCTAAAATGCTGGCTCCCCTATCCCCCTCTTCTAGGACTTCACTCGAATATGGTGAAGTTTGGACTTAATTTGTATTTTATTTTGTATAGTTTCTATTGTTATACTTTGAAGTCTGCTAATCCTTTCTCAGGCAATGTGTAATCTCCCTTAATCCTAGTTTGGAGAGTGTGAGACAGAATAGGGTTTGAAAAATTGTTGGAAAGGAGCCCACCCTTTTGGAACATCTCCTGTGTCCTGGGCACCGTGCCTTTCCCATGCCATCTTTGTGACAACCTTTTAAGGCAGGGACTGTTCCCATCCTGTCCTCACAGATGAATACAGGGGGGCCTACAGAGAGCAGATAACACGCCTGAGCTACCCTAAGTCCAGAACAAGAGCCCAGAGGGGCTAACCTCAGTGGGCACTCACTCACCTACACTAAACAGAGTCCTCTCTGTCTGGGGTCAGTGGGCACTGGAGCAGTGGCAGGCAGAACCAGGATACCCAAGACCAGAGTGCAACACCATCTAATATGCCACTCTCAGGTAAGGATTATTTTGAGCCAAAAGCTACTGAGAAAAAGTAGTGATAGGATGAGTTCTCTGCCCTCCCCCATCCTCCCCCAACCAGTTTAAGCAGAGCATAAATTCTCCCTGTGAAGGCGTCTTTCCCGGGCCCAAGAAGAGAATCCTCATCTGCCACAAGCTTCCCATAATGTTTTTCGTCTTAATAAATCACAGCCCTTGCAAGTTCAGTCTCTTCTCTTTGTCTTTCACTTCTCTCTAGATATGTCTTCCTTTGTCCGAGGAGCACAAAAGCCTTCAAGCCTAGGCATTTCTTTATTTCTTCCATATCATGCAAAACTTTTAACATCAGATAACAATCACACATCTTCTCTCCTGTTGATATGCCTATTGCCTCTTCATTCCTCAGACTCAGACATTGAACCTCAGAGGGCAGGAAGAAATGTTTCCTCCCCTGCCAGACATCGGAGATCTTGGCTCCAGGAACCTGGGGGCCAAGGAGTGGAGGGCCAGCGGCGAGAACAATCATCGTCTGAGTTACATTCTTATTGCCAGTGATCTTCTTAAGCTCCTTGCCTGGCTCAGGGCAAAGTCCAACAGAGGCCAGGGTGGCTCCCCAGGTAGACACAGATTAAGAGTATCCATCAAGGTTAGCAGGGTTCTGGACCACAGCAAGGGTGAGGGAGATCCCTATTTTTGGTGTAACAGAGTTTATGCAAAGCTTGATTTCAGGAGGCATCATGGCTGAATGAGATGCAAAGGGGTCATTTGAGATCAACCCATAAGCAAACGATTCTGATATTTACCTGGCTGCAAGATGGTTTTCACCTTTACCTGGCTGAGAGAGTAGGGTATGTTTTTACTGTCCCAGGGCTCAGCTTCTCCCTCCTGCAATGGGGGAGCTGGGCTGGGTGGGAGTGGCTCACCCCTACCCCCAGCCGGTGCAGCACCTCCTGAAACCAGGAAGTTGGTCGTCAGCAGCCCAGATCCTGTCCAAGCCCACATCGGTTCGCCACTAGATGGAGAGCTTCTCCAACCTTTCCCTCAGGGCTCCAGGAAGGCCCTGGAGGCAGCAGTGTGCATCCCTTCCAATGCTGATACCATTAAAGGAATTCCAAATCAGATGTCAGAAAATGTTCTCCTAGTTAATGTGCTAAAACCTCAAATTTTGGGTTTCTTCACTTGTCTTGTTTAATGTACTGTACTTAACATTTTAAAGAATGCTTAATTAATTGGACTTTGAACATGCTTTGGTCTGTATTTTTCACAAGGAGGTTTCCGGCAGAACCTTCCCTGTGCTTGTTTCTATATAAATTGGAAGTGGCTGAATCCCTTTAAGTAAGCTGTTCTTTTCTGGGTCAACCAGACATGATCTCACCGAGTCCGTCTGCTTCCAGTGAGCGTTTTTCAGCTCTGATTTGAAGAAGAGGCCGGTCAGATTGAGTTATTAACCAGCAGGTCCAACTCCAGCCCAGTACTCAGAGACTGGGATTAGGAATGGTCTTGACTTCCTTCTCGTGGCCTTGAGTGTGTGACAATCTGGTGTACACAGCCCTGTATTTTGCAGCCTGATATCGACGAGAACCTTCCAGAGCTGTGTCCTGGCCCTGAGGTCCAGCAGGGACCCGCACACTCTACTGAAGGAAGGAGCCGCTGATCTGAGTGAGCACCTGTCTTCAAGCCCAGGTGCAAGGAGCGAGGATGTAACCAGGCAAGGGGAGGGTCCCGAAATGCAAGTGCCTCCCAGAGCCCTGCTGTGTGAATGTGTGGAAACAGCCACTTTCACAAGGAACATTTCTCTAAGTGCAAAGGAAATTAGGCAAGCAGTTTATTTAGGAGAAGCAGAAGCAAGTGGAAAGTGATTTGCCTTCTTTTCCTCTTTTTCTCCTGGGAGGAGAATGATCCTGCAAGAACGTACCAGCGGCCTGTAACGAGCCCTTCCCTATTTTGCTGGAAATCCCACCCTCCCGTCATGGCTCCTCAGTTTCTGTTTTGCAGCTTGTGGCTTCGGGAAGGGGACTGGAGGTCACAGAAGCAGCCAGCCAGGGCTCCAACACAGCACCGGGAACAGGGAGGAAGTCAGGCAGGTCCCAGATTTCCAAGGCACTGGTGGGGGAAAAGCAGTCCCCACTTAGCCAACACCTTGAAGGCCCCAGTGAGCCTGCTTTATACAAAGCACATGTCCTCAGGCAAATGTCGTGTCCCTGCCTGGCAGAGTGAAAGCCCTGGTCGTCAAAAGGGAAATGAAAGTTTCTGCATAATTTGAATATTGAAGGGAGCCTTAGGGATCCAGTACCCCAGGGCAGGCTTCATGCGGAGCCAGCTGGGAGTGCGTGGTTTACTTGGGGAGGGAATCAATGCTTGGCAGGTACCACCTTTTCCGGGCTGGACGCTGGGAGTCTTCTCAGAGCTATGCCCCAGAGCTTTCCGCGATGTGGAGAGCTGCCGGTATCTGCGCGGTCCAGTATGGTAGCTGTGGGCATTGCGTGGCCTCCTGAACACATGGAATGTGGCTGACGCCACTGAATTTTCTAGTTTTTTACATTTCAGTGAATTTAAGTGTAAGTAGCCATGTGGGCCACTAAGCTACTACTGTATGGAACAGCGATGTTCTACGTTGAGCCTCTGTTTTGGTCCAACACAGGTAGGCCATGATGTACGCGGCGGCATCTCCGCAGGGAAGCTCTGGTCCTCCACGCAAACAGTCAAGAAATCAGCTCTGCTTTTTGCTTCTGAGGGAGATGTCTTTTCAGCTGCTCTATGTTCACATTCTCAACCCCGCCTACATGGGGGTATGCGTGCTCCCGGAGTGCCTGCCGGGGACCAAGTCATCCTAAGGGTGAGGAACTATGCTCCTTCTGTTTGCTTCAGGTGATTCTGTACACGAGGCCCAGCCCCACTGACCATGGTGTGGTGACAGTTGTGGCTCTCACCCGCTGGGGCACCTCAGGTGAGCGAGGTCCAGGACTCTCTTGCACGTGAGCTCTAAGACAGGAGGTGGCGGCACCTCCATCCCAGGCTTGCTATGCACGTTGCCCCTTCCGTATTCCTTGCTCTGTGCCCGACCCACCGAATATTCATTCAGTGAGTATTCAGTGATGGTGTCTGTGGGCCTGCTGGGGGAGGGCTGCATTTAGCCACCCAGGGGGATGGTGGATGTCCTTCTTCGTGAGGAAGACCCGGCATTGAGCCCCACAGGCGGCGCTGGAGGAGCCTGTGGGCTCCGGCATGGTGGTTTCCTCCCCCTCGGATAGCAGGGCAGAGTGGAAGGCAACACCTTTTTTTTTTTTTCCCTTGGTAAATTTTTTCCCACTCAGCTTTCTACTACTTCTGATTCTCTTTCTGAATCATTCGTCTTTCTCAACACATGTCTTCATCCCATCATTCAAATTCAGGCACGCCCCATGGATGAGAATTTTTGAGTTTCTTTATTGTGTTTTTTCCCCAAAACTGTTCTGTCTGCCTGCCTCCCACCCCGAGCTCCAAACATAAAGTGTTGTAAGCAAGATTTACATCACCCAAGTGAAACCGTTTCGAGGGCTCTTCCTCATAATTGCTGGTTGGCAGAGGTGAGGGCCTGGCATAGGAAAAATGGGCGAGGGGGTCCAAAGGTACAAACTTCCAGTTATAAAGTAAATAAGCCGCATGGGGGTCATATGCAGCCCAGCGACCATAGTTAACACTATACCACATAGCCGAGAGTTTCCAAGAGGGTAGGTCTAAACGTTCTCACCACAAGAAAAGAAACTCTGTGTGTGGCGATGTATACAAAATATGACTGAGTCTGAAGTGAAAGGTCTGGGTACTGAAAAACAGAAATGTGAATGATACCTAACGGCAGCCATCACAGGAAAATGCTTGGAAAACAAAGAATAATTTATCGGCGTAACTGGTATCTTCCCTTTTCTCTTACATGCAACATAACAGAGTAGATATATTATTAAGAAGTTGTGTTCCCTCCACACTGGTGTATTGCTTCTATTTCGCTCTTGCAAACTGTGTTATCCTGGGTATCTGGGGTCTGCAAATGTTGCGTGACTTGGGGAAATGACGCATCCTGTCTGAGCTGTAAGGTAGGTGTGACAGAGCTTGCAAAGATCGCAACAGCACTGTGTCTGGTATCTGGGACCAGCTCCGCACATTTCTCTCTTACTTTTGTTTCCCTCAAGTGTTTTATGGTTGGTCTAGTGGTGTTTTTCACCAAGGCCTGAGCCAGGAAATAAATATTGAAATGGTATGTTGCTCCTTTTCAAATGTCAACACAGGCACGCAGGACCTCAACGTGTTTGGAATCGTCCAGGCCCAACATCAGGTCCTACGTCTCAGTGTCGAGTGGAACCATAGGCTGAGAAGGCGAGTGTCATGCCTCTTTTTTTCCTGCCATAAAGAGAATGAGACATCCCCAATCTCACCTCTGAAATGCTCTAGCTACACCCCTGCTGGCAGCAGAAGACATTTCCCTGAAGCAATTCCACTCTCACAGAAAGACCAACTTCCAGAAGGCAGGAGACAACTCATACAAGCGCCCTCAGTTTCACAGAGGACTTGTGGGGGACACCCTCTGGGGCCTGGGCCTGTGTTTGTTCCTACCCTGGCTTCACTTTTGGATGAGGACATTGACCAAGTGATGGAACCACACCTAGGTCTTCACCCATGACCCCAGATGCTAAAGACCACCAAGCAGGGTGACAGGAAGAGTAGGAGAAGCAGGGCCTGGCACCACAGGAATAGTGTTGTTGAGCAGTGGTCCAGACCTCAGTACTGGGGCATGGCTGGAGGGCTGTTCCTGGAGCAGGGACAGGCTACGAGTTGTTCACCACATCCTCCTATAGCAAGTTATATGTTGACAATAAAAAAGGGGTGGTGGGGATTTGGGGGCATTAAATCCATTTGTGGGAATCTGGATTAAAGAACTGTATTCCATTCTTCTTGGAGCTTTTGTTTTTAAGATTTTATTTATTAATTTGAGAGAGAGAAAGAGAGAAAGCACAAGCACGGAGAGCGGCAGGCAGAGTGAAAAGGAGAAGCAGACTCCATATGAGCAGGGAGCCCGATGCAGGACTTGATCCCAGGATCCTGGGATCATGACCTGAGCTGAAGGCAGATCCTTCACTGACTATGCCACCTAGATGTCCTTCTTGGAACCTTTCAAATGCTACCATACAGCATAACTCTCTGAGAGGGGGCAGAGGTGTATGGCTTTTCCCAGGACACTCTGTTCCATTCTTCATTTTGTATTATGCATAATGGGCTTTAGGAAGTATGCTCAAGGGTGACTCTCTGTGACCTTGAAAAAGTCACTTTGCTTCCCTGGCCTTAGTTTCACTACCTGAAACTGGTGCACACACCCACCTCTGCCCTTCCTCCCCAGCAGCCTGGCAGTTCCGGAATCACAACAGGGCTCATTTTCCACTCCACTCTGGGCCCTGTTCAGCTTTGGTGCTGAGAGGATGCTTCTGGAGCTAAACGTGGTTCCCCCTCCTGCTTATCCCCCACCCCACGGCGGGGCTACCTGGAGGCCGCAGGCCCAGAAACCCACCCCAGGACACTCTAGCCAAACTCTGGACCCAGGCTTTCCTCAAACACCACTTCCACACTCGAGCCTTTTGTACCTGTCTGCATGCTGTCCTTTTGCCTTGAATTTTTTTGCTGCCTTTCTTCACTCCAATAACTATACACAGTGTAGAATAAATATGGTAGAAAAGTTTTTTTTGGGTTTTCTCTCTTTCCCAATCCCTAAATTGCTGCCTACTATCTGTTGTTTGAATAGTAAAGTTAATATGAAGAACTAGATGGTGGTGTAAACAAATGTGATAATGTTTAATTTTGGTTCTACTCATACTTTTTTGTACAACATTAAAGAATATGAACTTCTTTCTATTTGTATTTTTTTTCTTTTTTTAATTTTCACATTAAACTTGTAAAATTCTTAAAAAAAAAAAAAAAAAGCTGGGCTTTTTGAGCGGCTGGGCTCCTTGTGTTGCAGGCTCCTTGTGTCCTTGTTGATTTTCTGCTTGCTGAATCTGTCTGGTTCTGAGAGCCTCTGACTGCAAGGATGGCTTCGTCTCTTCTCCCTTGCATATCTATCAGTTCGGCTGATACTGTGGTGCTCTGTTAAGACCACACATATACAGGCTTGCTATATCTTCTTGAAGAATAGACCCCTTTATCATTAGGTAAGGCCCCCCTTTGTCCTTGATAACTGTCCTTGTTCTGAAGTCAGTTCTGTCTGAAAGCTTAATATAGTTACTCCTGCTTTCTTTGGATCAGTGCTAACACGGTGTTTCTTCAGCGTACATGTCTTTATGTCTGAATGGGAATTCTTGCGGACAGTATATAGTTGGGGCTTGTGTGTAGGTCCGCTCTGATAATCCCTGTGCTTTAATTGGTGCCTGTGTTTATTTTTTTTAAAAGATTTTATTTATTTATTTTGGGAGAGAGCCAGAGAACTCGCACATGGGGAGAGGGGCAGAGTGGGAGACTCTCAAGCAGACTCCCTGCTGAACACAGAGCCCATGGCAGGGCTTGATCCTAGGACCCTGAGGTCGTGACGAGAGCCAAAATCAAGAGTCAGATGCTTAGCTGACAGCACCACCCCAGGTGCCCCTTTAATTGTTGCATTTAGACAAATGACACTTAAAGTATTGATACAATTGGATTAGTGTCCATTACATTCTTACTCTTTCCATTTATTTGCTCCTTCCTTCCTTCCATCTGTCCATCCGTCACTTCCTTTTTGTCTTCCACTCTTTCTGTCTTCTCTGGTTTTGACTGGATACTTTGCATGACTCTGCTTCTCTTCTCTGCCTTTGTCTCTCAAGGTTTGACTGAGATGCACTGTTCCAGAGGATCCTGGCAGGCTGCCTTCCCTGCTTCTCAGCCCCTCTTGCTCCTCAGCAGCTTCTGCTCAGGACCGTTCAGTCTGTCCCCCAGACAGGACCCCTTTACAAGGGCCCAAATGCTAGGATGTAAGACAGGACCCTCCTGGAAAGACTCGGGGACCCTAGGAGCCTGGGCCCTGGGTCCCATTGCCTTGTGCCTGTC
Source organism: Mustela nivalis (assembly GCF_964662115.1). NCBI lineage: Eukaryota > Metazoa > Chordata > Mammalia > Carnivora > Mustelidae > Mustela > Mustela nivalis. The sequence continues at coordinate 94,135,879 of NC_139031.1, read as the reverse complement.
TCCAGGGAGAATGACACTGGCCCTGAAGCAAGAGGAAAGATGAGAAGGGGCTTCAGAAAGAGGAGTCATGGGGTGAGGATTCAGGTCACCATCTAGGGCAAGATAAGACCTCAACGGGCCCAGGAAGCAGAACTGAAGGCCCATTCCACATATCACATGGCATTCTTAGAACTGTGAGTGCCTGACTTTGTTTGCTGTTAGAGGTTTGGGATGATGGCGGCAGCATGTCTGCCCTCCAGAAGCTCACAATCTGATGGAGGAGGTGGACACTTGACATACAGCATCCCAAGAGCCCCCGGCATGGACTTAGCCAAGGACTCCAGGAGCACAGAGACCTGGTCTTGAGAGAGTTCCACAAACCAGCTCAGTACAATGAGCTCAGGCTTATTGAATGACTAGTTCAGCAGCAGTGAGGCTGGAGGGAACCCCATGGAGTCACGTGGTGGTCGGCCTGGATGCCATTCTGGAGGAAGTGGACTTGAAGCCTAGACCAGGCCCCCTGACCTCTCAGGGTTGCCGTGGTGGTGGCAGAACTCCCAAACTCACACTGGATATAAACATGCAACTGATTTCCCGCTGGGCGGCACACCCGCAGTTTTGAAATGGCATCCTCCTGCTTTCAGGGATAGGATCTGGGTGTAGGCAGGGGGGGACCCCCAGCCGGTCTTGTGAGTGGCAGCGCCCAGAGGGAGGAGGCCCTGAAAGGGGAATCAGATGAGGGCCCCAAAACCACAGACCCTCCTTGCTGTGGGGCCTGGCCTGCCCTCACCCACAGGAAGCAGGAGGGAGATGTGATGAGGAAGCTGCCACAGGTGCCGGGTGGGCTGAGATGCCCCAGAGGTGAGGCCAGCCCAGCGTAGCGGCCAGCAGCACTCTGGAGAGCCTGGGCCCACCCTGCTATGTGTAGGTGAGGGTGCATGTGCTGGGGGACAGGTGGGGAGGGGCTGCTGCATGGGAGGCCCAGGGATGAGCAGCGCGGAAGGGAGTCCTGGAGCTGACCCACGGAGGGACAGGCAGAACATTTTGGGACAATTCACACGCTCAATGTCACATCTAGTTGGTCTGACAAAACATGGGAAAGAAGAAGTGAAATTTGTTAGCTGTACCGAGATCCATGTCGTTCACTTCAAGGGACAGTTTTGGTACCAAATTATCCTTGTTATGCAAATTTCCTCCCCAACTGGCTGGTTCCCAGTTGTGCGCAGGGACCTTGGTGGTTGCATCTGCTTCCCGTCGTGCCGATTCACCGGGTAGCCACAGCCCATCTGCTCCGCGGGCCAGCACCCTGCTGCCGGGGAGGAGGGACATTTGGGAAGGGTCTCGAGCAGGGAGGGACAAGCAAGGGGACTTCACCACAAGGTCTGTACCTGTGTCCCTAGGAAATACTGCCCGGCATTTGGCATTTTTAAAGCAGCAAGTCATAGCCAAGGCCCGAGGTCTGTAGTGTCCAGGGTTCCTGGCTTCTCCTCTGCCAGACCCCCATGGGGGTGCTTCAGGAATGTCCCTGTGGATGTCTTGGACCCTCAGCCAGAAGCTTGTTCTCTGCCCCTTCTCATTTCCACTGCTTCCTTTGACCCAGTTGTGGCCTGTCTTTCTGCACCGAAAAAATGTGGGGTGCTGCACACAGCTGGCTTTCCTCTGGTGGGCTCTTCAAAGCCGCTGCCCAGCCTCCCCCTCTCCCTCCTCAGACACATGGCACATCCGTCACTTTCCTTATTACCATCAGCCATCCATGTGTTGGTGACGCTCAGGTCTTGGACCTCTCCTTACAGCTCACCTCTTCTCACCATCTGGTCGCTTAGATAAGACCAAAACCACACTCCCCCTTCGAGCCTTCTGTGGTCTTAATGGCTCCTCTAGGATCGGAGATGGTTATTCCTGCAATGAGCAGTGGATTAAATCGCCTTAGAGGATAATGTAGCCTATGTCCATGGAGCTCCACCTTCACCCATGGGGCTGCCGTAACAACAAGGCACAGACTCCAGGAGCTTGGAAACAACAGAAACTACTTCCCAGAGTTCTGGAAGCTGCACCTGTGAGATCAGAGTCGGACTGAGGGCCCTCTTTTGGGTTGTACCTTCACGCCGTGTCCTCACGTGGGCACAGGAATATTTCTGGGCCCCTTTTATGAGGGCCCTAATCCCACTTCTGAAGGCTCGGCTGGGATTTCAGCGCGAGGACACGACTGTTCAGACCAGAGCAGGCCCCCAGCCTATTCCGGGCCTTCCTGTTGACACCAAGGATGTGGCACTTGGTACATTAAAAAAAAAAAAAAAGAAAAATCCCAGGGGCGCCTGGGTGGCTCAGTCAGTTAATGCCCTACTCTCGATTTCAGCTCAGGTCATGATCTTGAGGTGGTGGGGCCGAGCCCCACGTTGGGCTCCACATTCAGTGGGAAGTTGACTTGAGACGCTCTTTTCCTTCCCTCTGCCTCTCCCCCAACTAACTCATCTTCTCTCCTTCTCTCTTAAAATAAATAAATAAATAAATAAATAAATCTTAAAAAAAAAAAAAAAATCCCAGACCACTCTGTTCATGGAAATCACATCCTAGTGGCAAGAATCCAATCCCTCTCCTCTTTGCTTCCCTCTTATCTGGACCCCCTCCAAGGTTAGTAGCTTGACCTCTGCCAGGACATGCCTAGGTCCTCCTGTCCTCTCTTGTTCCCACTGAATCTCCCCTCCGTGCCGCCAGGGACACTGCATCTCCCCTCCGTGCCGTCCAATGTTTGGTCACCTCTTCACCCTCTTCTGGGGGCAAGAACTGAGCACACTTTAGCTCTGCTGGGCTGTGCTGCCTGCTGAGTCTCCTGTCCCCCGTTCCCACAGGGCCAAAGTTCAGTCTTCCTGGGAGTGCGTGAACTTAAATGCTGCCTGTGTCCAGGGGAATACACTGGTCTAATTCAGGGCAAAGGGTTTAGCAAGACTGCTGTGGTCATACACTGAAGTGTGTCCTCTAATCTAGGTTGTATGGGTAACATAGAGATTTATTTTGGTTTTCCACTCTCTGATCCTCTTGTCTCTGAGTTGCTTCAGACTCCAGGGGAAGAGAGAATCATAATTGTTCTTCCTCTCTTAAAAAAAAAAAAAAAGTTTGGACAGGAAGAGGGCTAAGCTGTGAACTGTGCTGGGGGAGAAACAGGATGGGGACTCAGCTTCGTTGGTCTGGGGGAGCTGGTCCCATGCCTGGTGTGTGGACTCCATGCAGACCTCCAGTTCCAGAAAGATCAGGAGCAGAGCTCTGGAAACTGCTTTTTTAATGACCCCCCCAGGTGATTCTGAGCTGCATTTGAAAACCAGGGTCAGAGGAGATCTCTGGAAACACTGGTGCCAGGGCAGGGGGTGGAGGACAAAGAAGCCTTGAGGCAGCTGGGGATTGGGAATTTGGGTTCAGGGCAGGAAAGGCCTGTGAGAGGACAGGAGCCTGGCTGTGAGGCAGCACTGTCATCCTCAGAGCCAAGGGACTCCACTTTCTCCTGTTAGATGGCTTGAGGGCCAGGGCATTTGGAGATAGGCAGGTAAGACTGCCATGAAGCAGGCAGAGCAAGGAACAGTGATGCTTTGGCAGGATCTCTGAGCAGGCGGGGTCTGTGCCTCCTGATGCCACTCAAGACTCTGGTGCAGAGAAAACCCAGAGGCATCAAGCAGATCCTGGCCTGCAGAGGAACTTGTCCCCCGCCAACCCCCAGTCTTGTGCCAATCACTGGGTCCCTTGAATTTCCTCTTGTGCCTTGCTCTGTGTTTGGAGTTGAGAAGCCATACCAAAAAAAAAAAAAAAAAAAAAGCACAGGACTTTCAGAAACTGCCATGGGGATTCTGTTCCTTGAGAGTCCATGTGTTTTGATGAAAATGCGTGCTTTCACCAAGGAGTCACAAAACCTCCAAGATGTTTAATTTTGATAAAAAAAATATGGCTAATTAATTAGCAATGGGATCAGGGATCTTTGGCCTCTGGATCCGCAATCCTGGTCTTTAGCTCCCCCAATGTTAGTGTTTCACCCTCACATTTAAGTGTGACTTTGGTGTGTCTGGGTGACTCAGTGGGTTAAGTCCCTGCCTTTGGCTCAGGTCATGATCTCAGGGTGCTGGGATCGAGCCCCACATCAGGATCCTCACTCAGCTCAGTGGGAGTCTGCTTGTTCCTATGCCCCTCCCCGCCATTCATGCTCGTTTGCTCTCTTTCTTAAATAAATAGAATAATAGAATCATGTGTGTGTGTGTGTATGTGTATGGACTTGTATATTTATGGCCCTCATTGGGAGCAGAAGCAAAGTGTACAAGAGCAGCGGTTTCCAGCAGGAATGATAAAATCATGCAGGGAAACTCAGCAGCAGCCCCGGGGCTCCCCGTGGAATACAGAGAGGGTGGAGGTGCTCACAGCTGCTCCGGGGGTGCTGGGAACAGTGGCAGGGCACCAAGAACACATCACGTCTACTCGGCCTCCGGTCCTCTGCTCCTGCCGCCAGCTTTTCTCACCTTACCGCATCCCACCTAAAATCTAGCGCTGTCCTCCTGGGGCTTGCCAGGCACACCTCCACTGTCAGTCCACAAAAGTGGACCCCCTCCGGGGCAGCCTTACCCAGAGTGGGACTCATCATTCGGGCCCATCAGGTAGATGCACCATGGACTTGCAGGGTGTAGGGACCAGGGACGGCACAGGAACACTATAGGTTCAGGGTCAGAAGGATGAGCTGAGATAATCATTCTTAGGATTCTTGGTGAAAACTAAGAAATGGAGTTTATTGTCCTACCGATGGCTCTTGGAACTGAAATTGGAAACCTCACTCTCACCCACTGGCCACATTTGGGGCTCCAGGATGAGAGTCCAATGTGCAACTGAGAGACTGGACATCTGGGAGGAATTAGTGCCAGCGATGATTTGCCTCTCAATTCCTCCAGGTTTCATTTATTAAGCTTTGTAAGGATGTGAGCTGCACGGATGCACACAGACACGTTTGTCACTCTCACATCAAACTCATCCTTTTGAGTGACTTTCCTCCCTTTGGCTGAGCTCGGTTTATCTGTAAGTAAGTGCAGATACTCTTGATTCTCCGGATCTGTGATCACGGAGAAATAACAAGGCACAGCTATAACATGGTGCAACCAATTTCTAGTGCATCCCATCACATCAGTCCGACAACACACTCCAGAAGTGAGCTTACTGGAGGAGGCTGAGCATTTCCTCAAAAGATGCTGCCTTGTCAGGGGCTGGTTTTGAAAGTCTCCTTTGGGAATTGACCGGCCAGGGCTGACAGGGAAGAGCGCGGTCTATTTCACTAGCGTTTCACCTTGCTCCAGGTTGCACCATGCAGACCTGGCCTGCCCCATCTTGTTCACTAGGTGGGAACCTGAAGTCTGGTTCTCTCTCCAAAAGGGACACGAGCCTTCTGGCACTGGTTGGCCCTGGTCTAAGAGCACAGCTTTGTAGGGTCATGACACGTGGCCACTGTGATCAGCCCCTGTCTCCCGCGCCACCACAGCTGCGGACCCGCCTCCCGCGGTATTATGCCTCAGACTGTGAAAAGCGTGGGGCACACCGATTATTGTTCGCCACCGCCACCTGTCTCAAATCCACATTTTGAAGCCAAAGACTGAGACCTCGCCCCCCAAGCCCAGCGCAGCCGCGGAGAGGTCAGTGTGCCGCCGAGCCACACTGCTGTGTTGTGAACACCACCCATGCCCACGGTCATGTGCCTCCCCTCCCCCCGCCGGGCTCAGCCGCCCCAAGGCCCTCCCCCTCCTCTGGTGGGGAGGAGTCTGCGGCAGGTGGCCTCCCCTCTGGGCCCCCGGACTTCACGGGAAAGGAACAAAGTATTTGTTGCATTTATTTGTTCTATCACTACAGAAGAAGCATTTTCAAAATGTGTACAAAAGGATCCTCTATTCCTCCAGGGGGTATGCTACCCCTTGTTCACAGCTAAACAGAAATAATTTAACATCACCAGAGAAGGCGGATGGGAAATAAAAGAGCATTTTCTCATTTACAATCCTGTACACATATTTTCCAGAATGGCGTTCGGAGACTTAAAGCTGCACCGGGATGCAAGCAAATTGGACCTTGAGGATCCCCCACAGACAACATTGTAAAAAAGTGTATTAGAAAGTATTTGAAACAATATTGCATATTAATACCTGGTTACATCTGTTCACAGTGAAGGCGACCATACCCATGTGTGGATGTACTTCTTTCTTCTGAGACCTGTCCATCTTAAATAGATCTGACTGTGGTTCATTTTAAAGTTAAACACACACACACACACACACACACACACACACACTGAGCTGAATGAAAGCTGACTGGATTGTAAGTTGAACCTTCCTTATTGCTGAAACTCAAAAAGTGCAGGTAAACTCAAAAAATACATCTGCTTCGTGATTTGTCTCTGCAAGTCCATCTGATTCCGCTTCTGCTTTGGCAAAAATACCACACTATGAGAGCTACATGGTAATCAAAACAAATCAAGAACCCCCCCCCCCAAAAAAAAAACCCCAAACTCACATCTCCATTAACAGTAGCTTCCTTTGTCAATGAAGATTCTAGGATTTCTTTTTGTGAATGCTTCTCAATTGGAAGTGGAACATGCCGGTCTCTGAAGTGACTGGTGTGGGGATATGACCTTTGGTGGCAAAACAATGGCACCTCAAATCTTTTTAGTGATCCTTCCAATAGGACAGCCTGTGCTCTGAGGTCCTTGTCACAGAAGGGACCTTGTTGAGGAATAGGCGTCCAGGCTTTCTGTTGGGGGAAGCTCAGTGATGGGGACCGGAGGCGAAGGGCAGTGATTTCTTACTGTAATCGACACATTGACCCCAAACTAGTGACCCTCCTGTCTCCAGTGTTTATTTTAAAGATCGGCGTATAAAGCCTAGGCACCCTTCAGGACACAGCAGTTCCCAAGACACACACTCACACTATCCAACAACAGAACAGACCACAGCACATAAAGAGGTGAAGTCATGCAAAACCCTACTTTAACCAGCTAGAAGAGAAAACGTCAACAGCTTTCGTTACAGAATAGGACCATCTTTGTAACATAATTTAATTACTTGTTGCCATTCTATGGGACCTTACCTTAAACACAATAATCTCAAAGAAAAATGGTGTTACAATATAAAACCACAAGAAAAAGTGTGTAAATAGACGGTTACATTAGCTGGAAAAGGCAGTGGTGGGGGGAGAGGATGGGGAGCATTTTAGGAAAGAACATCTGTGGCCACTATTTACAGTTTGGGGTTCAGCTTTGTCTGAAGCCACGTGGTGGGGAAAACTTAACTCCTTTCCACCAACTGGCTGTGTGGGATGGGTGGAAAAGAGCTAGGCAGGTTCACTGCCAGCAAACCGGAAATCTCTGAAGTCTCTCACCTTGACCATGTTCGTTTGGATGAAATATAGCTTTCTCTGTGACAGAGTGTGGAATCACAGCCGTCAGCAGCCCTGTTGCTACCTGCCTCAGCGCATCCAGGCACCCGAGTCTCAATCCCTGTGACTCTGTTTCCCATTTCAAAACACCACACCGTTTCATAAGCAAAGACACCCGCACCTCAAGAACGACATGTGTGGGCTCCGTCCTTTCAACAGAACTCAAACGCACACAAGAAGATTTGCTTCTGAAGAATGAGAGAGACTATTTCATTTATAGGATTTTCAGTGAGTACGAAGGAACACAGGTCAGGAGCTAGACCCCCAGAGGGGACAATTCTTCCAGTACCCTTGCTCTTGGGAAGGGTTCCCAGACCCTCGACTGGTTTAAGTGGAGCAGGGGTTCTCAACTCAGTTCTCAACTTGCTTCCCCAGGAGACATTTGTCAACATCTGGAGAGATTTTTGGTTGCTACTGGTATCTGTTGGGTAGTGACCTGGATTGATGCTAAATATTGTGCAAGGCACAGGGGGCTCCCCCATCCCAAACAATGATCCAGCCCCAAATGTCAAGGGCACTGTGACTAAGAAACTCAGATTTAGATTACATGCAGGGGTGCTTATAGACAATTTTTTTTTTTCTTCTTCTTTTTTTTTTTTTTTCATGTTCACCTTGGTTCCGTTTTGGCAAAGACATGTAAACATTGGAAACTGTACAGTTTTTACTTGCCTAGGTGGTTGGGATTATTATCTTTAATGATAGGATTAACCTTGAGGGCTACCCCTTCCAGTGGGGACAAGAATGGCCAAACACCTCAGCGGGGCTCCAGGCTACACGGCTCAGGAAGGTTCTAACTCCAGAACCACCTGCCTCTTTCCCGTCAGACCTCGCTGACGGGTTTCATGGTTGCTCTGCACCTTCTAAGCCCCGGGTGAGAAAGGGCATTCCTATTTTTGGGTGGGCACATAGAGGCTGTTCTGTCTTTACAGGAGAGTTTTAGACTGTTGCAAAGTTTAGTTTCTAACAAGTAGGTTCAGCCTGTTAGCCACATCTCCTGGGCTTTGCTCATCACAGTTCCTTGCTCTGAAAATGACTGATCATACTGCATGCTCCTTTTATGGATTTTAGGACAAGAATAATGTAGCGTGAGGACAGGGAAAGAAATGTACCAACAAACAAACCAGTGACATCATTGAAATGGGGTCTAGGTTGGGCCTCGGAGGGGAAACAGACTTCTGGCTGTCAATGGAACCAGCCAGGGAGTGAAGAGTGTGGAATTTGGATAAAGCCTTGGTTTCTGAGGAATGTTACCATTTGAGAGGTTCAAAGGAATTAAGGTCAGCACTTCATGATGGATGTTGAAAGTGCAGTGTCAGACTCTGGGTATGAGAGGCACAGATGTGAGGAGGCAGAGGGCCGAGGTCTCCAGATGGACCTCCGGGAGTGTGGAGTTGGGGGCGCCTTCCACCTGCTGGAAGCCGGAGAAGGCTGAGCAATGCTACAGCAGTTTGGAAACTGAGACGGAGACCACCAGGTCCTCCGACCCCTCCTTGTGCCCTTTGCCCGGGGAGTCCAGCGTTGCTCCAACAGTGTACTTTTTGTTCAGGCTGTGACTTACAATCACATCTTTTACAAATTGCAGGCTTCCAGACCTAGATGCACGTGATCAGACGCTCCAGCTTGGGTTTCTTGGCCCTGCTGTGTTGTGGGGGGCAGAATCACCTGCCAGGCTGAGGACCAAGGGCTGTGCTCATTGCATCTGGAGCCTTGGCAGCCACATGGGGTGCAGGGACGCTCAGCACAGCTCATTCCTTCCCATGCCCTGACCTATTTTTACCAAACATTCTCTAAAAATGAGCAACTCTTTGGAGGAGGGGAATTCTAGGAAGCGGGGAAGGGGATTTCGGCTAACAGTCTATGAGCACATCTAGTAACATAGCAATTTGGGGGGTGGGGGTGGGGTGTCCACATGTAACCTTGTCTCTAACAGTAAAAATCTCGGCAAATCAAACCCCAGCCAACCAACCGACTTAAAAAAAAAAAAAAATACAAAACGAAACGAAAAACCACCTAGAAATCAAAGCACAAGGTTCTGGTCCAGTCCCGGCTGCTGGCAGGAGGGGAGGGCCTGGGCCCCACGTGCCTCTCTCAGCCTGGCTTAGCTCATGTGGAAGCGGTGCTCGCCCCGCGTGATGTGGGACGAGAACTCGTACCGGTCCTGGCTGTGGTAGCCGCACATGTTGCACTCAAAAGGGTCGCGGAAGCCGTGGCAGCCCATGTGGATGGTGTACATGACGTGGTCCAGGAAGAGCACCCGGCAGGGTTCGCACTTGTACACCTTCATGGGCTCCCCACTCGTGCCGATCACGCGGAAGGCGTCCTGGGAGCTCTCGGAGGCCGCCCGCAGCACGTCGTAGGCTGGGTGCTCCTCCTTGATGGACAGGCCATTGCGGGCGTGCGGGTTGATGTGGTTGGTCAGGTAGATGAGGCCCCGCTGCTCCTCGTTATTGCTCTCCGTGTCCGTCGAGTCTTGGCAGCTGTTGCTCGGGGACGCCTCCCGCTCGGAGGACACCGACTTGGCCTTGGAGAGCAGCAGCAGGTTCTCCACGGCGCTGTCCTGGGCCGAGTGGTTAGACCTCGGGGGGCCCTCTGCGTGGGGCTTGTGGAGCTGGTAAATGGGGTTGATGACCGGCACCACCTCGGAGCTGCCCGGGGGCGTCTGCACCAGCGGGCGCAGGGACTCTGCCCCCAGGTAGCTGATGGCGTTGTTGATGGCTTGGTCCATCACGTGGGTCTGCATCATCTCGTTCTCTTTCTCGTAGCTGGCGCTGCTGTCATAGGGCATGTCCGACAGGCACTTGTCCCCTGTGGGAGGCAGGTGACGGTCAGTGAGGCCAGATTAGCTCTGTGCATGATAGCGACAGCTGAAATCGACACGGGTCGGGGGAGGGGCGGGGGACACCCCAACTCAGGGCATCCCAGTCCTCCCACAGAGGACAAGCCACACAGTCACCTCCCAGATGGGGAAGGTGGCGACATCCCTGCCTGTGGTCATGCAGCAGAGGGACCTGCCCAGGGTCTGCACTTAAACAGAACTGACCCGACAAATGAATCCCTGAACCAGAGTGAACTGGGGTCAGTATAAACAGCACACCTTCCAACCGAATGCTCACCCACCCCCTGCGTCTCTTCCTCTGGAGGGTATAATCGGATGTTACTATATTTAACTTAATATTTAAATGATGTATTTTCAATAGAGCATTCCAAGTGATTTGCTGTAACTAGTGAATCTCTCGTAAATTTAATCAAAATACATTATTGTGTAATTATTCACGACAGAATGCAATGTAGTTATTTAAAACAGCACTAGACGGGGGCACCTGGGTGATCAGTAGATTAAGCGTCTGGCTCTTTATTTCCACTCAGGTCACGAGCCCAGGGTTGTGGGACGGAGTCCCACGTTGGGCTCCACGGTGGATGTGCAGCCTGCTTGGGATTCTCTCTCTCCCTTTTCCTCTGCCCCCTCCACCCCTGCTTACAATCTCCCCCTCCCAAATAAATAAATAAATAGATAGATAGATAAAATAGTATTACATGATAGAAATTTAAATTCAGGGGTGCCTGGGTTAAGCCTCTGCCTTCGGCTCAGGTCATGATCCCAGGGTCCTGGGATCGAGCCCCACATCGGGCTCCCTGCTCAGCGGGGAGCCTGCTTCTCTCTCTCTCTCTCTGCCTGCCTCTCTGCCTACTTGTGATCTCTCTCTGTCAAATAAATAAAATCTTTTAAAAAAAGAATTTTAAATTCATAACTTTAATACTCAGAATAAAATTTAGTCAAAAGATATGATTGACATTAAAGTTTACTGAAAGCTGAGTTTGGGCTCTGCGAGTAAAAAGATGCTCAGGGTCCACTGCCCACACCATCCTCACTTTCTGCTCCACTGACCTTTACATCATGGCAGCCCCGGAGCCACGTGCCACAGAGGTATGTTTGGGGAGGCTGGTCGCAAACCAAGGAAGCTCAGGGGAGAAGGTGCCGTTCATCTGATCCTTCCAAAAACTACGAGGCACAAACAGTGCTCAAGGGACCACTGCCGAGGACTCTCGGCATGCGAGCTTCACCTCAAGAAATTTCTGGTCCAGCAGCAAGGTTTGCAGCTGTGGGCAAGCTTGCTGCCTGGGAATGGTGAGCCCTGAGACCAGCTCTGGCTGCTGAGTAAATATTTTCACCAAGATGTACCTTCTTGTGGCACCTGGGTGGCTCAGTCATTAAGGATCTGCCTTTGGCTCAGGTCATGATCTCAGGGTCCTGGGACTGATCCCCACATGGGGCGTCCTGCTCACTGGGGAGTCTGCTTCTCCCTCTCCCACTCCCCCTGCTTATGTTCCTTCTTTGTCTCTCTCTCTCTGTCAAGTAAATAAGATCTTTTTTTAATTTTAATTTTTAATTTTTTAAAAATTTATTTGACAGAGATCACAAGTAGGCAGAGAGGCAGGCAGAGAGAGAGAGGGAAGCAGGGCTCCCTGCTGAGCAGAGAGCCTGATGCGGGGCTCCATCCCAGAACCCTGGGGTCATGACCTGAGCTGAAGGGAGAGGCTTTAACCCACTGAGCCACCCAGGTGTCCCAATAAATAAAATCTTAAAAAAAAAGATGCACCTTCTCAGAATATTGGTTATAGGTTCAGTATGAAACCAGGGCTTAATTAGCAAATTCCCTAACTGTTTGCACTTTACTGTCAGGACTACTGTTTTGCTTTCCTTTCAGGGCTGGTTTATGAAAAAACAAAGCCCCCGAGGCACTCACGAATTGTTTACATTTTACCCCTTACTCTGTTTCTTTTCTTCCTCTAACACATCTTCATTGAGCACTGAGTATCTCCTGGACCAGAGAGGAGGGACAGACAGATGAGCTGGTAAAAAGCTAGCTAACAGTGGACTGATATTAAGACAGGGCTGCACAAACAGCGTGGCCCAGGCTGTGAAGTTTGATGAAGAAAACAGAAGGCTTGTGTCACAAGGGCTTCTGACCTAGGAAGAGTCAGCCAGGTGAGTGGGCCTTGTGTCCCACACTAGGAGGAGCAAGGGAAAAGCAAGGGAAGAAGGAGCCTGGAGCTTCGGAGGGACAGAGTAAAGGTGGTGAGGCCAGAGCCTGGGTGCAGGGCCAGGTGGAAATGGCATCTAGTCAGACGATGGGACTAGACCAAGAGGAAGCTTCTGTCCAGGGGAAAATGGGGAGCTCCTGAAGAATCTGAAGAAAGTGCCCTTCTGGGTAACGGGCAGAAAAACAGGTTGAGAGACGCAGAGGTAAGTGAACTTAGAGACTCTCCCAGGACTCCAGGTAATGACCTCTGGTGAGGGTGTGGCACTGGAGGGTCCCCACACCACCCACACCGACACCTGACTTCAATGTCTCTTGCTAGCTCTTAGCAGCAGGAGAACAAACTCCCTGGTAGTTCAAAACTTATGAACTAACCCTTTTAGAAAAATGTTTCTGACTACTGATAATTGTCCAGGCTTTGGTCCCATCATGCTACGAAGTATCTTTTGGTCTCATTTCTTGCTTGCAGAGGAGATATATCATGAAACGGCTCAGCCTGCATTCATTCTAATCTGCTGGTGGTCAGGAGGGGCACATGCCCTGATAGTGGAACAGTGTGATCCTCAGATTACAGAGAGGAAAACTTGCTGCTGGCCAGTCACACAGCTGCAGAAATGGAACAGAATGGATGGAATCTCTCCAGGAGGTGGATGGCAGGGAGCACAGAGGTGGTCTTTCTCTCATTGAGAGTTCAAAGTAGTAATTCGATAGCATTACTAACATCACAGAGTTCTCCTCATGCTGGTGTTAAGGTGGTAAATATCTTGTTGCTCTAACCCCAGAACAGATGGTTTGTAGGGACCCAGGTAAGGACAAGATGAGGCACAGACTTTGAGGTTGATTTAGGTACATATCAAAGTGTTTATAGCCCCACCAAAAATGGTGGTTTCCCACCTAGTCATCCTGCTTCTCCTCAAAGTCGTGATTCCCTGGTTTCCCAAGTAACCATTAAAATCCATTGTTTTAAAAACTTGTTCTCAACAACAAATGGAGAAAAAAATCCATATATTGCAGATTACTGTGGCATATTGAAACCCACAGAATTTCTCCTCCCCAATATTCCACAAAGTGAGAAATATAAAAACCCACACAGTTCACCTTGGCAATCAACTAAATAAGAGAATGGGTTCTAATAAAATAACTAAAAAAAAAAAAAAAAAAAAAAAATCAAGGACCAAGGAAAGGCAATTCTGTCCTGAGACATATGGTAAAGGATTGCTGCAGGTCTGACCTCTAAAAACCTTAAGTATGAGTCAACAAAATCCTCAGCATTCTCCCTAATCTCCTCATATTTGTAGAGAACCAATTCAAATAAACATCTTCTTCCACTTCTGACCAAAAAAAAAAAAAAAAAAAAAAAAAACCAAACAAACAACCAGTGAAAAACCTCTTGCTAGCAAGAGCCAGGTGGGACAGGACAGCTGAGCAGTGAAGTTAGCTCTTTTGATAGGAGTCGTGTCCTATATGAGGGGAAATGGCCCGAAGCTTCTGGTGTCCCCTTGTGGGGCTGGGAACCACTCTCTATCCAAGTGCAATGAAAACCAGTTCAGGACATTTAACCAAATCTCAGAACGAGGGAGAGAGAGCAGAGAGAAAGTTTTTTTTAACAAAGACTGCACTTTGCCTCACCTGAACTCCCCTCTCAACCCATCCTTGGCATTCTTTCAGGATTTAGAAAATTCGATAGCTCTCACAGGAAAAGAAAAAAAAAAGTCTCACATACAGTGGGAAGAATGTCGAAATGTCAATCAGGTTATATCAGCCCAAGCAGAATAGCAAGATGAAAAGAAATGCCATGGTTACAGTGAAAATATTTTCTAGCAATACAAGGGAGGAAAGGAAGTAAAACAGACCAATAAACCCATCCTAGGAAAAAAGCTTAACTCAAGGAAGAGAGGTTATCTCATAATTACTTTGTGACATGGACTCCAGAAAAACAAGTACTGAAAGACAGCATGCTAAAACAATAGAATGAGATGAAAAAAGAAGATGTCAGATCTTGGGAAACATAATGAGGTCCCCAAAAGTTTTATTACAGAATGAATCCATAGATTTAAAAGCAGTGAGTAGCAGAACATAAGCTACTAAAAGTGGAATGACTGACATAGAGGAAAAAATAAGTGTGAATGAATGTGAAAAAAGACCAAAAAAAAAAAAAAAAACTTAAGGAAATGCTAACAGATATGGAAGACAAATTATCCAACACAGGACAACTGGTATGCCTGACAGAGATTACAACATATGGAACAAAAAATTCTTTATAAGGAAAATAATTTTTCAGAAATAGAGAGAGAAAAAGGGATTCCCCAGATTAAAATGGCAGGAAATTTTTATTCAGAATACAAAATACCAAGACACATCCTAGTGAGGCTATTTAACTCTAAGGTTACAGAAAGAACTCTTCAAGCATTCAGAAAGAAAATGGAAATCACCTTTCAGAAAAAAAATATCAGATTGGTCTTAGAGATCTTCACAGCAACATTCAAAAAGCAATGCCATTATGTCACCACACACTCTGTCAAGATAGAATGGCAGCAGGTAGACAACCTTGAACACAAAACAATCATGGAAACAGAACACCTATAGCACCTTCCTTTTTCTTTTTTTTAAAGATTTTTAAAAAATTTATTTGTCAGAGTGAATGAGAGTGCATAAGCACGGGGAGTGCCAGAGGGAGCAGTCTCCCCACTCAGTCTCCCCACTGAGTGCAGAGTCCAACATGGGGCTCCATCCCAGGACCCTGAGATCATGACCTGGGCCAAAGGCCGATGCTTAACTGACTGAGCCACCCAGGGGCTCCTTATAACACCTTTCATGCTAAATCCATTCAGTTATGAGATTAATCAAAATAAATAGAAATGGCAGTAAAAGGACTGAGTCTGAGCCTTGAATCTATTTAAATATAGGATTAACAATAAGTAGCTAGACTTCTGGAAGAATTAGGATTATGGAATAGAATGTGAATATTAGGAAGCAAGACCATGTAAAAATAATGTAACTGAACACCAGGGAATAAAATCATGTCCTTATTCCCCAAAGCTACAGGTCAGTACATACTGCCTAAATGAAACAAATGGATTAAAATACTGATTTGAAGGTCTTCACATTTTAAGTAAAGTAGTATATATTTTTAATCTTGGAAAAATCCTTTAAATAATATCTTTTGTGAGAAAACATTTATTTGAAGATCAGCCATGCCTCCAGTTTTGTTGTTTACCTCTTAAATTTAAGACAGCTACAGAAGTAATACTTTCAATTTGAAAGAGCATTTGTAATACGATAGAATCTTTACATTTATTTCACACCTGTCTATCAATCCACCTGTTCATCATCTAGCCCCTCACATACCTATATATTGATAGAAAGATATTTAGAATAATGTCCAGCTACTCTTAATATTGGCAATTTCTGGATGTTGGGGTTTGGGGTGATTCTAAAACATTCATCTTTCTATTAAAATTCCTTATATTCACCATGGGTCATTTTAATAATGCAACAGGGTTGTGTTTTTATCTCAAAAAAAAAAGGAACTATACCAAGATAATTATAATGGATAGCAGGAATATTGATCATTGTTATTCTCCATTATCTCCTCTTCTGTATTTAAAAATCTTTCTCAGGGTGCTTGGGTAGCTCAGTCAGTTAAGCACCCAACTCTTAATTTCAGTGCAGGTCATGATCTTAGTGTCGTGAGGTCAAGCCCCACATTGGGCTCTGTGTTCATCATGGAATCTGCTTGAGATTCTCTCTCCCCATCTCCCTCTGCCCCACCTCTCCTTTCTAACAACAACAAGAAACAACACTTTCTCCCTGTAATCACCCAACAGACTAAGAACAATGAGTAGCGTCCTTATGTAACATTATTATCTCCTTTGTGATGGGCTTCGTTGATCCAGTGATCTCAGAGGATGAGATCTTTGATGACACAATTGGTGAGGAATGTTGTCAGCAGAATCAATACCTACTTATAGTCATGCCAACATGCTAGGTAAAAATTTTAATCATAGATCTCGTATCGATTCAACAAAATTATAGACCATTCTGAGCAATGTACCACAGGAAAATAATGTCACCTTACATTTTTTAAGTGCCTTCTCGAGTTGAGAGCAGTGCCACACCCATTGTCCCTTTTGATCTTCAGAATAGCACTGGGAAGGATGCAGAACAGGAGGCATCACACCCATTTCACAGATGGGGACAGAGTCCAGTGACATGCTCAAGGTCACCAGCCAATCATAGCTGGATCTGGACTTGAACTCAGGTCTCTTGAATGCAGACCTGGAGCCTTTCAAGAGCACCACCCCTGGCCCATGTGTATGATCATGTATGAAAACAGGTGCACTCCTACACATTTTCTAAATTTATAGAAAGGATAAAATCAGCATGTCGAAGTTCAGAAGGACCCTAAGAGATCTTTCTTTCCTTTTCTTTCACTCCCTCCTTCCTTCCCTTCTCTCTCTCTCTCCCTCTCCTACCCTCCCTTCTTTTCTTTTCTTATTTATTTATTTATTTTTTATTTTAGCGATGGAGACGCTGTGACAAGTCAGAAGCGGTTGACTGAAATCCCATCACAATGAAGTGAGGACAAGCTAGGCATTTGGGTATAGAAAGAGGTATTATTTTATAAAGAACTTATCAATCACCAAATTCTTGGGAAAACACCTAACAGAATATACAGCCATTCCTGAGCCCTTTGTTCCAGTCTCCATACTTCTCTCCTTGTCCTACTGTTCACATCACATCTTCTCCTGTGTCCCCCTCCCCCCGCAGACTTCTTTCTAACCTTGGTTTGGCTTGGTTAGAACTTTTGTTTTGTTGTTGTTGTTGTTGTTTGTTTTGAACACAGAAGCATCTGAATCTGAAGATAATACCCAACTCGGGACCTCCTCCCAGGTGGCTACAGGAGAGGTTCACAGGTAGTCTCATTTGGTTGGAAGCCTCCAAAAGCTAATATGAGTTGCAAAGATTCATTGATAAATCCTCAGCAGGACTTGTCCAATTTCCCAACGTGAAGGAGAAGGCGTGCCCAGCTTCTCAACGTCAGTGACCACGAACAACCCTCGGGCACATTTGTTACCGGGTCTTTGCTCCATCTCCGCCCCTGGTTACCTGGCCTTCTGCCTCACCTGCCGCCTGCTGACCTTGGCACCCCGCCCACTGTGTGCACTGCGCCCTGCCCACTGCTCAGCACCTGTGAGTGCTGAGTTCTCACCTAGACCAGTGCGACTTGAAATCCCAGCACAGCAGCCTGTTCTGTGCTCAGGACCTTGCTTCTGCTCTGTTCAGGAAACGCAGGGCCTCCCTCATTCCCACAGTCTAAGCCTGCATATTTATGTGGGTGACTCCCCACATGGTGTCTCCAGCCAGTGGCTTGCAAAAGTTTTTGAAACTGGATCCTTCTTTCCCCCAACTCTCTCACCCCCCAACCTGTGACGAGCCTCTAAAATCTGATCCAGACGGAGGCTTCAGTGCAAAAGGGAGGCTGGAGCCCCAAGAACGTGGCCTCTCCTTGTCCTCCCTGCTTCCTGCTGTCCCATCTGCCCTCTGGAACCCCACGCCTCATTAACCATTAACCCCATTATAGACCCATCCTCTCCCAACACACGTTTTCCATGCTCCCATGTGGCCTTGACCTCAGAAAGCCCTTGAAGATGAGCAGATCAAAACCAGAACTTTTTTTCCAGAAAGTGGCTTTATCATTTCTGTAAATGGCACCCTCCTCTACTAGAACTGCAGTGACTCACGGCTTCCACCCCCCAATCCCTGCCCTGACCCCCAGCGCCTGTCACCAAACTCCTCTGCTCTGCTTCCTCCTCCTTCCCTGCCACCACTGACTCTCTCCTTTCCCAGTCACCTTCTGGCACTCGTGGTCTTGTTTGCTAAGATGTGGCTCCCATTAAAATTATGCCAGTGCTTTTTCCTGCCTCTTGAGTTAAGGAGACATTTCCCACCTCAGCATTCAAAGGCCACTGATTCTGCGGCCAGAGCTTACTGGGACTTAATATTCTTGCTTCCCCGAGGGCACATGAATTAGCTCGGAACACACCCTGCTCCCCAGTCCGGTCCCACGTGACCCACCCCCACCCCGGCTCCAACCCATACAACTGGTGTCACCATGTCCCTGTACTTTCATGTCTGTGCAGAATCCTGTCCCTGTCTTCCACTATTAATAATGTGCTGAAATTCTAGTTCCCCATCAAGGTCACTATCAGCTTCATGAAATTTTACTAATCATCGTCTTTCCTGACCATGACCTTCCCCCATGGTCCTCTCTCCTGACCATGACCCTCCCCCAAGGTCCTCTTTCCCGATAATGACCCTCCCCCAAGGTCCTTTTTCATGCACATGACCTTTCCCCTGGCATTCTCTTTCCACATTATCCTACTGATAATAGTTGACCTTTACACTGAGGGTTTCTAAATGTTTTCACATCCTTGGTGTTAATTTATGTTCACAAAGCCACGTGAGGGACATAAAGCATGGAATCAAGGCTAGGAGAGGTCAAGTAATGTCACCCAGGTGACAGCATTAACACACGGCTGTGTGCTGACACCCTCAGGTTGGGCCCCAAGTCGAGGGCATTTCCACTCTTACACCGAGCTAACTCTACACCAAGCTAATCATTCTTCCTGCATTTGCAGTGTGTGGCCTGATGAGGGCTGCCTGTGCTTCTGTGTACCGTCTACACTGGACAGCGAGCTCCTAGAGGAAAGGGCCACCTTGCTCTTCCCTTCATCCCTCAAAACACTGGCATGGGCAGAGATCCCACGGTGAGCACAGCCATCGTGGCTGTGCCCCCTCCTCCCTGGGCCTTCTCATTGGCCAGTTGCTCTGCCATCCAAGGTAGCCCACGCAGGGGGTATTATGAACTTCTGAGCTTCTATGGCTCAGGGGGGCTGCTCAGGCAGCAGGTGAATGGGCTGTGCGGGGAGCCCCCAGCCACGCTAGGCCAACACAGCGCACCGATCCGGAAGTGCATGGTGTCCACAGGCATATCTCCTGGGTGCCTGGGATGCTGTAAGACCATACGGAGGAAAAACTGCCCGGAGAAGACTTCTTCTGTGTAAGAAGTCTATCAGAAAAAAAATCCAAAATATTTAAGAAACGTAAAGCCTACCAATTTTTGCTTTAAAAAAACAAAAACAAAAACAAAATGAGATTCTTTTTCTCTCTCCTACTCTCAACTAAGGACCAGCTGAGTCTAAAACACCCACACAGTTGTTTTTTAAGAGACAGCAAACGTTTGACTCTTACCAACAAATTTCTGAGGCATAGAGCTCTTACGTTTGGCGACGTTACTTGCTAGTCTGTCCAGCACGAGGGATCTCTCTGATCCTATCTTGCACAGATCTTCTGCCATCTCACTGTGATTAGCTTCTTCTTTAATGACTAAAGTCAAAGACAGTTAGAGAGGCCAGTTTAGAAACGCTTACAGTGAAAGGATTGGGTCGCGTCCAGCGTTAAATCTGACATTTGTTACGTGCCAACCAGAACCGGGCCCTTCTCAGGGATTACTCCTAATCTCCCCGGCAGCTCTCCTAGCAGACAGGGGCTGCCTACGGCCACCTGCTAATGACGCCTGGGGACGGCACATTATCTCCCACGACCAAAGCGAACGAGCACCACCCCTGTCACCAGAAGCTGGATGTGGTGAAGCCCTTGTGTCCCTCTGACAAGTCCTCTTAACTTTTCAAGGGCTCCCAAATCCACTACCTCCGTCAGTCCTGACATCAGCCTGCTGAGAGTCCCAGGCCTGTCTGAGCTGGAAATGATCGCAGTCCGACGCCGTCGGCTGGCACCGCAAAGTGAGAGGCAGGAGGACTACAGTGAATCCCGGCAGCACAGGGGACAAGCCAGAACCCCCGACCCCTGAACACACAGCAAACTCGGGGGATCAGTGCTCTCTAACTGCAGAACACCGAGATGCCGCGGTAAGTGCTGACATGGGGAGCATGTCCAGCCCGTCTTTATTTCCCAATGCGATCCTTCTTCCCATGACTGAAGAGATAACGCTGTGTCCTGAGGAGTCCGTCTGCATCCCAGACTCTATGGCTGGGTGTCTGGAGTAGATCTCTCTCCTGCCTGCAATTTATCCTAATGGACAAGGAGCTGAAAGTGTCAGTTCCAGTCCAAAAAGCTACCCGGTCTTTCCAGCACCATGTCTGAAGCCTCCACCTCAATCCCACGGCCGTTCGCATCCGCACCCTCCTTGCTCAGCTCCAACATGCTGATTTAGCGCAGATGCGCTCCTATTCTAAGCAGAACTTAGCTGCATGCCAACACGGCACCAGACATGACTCCTCCTTTTTGAAAATGCCAGTCCTCTCCTCTGTTCTTCTAGGCACCCTCACGGTACTCCCCTACCACGGACAGACACATTTTACGTGAAAACCAGGCCTGGATTCAGGAAGCCAGGAGCCTGCCCTGTCTGGCCCTGCCCCCATCCCTCCCACCTTTGCTTCTGGCCCCGGCACGGTGAGGTAGCTCATCATGTCCCCGGCATTGCCTGCCAAGATGACTCCTCAGTGTTTCCGGTCTTCAGACGGCCTTAGAAGGCCATTTTGGAAACATACATTTCAAATTGGTTATTATTTCTGACATAGGACATTTTTTAACATTGGAAATGCATGTTTGCT
Source organism: Mustela nivalis (assembly GCF_964662115.1). Taxonomy (NCBI): domain Eukaryota; kingdom Metazoa; phylum Chordata; class Mammalia; order Carnivora; family Mustelidae; genus Mustela; species Mustela nivalis. The sequence continues at coordinate 94,114,785 of NC_139031.1, read as the reverse complement.
ATTCGATGGGCAAACATAATCGTCTACACCCGATGTACATGAAAGCTACACACGAAACCCACGTGGCCCAATTCCAGACAAGTACATGTGACCTATTGAGCACATAGGCATCCTCACATGTTCTTCATTCTCTGTTAAGCACCCCTTCCCTGCCCCGGGGCACCTGTAGCACTTACGTCCCCACCCAGCCACAGGGACTCCTGGGAGCAGAGATGCTCAGCGTCATCACAGTGAGGGACAAAACAGTCCAAAGATCGCAGGTTGGTGCTGACCCCGTGTTTCATGCTCTTCCCCCTAAGAGCCGTAACACGATTTGTGCCCCTGACGGATCACCTTCCAAATGCTCAAAAGAAACTCATTTTTTTTTCCATAAAGGGAATTACAACAGAGGACCAACAAGCCTTTAACTAGGTAAAGTTATATTCAGAAAAATTAAACATTCCTACATCCTAGCTAAGCCAGGCTTTGGTTTTTACCAAATCCCAAAGAACAGCCCCACCCTAAGGACTGAGGCAGGGAGAGGTTGTCCAGGGGTCCTGAGTGCCAAGGGGCTGGTCCCGGGCAGCGTGGGAAGGACAGGGCGTGAGAAGGCACAGGTTCAGCCAGACCTGGCACAGCACAGGTAAGTGAGCAAGGACCCCCACCCCCCGCCGTCCACACCCCAGCAGCCCACTGCCTGCTCTCTGAATCCCAGATGTCAGCTTGTAGGACCGGCCCTGAAGTGCTTTTATGGACTCCCTCCACACCCCCAGTGCCTTCACTGCACACAGGAAGCTTCTTCATCTCCCAAGCACAGGGACAGAAGGACAAACCATTGTGGCATTCCCAGAGATCAAGGGAACAAATGAGCATTTCAAGACAGAAATAATCCTGGCTGGCGAGGGGGTAATACATGTGTCGCTGACATATGCGCTCACTGACCCAGACAGCCAACCAAGGACACCCGCCGGGTGTCAAGGCTTCGGTATCTGACATGTGTATGTTCACGTGAGGACATGATACGTGTCTACCTTCCCTGCTGTCTCCTCTTTTGCCCAGAGCCTTTCTGCGAGGTTGGCCAGGCAGGAATTACCACTCCTACTTGAGAGCCCAAGGTCACGTGCACACACGGATTCGGAGACACAACTTGACCCCAGGTCTCAGGGACACAAAGCCTGCCCTCCCGTGGATGAGCCCGGGCTGCTGTCCTAGAGTGTTCCTTCAGTAATAAGATGGCAGAGAAAGCCAATGTGTGTCTTTGAAATTCCATGTGTACAGTTTTAGGGGAAATTCAGATCACTGTGCTAGAGGGCTTGGTATGGTAAATAATAAATGGCAGCGAATATCTTGGGTAGATAAATGCCTTATTGAAACATGGGTCAGTCCATTTTGGAAACATATATTTCAAATAGGCTATTACCACTTTTCTCTGAAATTTTTCAATATTGGAAATGTGTGTTTTTCATTAAATGGGGAGACATAAAAGCACCCCCTGATTTATATGAAGGATATACACAAAATCCATTAAAAAAAAACCAATCCTATAGGTCGTACGCTTGACCTGTCGAGCCTACATGCTTCCTTCAACGTCTCTCCTTCTCAGCAAAGTGGGGCACGGTGGCACGTACTTCCAGGATCCTTCCAGGATCCACTAGTCTACTTGTGGCAGGAAAACAAAATGTCTGAATGTTCAGATTTTATTCTGAAGGATCATCATCATCCTCTCATCCTTGGTGTCTGGCCACAAATGGATGACTATTACATTATCATTACTGTTTTACTACCTGATTTCTTCTCTTCTAGTAACCCTCGATACCCTTCCATCCTAGAAACAGACCTCAGACTTTGAAGAAGGCTAACTGAGAATTTAATGGGATCTCCCCATTTTACAGGCAAGAAGAGTAAGGCCCAGAAAGATCAATGGTCAGTCCCCAGATCCACAGCTGATGGCTGGGGAAGGCAGCCTTAGAACCACAGAGCTCTGGCCATGTAACACATAGCCCTGGTGCCAAATAGATTTGGTTCTTAGAACTGTTCGTCTCTCCTGCTCTCGCTGGTCCTTAATCTGAGTGTTCTTGTACCTACTTGGTCCCTCTCAACCATACACTCAAAAATGGTTAGGACCCTATGTGTATGTGCTACGTGTATTTCACCCTAAGAAAAATCCAGTGAGTAGTCACAAAAATTTAAAATGATACAAGTGATCTGCGTGTTCCCTGGTCAGTTTCCTTTATGAGCCATTCATTCAAGTCAGGGAGCTTACGGAGGTTTTACAAAATTTTCAACTCTTAATTTAACTTCCACTCCTGAGTCCAGCGACGATCCTTCCCTTGGCGGAGCCGAGCAAACGGTGTTTTGAAAGAGGTTAACTTCAGTTGATCTATTCATAAAAAGTTAGAAAGGGTGCCTTCTAGAGCACCGCCGTCCCTCTGAGTGAATGCAGCCTCCTGCAAATTCAGCCGTCTGTTCCCACCCTTCACTTCACATTATCTAAGATCAGAGTCAAATGCTATCTCCTGACGGGATGCCGAAAGCATCAAGGCTCATAAGAAGAAAGCAGCCTTTCCTCGAACATTCTGACAGCCGCAATCCTCTGGACTGTCAGGGTTTTCCAAGGAGCTCACCTGCTCCAGGCAGGCGATGACTGAAAACCCAGCCTGAAAGATTTTATTCAATCAACCTCATGAAAAAAATAGTTTTTTGAACAAGACTTCATATCTTATTTTGATTATTAAGCACAAAGAAGTAACCGATACTCCAAAGTTTAAAAAAAAAATCACCAAATCCAAGGAAAAAACCCCAAAGTTTCAGGGGTGACTATTATCTTAGATGCTTCCCCAGCTTCCAAGAGGGAAGGGCTCAAAGTCAGGCTCTCTCTGGTGAGATGGGGGCTTCGAAAGTTGGGAAGCACAGTGAGCTCTGGGTGAGATCACGCCGTGTTAGTGGCCCAAAGAGTCCGTCTGTCCCGGTGGTGGCAGCATGCACACCGGGAGCTCTGTGCCCGGGGCCCCTCTTCACCGCGAGCTGGGAGGGAGGGCGGGCTTACCTGGGTACAGGGTGCCTGGAAGACCCATGCTTTGCAAGTAGTTGTGGCAACGCTCCTTATGTTCCTCTAAAGAGCTGCGCTGTTTATAGCTTCGGCCACAATATCCACATTTGTGAGGTTTACCAACTGCGGAAAACACAATTGAGTTCGAGACCCCAATTAAGTGCTGGCCTTACGGGTAAGGGGAATGCATGCAATACAATTATTATCAAAAAGGCAAAAAAAGAAAAATAAAAAAAAAGGACCCCTCTACTCTTGAGAGCTAAAAGCCTTATGGGCTCAATCTTGCTAAACTTAACAATGTTAATGCCCCAGAGTTTCTTTGATTGAACCAAGAGCTCCTGTGAGTCTTGCTTCATCTTGATTTGCCCATTGTCCTAGCGACCCAATTCTCTTCTTCAATCACTTCTTTAACTGGAGGAAATGGGCCACGGCAGTGGGGTCGGGGAGATGGAGACGTAAGGACAGCATCTTTACTGTGGGCCAGATCCAAACGCAGCCAAAGTGGATTAAATTCCAGGTTGCTCAGCTGGGTAACTTGAGGTCTCTAAGAAACCACAGTGGATAAGTATACACTAATGAAAGAGCATTCATTTCCAAAATGTATTTCCTTGTTCTAGTTTAGAGAAAGCTCTGCATCTCCCCCAAAACTTGCGGATGGTATAGTTTCGAGATCAGCCCTGTCCAACAGAACTTCCTATGAAGATGGAAGTGTTCACCCTCTGCACTGTCCAGGGCGACAGCCACTGTGCTGTTCAATATGGTGGCCATCAGCCCCACAAGACTACTGAGCATTCAAAATATGGCTAGAGTCACCACAGAATGAAGTTTTGATTTTGTTTAAGTTCAGTCGATTAAACTTAACAATTTAAGTACCATATGCACCTAGTGGCTACCATATTAAGCATTGCAATTCTACACAATGGGTTTGGTTCTTCCCGAACTTTATTATTAAGGGGTATTTTAGGGAAAGAACACTAATGCAAATTCATATCATGCTTAAGCTTAAAGACTTTAATACACAGTACCTTCAGAGATGAAAAAAAGGTAAAGGATCCTTATTTATATGAGGAATATAAATTTCCATCCTCAGACCAGAATCTCCTCTGACTTTCTTAAGTTGTTAGATTTCACAAATTTGAATGTATTGTATAAAAATCCATACCATCCAAATAGGAATGTTTGATAAAATAGTTTAACCAAAGCTTATACTACTTCAGTCTCTTCCCCAGATGAATAGAAGCAATGGTTTAAGAAGAGGAACATTGAACAGAGGAGGAAGGGGGTGGGTCTTTATCTGTGGGAAACATTGTATCACTAAGATCAGGGAAGTAACACTGAAATATATGTTGCCTAAAATGGCACACTTTATGGAATACTAGCTTTAGAAATTAGTAGAATATAGACAACCCCTCAATGTCCTTTCCTAGAAAAGCTACCACTTAAGCAAATTCATGTATATACGACCCAGTGTCTGAACATCCATTTTTTCTAAATATAGGATTACTTTTAACTCTGGAACATAAGAAATATGTTCATGGTAAGAAACTAAACTGAAGTACACCTTGCAGCAGAACCCAATATTCTGAAGCAAAGAATGTCTCTAGCTCAGCTCTCAACTCCCAAAGAAAGCAGTGGGGAATGTCTTCCCTACCTTGCCAGATACTTGAGTCCTCCTCTTATCAGTATGGGACACATTTTATACCTACATCATCACCACTAATGTGTTGGTCTTTGGTACCTCAGGCTACCACCAGTGGCCAGAGAAAGTTATGAGGTTGATCATGGCTTTAGTGGAATGGAGAATTGGCCTATTTGGCTCTTCTCTAAGAGTTGTGTGTCAACGGCTCTCTTAGATGTCATTATCACCAGCAGCCCTGGGTCAGTGGTACAGTGTTAGCTGCTCGCTCAGCACTGCATCCATAGCAGAGATAAGCTGCCCAAGTCCACCACTCTTGTATGAAATTACTCAAGTCACTGGCCATGCTTAGAGCAGGACACCACCAACATGCCTTGAAGGAAATAAGCAGGCATGGAGCCAGAGTAACTGAAAATACTGTTATTAGATGTTCCAGACTTCACAGTGGGTAGGAGAGCAGAGAGAGACATCCCTTCGAGTTTTGAGGGCTGATATGCAGGAGAGATTTCTGTGGCAAATCAGAGTCACTGGGGATGACAATGACGTGGTTGGTGTCACCTAGGGATGGTCTTTGTGTTTTCCACCTCCATGGTGCTGTGCTTCCTACCAACCCTGACACAGTCCTGTTGTCAACTGTGCTGATGTCCACTTGACCTGCATGAATGATATGCGTGAAGTTCCTTTGTCCTAGATCACCTGTCAGGCTCTGCCCACTGCTAGTATAATGGTCGCATCTGAAGACTTGCATTTAGTTCACTTCTAGGGGGCAACATGCATGCTCCTCATTACTGACACACTGTAAACCCTGAGAGATGCTCACTGTTGTCCTCCCACTTTGGGGGAGCCAGCGGTGTGAACTCTCCCCTGCAGCAAAGCCTGCCCCAGTCCTCGGCACGGACCCCTGGGGGCGAAGGGCTGGCATTTGGGAACCTCCTCCATGGTGACTACTAAGGAGATCGGCATGGGGAGGAGATGGCGTGGCTGGGCCGCGACGGGGAGCCAGCACTCCCAGGGCGCCTGCGACCACCCCCCTAGCCTCCCTGTGAGCTCGTGCTGGCAGGGCTCCAGGAGAAAGATGTGTGCCTGCAACACTGGCTAAAATGCGTACCATGCCCCCTTCTGGGGTCGCTCAGAGAATTACACATTCCCATGGAACTTCTCTGAAGGTAAACCTCAGAGACTCACCTTCCAGCGGGGACTCAAGCCCCTCGTCTGTTGGAAGTCTCTCTTGAAGCCTCCCACCTCATTGCCCCCTCCGGAGACTGACGGTCCCCTCCCTGCGCTCCCACTAGCCCCTCAAACACTTGTGTTGACACACGGGCAACACGCACTTCACTACTTCCCACCAGGCCCCTCCACAGAGAGAGAGGCTCTGGGGTGCTCCGTAATTGCTCAGTAACAAAGGAAGAGGCACAGGAAGAGGCCACTAGAACCTCGTCACGAACTACAGGAGACAGCCTGATTCTAGGCAGGCTTTCCCAGGGACGCAGCATCCCTGCCCCCGGGGGACAGCAAGGCTCTGGGGGTGTTGGCAGGGAGCTTCCTCCCCAGCAGCGCCACGCTCCAGAGAAGTCGCGGACCAGCCGGTGGTCCAGATGATGAGCTCTGGGCGTGCAGGGGTTAAGTGTCCCGGCTGGACGGAGGGCTCCTCTCTGTTCCTCTGTCCTGCTAGACCACAGGGCCCCTTGATAGAATAGAGGATTCCTCAGGAGGCAGAAGACGGATCCCAAAGGTGGATGTGCGCTTCGCAGGCTGGGAGAATTGGGGAACCATCCAACGTTTGTGGTAATCACGATCCAGACTCTGGATTACTCGACATGCGTTTGCTAAAATTCTGGTAAGACCCCCAGAGTGGCCTGTCTGCTGAGGCCTGCCTGGCTTCTGGCATGAGTTAGGGTCAGGCCCAGACAGGGAGGCCTGCCTGGGGGTGGGGACAGCCTGGTCCCCAGTCAGGACGCGTGGCCGCAGACCCTACTCACCTTCTCTCTTAGCTTTGAAAAGAATCTACGCCAGTGACAGTGACCACTAGCGGAGTCCTCTGCATAAAGCAGAAACAGGTGTGGCCTGGCCAGTATCATCAAGAAGTGTCCCTGGGAACTTCCTGGGCCTTAGCCGAACACTGGGTAAAAGGAGAGCTGGCGGAGTTCCAGAAGAGCCCCACTGACTGAGCACCCCGGGAAGAGGAGGTCTTTCTGGAGAGTGTCTGCAAAGCAGGACTGTGTGTGTGTGTGTGTGTGTGTGTGTGTGTGTGAGAGAGAGAGAGAGAGAGATCCCACCCGCGCCCTCTACCCCATGGGGGAGTCCAAACTTAGGGCACGGGGGCAATGCTGCCACAGTCCCTAGGGGGTATGGGGGCCCAGTGGGGGCACAGTGCCTGGGCCCAGGCCCAGCCCACAGTTGGGGGGCGGGGTGAGGGAGCCCCGCGCATGCGCACACGCGCGCGCGCGCGCGCACACACACGCAAGCCCGGCCTGGACGCCTGGCGCCTGCGCCCGGAGGACCTACCGGAGTGCGTCCTCAGGTGGCCCGTGAGGGCGTCCCGCCGGCGGCACGCGTAGTTGCAGAGGTGGCACTTGAAGGGCTTCTCCCCGGAGTGCAGCTTGATGTGTCGAAGCAGGTTGCCCTTCTGCGTGAACGAGGCCCCGCACTGGTTGCACTGGAAAGGCCGTTCCCCTGGGAGGGCGAGAGGGACGGGTGAGAGCAGAGCTCGGCGCGGGGACGCGAGGAGCACCCGGCGAGGAACTTGGTTCCCACGGGGCCGGTGACTTCCACCGGCTGCAGGTTTGATAGAACACGAGGCTTTCAGACTAAACCTGCCAGCTCCTTAACGCTTCACTGGTTGGGTCAATTTGATCTGAAAATCTAATTTTTTTTCCCTAAATCAGAATGGCACATCACAATGCAAATTCAAACTCATTTAAATAAAGTGACTGCAACATTTTGTGATGAAGAGCCACTCTTCCTGATCAGCAGTTTTGGAATAAACCAATATCCAATTTTGCGTGTTGTGGCATTTGGTGGGGTTTTTAATGTGGCTTTTTTCAAAGGGTCTTTAAAATATGCCACTGAAGCAGCAAAATAAAAAGGAAACTCATTAAAAATGCATTTCAGGATCACAAGTTCATTTCAGCGTTACATTCTTATATTTAAATGAAAGGCACTTCATTATAACAGTTATAATAACTTCTTTTCATTTACATTTTTCCTGTATTTTGCCTTTCAATTTCTTCTCCATTACCTGTCTGTCCCTACGCAGGCAAATCAGGAAGGAGACAGACAGAGTGTGAGGCTCAGAGAGAGAGAGAGAGAGAAGGAGAAAGATTGAATAAAATGAGAAGTTAAGGAACTGTGAAGGATACTCCACATGGTCCAAAGAGAAGTCCCAGGGCCCCCCGTGGCAGGCTGTCCGAGCCAGACACGCTCGGAGACTTCTGGCTTTTTCCTTCTCCCAAATCCTAAAACCACTAAACTATCACTGGCCTATCTCTGCAGAAAATCAGGGGGTAATTTCAGTACGAGTTGTCTAAGAGATGCAGTTCCGCTGTGATTGGGAATTCTTTTAGGGGAGCCCCGACTGTGTGTGGCAGCGCCTGTCCCCATGGGTTCGGGATCCGACAAAGGGATGTACAGGCATCTGTGAGAAAGAAACACGCCACTGGGCAGTCCTGGGTCTTGGACTCCAAATCGGTGACCATTTTCCTTAGCTCTTGTGTAGAAAGGATGACACGCTGGTCAGGTTTACGTGAACACTAAAGCCCTTTTGAAAACAACTGCTTTTTTTCCCCTTCCTTTTTTTTTTTTTTTTTTTTTAAGAAGAGCTCTCTGTGCCCACAATATCTGGTGTTGAGATAGCATGAAAACAAAAATAAAAACAAAAACAAAAAACAACCCAAAACACACACACTTCCTGGTAACGGGTTTTTCTTAGGAAAAAAGAATGTGTGGAAATATATACTTAACAGTGTTCTCAATTGCTTAATGTGGTTTTGGTGCACAAGGAGGCACTTACCAAAAGCAACTAGCAGAAGCCCGTCTGGGTCTATTCAAACCTACACCGGCCTCAGTGGAAAAGTTCAGATTGGTCCTGGGATGTCATGACTATGGTTGCTTGTATTTTTCAGTGGGCCGGACAAAGCTGCTATGGTAATGATGGAAACTAGCAATGATATTGAATTATAGGCCTGTTGGAGGGATCCCTATACCCACTGGGACGTATTGGGCATTTTCCCCAGTCAGCATCTGAGGTGGACTTGGTTGGGCAAAAAGTCAGGCAGGTGGGAGGTGATAGTGATCCTGATTAGCTTGGGCTGAAATCTCAGAGTTGGTGGCTGAGTGGTCCCCAGGAGCCTCCACTAGGGAGAGATCATTACCTATTAGAAACACTTCTGAGCCTCCATCACACACACACACACACGGGCGTGAAGGTGCATATTTTAACTCCAAGTAGATGCACAGGAGAAGAGAAATCACTGGTCGTCAGGGGCCAGGTGAGACCAGCAGGGTGCAATGGATCCTGGCAGTGTGGACCTCTGGCTGAATGTTCCGGAAAGGCCATCAGTCGGGAGAGCTCACACCACCCAAAATGCATACAGGGAGGGCAGAGGCCATACGTGGGAAACAGGTGTGTGTGGCGAGACCCAAAGCTAGCTAGCTGTGTGATGGAGCCCTTCCAGGCTGACGAGGCGCTGGAGATCTGAAGGGCTGGAGGCAGAGGGGGGAACCCAAGTCGGACCCTGCCGGGGAGTGCTTGTCTGTGTAGGAGCTGCAGCCGTGGACCCAGGAGGGACGGCACAGTCAAGCCATGCCCCCCGCCCGCGAGAGAGGGCGAGGAGGAAAGCCAGGCGGCCGTGGCTTTGAGAGTGAAATCTGTCTTCTAATTTGAGTCAACAGTTCTCGTGTATCTTTCTGCACCTCGTGTCTTAATCCTGCTGGCAAGCTTTCCTGGAAATCTATTTGTTTCTGATTGCCTGTGCTGGCATGAATATGTAACATGGAGACTCCCGAAGACGGCGTTCTCCGAAGTGACAACCCAGGGCTCAGCTCGAGGTAGTTTCTGTCTGGAGGTGTTGTTAGCAGGACAGGGGGCATGGCCCCGCTGTGGGGGACAGAACACAGCCCCTGTTACCTTTGCTCCCCTGGAGCTGAGACTCCAGCATCAACTGCTTCCCTCCTCAGGTCCCTAGCTTGCTTCTTGCAGCTAAGTGACAGCGAGCTCCCCAAGGCTGGATTTCTTTTCCTTGGTGGGATAAAGGCTTTATCATCCTCATTAACTCAACATTAGGTTTTTCTCTCAGGGTCTACAGGTGCCCATGCCAGGGACCCTCTGTAAGAAGGTCTGAGCCCCTTGGATGTCTCCATCATAAAACTGAAGGGGGGATATCAGAAGAAGGTAGATTACAGAATATATACCTGAGCTGGCAGAATGAACTGGAGCCCATGCCAGCCACACCTCGGAGCTGATTGCTCTCTGATGCTGGTGATGGTGGGAACAGGGGAAAGCCTGAGACTGTCCAGAGTCACCATAATTCAGACACGTTTCTTGATCTTGATCATTTACAGTACCATCATTAAGGACGACACTGCTGCATATTTGCGTGGCGGGGTTTCCCCTGCACTGTGTGGCTCTTTCATACCACTCTCCCCTGTGATTTTCACATCAGCCCTGAGGTGTTGGTGGGGAAGGCAGTGCTATTACACTTGAGTTTAAAAAAAAAAAAAAATGAAACTGAGCGGCAAAACTTGGGATGGAAGTAGTGGGATCCGAACACAGGTTAGCGGGTGGAGCCCAGCGCACCTTCCCCAGGCGGGCTCTGGGCAGAGGGAAGAGGGGAGCCTGCCCCTGGAAGCCGTCGGGTACCAGGGAGGGAAGCCTGGCATGATTTATATGGCCTTCGAGCGTGAGAGGAAACTGCTCTAGAAACACTGGAAACTCGGAGCATTCGGGGTGGGTAGCAAAGCATGCCTTTTCTAACATGCTCCGCTTCAGATCTCAGAGAGATGGAACAGAAACTCCCTGGTGTCATCTACTTATGCAACCTCGCTTGGATCCGCCTGCCGCCGTCCGCATTTATGCCAGTGGGGACATGTCATGAAGACCATCCATGAGTTCATTGTTTCAGGGTTTGTTGGTTTGTTTTCATAAAAGCCAGACCAGGAACGGTAACATTGACCGTCTGCCTGTTCCTATTTCTGGAATGTACCTGTCCTACAAGGGAAGGAATCCGTTCCGTGCTTGGCACTAAGCTGCTGTTTGTGGGGACAAGTGGGCAGCACGCCGCCGGGGCTACTCTGCATATCTGCACTTGGCAGGTTTATTCATTAAATGCAATTATTCTTTTTATCGGGGCAGGCAGTCATTATGTTTTGGCGATTTAGTATGCCAGGATTTGATTCATTTATCAAATATTTATTTAAGCGAATTTTCACAGTACAGTCGGGCTTTACATGAATTAGCAAGGAAAGTCATTCATTTGTGAGGTCTCTTCCTCCATCAGGAATGTATTAACACGGGTCCCGCCGTATTCTGTTAGGTGTCTATCACGAAGTAACTTACCTTCGCTTTAATTTCCAAGTCATTACAAAAGGGGAGGGCCTGACTACTCTCACACAAGCTTGACTCAGGCCTCCCTATGAAGGGTCTGTTTCACGGGATAATTGGAAGATGAAGGGACGCATTAGGAAAAGCAAAGTTTGCTTAATTTTAGAAGTTACGTTTTTACTGAAAATGCACGTTTTCCGAAAGTCAACGGGTTTTAGGATTCTCCAGATGTCTTACAAGTGGAAGACATCATTTTGGAGACTGTCGCGATTCAGATGGGAAAGTCACAGCTCCACCGAGGCCTGTGTGTCCTGACAAGACAGCTGTTCTGCTCAAAGATTTTCCTGCATTCCTGCTTAATTTCTGATAGTCATGGATTTATCTAGCCCTGGGGAAGACACTCACAAGGCTGTGATTTTCAAGTCTTCTTCCTACTTCCTTAAGTTATCTTTAAAATCTGCTGTGCCCCCAGAGTAAGGATTTCAGCCTTTTTTTTTTTTTTTTAATCCCCTTGCAGACAGTGGTGACAGCAGCAGATGTCGTGGTGACCCACCAAAGGCAGCCCCTAGGCAGCCAAGACTCCGGGTTCGTCCGTTTTATGTTTACACTTTCAGTGACCACTAGAGGTGGTGACTTAATTGCGTTTTGCACACCTTCAGGGGAAAAGAGTGAAGTTCTCTTCAATGCGGGGGACACCTCCTGCACACAGCTAAAGGTAGCACGTGGCCCCATTCATGTCCTGAAGACTGTCTGAGGCCATTCGAGGTGACTCCACAGTCCTGGTGGGAAGGTATGGGACCAATCGTCTGCCACGGCTAAGCACAAGAAGGGGCAGAACTATCTCACCCCCCACCCCCCATGAGCTTGGGCACAGCCGTGGGACGCTACACTGTCCTTGTCCCTTCCTGTTTGGACACAGGAAAACTCCTTCTCTGAGGCTTCCAGACCCTCCAACAGACAGAGGCTCGGATGGGAGATTCTGTCCCTGCGGGAGGTGGACACTCAGCAGCAATCAGCAGTCTTGTCCTCAGGCTCACCTGTTGTCAGGGACACCGCCGGGAAAATGAGCTGGATTTGAGGACATGTGGGACTTTTCCACGGCTCACTCACGTTTCTAAAAACCGAGCTCTGGGAGCCTGGATTTCAAAAAGGCACATTTCACTCCCAGTTTCTTGGGGGAAACCTGGAGGAGCTCATGTGAGCGGCTCCCCCTCTTTTTTGTTTGGTTTCGTCTTGTTGTTTTTTGGGGGGAGGGGGAGGTTACAGGGTTACAGGGGCACTAACCGCACAGCTGCCGCTCGTTAGTGGGAGGCGAGATCCTGGACCCTTGACAGCCCTGGGGAGGCTGGGAACGTTTCCCATCCAATAGCTTTAAGTCTAGGTTTGAAGAGGTGCGTGTTTAAAGTCCCTCTCGCTGCTGCTCCTTAAGAACAAGGCTACCCATGATATGACTTAGAACCGGTGATGAGAGACAGAGCATCGCTCTCTTTCTGCTACCCCCGAGGACCTTTCCAGGCCACCAAAGGAGGAACTGCGCCAGGCCTTACCAGTGTGGCTTCGCTTGTGGACCATGAGCACATTGGGGCCGATGCAAATTATCCCACAGACATCACACTTTAGTTTGCCGTTAGGAAGTCGAATGCCTCCAGCTCCCGACAAAGCTCTGCTGCCTTGGCCACCGTGGGAGCCATTCATTTTCTCTCCCGCGGCATCAAGCACGCGTAAGTCCTCCGCACATTCTTCCCCATTCAGCTCACAGGCACGCCCATTCTCTTCATCACTCTGAGCCTCTACTTTAACATTACCGGCTGAAAGACACAACACAGAGGCCACTCAGTGTCATCGCAAGAAAACAGAACACAGCAGCAAAAAGACAGCACATCGAAGCGGAGAAGGTTCTCAGCGGCTTGTCGACCGGGATGGCGGCCCCGAGCTGGGCTCTCGGGCAGGTGGGTATCGACCGCGCAAGGTGCCCCTGCCTGGGGCCACCTCCCTCCTAACTGAAAAGCTTCTCCTCCTCGTCAGGCGACCTTTCCTTGTTTCATGGGTTAATACACTCTGGGACAAACTCAGCAAGAGCTCACGGTCCCGTTTCTGGCCACGGACTCCCGAAGGGTTTCCGCAGGAATTCTGATGGTTTGTTTCTTTGGTACACGAACCTCCTATCACCTTTTTTTAGCACCCATGATAACGGAGCGTGCCCCGGGGTGAAGCCACGATTTCCTACGGGATTTCGAGCTGCTGAAGGGTGGATAGCAGCGTCTGTGGAGGTGACAGATCTCGTTAGCATCTCAAGTGGCCAGCCCCATGCGTGAGGGCCAAGGGCTGGCATTATCCTTAAATTATCCTGCTGGGTCTGCATTCCTGATTCCGTTAAAGTCACATCGAGGGCAGGGACAGGTGCTGTTTGCAGAGCTTTGTTGGTAAGGAAAATCAGAGACATTTCACGCGCATCCTTCTGACGCACAGCCTGGTGATGAACTGATGAGTCCCACCCCATAGCCACAGGAGAGAAGACGATGACCCTGAACGCTAGCTCTTCTCACATGGCCTCTCTAGATGAAGGAGAACAGGGAGATAGATTTTGTCGAGTACAAGACACAGTGACCTAGACAGAAATTGGGACTACGAGATCTCTGATCGACATTCGGAATCTGTGAGTCTCCAGGCTTGGTCCGTGGACCAGCAGCGTCAGCATCAACCGAGAACTTGACAGAGGAGCAAATTCTCCGGGCAGCCCCAGATGCGCGGAGCAGAAGCTCTAGGGGTGGGCCCAGCGCCCTGTGTTGTCACAAGCCCCCCTCCCGGGGATTCTGACGTGGGGGCATGTCTGAGACCAGGGTTTTAAATAATCAACCTAGTTAGTAACCCTCCTTTACGCAACGCTTCGATCATAAGTCAAGAGTCCAGACTCTGAAGGTGACATTTGTGCCTGGGAATGTCCGCTCCGCTCGGACTGAGATCTCGGGGGCAAGTCACACACCTTCCCTGGTTTTGGTTTTCACACTTGTCAAGGCCGGAGGGAGCAGCTGTGGCCGACCAGGGGCGCTGTGGGGACACAGTGAAAGGTCGATGAGGAGTCAGCTTAGGACAGGCACTAGGTGGGCCATGTGGGGAGGGGGCCGCCACTCCAGTGACATCTGAAACACGAAGTCTGTGCCAGACACACGGCCCTTTACTTGCCCTGGGGCACTTAGCTCTCATGGGGCCCCCCTGAGGGGGGTCACGCTGTCATCTTGCGTCGGGGTGGAAGCTCGGGCACAGAGAGGTTGAGCCACACGAGAAGGTCACGCAGCAAGGGCAGACAGGGGAGGCCGCGCGGGCAGCCTGGCCCTGATGCCCACATTCCTAGCTGCTGGATGGCCAAGATTTTCCTTTTGCTCTCCAGGGAAACAAATAAATCAGTAAATGGGACAGTGAGCTGGCCCACGGGCCAGAGCCCAGGACGGACTGTCTCCCCTCATCAGATCCCAGGGTTACATCCAGAAAAAGGGAGTCCCCACCTGTACTTTCCTGGTAGGTCCTGAAGATCGGACCCCCCGGAGCACCCCAGAGGGGCCCAATCTCTCCCGGCCGCCAGAGAGAGGGAGCAGGTCCCACTGACACGGGGAGTACAGGACACGAGGCAGGCCAGGCGGTGGGCGTGACATCAGGCTTTCTGACCTCGGAGCTCTCTGGAGTCCGTATTCCTAGGCACGCTCCCTGTTCCTCTCCAGGGGCAAGCTCATTCTCCAGGGTCTCCTTATTTAGCACCGGGCTCTGCACTAGAATGCTCTGGAAATAGGACCGTCCAGTTGCAAAGGCTTCTGAATGCCTTCAGCTGGGATTATTTGTAATCATCTGGTTGGTGGCTTGTTTCTTTTATCAAATGAGACTGGGGGATAGGAGGGCGGGGGGGGGCCCGTGATCGTGGGTGTGGGAGGTTCTTCAGCTAGTGGCGCCGAGACACGGGTGTAGGTCCGCACACCTGCGGCTGGAGAGGTGTGGGGACATGGAGAGAAACAACCTTGCCTGAAACCACCACAGCGGTAAGGCAGGTGGGTAGGGCTGTGATCCTGCCGTGTGCTGTGTGGCTGTGCGCTGCTGGTGACAGTGTGGGCCCTGCCTGGTGACGGGCAGGAGGGTGGGAAAGCAGTGGGACGACTTTAAGGGTGATGGGAGCCACAGCAGGCCACCTGCAGGGCGACACGCTGCATCAGGAAGAAAAGAAGCGAGGGTGGCCTGTGGGGGCACAGCACAGTGTCCCCTTATGTACGACAGAAGCCCTCAAACCAGACCTGATTCCCATATAGTCCGACTTTCTCATTGCGATGATGCCAGGGGATAGTCGAGAACTGTTCACAGAACAAAAACAGGAGGTTCCAAAGGCACGAGAGCCTAGGAGAAGGGACCCGAGACTCTGCAGGGCCCAGGTGCAGGCTGAGGTCAATCTGCTCAGTGCCGAAGGAGGCAAGGCTCACAGGCTGGATTTCAGGGAGCTGTGACGCGGCGGGTCTCTGAAGGAGAGAGCGCAGAGAACACCCCAGGTCACGGCGGGGGGGTTGGGGGACCACGACTGGCAGGAGCGTGACGGGGCCCCTGGAAGCAGCCTCCACTCACGGCTCCAGGTCGGAGCCAGGACCAGACCCCTAGAGACTGAGGGCTGGGAGCTTGCTTGCACTTTGGGGACAGATTCCAGGCCGCATTAGGGCAGGGAAGGTCTGTAGGGACCGAGGGGAAAAGGATGACAGGGAAGGGCCCGGGATCCCAGTGGGCAACACCGTCCCCATGGGCACGCCAGAGTCAAGCACCGGCGACAGCTCTCTCAATATGGGCAGAAAGCATTCTCAGCTTAGCTTTTTTTTTTTTTTTTTTAAAGATTTATTTATTTGAGAGAGAGTGGGGTGAGGGGCAGAGGGAGAGGGAGAGTCCCCAGCATTCCTGTCTCTGCGGATGAATGCAGAGGGGTGCTGGCCACACGGAAGACGCCATCCGAGGAGGGTGTCCCTGAAAACGGGGCATCCCCCCGGCTGAGAGGAGAACACAGGCAACAAGGTTTCAGGGCACAAACCTATCGTCATAAGTCACGAACGCTGGTCTCCAAATTGTGATCTAGTGGACACAAATGTCCAGTCCCCTTAAATTAAAACACACCTTTAAAAAAAAAAAAAAAAAACCACAAACTCAGGACAGGGGAGGTGTCGGCCCCGCTTATCTATGTGTGAACAAGGTTTGGGGTGTCACGGCTCAATTAGTGATGTGCCTGCAAAAAAGAGAGGCAGAAGATGCAGAAGATGATGCAATCTTAGGATCCGGCACGGGGAGGGGATCTGAGCTGCTGGCCCTGGGGCCCGGCCCTGTGTACGCCTCCTTTAAAAGGACGAGCCCAGCCTGAAAGGTTCAGAAGGAAGGAAGTCAGTGGGGGCTGAGCACACTGGGGGCTTCCATGGGGCAGGACCAGCTCGGACAAACAACTCGCAGGCAGGGAGACCAAGGCTGAACAGGAAAGCGGGCGGTCTGGGTGGTGTGGGCCCAGCAGAGGGGGGTCTGGGGGTGCCTGGGTGGGGGGCTCCTTCGGTGGCCGGGCAGGCGGCCTCTCACTCGTGGAGCAGAGTGGGCACCTGGGAGGTTCACCCCCCGCATGTCCGTGTACAAGTGTGACGGAGGACTTGGGAGACCCGTCCGACCACTGGGTTATGTTTGAATTCCACATCCCGTGGAAGTCAAAGGCACCGGCAGTTGCTTCAATAAATGAAGAGTTCAGGACAGATGACCGGCGTTGACTTAAGCCGTCTGCCTGCTGGCCAGGAGCCCAGCCAAGGAGGAGGCAAGACTCCTACCCTGGTCCCTTGAGAAGAGTCAAATGGAACAGGACGAGTCCCGCTGTCCTTCAAATTTGGTCTCCTTCCAGTCCCTTCCATGAGACAGACGGTCTCCCCGTGTTTGTGTTTATGGTTGTTTGGTCCGCCCCTTGGACACTGTCTCTGAGCTAACCGGGTTCGTGCTGACGTGCTCTCCTTTCCCTGGACTCCCGAACCCCTCACCCGCCCCTCTGAGCCAGAACGGCTCAGGCGCACGATGCTGTCTGTGCAATGCTAGGCTCTCCCTCCACGTGGGGATTACACTCATCAGTATTTTGCAACTCTGTACCCCCACCACTTAGTAAAATGTCCAACTCAGCGCCGCCCTGGATTGAACGAATTAAATGCAGAACGCGAGGTGAGACTCACGCACATCTCTACCCCAGAGCGCGCCGGCTCAGGCCTACCCCTGTGGCTCCTCAGCTGGTCCCCGAGAGCGTGTGGACAGGGGCCCGATTTTAGTATTCAATAAATGTGGCCTCTATTAAGAGCAGATATCTTCAAATCTTGAGTCCAAAGCTACTTTCCTTCTCAGATGCTGTCTTACATTAGGAAAAATTGAAATATCGTTCCGTAACTTAGAGACCTTCTATGTTATTAGTCATGCAGCAGACGGAAGGCAGACCCCAGACCCTGAAGGCTGGGTGGACGTCAGCTCGTACACAGTTGAGCACTCGACAGTCTGCAGAATCCAGGGACCTGAATCAACGGGGCCAGGAGGGCTCCGCTCCTGCCAAGCTTGCACAGACTCATGAATGATTAAAACATTTAAATGCACAGATAAAATGTGCCCTGCCAGCCCCCACCTGACAAATGGGTTGTGATTCTTCCCTGTTTTCCTTGCCCTTCTGGAATGTGTCTTTCTATTTACTGGTCAGGTAAACGTGTGGTCCGCAGACTGGGCTTTTCCATGGAGAAGAGATTCCAAAATTGTCCCGTGGTCCAAATTTTGGCCATGTGAGCCTCAAGCACTCCATATTTTAAACTAACAACAACAATAACAACCAAATGAGAGACAGAAATATTCCTGCCACCTGCGACTAGCAAGCCAAATGCAAAGGGAGTAAAAATATTTACCAGAGATCTTGAATGAGTGTAATTAAAATTTGAGACGAAGAGGACATACGTATTTTGTGTCTGTGTGTGTGTGTGTGGCCTCTAAAACAGATTTAGGAGAAAGTTTAAGGATTTTTTAAGCTAAGAAAACCACTTATAACTTTTATCATTTAAAATATAGGGGTTTTGGAGCGCTTGGGCGACTCAGTCCATTAGGTGTCCGACTCTTGGTTTCACTTCATACCATGGTCTCAAGGTCACGAGTTCAAGACCCATGTTGGGCTCCACAGCCAACAACAACACCACCTCCCCCCAAACCCCATTAAAATGTAGTGTTTTTCTTGTCAAGATGCACAATTTATCCTTATTTGATACTTTAGGCCTTTAAATGAAATGAAGTCAGGGACAGAAAAGAGGAGTCTGACAGTGAAATGATTTACAAGCACATCTACATCTTCCTCAGGTAACTGGGAACACAAACTGGGATAGAGAAGGTAGTGGGGGGTCCAACGGGTTATAGTTTTATTTTTCGAGAAGGAAAACAAAGAGGAGAGGCAGAGCAAGCAGAGGCATTCTCCACCTTGCCCACCAGGTGGCGATGTTGGCCCAGGACAGCTGGGTTGCATCCCGGTGGGGGAAGTCCTAAGGTCCTCCACCTCCTGTGCGGGGGAGGGGGAGGAAGTTTACAGTCTGAGGACATGATATGGGGCGGCGAGGAAAGAGAGAGCTACGAGTACCTTGTGATTCATTTGCATAGTATATAGACAAGCATATATCAAAACGTGCATCATCTACCTTATGAAATCTCCAAGCGGCATGGATCTTTCCACGAGTACTTCCCAGCATGCTTGCCCCCGAACCTCCCTCAGATTTAGTGATACCCTCTCAGGAAGTATTTTCTTATTCTTAAGTGCATTTGACGTCTCGACATTTGAGCTATGTGACTGTTCGTCTCAACATTAACGTGACTTCTCTGTCCTAATGCCTCCGTGTCCGCTATCATCATAGGAGTGCACCCACCTCTCTATACGCACGCAGAAACACATATACATACATCCGTATCTCCCGAAAATAAACCCCAAGCTATTGTTTTCAAGTTGAATTGCAGGAGGATTAGTAAGAGAAAAATCTCGATAACTTTAATATTCTGGGAAAGCAGTCCATTTCCAGTCTGGGCTGTTCCCAAATCCTTTAGATAGCAAAGAGTTTTGATGACCAGGATGTCAGGAACTTACCTTTAGCATTACTGACACCTTTCGGATTGCACCTAGATCTGTAACAGTTCCAGGATTAACAAGCCCACCCTGTTTGTTGAAGTTGCTTTGCCATAGGAGAGAATTTACTAATGCAGGCTTCAAAGGCTTTGCTCCTAAGGGGTCAGGGGTCCAACCTGGACTACTTTAAATATTTTTAAAGCATTTTTTAAAAAGCACACTCCATTCCTTAAAATACTCTCTCAAAGTTGCTGCTCTGTTCTATCTATGGTTTATCATCTCTCAATACCTAAAAATGAAATTAACATCTGCTTTTGGTTTAACAGCTCAGAGCAGGACTGTCCTGAGGACACAGAATACTAAGTGTGTCTGCTTGGGCAGCGAGGCGCCGCACCGCAGGCTAACGGCCCCGAAGCCCTGGGATGTTTCTCTTCTCGGTTCTGAAATTAACAGTTTAGAGCAACGGAGGGAGAGGCTGTCTCTTCCTCCCACAGACTTGTAGAAGTCATTGTGCACACACGTTGGGCTGTTTCGTGGCGACAGGAAGTCTGGCCATTTTATCATCATACTCACTCGAAAGGAGATACTCCTCACGTTAATGGCAGAACAGTTGACTAGCATTTGCGGAGTAACAATTCTAGTATTCCTTCTGCCCCTATTACTCCTCCAGAAGGCGTGGTCCATGGTCTAATCTTCCAATGGTCTGAAATGTTACATGTGCACCTTCTCGTATCAGTGATGCCCCAGATGACAGATGTGTAATGAACGGGATGGGGGTTATTTACCTCATTTTTTTCAAGTATGAAGGTGGGTGATGAAGAATCATGCATTTATATGATATTTTCACGATGGAAACTGAGTATGAAATGAATACATGTTTCTGTTTCTGGAAGCAAGGCATATACTTACGAGAGAAAGATTTGGGAATTAGTGCATGAAAATCCCTAAAGCCATCGGCCCCATATACAACTGCAATAAAGAAGGAGAAAAGAAAGCTGGCTTTTGATAATGTTCATGAGACACAGTAAGCATTTAAAAGAAAGGTTATTCTTTTTTAATAAAGGAGGTGTTATTGCTCAAAACCATTAGTTAACTACTAATCTGCTATGGTCAGCCTTTGTACAGGCGCCTGAAAGGTAACCAGGAGATGCTCAGAAACAGGGCTGTGACTCCAGATTTCTGAGCTTATGCACATTATCTACAACACCCGCTAGGCTACACATCTTGGGGGCTGCAACCAAGAACACATCCTAGAACCATGAGGAACTTTTCAGCAGAATCAGTACACACGGACCCCAGACCTGAGCATCACATCCGGGAGAGCACATATCTTCACAAACGCTGTGTGTTTCTTGCTGGGCTGAATGCATAGCAAAGGCCCTTCATTCATCTTTTCAACGTTTCTTAGAAAGTGTTCATAGAAAATGAGAAACGTCACACGACACATCAGGTGGGGGAAAATTAGTGTTTTCCCCTACCTCAAAAAGAGCTATCAATTTCTGTGGGTATTCCTTATCAGCTGCTTTCATAAATGTTATCAGTGCCTCAAATCTTCAAGTTCTTGTTCTGTTTTTCTAGGTCAGAACTTCCCACCGTGTGTCTGTGTCTGAAGGGTTAGCCGAGGCCACCCACGTGCAGACACGTGTGGACACATACACGCAGTTTGCTCTCCAATGGCGGCATCCCAACGTCTATCGGGAGTTGTGAGACCAGCGAGGCTGCTAGATTAAACTTGCTGGGTCACCCGCTGGTTTACAGAGGAAAGACTGCATGGTGTCATGCAGGGGACAGACTTACCTGACTACGGACCCTCCCTATTGTCCCAGGAAACATTTATTAAAATAATGGGATACTGGGCCAAGCTTTTCCTTGAAGTGACCACCTTAATTATTTCCTGGCAAACCCTCAGTCTTCCTTACTGATGCTGTCCCTTGACAGTCCGAATCTAACAGAGACCGTCACTATCCTGTGCCCCATCCAACAGGCAGGTCCACAGCGGCTTGCCCAGGGGCACCTGTGCTCAGTGTCTGCAGCCGCCCCGTGAAATGATGCCAGTTTTACAGGTGACCTTGGCACTGAGCTCTGACCCTTCAGGTCAATTTTTCCAACCCCAGTCTCTCTGTGCACAGGGATGGGTCCATCTCAGATGATGGGAGAAAAGGCAAAGTCTCGCCTTTTAAAAATGGGGGCATTCCAATAGGCAATCTAAGACTCTGATTAAATTTTTAATCAGATACCACCACATGCCCCGAGATGCTGCTCAGATGGAATAGGAAGGTCAGTTTTCCTGGCTGTCCCCTCAGCTCCACAGGCCACAGCTTGTGCGTCCCGTGGTGGTGGTCAGAGGTGTTCGCAGTCACCAGTAACTTACGGGTATAGGAGCAAAGGGACTTAAAAGATACACTATGTACAGACTGTCTGATGGTGGAAAAGAGACTTATATAGGGCTTTGGGTCCTCCAAGCCCTGAAATACAGAACTCCCTCACAGTACCTCATTAGACATTCAGTGTTCATCGTTCTCAAGAGGACCCGCTCCATGCCTAATATAATTCAAACTTTTTGAGTTTTGTCCTTCATCTTTGATTCCCTAGAATGGACAAAAAGCTTAAAAAACCAAACTCGGCTGTAGTTACAGAGCTGTTCTACTTTCCCTTAAGAAAGCAGCGCTGCTGGGAATTCAGTCTTGGTCCTGCCCCACACACGTTCATGCACAACCAGATTCTCAGACTGGAAGAACAACAGGGCATTCTTACGGATGGTAATTACAGCCAACAGAAAAACGTGAAACTCACCCTATTCTGTTCTGTCCAGTTTCATCTACTTCTGTCCTGTCTGGTTCCTTCTGGTCCTGCCCTATCCTGTCAGGTGCTGTCCAGTTCTGTCCAGTCCTGTGCCATCCCAACCTATCTGGTCCTGTCCTGTCCAGTTCTGTCTATTTCTGTCCTGTCTTATCTGGTCTGGTCCTGTCCTATCTCGTCTGGTCCTGTCTGGTCCTATCCTGTCCAGTTCAGTCTGCTTCTGTCCTGTCCAGTTCTGTGGTCCTGTCCTGTCCAGCTCCGTCCGGTTCTGTCTTATCCTATCCGGTCTGGTTCTATTTTATCCTATTCTATCTGGTCCTGTCCTGACTGGTTCTCTCTGGTCAGGTCCTGTCCAATCCAGTTCTGTCTGGCCCTGTACAGTCCTTCCTGTCTGGTCCTCCTTTTGTCTACTTTCGTCTCATGGAAGGCATTCACGGGGAGTCTGTAAATGCCAGGTATCTGCAAAGAACTTTCCATAAGCCAGGTCTCTGCAAAGAACTTTCCATAAGCTGCCTTCAGTCTTCTCCATGGTCCCAGAGGCAGGAACGACCACCAGTTTACCAAGGAGGAGACTGGGGCTCCCAGAAAGTTCTGGAATTTGTCCTCCTGGTGGTTAGCATGGGCAGGTTCAACCTGACGGTCAGTGTTCCAAACACACACTCTCCCCGTGCAGGAAGGACCTCTGAGGAGCGGGTGTTCCCTGGCATGGTGCTTCAGAGGCATCGGGAGGGTGTTAGTGGCACTGCGCGCACGCTCCCTCCCGCATGGGGCCCACAACGTGTTTCCCAACAGATTCGATGAGATGCGATGCCCCGCAAGAGGGGAGGACTTAGCTGCCAGCGAGTTAGAAAGCGTGGCTGCTGGCTCTGCCCTCCGTGTGGCTATCCCTGCCCCAGCTTATGTGGGTCCCCTGGGACACTGGGTGACCCCCCCCCACAGTGTCTCACGAGTCCCCGTCTCGCAGTGAGCCCGCTGCTCCAGGGCTCGCGCCATCTGACGCAGCTCACGTGCTTCTGGTGAACCCTCCGGTGGGCCACAGAACCCTTCCTCGTGCTCGTGTGAGGAGAGGTTTGCAGGTGCAGACCCGCCCCATCCCTTAGCACAATCCTGCCTGGAAGCCCGAGACTCGAGGCGAAACATCCCCTCTTGCTGGGGCTAGACGCCACCCCATGGGAACAGAGAAGTGATGCTTCCCTGAGGGGCTTTCAGGCTTGTGTTCCGTCCTTTAGTCCACCCTACCCCAAACTTTAGGCCATGGTTTTACGAAAGGGCACAGATAGAAAAGGATTAGATGTCTCTTACGTTTCCCGAACACCATGAAATGCGTTCTTCTTCTCAAGGACAAATTGAGCTCATTGGGTAGGAATTTTTGTGGGCCAAATGGCCACAAACATCATCAAAGAAAATGCTGTCAGTGGCTCAGATTCTGAGTTCTATTCAGACCGCCCCCTTGAAGAACATTCTGGAAAAAGGATGACATGCCCACGAACCGCACTTGTCCGTTTGCATTCAGTCGTGCACGTGAGTCTCTCACGCTGTCGTCCCCTTAGGGAGACATGAAAACAGACCGGAGACTCTCCAAACAGGAGGAGGAAGTCTGCTCCACTTTCAAGTCAAAGAAGGATACTGACGGTTTTCTGGGGAGAGTCAACGTGTATAGATTCGTGGTTAGGAGAAGTTAGAAATATGCTGGGGTCTGATTTTTATACACAGTCTTCAGATCACATTAGCCTGTTGGGCCTGGTCAGATCATTAGTGTCCGGTTAACTCCTGTAAGGATGGTCTGCAGGGAGCATTCAAGGCTTACAGATTTGGCATTTCATGACTGGCACCCGAACCCTGTCCAGAGGCCAGCGACAAGGTCCCCTGATTGGGACAGTAAAGAAAGGCCAAGGACAGGACGAGTGACCGTCACCAGAGCACAAACCCCACGCATGCACTCCTGCTAGGGAATGCATTAAGCTGCATGGTTCATCTGCAAATCCAGCTTCTCATGGAATTCTCCCAAACCTACACATTCCTGGGGTGGCTATTTGCTCTTAACCCATCCTCGACATTGCCCAGGAAAGACAGTGCCAGCAAATGTCTCCTGATGGCTCCTTCCTGGAAGGCGTTGTTGCTCCAGGCTCCTCGGAGAGGCAAATTTAGAGACTGACCCCCAAACACAGAGCCGGGGAGCGCTGGGGTCAGCTCTTGTACCTGGACTGAGTCAGTGCTAAGCTGCTCCTTCCAGGACACACTGAGCTTCTCACCCCAGCTCCTTTCCAGGCTCCGGGGGCCCTAGTGTGCAGGTTACGGTGTCTCCCTCAGCCCAGTACTCTGCATGGCCCCAGCCGAATGCCACGCACGGAGGGGCACACAAAATGTTTGTAGAAACAGGCAGCAGATGTGTGCCAGGGCCTCTGGCTGTGGGAGCTCACCTGGGCACTGTCACCACCCGAATCCCCCAGATCTGAGCTCCAGGACTTTCTGCAGAGCCACCCGTCCTTCCTCCATCCCACCGGCACCAATGGCACTTGTGTCTGGAGCCCCGGAGCTCGAACCCGTACAGGCCCCCCCTCCACCCTGGACTTTCCCACAGCCGACTTCTGATCCGACAGACCTTCTCAAGCTTCCTGCTTTCCAGTCACATCGCTCTCCAACACCGCCACCCAGCCGAAGCTGCCTTGGCCCGCGCCACATCCTGCCAGGGCTTCCTGGCCGCCCCCGCCCCCTGGCACACTGGTGAGGACACATCCTGTGGACCTTGCCTTCGGGCTACCTTTCATTGGTCTTGCCCCCTGCTCTAAGATGGTCATGCCAAAGGCTGCCTTCCTCAGTTCATGTCCACTCCCAAAGTTCCCACTGGCCGGCACTGTTACTGGGAGCCCCAGACCACAAGGCCTGGGTTTGAGTCCTTCCAGGACTGGTCTGCGAGGACAGTGACCTTCTCAACAGGTCATCTGGCTCAGATAATAAAGTGCATGAGCTTTACAGAAGAATGTAAGAAAAAGCAAACTCACCAAGTGCACCTTATACCCTCCAGCTTTCATTCAGCTGTGCAGATCATTATTTCCTAACGAAGCCTCCGCCCCCATAGGAACATGGTCGCCTCTTGGAGCCCTGGCCATCCCCACGTTCTGCAGGGCTGGATATCCCTCCTCCCCTCTCCCATCCTTGTGATGCACACCCCAAAGCCGGCTCTCTCTCGGGCCATCTCCAGCCCAGAATGGTTGTGGCACGTGCCCTGTTCTGGACTGGATGTGGACCAGAGCCCAATGCCACGCTCCGCAGAAGAGGCTGCATGTGCTGGCTTCCCTCTTCCCCCTTCCCCTCCTCCTGCGCATTGCCCAGAACATGTGAGGTGCTCAGGAGGGAACGGCTGGGTCCTCAGCCTTTCCTACTACTTTCTGAAGACAGCTGTCGGGTCTGAACATTTTCAGAAGCTCATTCACATCCAACACAGAGTTGCCAAATACGCAGCAGAAAGAACTTGAATTTCCTCTGTTGGCAGAGACTGAGGCTCCCGAGAAACGGGGGGCTTGTGGAACCAGTTAGGAACGGGGAGAATCGCTCTTGCCGGTTTCCACTCGGGGCAAGACCTGACTGTAGTCCGTCTACACTGAGCACACAGGGACTGCCTTTCCGTCTGAATGGGTCCCCTGGCCTGTGTCTCGTCCCCTTACGGGAAGACAGGGCAGCTTCTGAAGAGTGGGGTGCGGCGGATTTTGGGTCGAGGCGTGGTTGGCATCGGCTCCACACCCCCTCAGCTGTGTGGACTGAGCGGCCCGGGGCCACCCACTCTGAGCCTGTTTCCTGCTCCGCCACGTGAGAACAGTCGTCAGGTTTACAGAAGACTCAGGCCCTTGGTGTGCTGAAACTTTTTTTTCCTTAATGGAAAAGCACAGACAGATAAACACCCGCCCTGTCAGCAAAGACCTCCGGGCCTATGGGCTCAGCTGCAGCCCACTAACAGTAACTGAATTTTCTAAATGGGGGGAAAAAACCTAAGGAGAATGCTTTGTGGGATCACGGGCTGTGACAAGCCAAAACACGTCCTCGGGGAAACTGCTGTTGGCACCGTGACCCCTGCGTCCACGCAGGCTTCCCTTTGGCCCCGAATATTCCTGCTTGGCTCTCCCCTCCATTTGGGAATTACGCTGATGGGGTTTCAGGCAACCCGCCAAGGATGTGCGACAATTTTGGTTGCTTGAACTGGGCTTTGACAAAGATGGCTAAAGTCAACTTGGCTTTACTTCAAACTCCAGCTGTCAGATCTGCCTTCCAGAGCAGACAGGGCACAGGGCTCAGCGAGAGCCCCGGGAACAGACGAAAACCTGGTTCCGACCTTCTGTCTCTTGAGGCAGCAGCTGGGCACCTACTCTATTTTTGTCTGTTTTATTAGTCCCCTTGTCACGTCTTACAGTGAACTAAGGGGCAGAGCAAAAGTTCTGAGGTACAGAACTTTATTTAGAAAGGGAAATTTAGAGAGGGGATTTAGAAAGGGAAGGGCAGCAAGTGAAGGGTTTCCTTCTGAAGGGTACAAGTAAGAAAACAGCAGGCTGAAAAATGAGGATTCCATTTACGGAATTATCCTTGGAAGACAACACTTTGGTGTCATTTGTGGCCACTTGTACCCCCCCCCCCCCCGCAGTTCATCACAACTTGGGCTGAGACACCCTGCAGATTAAAGAACAGGGTGAGGAACAGTTTCTGACTCTTAGTCCTACTCTTCTTCTTCTTCTTTTTTTTTTTTTTTTAATTAATGAAAAGTTACCCTTTTTTGGCGGGGCGTAAAAGTAAGATTTGCCTGCACTACAGATGACAAGCATACGGAAGTAGCAAGTCGAGATTTTTGGAAATGCACCTCCCAACCCCTGTAAATCTAAAGAAGTCATGCGAGGGAGAACACGGGGAATGATACTAAAATCAATAATAAAAACAGAGGAACAGAGAGTAATTCAAGCTTTAAAAAGAGAGAAGAGACGTTTGCAGACACAGAATCAGGCCTGGAGGAAATGAAGTTGGCGGGAGAAACGCACAAGACAGGGTGAGGTCCCGGGCGGCGGGGGGCAGGGGGTAGGGGGCGGACGAGCGGGGTGAAGCCCTGGGCAGAAGGGACAGCGTGCGTGTCCTCTTCCTTTCCACATCTCATCCCAGGGAGGGGCACTCGTACCGGGGCACACAGGCGCCAACAGCCAAGGAGGGACATTCTACAAAGTGACGGTGGCTACGGGCAGGGGTGGCTGCCCAGGTGTGTCCGTGGCCCGTGGCTGTGAGTGCAGGGCCACCTTGCCATCAGACCCTGCAAGGGCAGTGCCGTGCTCTGCCTGTGCACAGGGCAGGGCTCACTTCCAACACCCAGAGGAGGGATGTGGGACCCACTGCTCGCCAGCATCCCGGGCGTCGGCAACTTGGGCAGCCGCGAAGCCAGGCACTGGCGGCCGTTGGTGCTGCACTCCTGCCTCAGATGTGGTTTTCCCACAGGCACATTCGTGCTGAAACAACCGGCCAAGCCCTTGCTGCCAGGGGCAAGGGAGTGTGGCAAAATGCGGCACGGAAGAGGAAAGGAAGTATTGCAACCTGTTGTTACACCTGCCGGTTCTCCAGAGTGGGGGTGCGCCGGCCTGCGACGCATGGGGAGGCCCGGGAGACGGTGCTCCTGGAAAATGGGGAAGGGCTGAGAATGACAAAACCAGCTCTGTCACCAGCCTCTGGGGACAGGGGCGGAGCAGACACGGCTCCTGTCCAGGCTGGGCAAACGCTCTGGGCCATTCGCTCCCTTCCCCACGGCTGGCACCGTGTCAAGCCCCAAAGATTCCAGGAGCCCAGGCCCTGCTTCAGGGAGTCCACAGATAAAGTAATCTCCCCCAGGACAGGCAGAGGGTGGCTCCCCGGCTGTCCCTCCCTTCCAGAAGCTCTGAGGAGTCCCTGCCAGAATTCCAAGCAAAACATGACTCAGCAAAGGCCGAGCAGGGTCAGGAAGAACAGCCGGGTGCCCACCTGGGTCCTTGAGCCCAGAGGGGCCGGAGCAGGGGCTCTGGCTTTGGGTGGGCACTGATCCTTGAGGGAAGTGTTCACTGAATTCGTCCGTCCTCTGAGGCCGCAGCTGCCTTCCCAGGCTGCAGGGGCCACAAGGCCCTCACTCCTGCCTTTCCCAATTCTTCCTGCTTCTGCCCCACAAGCACATGCGGCAGGCAGGAGCTCAGCTGGGAGCTGGGGTTCGGGGTGTGGGCAGGAAAGAGCAGGAAGCGCAAGACCCCTTCCTCTTGCCCGGAGGAAGACGGGGCTGAGGCCTGCGGGTGCGGTGGATGCATCTGGCCCGCGTCCCAGGGAGCATGTGAGTGTGGGTGCACGCGCACCCACGTGTAAACGGCACAGAGATCACTCTTCCCGTGCAGGTGTCTCCCGAGGGCAGCTCAGGAAAAGAGGCTCGAAGCTAGAGAACCTGCCGCTCTCAGTGCCTTTCACGGTTGGAGACAGCAACGTGATGACCGGGACAGGGAGGCGGGAGCCCCTCGCTCTGAGCACCAGATGAGCCCCGCATTCCTGGGGGCACCTTCCCTCCCCAGCCCAGGGAGCCAGCCCGGACAGGAGCCCAGGCGCCAGACTCCGGCCCCCACTGCTGGGAAGTCACACATCTCCTGCTCCCTCCCCTTCTCAACTGGCAAGGACCTGATGGCAGGACCGCCCTGTCCCCAGCTGACACGGAGGCTGCGGGGACACCTGGCTACATCAAACTCTTCGGAACTAGCGTTAACGAACTGCTCACCTCGAAATGCTCCTAAGGGATTCCTTAACCGCCCCTCCCTCCTTCCCCTTCTTGTTCTCTCTCGTGATTTGTAAACTTAGCTCTAGGCCTCCCAACTGCTAAGCATATAGTGCTTTGTCAACACTCATGAGGAAGCTCCGGGATCTCATTACGAGTGCTGGCTCCAGGGCTGGGGTTCGGACCACCGAACGGGGTGATGGAAGGAAGGGGCTTCGGGAAGGACCTGCCCCCCGCCTCCTTCCCCCTCCTGGAGGCTCTGGGGCTTGAGAGCCCCTCAGAACCTCAGCAAATCTCCCTCCTCTCCCAGGTGACACTGGGATCCAATGGCTGTCCTGTCCCCACACATGTGGGATGGGTAGGAAGCCCCCCAAGCAGAGCGGCCCGCCCGCTGGACCAGAGCCTCTGCTGCGGGCCCCACAGCTTCCGACTGGGACTCACTCATGACTCAACATCCTCCGCTTCCCAGCACCTCTGTCAAGACTGCACATCTTTCAGGAAGAACCTTCAAATATCACGCTTTTTTTTCCTGGTAGATGTCAGCAGCTTCTCAGGACTCGAGAAGCTCAGAAAGTCCTGTCCTTCTCTTCAGCACCGTTTCTTTGAAATGAGGGAGGTTCTTTTCTTCCTTTTTCCCAGTCTCTGTCGCTGTATGATTCAACTCTGTTTACTGGGAAGCACAGGAGAAGGACCAGGGCAGGCCGCGCCTCCTTCCATCCAGAATCCAGGTGACGCCAAACCAGCAAGGTCAGCGTCAAGGTCGCCCGGCCCCAGCAGCAGCCGCCACACGTGGCCTGTGAGGGGCTACTGGGCGCCGGCCACCACGGGAAATGCTTTCCATACACCAGCGCCCCATTCTTGAAGGAGCCCCGTGAGGCCACTCTGACCCCAGCTTACAAAGGAGGCAAAGACGGCTGGAGAGGTCAGCGGCTGCCCCAGGCCACCTGCTGGGACGGAGTGAAACAGGGACTTGAACCCGTGCTCTTCACCCCTTAGCTCATCTTTGTCCGTTCAGGCCTGCCCCATACGCCCATCCAGTTGGAAAGACAAACAACACAGAGGTGACGGGAAGAGAATTTTGCCGCAGGTGGGCGGCCCGGAATTCCTCTGGATGTCTCGGTCGGGCAAAGCCGACCTCTGCCAGCACCCCCATTCTAGTCGCTTGTGAGTTAGTGAGATGAGGCCCCTTGATTGAGTCACACCGCACAGCCTCCCAGGAGTGGTTTACCCAGGAGTGGTTTACGTTCCAGGCACCGCACACGAAACCCAGCCCTGCCTCCGGGAAGCGCGGGGGGAGAGGAAGTCCTCATTCCCGGGGGCAGCGTGGTGGGCCGGTGCCACAGGGCCCGGCTTCCTCAAAGGGCAGCATTCGCAGTGAGCAGCGGGGCCGGGGGAGATCTCTGGGACGATCACTGCAGACGAGGCGGTATGGGTGGTGGGTGACCATCCCCACCGCTCGGACCCTGGGGCTGCCGCGGGGGCCGAGGTCTCTGGAAGCCGGAATGACGTCCGAGGCCCCTGCTCAGAGGGTCCGTGGTGGGAAGAGGGGTCATGTGTCGAAATGGGGGTGGTCGAGAAGACGCGGAGGACGCTATCCCCATACCCCACACCCAACAGACAGAAACGGGAAAGCTGGGGGCCAGCAGGGTGGTCTGGGGGAGAGCAGTCTCATGGGCCTGGACTTGGGCTGGGACAGACCGCCGGCTCCCGTGCCCCTGCACCCCCCACGCCCCTCCCCACAGCCTCTTGTGGCCCCTGCCGCCCTGTGAGGCTCGGGCCCTTCTGGAATTAGGCCACAGATGGGAAACTCCAGGTTCTAAGAAAAAGCATCCCAGCTCTTGCCAGCCCTTGGGTTTCCAGAGACCCCAACTTCTGCATTCCAGCCCCGCGCCACACCACCTAACCTCCTCCTCCCGTGGCCCCATCCAGATGCCGCCAGCAGGCAGGGCCCAGAGCACGATTGTGACACGGTGGCATGTGTCATATTGTAACTGGGTGTCCACATCCTCCTGCCCGAATTGTAACAGCCTAGAAGAGGAACCAGGGCCTGGAGTGAAATACAGGAATGCAGGGAAAGAGGAAGCTGCCGCCAGACGCCAGCCCAACCGAAATGCGGAGAATTATGGAGAAGTGATAGAAAGGGAAGCAAGAGTAGGGAATTGCATTCGGTGGCTTGGCTCAGTGCACACGCAGGCACAGACACACACTCACACATACTCCCCCACACTCTGATACATGCACACGCAGGCCCAGACACACACAGACACAGACTCACACACTCACACATACTCCCCCACACTCTGATACATGCTCACACATACACTCACACGCACACTCACACACAGTCTCAGACGCACAGATCCATGCCTTCAGACACACGGACACGTACACTTACTTAAACACTGACACACAAAGACACACTTTTATACGCACAGACACATGCTCACAGACACATATTATACACAGACATACACACACACTCACACTCTCACACATACAAACACATGCTCTCACACACACACATACACATACACACACACTCGCAGATTCACACAAAGACACATCCTCACACACACACCTTTACATGGAGACAGACCCTCACACATAGATGGTCACATGCACACACTCACACATGCACACACTCACACACACAGACCCCCACCACACACACTTATACACAAGCACAGACACACACACACACAGACTCTCACACAGACACAGTCACATGTACATACATACTCATATACACCCACAGAGATAGACACTCATACACATACGCACATACACACAGACATATACATACACACCTATGCACAGATATAAGCTCTCACACACACAGCCACTCACTATACAGACACAAACACATCACACATACACACAGATACCCACACTCATAGTCTCACATACACAGACACACACAACACATACTTATGCACACACTCAGATATACACACTCACATGCACATATACACTTACGCACCCACACAGACACACACTGGTTCACATATACACAGTCGCACTCTCATACACGCATGCACACTCACACACACTCACAAGCCTTTCTTGCATCTAAACTGGACTTCTACGAGACAAGGCTCTCCCAGTTCTTAGCCCCAGAGGCAGGGACCAGTCAGGCCTGCGGTCCTGCTGTCTGAGGACGCCCAGTCCAAGCTTCCTCTGTGCGACTGTCCTAAATGGTACGAGATGCAGAAATTCCTAACAATTGTAGGAGGCTGTTCTGTCATTTTCCTCTTCCATTTAAACAGTCAGAGTAAAACAGGGTAAAATGTCCTTACCTCATCATCAAAAATTTAATTTTGGAGCAGAGACAAAAAAAAAAATGGAATAATGAACAGAAAGCATAAGTACATTCAGGCAGATCCCCTTTGGGACAAAAAAATACCGTTTTAAGAAATGAGAACAGGCCAAGAGGAAAAAGCCTGAAATTTAGGGAAAAATGAGAAAGAAGTTGTGAATTAACCCGTTTGTGGCATTTTCTGTACGTGGAGATAACCGGCAGCAGAGCTCTTAGTCAAAGGCATTCCCACTGGAGGGGTGAGGAGGTTGCCTAGAAAAATCCTTATCTACCATTTTCACAGGCGTGTGGCGGAGGGCGGAGGGCCTAGCCAAGGGGGCCTCGCTGCCTGTCCTGCCTCGTGAGACTAATGAACTCACAGGGGAACCTCCCTCCCGGTGGGGGCTTCCGAATGAATGCACCTTTCCTCTCCTCTTATTTTCCAAGAGAACCACGGTTACCCCAGGTGCTGTTACTGTTTCAGGAGAGAACTCCTGACAGACCTCTTGGAACTTTGCATGTGTGTGGGACCCTCCCAGGAGTGGTCCTTCTGATTCACTCTTTGCGAGCGTGAGAAAGTTGCCATGAATTTAAGACAGGACAACCTGCCTCCCAGGAAGACTTGAGGCAAACCTTCAGCCTGTGGGCAGAGTTCGGATGTGCGGGATGGCTCTCAGGACTGCCCCGTGCCCACCCCCAGGCTTCCGGGGGAATGTTCTAGAGGACCTTCCATGCGTCACACATTGTTCCTAACCCCGCATGACGTCCTGGACCCTGTAGTGTGACACCCAGGCATGCCACATAAAACCAAGACGCCTGACGTCTTCCTTCACAGGTAAGCCTGGGTCAACTCCACAAGCCCTTAACTGACACTGGTGTCACCAAGGCTGTGACATCTGCCCTGTGACCACAAGCCTGCAACCAGGGGCACTAACTGTTGAATTGTGAGACCCTTCCCAATATTACAAAAATGAAGACCACTGCTGCTCGCAGGGCCACACAGCCTGTGATCCCCAAATGCCCGAGTTCTTTTTTCCCTTCGGCTTTGGCAACTTGGTTTCCCATCTCTGATCCTGGTTTTTTTAATTGATGTTTTGTTTTGTTTTATACTGTTTCTATCTTTAAAAAAAAAAAAAAAAGTCATGGTGGCAGAGACCTCAGCGAGCTCCATCCTGCCTCGTGGTCTTACCTGCAGCCTGTCAGCTTCTCCTTCACGCCACCATGGGCAGCTACACCCCCACACCTCGTGTCGACTGTTCTTTCTGCCCAGGGTATCAGAGGGTTCAGGGACATCTGTGTTGCTCCGAAAAAGCCCCAAAGCAGGACCTGACTCTCCATGGGGCAGCCATTGGCCGGTGGGGGGGGCTGCCATGCTTGCCTCCTCCTGCATCGTGCCTGGGGCTGGGTTGGGATGGAAGCCTGGTCTCCCACAGCGTTGGGGAAGGGACATGTCTGCATTGCTTTTCCTCTTTTCTCTCTCCCCTATCCCTCGGCCCGGCCTCCCATCAGGCTGGGAGAACCACCCAGCTCTTCCAAGTGATGGAGAACTGGCCAAGAGGCATCTCACAAGCACAGAAGGCGAACCTGGGGTTTTTAACCTCGAGTTATGGGTCAAGATGGGCAGAACCCATGAACCAGTGCCACCCAAGGCAGGTGCCGGGGATGCTGCCTTCTCTGGACCCTGTCATCGTGCTTTAATGTGATTCCTGCATTCTGGCCCTGGGACAGTCTGGTCCCCATGCAAATGGGTCTCCTACCCCGTAACAGAGATGCTGGGAGAAGCGGAAAGGATGGTTGGCAGCAGTTAATAGAGGAAAACTTTAGTGACTTGCTAGTAGACTTCAAGATTCACCAACAAGAGATGCCCTTTGATAAAGATGTCGCCGTGGAAGACCCACCGTGGAGCCAAGGCTGCACCTACTGGGCCCTTCGCATTCTCAGCTCTCCCAACCCCAGCCTCAGCCTCCCCACGACTGTCTCACGGCCAGTCCCTCCGTGTGGCGACTCTGGAGAGCCCCTAATGCCATGTCTGGGTCGACACGTGTTGGCAGGGGGAAAACTTCTCTCCTCTTGTCCCTTATAAGCCTTAGCGCAAACACTGGAGAAATGAAACTTCAAGTTCACCACCAAGGAACAGGAAAAGAGCAGGAGACGTGTGCCGGGAGGGAAGCGGACACCAGGCCCACTCTGGGGAGGCACGGTAATGCGCCAGGGCTCGGGATCCAGTCAAGGGAGAGAGATTTGGGAAACTGTAATCTTGCTTATTTAAGAGCAATGATTATTTTCAGAACACTGAGTATTAAAAAATTCTAAAATTACATGAGGGAAAAACATACAGCATGAGGAACTCCCAGAATTTTTACCCTCTGCCATGACAAAATATTCATATTTCAGCAATTATTCCAAGGCCTATTGCAGCAGTGGGACAAGTGAAACGAAATGTCTAGTCGGAGTGCCTGGGCTGCTCAGTCTGTTACGTGTCCTAACTGCTGGTTTCAGCTCAGGTCATGATCTCAGGGTCCTGGGATCAAGCCCCGCTCAGGGCTCCACACTTAGCATTGCGTCTGGGGGTCTCTCTTTCTCCCTCTCCCTCTGCCCTTCCCCTGTTCATGCCCTACCTTTAACAAACATGCCCTATCACAAACAAACAAAATCTTTTTAAAAATGTCTAATAAAGTGACAAGAAGACATTATTTGCACCATAGATCAAGAATTGTCATCAAGGACACCTGGGTGGCTCAGTTGGTTGAGCAGCTGCCTTCGGCTCAGGTCATGATCCCAGGGTCCTGGGATCGAGTCCCACATCGGGCTCCTTGCTCGGCGGGGAGCCTGCTTCTCCCTCTGCCTCTGCCTGTCATTCTGTCTGCCTGTGCTCGCTTGCTCTCTCTCCCTCTGTCTCTTACAAATAAATAAATAAAATCTTTAAAAAAAAAAAAGAATTGTCATCAGAGTTTCCATCCTGATTTGAGGCTTTGGGTTTCAGGGACAGAAGGAAGTACCACAAAAACTTAAATCGGAAGGAGCTGAACCAGGATCAAAGACATTACACGTGCAATGCTTTTGCTTCGTTCTGAGCTGCTACACTGAAAAATATGGACTGGGGGAAGTCAAAAGCATCACGAGCTGACCTCATCCCGTTGACATTACACTTACTCAGAATCTGGACATCTCTGTCTGCACCAACTGGTGACAACAGGCCCACAATGAGAAAGTAAAACCTGTCTCTGAGCCCACCATCAAAAAGAGAAGTAAGAAGTCTCTCAACCGAATTCCCGCAGTTTACCCACGGGCGAGTCCCTCCGGTGCTCAGTAAAGCATTGGTGCCCTCACCTTAGGCACCGTGTTGAAGATGATTAAATAGTTAAATGATTGAAACATGCATCGAAGATGATTAAATAGTTCTTTCTTAACACCGAGAAGATTAGAAGTTGCAGTTTAGAAAGCCGAGGAAGACACTCAAAACGTCCAAACAGATAAGAGTGTTCAAAGCCAGGGTCGTTTAGGGAACCGTGATGCACATGCACATGACTTTTTGGGATATGAAGTTCAGGACCTCTAAAGGCCGACAAATGCCGCTGTTCTTTCGGTCCTCAAGAGGACTCCCTCTTTGCGATCAGGACTGCTTTGGACAATCTAGAAGTCAGGACCCGCTCTAGCCGAGGCATGAGACGCTGCTGCTGAAGAATGGGACGCATGCGCGGGCCAGGGAAGGCGCTGACGGTGCGGTCCTGCCTTCGCGCGGCGCTTACACCCGCTGACGGTGCGGTCCTGCCTTCGCGCGGCGCTTACACCCGCTGACGGTGCGGTCCTGCCTTCGCGCGGCGCTTACACCCGCTGACGGTGCGGTCCTGCCTTCGCGCGGCGCTTACACCCGCTGACGGTGCGGTCCTGCCTTCGCGCGGCGCTTACACCCAGCCAAACATGTGCCCACAAAAGACCTCTCCGCCGTGCTAGGGCTCGCATTTACACTAGGAAACCTGAGCACAGACGAAGAGGTTCAAGTAATTTCAAGATGTACTTGAAGGAATCACAGGAGGGTCAAGGGGGTTCTAGAAAAGTCCCTCATCCAGAAAAGTTAAAATACACCGAAAATAAAACAGGGTAGGTTTGAGTACTTTGGAAATTTTAGCCGAGAAGCAATGTTCCCTTCTTGCAAATGTCAGATGAATGAGAAGTTGGTGGAGAGGCCTCTGAACGCGAACAGGGAGCATGTGTGGCAGACCCAGTATCGAGCCCAGATCCGTGGAGATCGGGCGTTCACCGACCCGCCTGCTGAATGATGTCCCGTGGACTGGGACGGTGAACTCTGCCTCCCATGGCCATTTCTGAGCAGGGAAACTGCAGATTTTAATTGCAACCAAGTGCCAGGTGCATAAATCTTAGGTAGGGGTAAAAGAGTTCGGCGTCCATCGCTTCCAGGGTTTCACTGCCGGGAAAGTAGATATGGAGGAAATACAGAACATTCTGAGATTAAAAACAGGAAATGGGTGAATTCATTGCCCCTTCTGGGAAATGATGAAATGAAATGTGTTTCACCCTTAAGGTGTAATCATGCAAAACTTAGTTTATCAAGGTTGTTAAGACCTACGATTTCTCATCAAGATAATGAGTTTTTAAATTTTAAAAACCCAGCGAATGTAAGGGTTCAATCCAGCCCCCTTCCCATACCATAAAACTACAAAGTGTCAGATGTTTGAGTATTTTCTATCAATAGACCATAAGAGAGGAAACACCTCATGAACAATTGTGATGTGACTATTTTCACGATCTCAAATCAGAGCTTGTGATCAGGTTGGTCACTGGTTGTTTCTGTTCGGAGATGGGCTACGTGACGTGAATTAAACAAGGGTCCTTGTGTCAAAATGCCAACCCCTCGTGCCGAGAAGCACAACTAGCACTTTTAAGAGCATGTCTTCAGCTGTGAGCAGGTCAACCAGAAATCCAGTCTGTTGTCTGCTCACTGATCCCTGGTGGCACAGGCAGGACCCACGGTGATGCCCCATTGGCACTAACTGTCACAACCCAGCACGCAGGGAGGAAGCGCTACCCCCGGCTCAGCGTGCCCCCAGATCTCTTTTCACAGAACAACACACACAGCAGTTGTACCCATCACACTGAAGATCTACATGTATGAGTAACCAATGCAAATGAGAGGGAATGAAAGACCAGAAAATGATGGGAAATCTAACAGCATAAATATTTTCACACTTCAGTGACACATTTCTAACGGTTAGGAGCAAGGCAGTTCTCCGTGTGTGATGTAAGGCCCTCGTCAGAGTCTGCTGGTGTAGCCTGCTTGCACAGCCCAACGTATCCTCCCATCTGCCCACCTCCAAGTCCTGCTGGAGGGTTCTCTATCCAGCTGCCGATCCACCTCAGGCCAACTCTGTCTGGGGATCGGCGGTGGGGGTAAGGACCATGGAGTGGATTGCTGCTGGAGCCACTCATTCCCAAACACGGCACCTGCAGCGTGCAAGCCAACAGGGGTGCGGAGGGACGGGTTTCGCTGCTTCTTGAGACACACAGACTGGCCTTTGTGACCACACCCCGCATCAGGAAGGTCTGACCCCCCAGCACCCTGGGATTTCCCTCCTCTGAGTAGACGGCATTGGTGTGTGACCTCATGGTCTCCGACGGTGATTTAAACCCAGGCCTGCTTGTCCCCCCAGGGCACCCCATGCACTGCCACTGCTTTGCATACCTCTGCTCAGACACCTCAGCTGAACTGGGGGTCACTTCATTTGTTTCTCACATGGTTTCTTGTACCTAACTTTGGTGTTTTCAAGTCTGCAGATTTCTAAATGAATGTGTAAAATAACTAAGATACACTGCCTTGGTTCCAAAGCCTTGACTCAACCTTTGTATGGAGGGTCCCTATCTTCCCCCAATTTTTCTCTTACTGATCCTGTAATGTGACTTAAAATAGAAGCATGAATGCCCTAAATGTGACAAGGTTTCAGTTTGGGTGATAGGTGCTGTAAGACTTCTTGATGAAAGGCAAGTGATGGTCCAAGATGCATTCGTTTGGGGGGAAAGTTATGCCAGTGACTCCCCTACTCCCCATCAGCACCACGACCATGACTGCCCCGGGAACAGATCTATTGAAGGCCTTCTCTGAGGTCAGCTCGCCTCCCAGAATCCCCTGAGGCCCACACAGAAACAAAAGATCCCACTGTGTTTTCTGGGCCCTCGGTTGAATCCCACCCAACCTGCTCCTTTCTCCTACTCATCTCTAAAAACTCTACCCATTCTTGAAAGGACAGAATACATGTCATGTCTTCTGAAATCCTGTACACATTCCACCAAACTGATTTTGCTCCTTGCCTGTTTGTGGGTGTTGATACCTCTACTGTAGCATTTCGTGTATCCTGCTCCCCGAGGAAAGCCCAGTGGGTGGGTCACTCAAGCTCTGTGCTCCTCACTATTTGCCCAACAAAGTATGGCATGAATGAGCTAGACTGGCCTGTGGATACCACAACCGAATTTTCCTACCAGTTTCCCAATGCCATTTAGAATACCAGTATTTTTCAATATGTCATTCCACTAATATTTACTTTTGGGATGGTAACAAAGATCCTGAACACACAGGCTTACTATGAAAAGTAAAAATGGCAGCAAGAGAGAGCTGGAAGAACACAAGATTTAGAATCGGAAAACTTGGATTCATATGAGTTGTGTGATCTGGAGTTGGTTAACTGACCTCATTATGTTTATAAACAACCACGGACCGTGGATGGAGGCCCAACAACTCCCAGTACTGACTGCCACCCTGGGCGGTCTGGGCCCAGGGACCCTTCTCATCTGTAAAGCCGAGAGAGAGAGAGGGAGGGCAGTGTGAGGACTAAGTTAAACCACGTCCCCAAACCAGCGTATTCGATCTCCCACCGATCAGTTCTAAGAGCAGAGGCTGTCAGCATCTGTAGCACGTGTGTCTGGTGTACTTGGGTCTACGGGGGTACCTGGGTCTATGGGGCGTACCACCACAAAAGAGCCATTCCCTTGTTGGGATTGTTTTGTATACTTCTTCCCGTGTCTGTGTTTGGAAGAGTTGCGGGCTTTACACCACATCTGTGGTTCATTCCATTTGCTCATTCCCGAAACAAAATGGTGGCCAGGCTCGGTTTTCGAGTGGGGTGAGCCTCTGTAGTTGGTACATTGGACGCCCACGGTTTCGACCCCACCAGATTCTTGTTCTGATCTTGGCGCCATGATCATGAGGAAGCAGCACCTTACAGAGGTGTTTTACCTCAAAGAATGTGCCAAAAATAACTGTTTCTCAATGTAGATAGCCCACTCTCATTTTTCCTTTTGAGGTGAGAATTTTGCTAACAGCCATCTGCAGAGAATCTCATGAAATCCCTCTTCAGCACTTTTTTCTCTTTGGTGGTTGGGATCACAGGCCCGTTCTCATGGATTCTGGTCGGCCATGCCGTCTCCAGTAACAGCCATTGAAAACTTCAGAGATTTCATTTTCTTGACAAACTAAGATAATGAATTTCTTTCCCTACTGTCTGATTCAAGATCTGTGACCCGCCGATGGGAAATCAACAGGTACTGTCTCTCTGAAATGGGAATTCTCTTGAAATGCCCCTGGCATATCATGGGAAAATCTTGGGATTTTCTCTGTCCTTCCTAAATAAGGAACATACTGTGTACTTTGATCACAATTAAATGTCACTCCCTTTGCTCTTGGATCTCCTGTCTCTCTGTGGATCTTGGAATGAGAGCCTTCCTGATCCCAAGAGTTTGCAAAGTGGGAAGGAAGAGGCTTTGCAGCAGCAGGATGACGTCGTTGGACGCAACACTGGAGAACCATCCACATCGCTGTCATTGTAAAGCCCGCTTTCTACCAATTTCCCTTTCACTTAAACTTTCTAAGAAATCTTTCCATATCTACAAGAGGCCACCTGCCACCTGAAAGATTCACGAAATTCTGACACAGCAGCAGACATTTACATGAGCTACGGAACCTCTGGATTGAGGATTTATGTTGTTTAAAGACTGGTTTGTTTAGGGATACCTGGGGGCCTCGTCAGTTAAGCATCAGCTTTCAGCTCAGGTCATGGTCCCTGGGTCCTGGGATCAAGCCCTACGTCAGGCTCCCTGCTCAGTGGGGAGTCTGCTTCTCCCACTGCCTGCCTTTCCTCCTGTTTGTGTTCCTTCTCTCTGACCA
Source organism: Mustela nivalis (assembly GCF_964662115.1). Classification (NCBI taxonomy): domain Eukaryota; kingdom Metazoa; phylum Chordata; class Mammalia; order Carnivora; family Mustelidae; genus Mustela; species Mustela nivalis. The sequence goes on along the minus strand of NC_139031.1, from coordinate 94,074,458 downwards.
ACAGATAAATAAAATCTTGAAAGACTGATTTGTTTAAAGATAACATTTCCATTTCCAGGAATAAAAATCAAACTCCACTCACAATCTGATGGACACAGCCACGTGCAATCTGGCCTCGCCTGGAGCAAAGGATTAAAGAGCGTCCCCTATTGGGAACTGTGGCATATTTTTCTGCTTTGATGCCTGATGTGAGTTCTGCTCCTTTTGAGGAACTTGCAAAAACTTAGTTGTCAATGTTTTAAAGAGCTTTGACCTTTGACCCGGATCACTGATAACGTATCACAAACTGCTTCCTTTTACGTGTTTCAGGGACTGCGAGGCCCGGGGTCCCAAAAGAGTCAGAGATCAGCAGCCCACCTGTGCCAGTTTCATCTTTTTTTTTTTTTTAAAGATTATCTAAACATTAAAAAGAAAAGAAAAAAGGTGATGGTTTCCTCTGGGCTTCTCACAGAGTTGCTGTGGAAATGAGCATCGCAAAGGGCAGAAGTCCTCTCCGTCACCTATGACTCAATGTCTCTGTCTGGGACACACAGGCATTCCAGAAAGATCTCACCGATGCACGCCAGACCACCGTCTGAGGCCCAAGTGTCCGACGCACTGGGACAGCAGAGTGAGAGACGCTGTTCCTGGGAAACCGAGGCATGCGGACAGATGCTGTGGGCCAAGGTGTCACGGACCGACCATGACCACCTATGTGTGCTCAAGGTGCACTGGGGGCTGGCATCCTGGGCAAGGCTCTGCCCTCCAGAAAAAGAAGAATCAAGCTCACAAACATGGAAAATGGGTTTAACACCCACGTTTCTCGAGGCGAACAGCGGCGGGTCCCCCAGTTACACCCCAGCCCTGGCTTGCTGGCTTCCATTGCACCCCAGGGGCGAGCATGGATCTGGACAAAGGAGCGCTTGCCAGGCGCACGGACTGGGTTTTCTCTTTCATTTGTGCTCCCTGCCAGGGCCCCCAGGGCCCTCCAGACGCTGCGTCGGGTAGGGACTCGGGCACGCCGCCAATGGCCAGGGGTGGGTGGGGACAGTGAGAGGAAGCAAGGCGGTGGAGACTCACGTTGATTTCATCACCCTCTGAGCGCCACAGGAAACGTCAGCCGGCGGAAGAGGATGTGCGGACGGCTTAGCGAGGCTGTCCTGGCGGCCTGAAGCATTCTCACAGCTCAGGGAAAGTACTCACAGCGCAGCTGGCTGCCCGCGCGGCCCTCAGTACAAGCAGATCTGGTTCAAGACTGCGGGTCATCACTGCCTGCCTAGCCTAGACCCAGCTGTCCCAGAGGACGTCCCGATAGCAGGCCCTAATCCATCTGCAGTGCTGAAGGACCTGTGCGCGGGGCCCTGTTAGCTCAGTGCTCTTCCCGGAGGAGGCTCTGTGGGAGGGAGACTCACTGCACAGCCGCAGGACGGCGGTGGCCAAACTCCTGCCGCTGGCTCAGCGCATGGGTGCGCAGAGGAAGGCTTAGTGTCAGCTTTCCTACGCCTTCCTTGTTGTTGTTGTTGTTGTTTTAAGAGGGCTCCACACTCAGCGTGTAGCCCCACGTGGGGCTTGACCTCTAACTCAGCCAAGCTGAGATCTACAGTCAGATGCTGAACGGAAGGAGCCACCCAGGCGCCCCTCCATTTTCCTGGTTTCATTCACATGCAGACAAAAACCCTGAGCCCTCTCTCGGCCAGGGGGGGTTGCTGATACAGCAGCAAGTGCATTTGCTTAGAGTGGCCAAGGACTTGGGGCCACCATGCTGAATATTTTCATTTAAACTCACAGATATTCAAAACCAGGCAGAACGGTCTGCAAGACATGAAGGCAGTTCATTCTGTTTGTACTTCTCTATCTTCCTCCTCCTCCTCCTCCTTCTTCACTGTTTTTCTCTCTGCTCAACTGCGTCCTTTTTGGAACAGAATGTAAGCTTTCTGAGCCCCCTGGAGTCTTCTCTGTCTGGTTGCCCCTGTGCCTCGCAGGGTGCCTGGGACACAGTGGGGACTTAGGAAGCATCTGTCTCGTGAACTGATACTCAGTCACCCCACCCCACCTCCAGCTTGCTCCCCTGCATTTCTGGGATGCTGATACCACTCAACCCACACCTGTGCTCATCCTAGCTTCAGTCCTACCGGAGTGTTCAGTGCCTGGGGCTCCCTGTAGGGATAGACGGTGTGTTTCACTCTTGGAGGGAGCCAGTGCGCCTATGGCCTGGCACCCCATGGCATCAAGCCTGGCAGTTGTGAATGCATTCAGGGATCACACTTGGACGACACTATGGTGTTGATGACCATGTCAATCACCGTCCAGATTTCTTTTCAGTTGCCAAGGCTGCGTAAGATGAATTACATTCATAGTACATAGCTACAAACATTTTGATATGATGATAATTCAATATAGGACAGAGTAATAACTTCTAATATCCCGAGATGCTGCTAATTTGGATGATGTGTCCCCTTAAGGGTCGGGAGAAGGCCAGAGGGGGTGACCCTCGCAGTCTGTAGACTGCAAAGGAAATTCTCATCACACAGCAAAACTGAAAATACTCATTTCCCTTATCTTTTCCCATCTCTATGTGACTTAAATATTTAGATGACACATCTTCTGTTTCTCTCAGCCGTGAAGCCCTGCTCCTCTCCCTTCTGCATTAACTGTGTTCACTTGTTGGGCTCAAAAGTCGGTTCTGACTCCAGCTCCCTCCTGAGATGATTTTCGATTTCTACAACCAGTCTCATGAAAAGACATGGTAAAGAGGCTTTTCACCGTATGCTGAATTGACTGTTTCTGTAAGGTGGGATGTTCCTTCTGTTTCTGCTTTCCCCCACGGTGTGTTCCGTGATGGAGAAACGAAAGAGAGGAGAAATGTGACTGGCCTGGGAGGGCCCTGCAGTCCGAGGGGTCACAGGGCACAGGTGCATCCTGGGTGCCCCCGACCCCCCACCCCCACCCCTGCCCCAGGGGGCAGCTCACACCGAAACATTAGGCTAGGCACCATGGGTGTCTCTACATTTTTTGCACTTCTTGGGTCAACACAGTGGGAGAATTCTAGGTGTGCTCACAGATACATGGTAAACAGTTGGGCAGTTATGAAGTACGTCTCCTAGAGGGCAAATAATGTAAAGGCGAACGGGACGATGGGTCCTTACAGGTTGGTCATGTGCAAAGAGAGGGAGCTTCTGCATGTGGCCCCATGACTTCATCAAGGAAAGGGCGGAGATGGGAACACAGAGGTTGGCAAAGGGTGTGGCCTGTCCAACTATCTGTCTCCAAGAGATGCACACAGTAGACACAGGGCAAATTTCCATCCTTTCTAACCCAGTCAGGCAGGTTAACAGACTTTTCAGGTAGCACTTTATTCACTGTGCATTTCAGAGGAAGGTGCGATGTATCCAGTGTGTTCTGTACAGGAAGGCCGTGGTCGGCCTCACATCACACTTGCAGCGAGGCTGAGAGCCAAGACTTAACCCAGACCTCCGGCTTCAGAACCTTCTACAACCAGCGCGACTCATCTGCTAGAGGCATTCTTTCAGGGCGAGCATTTACAGCAGCCCCAAAAAACAATTTTCGTGAGTTTACAGCTCAACCTTGTGTTGAACAAAACCACAGGATGGCCCAGGTTAATTCAACAATGTAGTCAAAATTCTACATTCCAAACAGACTTTTGAGGATTTCTGAAAGAAAAAGGAAACCCAGCCTCAAATATCCAACAGTGTGGGCCCGGGGCTCTGTCTGCCGGAGCTGTAGCAGGGGCCTGGGTGTGGGAGCAGTGTGGATGCTGGGGACGATCCCCGTCTCCACACGGAGGCCCAGCGTCACACCACACGTCCGCTCCACTACGGGAGGTGGGCCCTTCAAGCCTACAGACCGCAACCCGCCCAGCACCGTGGTCTTTTTCTGGTTCAGCCCTTTCAGACAAAGCAGCAGATCTCGCGGTCCATAACTCAAGCCAGGTCATCCCTGTCTAACTCATGGAACAAGCAGCAGAAAGTGAGAGCTGGTGACCTTGAGCCTCGTGGGGCTCAGACTCTAGGTGACCTGCCACACAGATGCGCGGGACCCGAGGGTGTGGGCGTGGTCTTGCCTCCAGCCTCTTGCGATGGTTTAATCCTGGGCAAAAGGGTTCCGTCACTGGTCCCTGGACCTAAGTACTAGAATTTTGAGGAACCTGTATCCAGAACAGGGTTAAAAGAAAGGAGAGGGAGGCAGAGGAGAAAGATAAGTGCTCCAAAGATGGAATGTCACAATCAGAGCCACGCAGCTAAACCTGAGTCTGTGAATTGGGGTGTGTTCAGGAAACACAGAAGCCACACGAGTACATGCTGTCTCCTGAAATGCAGGAAGGGCAGCAGTTAGCGGACGGCGCCCTCGCACAGGAAGCCTGGGGTCTGGGCTGCATGCAGCTGGGTGGGGTTGAGAGCCAGAGCACCCTATGCCCGGGCTCCCGGGACACGTGGACCCAGATGGGATGCCAGGCTTGTGCTCTTGGACTGCCCTAGGCAGGCAAGCTGCTGCTTTCTTTTTTCCTTAGTTTAAAAAAAAAAAATAACAAAAACCCTCTCCTTGACCATCTCTGCTACAGTGCTTCCTCGGTTGTGGCAGAGTGCTTTACAAAGTTACCAAGAAGCTTCATTCGACACAATTTTTGCAAACCATTTCACAGATGTGATGCTATCCGTCTTCGAAGCTTGCTTCACTTAGCACCTGTCCTTGGTGGCATGCTCGTGAAATGGGCTTCACGTCTATAAACTGCCTCATTTCAAAAAAAAAAAGAGGATTTACCAACCCCCCAAAATGACCATAAAGTGTGCATGGGAAGAGAATGAGTGGCTGAAAACCAAAACTAAAAGTACTGTATTTCTGCACCAAACTCAGTCACTCTGCTTTGGAAAACTGCTTTACATTTTGCCTTATTAATAGTTTTTACTGTGAGTAACTGCCTTCTCGTTCTTGGGCACTTCACCTAACGCTTACAAGACGTACAGTTAAAACAGAGCTACATAAGATAAATCCAACTGGTGTAAAAATTGGACTGGACCTAGATGTTTTCCCTAAATCAAATGTGGCTAAAAATAGAAGAACCAATAAAACAAACAAACCAATTTTCACCTTCGTTGGTGAGCACAACCGAGAAAAGGTTTTGAAGAGAAAACTGATTTAAACACTGCTTTGGAGAGGTGGTAAGTGACCAGCTTTTGGCTAAATTTCAGCAAGGGTCGAACTGAAAGGGGAAGCAGCAAAGGGAAAACTGAGGAGGAACATTTCCTCTCCAGCACTCCGTGTCCGCCCCATGTAGCGTGCGGCCCTCGGCTGAAGACTGTTTTGAACACGTGAAGCCACGCACAGAACTGAGACGCGCCATGCACGTAACCTGTTCTGGCTTTGAGGACTACGTGTAAAGAGTTAAGCCGCACTCACTAATGCTTGCTTAAATTGAGTGCATGTTCAAAAAATAGTACTTAGGGCATTCCCTCTTAAATAAAGTCTCTTAAAATTAATCTCCCCTGTGCCATTTCTCTTTTTGAATGTGTCTACTAGAGACCTGGGAATTACGGTTGTGGGTCTCAGGCGGATTCCTGCGTTTCTTTCTTTTTATCTTTTTTTTTTTTTTTAAGATTTTATGTATTTACTTGTCAGAGAGAGAGAAAACGTGCACACCAGCAGGGAGAGGAACAGAAGGAGAGGGAGCAGCAGGCTTCCCGCTTAGCAGGGGGCCCGATCCAGGGCTGGATCCCAGGACCCTAGGATCATGGGCTGAGCTGAAGGCAGACGCTAACCTGACTGAGCCCCCCTGGTGCTCTTGATTTCCTGTATTTCACGGATAGGGTCCAGGGATGCCCGTGATTACTCATCTCTGAATTCTCTGTCCCCAGACAAGGACGGAAGACCCGCCCCATGTGTCGTGAAGCACAGAGCCCCCACTGCCTGCCTGTCCAGGACCCTTCTGGAAAGCCCCACACACATCTACAGACCGCCCGAGGGTGCGGTGTGCGTGCCCAGGGCAGCCTGACCTCAAGGATAAGCTTCTAGTACACACTCCATCAATAATAAAAGAACAGCGACTGAGGGGCGCCTGGCTGGTTCAGTAGGTAGGGCTCTCGGGGTTGTGAGTTCGAGCCCCACGCTGGGCGTGAAGCCTACTTAAAACACTTACTAAAAAAAAAAAAACAAGGGGCGCCTGGGTGGCTCAGTGGGTTGAGCTGCTGCCTTCGGCTCAGGTCATGATCTCAGGATCCTGGGATCGAGTCCCCGCATCAGGCTCTCTGCTCTGCAGGGAGCCTGCTTCCCTCTCTCTCTCTCTGCCTGCCTCTCTGCCTACTGTGATCTCGCTCTGTCAAATAAATAAATAAATCTTTAAAAAACAACAACAACAACAACAACAAAGAATAGCAAATGGACACATACAAACCATCTACAGAATTTTTAACACCCGTAGCTCCAGAGTCAACAACAAAGTTCCGTCTATTAGTAATAATAGCACAGCTCTGAAACTGGGAGTAAATGCAGTGTGTATAATGACAAAATAACCCTGTTCTCTTCTCACGAATAAAACCACTTCACTCAAAACCACAGCCTTCTCTTCCGAATGCGAATTGCACCGAAGACAGGTTAAACTATGTCACAGCAGGATGAGCGGGTTGGTGGCCGCCCCAGGTAACCGGTTGTTCATGGTCTCTCTTGCCCTGATGGCAGGAACAGGAGGCCGTCGAGAGATCTGGGGGCCCTGGAGTGGGGTCCTCTCCACCTTGCTACCACCGCCTTCCACTGAGAGCGAGGATGCTGTGACAGCAGGAAAATGCTGCCAGGTCCCAAGAAGTATACTAAAAATCATCGTCCAGCTGCCTGCGGGGCTGTCCTAAAAGCTCTTCACCTTCTCCCGTTTCAGCCCGGTTTCACCTCTGCTGTGACAGTCCCACGTTCTGCGAGACGGAGAGGCCGCTTCAGCCACATGCTCCGAAGGGCCACGAGGAGCCGGCTGGAGGCCTTCCATCCATCACCCCCGCGCGGTGGGGAAAGATACCCGATGTTCAGGACTTCCCTGGAATCCTGCCCGGGTGATTTCAGTGGAAATCGACAGCCTGCAGCCACATCCCTTGTGGGGGAAGTACAGTCCTGGCAGGCAGCCTTGCAGAGACACACCCAAGACGTGTGGCTCAAAGGTCCCTGTAGCTCCCTCGCTCCCCAAAGTAGGGCACATGATGCCGCCGTGGTTAATGGGTCAAAGCAAGTGTCAGAGGCTTTGAGGCAGGAACATTGGAAAGGACCCCTGTGGCCCGTTGGGGTGGCTTCTGATAGTGTCCCCAGCTGCCTTTCTAAGAAACAGGCCCACGGAGGCCACCGGGCCTGCAGGGACAGGCGGCAGGGTCACCCCCTAGATTGGTACACACACCCCACGGTTGTCTTTAATCTGAGACAACACTTGGTCACTGAAACTTCCCAGAAGACCACGTCCATTCCCACACTTCGGAGGATCCTGGGAAGGGCATCGTCATGACTCTCTGATTTCCAGAGAGACCATTGTCTCTGATTCTTTCACGTAACACACACGGGGGTTGCTTCGTGTGCCCAGGTTCTTCAAGCCCAAATACCAGCTGAGCCAGAAAGGAAGACCCAGCGTGCTTTACTTTCTTTCTTTATTTTTTTTGACTTTATTTATTTGACAGGGAGAGAGAGATCACAAGTAGGCAGAGAGGCAAACAGAGAGGAGAGGAAGCAGACTCCCCGCTGAGCAGAGAGCCCAACTCGAGGCTTGATCCCAGGACCCTGGGATCATGACCTGAGCCGAAGGCAGAGGCTTTAACCCACTGAGCCACCTGGGCGTCCCGACCCAGCGTGCTTTTCTAGTCATGCACCCCCCAGTGACAAAACCAGCGTGACACCTCCACCAAGAAAGCCAGTCCAGATAGCGTGACGTTTCCAGCTTGGGACTCCAAGGGCAGAGTCATCTGGAATCAAGCCTCTGGTTGGATGCCCTGCGTTTCCCCTCATAGCCCCCTCCTCCTTACCCTGCTCCACAAACCCCCACTCCTGTCCACACAGCCATCCACCCAAGTGTTCCCTGCCCCCGTGAACATCGGGAAAATAGTATGGTAGACATGGAGTGCAGGTAACCCAGCTCTGAAAAAAAAAAAAAAAAGGGAAAAAAAAGCTCTAATTTGTAGCATTTGCCAATTTTTGTGGCGTCAGTCCTTCCAGCCCGGAGGGCTTCAAGTTCCCCCCGCTGGTCCCCAGCGAGCCTGGGAGCTTTTCGGAGTCTGGACCCATTGGCATATTCCCGCTGGCTCCAGCCATAGATGGAAATGTGCTTTCTGAGTTCCCTACAGGTATCTGGCACTGGCCCCCACCCCGCACGCCCAAATCCTAACAAGCAAAGGGTGTGAGCAGATCTGCGGTAATGTGCTAACGTAGTTCCCGCTTGGACTGTGAAGAACTCCGGGCTTATCTGGCAGGTCCTGTGGCCCGGCCCCAACCACCGCCGAGCCGTGGAAGCAGGCAGTGAGCTGGCTTCCTGGGCCCGCCGGCCTCAAGGCGAGAGCCTTTTCATCTCACTGATCGAGGTCGTGGAAACTTTGCAGGGCAATGATTTGGGCTCTGCTCTGCGCCTAAAGCTTGCTACTTTTGCATAAAAGGAGGGGAAGCTTGTTTTTTTTTTTTTTTTTTCTGGGTTATATTTACACTTCCCAAATCAGAAAATGTCCTAACCAGATAGGACAGGTGGCAACTGGCAACCACAGCTCAAAGCCTTTTTTTTTTTTTTTTTTTTTCCATTTCTTTTCTGAAACCCCATGTAGAAGGAAAGTTAACGAAATGTCGGTTGGCTGTTTTATAGTCAGAGCTAAGTATGCTTTCAGCAGAGCCGGAACAGAGCAGAATGGGAAATCGGGACCGGCGACCTAGCACCAAAAATGCTGTTTAACTATTTATTCTGGTAGAGAAGAACCCATCTTTATTTCCTTTACTAAATCCGTGAGGTACGGTGTGAGCCTGGTGTTTAAGTTGTCAGTAAAAATACAAAATACTGGTGTCTACGTGTACAAGTAAACAACTTTTCAAAGTGAATGTGCAGCTTTGGAGTCACGAACATGGAGGGAAGGGTCAGGATCAGTGTTTCTCAACTTTCTGCATCCCAGTTTTTCTGCACGTACTCCTTTTTTTAAAAGAAATCCATGGTCAGTTTCCAGGACACCGTGACTCTGTGAATGGGCCCAAAGCTGACCGTGTGGGGATGAGGTGCTTGGGCTCGACGGCAAGGCGTGAATCCAGGCGCTCGCCTGGGTAACAGGTGGGGACGTTTGGGGCGAGGTGTGACACCCACGGCTAACATCCTCCAGTGGGAGGGACAGAGTCAACCAAGGAAGGCTTCTCTGCCCCAAATACCAACTACGCCCACAGAGAAACAGTGACCTCAGATAATCCACATGGTGAACCTTAATTTCAGACCCAGCCTTCGATTCCTTCCCCTTCACTTCCTCTCTCTGGGGTCTGACTTGAGAGAGCAACACCACCCCCATTCTGGGCTCTTATTCCGTACATGCCCTGCACGCCTACTTAGTGCACAGAAGGCCCAGGCGCTGGGGCTGCTGACTGAGCAAATCCCAGAGGAGCGCTTTCTCCCTGAGTGGTGGCAGACCCTGCTGCGAACATGGAGGGTGGGCTCACGTATGGCCCAGAGGGCAGTGGGAGAGAGGCCATGAGGATGTCTGGGGACATGCCACAGATCTGGACAAGGCTAAGGAGGAGCCTGAGCCCAGCTCCTGGATGGCCCCTGTCTGCCTCCCCAGGCCTCCACTCGGGCTGTTATCATGTAATCCTTCCTCTCCACCTGCTCCTTCCTGTTGGCCTTCAAATACACTTTCATACTTTCCTCTTACAAGTCAACCCACGGGCGGGGCTGCCTCCTACCCTCCACCCACTCCCTGGTGCTCCCCGACATTTTCATGTGGGCCTCTGACCCTGCTGAGCTGATTCTGCACCACTCATCTCCCAAAGGCCCCCTTCTCCAGCACAGCTTATCACTCCCACTCTCGGTTATCTTCTCTCCTTATAGCGGCCTCTCCGCCATATTTCTTTCCGGAAATTCTACCTGAATCAAAGAACTTATTCTCTGCCACCTTCCTTGCCTTCTCTCCTAAAACATTACACACATTTATCTCCCAAGACCCTTGGTGTTCCGCTGTCCCTCCCGCAGATCCTAGAGCTAGAACTAGCTCTCTCTCCACCTCTCACCCATCCTGCCTTCCGGAAGGCTCCTTGGCTATGGCTGGCCAACAGATGTCGAATTGGCCCCAACTCCCCATGTGTTCCCATTCCATTCGGGGGAATCACCGCCGTCACCAAAGTGGAGGCTGAGCCACCTCACACATGTTCCCAGAGCGAGTAAGTGGACAAAGACGGTGGCCACAGAGGACAGACATTCCCATCGCCCTGGCTCCTCCCGCCGCAGCCCCTGCACACAGGCACAAATCATGCCTCCATGCCAACTGCCACCTGTGATCTTCGAGCACACAGATCTGGCAGGGTCATGTCCCAGAGCAAGCAGCTTTGTACCTCTCGTTGCCCGCCCTCCTCCCTCTCACCCAGCCACCGCTGTTCCTAAAGTCCAACGTGGCTCCCCTCAGCCAGCTGCTCCAATGTCAACACTGGAGTCCTCCCTGGCCCTCCTCTCCCCTCTGCCCAGCTCAGCCAGGAGCACCTCTTCCTTTGCTACGTCCCTGTCAGTGAGCTCTGCTGGACATGACTGCAGGGCTTCTGAGCCCCACTCCCAGGCCTTGGCGTGAGGGCGTCACCCTGCCACCAAGAAGGGCTCTATCTGCACGAATGTGCTCAAATAGACTTTCCTAAGAGTCGGAGCAGCTGAGGTGGAAACAAACACTACGCCATCAGAAATGGTATCTGCACGAATCCCCACGTGAGCTTAGCCTGGGAAGTCCTCCATGGTGGCCCTGCTCCGGGTCTGACCTTGAGAACCTCTATGGTGTCATGGTCACTGGCATCCAGACACAAGCAGGCAAGGACAGGCTGGCCCTCGTGGGACAGAATGGAACCGGGCTTTGCAGGAGTCCATCGTCCCCATGCACGCCCTCCTGATGGGTGTGTCTTCATGCTGGGTGGGGGGGTGGTCGCAAGAACACCGTCCAGTCTGGCTGGCCTCCTCCACATCCCCTGCTCTCTCCTCAGACTCGGAGGGTTTTGCTACACTGACTGTGTCCTGCTCTCCTCTGTGCCTCATTTCTAACGGATGCCGTCTTTCCATGTGGTCACCGTATCAGGGCCTATCCCTGAAGTCTGCTGCCAACACATGTCCCAGGCACACATCTGCCGGGTCCCCCAGGACATCTCCCAGCGATTACACTGCAGTAGTCCCCATGGAGGACTGTTCTCGGGGAACCCCTCTGCCCAGTGCTTCTAGGTGGGCGGGTGACCCCTGTCCGCACACAGGGACAGAAATGATGGGAAGCCTCCTGCCAGGGACAATGAGCCAGATATGACTGAAGCCAGGGACAGAACCCCAGGGCCAGAGACGCGCCTCCAAGGGAACAACTGTGATCTCTTGTCCAATGCCACCCAGGACACACACACACACACCACATACCACAAACCACACACATGCACACACACCACACACAATACACACGTATGCAGCACGCACATATTACATATAATATACATGCACCACATGCAAACACACACCATACACAACACAAACACACCACATGCAGAAACACAAACCACACACAGTACACATATATACACCATACGTATACTACATACAATATACACACACTACTTGCACACACAACAGGCACACACACCATACCGACACACATTACACATACACTACATATAATACACACACCACATGCATAAACACATACTACATATACTGTACAGATGCACACATCACACATACTATACACACGCACACAGACACACAACACACACATATGCACCACACACTCACATACCACATAAACACACTTAAACACATACCACATACACGCCACATATACTATACACAAACACACACATATATACCACGCATCACACAGCCACAGACACACACTATGGACAAGATATACACAGCACGTGCAGAAACACACACACCACACACACACACACACACACACACACAACACACACACAGAGCAGTTTCAGTTTCCTTCAAGGAATGTTCTGCATGGTGTGCTGTCCGATCCCACCCGACCACACCAATGCCTGGTGCAAGATGGTCCCGGAGCAGCCCACGGTCTCTTGCTTTCCCTGGGGGAACCCACACACTGTACTGCTCCGCAGCAGGGCGCACGCCTCCCACATGCCGTGGCTGGCCAACAGAGTGGAGGTGCTAAAAAAATAGTAACTTTTAGATGGGAAGCAATGCACCTGCTATGTCACAGCCTTTCTTCCCAAAACCTGACAGTCTCAGGGAAAATCCTTGTTTTAAGGCTACATCTCCTGTTTGGTGAGATGCGGGAAAATGAGAGTCTTTCCAACAGGAATCGTCTTGGTTTGGAAATGTCCTGGTGACAACACGTCCCCTGTCCATGAGGCGTTCCAAGATAGGGGAACCACAAGATGAGTGATGCAGAATTTTACAAATTTCTCCACTCTTGCACAACACGTCAGCTACCGAGAGGCGCAAGGAAACCAACGCAGCGAGGGGAGCCAGGATCTGAGAGATACTTGGCTTTTAGTTTTTGCTCCAAGGAAAATACAAAAACCCCAAACCCAAGACAGCCAGCCCGCTGAAGTCCAGCAAACAGTTTTTGGCTTTGTGCCCGCAAGGACGCCTACCATCCGGGCACGCTTGCGCTGGTGGCAGCAAACGCTCAGATGCTGCTAGATAATATGTCTCCTTAGCTAAAATGGGGTTTATCAGTTCAGAAGAGATGCGTTTCACAGATAAAAACAACTTCCTCTAACTGCTGATTAGATAAGCAGGCTTAGCATCCGTCCTCACAGCCAGCTGCCCAATCTCCAATTAGACCAAGCTCACTTTCTCTTTCCATCGGGAAGAGCTCTCTGCACCTCCCCCACCCCCACCACCGCGGGCTGCCCAGAAGCGCTCCAGCCACGAGTCGCCTCACTGCGCTGTCTTGGGATTCTGCCTAAACTTGATCATGAAGGTGACATGTGGTGCAGGAGTAGCCGAGCGACCCTATGTTAGTTTTCTGAGCCATCTGTCCTCGAATGCAGGACTCGGTGAAGTGATTTTTACTTTGGTGGAATACATTAAAAAAAAAATAATAATAATAAAATTTATGTTTTCACATACTTAATTACTTTCCTGGATTCCAGGGAAAGAAAAAAAAAAGGAGAAACAAAATCTAGATTTATTTTTCTTTCCTTTTCTGCCAAGGTGAACCTCACCCTGGACAAAGGATTGAAGAGAGAGACCCCGAGATCAAACCAGTTTAGCTTTGAGAAGGCGACAGCGTCTTGCTGCAAACACCACGCCGTGACACGCGACCTCTGAGAGTGAAGTCCTAAAACACCCCACAGGCGAGACCACGGTGATCACCTCCCAGCTTGGGGGGCGGGTCCCACGAGAGAGCAGCGGCAAAGAGGAGGTGGTTCCAGAACCGAGTGGGGCCTGTAGACGAGTCTGCTCTCATCCACGCACAAGCCCAGGGTGAATGAAGAGTAGTGAAGACCCAGGGATGAGTATGCAAACTCATCCCAATTATCCAATTATCCGCTGTGGCATGCCCTGCACAGCCCCGGGGGGAACTCCAGTCTCGGCCTCCTGCTGGGCCAGCTGGGCTGTGCTTGGGGGAGCCGCGTCCCCATCAGTCCCACAGCACTATTACGTCTCTGCTCAAGGTCAGGACACGGACACCTGCACCCGCAGGGAGCCCAGAAGGAAGATGGGGAGGGCACTGAAGAAAGGAAGAAAATAAAAAAAGCTTTTAGTTTTGCTCCTCTGCGCCCCCGGATGCCAGCCTGGCATCGTTGTTCCTCCAAAGCTGCTGGCCCGCGGAAGGAACCCTAAGTCGTCCTCTGCTTCCCTGGCCCGGCTGCCGTGGTAGGGCACGTCCGTGTGCGGCTGCCTTTAGAGGTCACCGAGTACACGGTCTGCGCACAGCAGTTTCACACACAACCACTTCAGAGAGGTGAGAGCTCTCTCATTTTTACAGCGACCACTTCAGAAGTACAAGCTTCCATCCTCTTAAGTAGACTGAATCCCTCCCTGCCTGCAAGTTCTCCTCTGAGTCTAACTTCAGTGCTTCAAGCTGCACTTCCGAGCTCGGGCCCAGAATCGGGCCCAGAATCGACCAGAGGCCTCCCAAGGTTGCTCTGGCATCTGCTCCCTATCCCTCCTTCCCTCTCTCTTTTAATCCAGGGGGCCGTATTTCCACACAGTCCTCCAGTATCCCCTCAACGTGGGGTGAAGGCCACCTGGGAATAGCCCACTGTCCCTAGAAACACCACCACCCATCCCAGGTGGCTCATTTCTACCACTCCCGCCAGTATGCTGGAGACTAGGGTTGAGGTTCCACGTGTCTACACCTGGTCTTAAGGGCTCATGGCTTTTCTGAAGCATCCCTTGTCTCTTAAAGCAGACAGGCAAGGGGTCTGCGTGGCTAAAGATTTCCCACCGTCTGGCATCTGGCTGTTTGTCCTTCTGCTTGGGTCTGGCAATGGCCAGCACTCCTGAGCTCTCCGTTCAATTTTTTTTTTTTTAAGATTTTATTTATTTATTTGACAGAGTGAGCAAGTGTATGTGAGAGAGGACACAAGCAGGGACAGAGAAAGAGGGAGAAGCAGGCTCCCCGCTAAGCAAGGAGCCCGATGCAGGGCTCGATCCCAGGACCCTGAGATCATGACTTGAGCCAAAGGCAGATGCTTAATGACTGAGACCCCAGGTGCCCCCCAAGCTCTCTATTCTGATCCCTCTCTTGTGGTTTGCCTATCCCTGGGATCAATTTCTTTATTATTATTATTAATAAATTGCTCTTCCACATTAAGAAATGTGCTCCGCACATTACTTTTTTTCTCTCTCCCTTCCCTCCAACAAAGCCCCAACAGGTGCCCTCACCCCTTATCTCCTGCATCTTTGAAAGCCCTATTTTGCACAAATTGCTTTCTTTTTCTGCCTTTTACTGTCCTTTTTCCACCTGCCTTTGCTGCTCTGTCTTCAGCAAAGTGTGTTTCTCTGTTTTCACGTGACCCTGGAAGCCCTTCTGCAAGATGAGTTTCGCTGCTGTTGCGAAAATGAGGAAACGGGCTCAGTAGCAACAGTCTGGCCAGAGGCACCCGGCTGGGAGAGGGGCTGGGACGTGGCCCTTTTGAGTCTGAGCTGCATCTTCTCAGCGTTGCCTTCTCCCCTGCGCCACCCGCCCTCTCCATCCCTTTTCTAGAACCTGTGCTCAACAAAGGCACTTGTCTACGTGCTTGACTACTTCTGGGCAGGGAGGGGCTGCTTATGGTTTCCTGTTGTCTGTCCTCTGACGCTCCTCTACTCTTCTGCCTTCTTCCCACAGAGCCGAGGACACATAGCTTCAAATGTGCCTCCCCGTCCTCCTGGGGGACGACTCCCCTGCCTTTCCCCACTGTCTCCCATTGCTCTGCATACCTAATTTGTTTAATGTTCCCTATGATGGGCCACTTCCATCGACACCAACCACCGCACACGAATGCTAGCTGGTTTCCCTCGAAAATCCCAAGGATGGTTTCTAAAAATTCATCTCCTGGAAGCACAGGTGACGTCTTGATGGCTCTTGGGACACGGGCTTCTGGGATTCTCCGTCTCACTGCCCCATTCCTTCAAACCCTTCTCCTCTTGCCTGCTTGACTGTCTTCTGTGCTTTTGCATTTCTGGACCTCCTGGCAGAGACCCGTCGCCTCTTTGGCCCTGGCCCTGGCCCCTCCCCGAAACAGTGTCTTGCCACCCGCTGCAGATGGCTTTCCTCACCCGCCCTACGGCGTGGCCATGGCTTTACAAACTCAGCAAAGAGGTTTGTCAGGTGTTTTAAATTTTGTAATTCTGGAATTTGTTACAACCTTCATCCTACAAGAAGAAGCGGAAGCAAATCCTATCCCATCGCAGGCAGCCTCAAGGGAGCACCGGCAGGAAGCCGCAGGGAGTCACGGAGAAGCACACCCCTGCCCCCAGCTCCATACCACACCTGCCCCCGGCTCGCTGGCACCTAGAGCTCACGCCTCAGCCAAGAAACCCAGCCCGGGACGCAGTCAGCAGTGCCCACCAGGGGCCTGGTGACCTCGCCCCAGCCGAACCTTCCAGGCCCTGGCGGCTGACAAGGGACAGTGTACCTAGAATATTCTGAAGGCAGCTACAGGGAGCATGTACTGACCGCCACCAAGCGCCCTGCGTGCTGTCCTCTGCTCTCCAGGAATCAGGCGACTTTCAGTTCTCTAAAGGACACCCATCAACACCAGGGCTCACGGGCTGCAGGGCAGCTCTGGGGATGTCGGGGAGCGCTCCCTGGTTTCCCCAACAATGAACCCAGAGTCCTAATGCTGATGGCTAGGCTCTCGGATCACTTGAGAGCTTAAGTGAGCACCTAATTTCTTCTGAGCGCCCCCCCATGTCCCAGGTGGGTCATGAGCCTGTGCTTGTTGCCACTCAAAGTGCAGAGAATAGTTCCCACGTCACTGGTGGTTTCAAGGTCGGATGAAGGAGACAAAGCAGGGCCGCCTGACATTAGCCATTCATGCGCCACCTTTGCAAGCTTTTATCATATATGTGCACCCTCACTGCCTAAATAGTTTTACTGGAATCTGACTTTCTACCTTATGTAAATGTGTCTTGAGAGGCAGTGTAACAGTAGCATGGTATATGATATACCAGAAACACTTGCAACAAACGCAAGACAGTCTTAAAAATAAATGCATCGATGAAAAAGAAGCATGCTCTTGTGTGTCCCAACTCTGGGAACCCCTGAAATGATGTGTGGAGAGCAGAGTGAAAAATCCAGAAGTGTGTGTGTGTGTATTTTATATGTGTGTGTGTGTATATATATATATATATATATATATATATATACCCAAAGTTTCACTGGTTTCTAAGACATGAAGACATAGAAAATGCATTTCTTAGTTACTACATCAGGATGTCCTATAGAGACAGAGCTGTGATGGTCTTCATAATGAACCTTAAGAACGTCACACGCATCGCCCTCCTTGGCTGTGGGGGCTCACACCTGCCCCACACAGGATCCATCCCACCTCGTGACCTCTGCTCACCCTTCATGATACTCTTTTGTGCACATAGGTGGCTCTTAGTGTCACCTTCTTTTTTTTTTTACTTTAAAAAATGAAAGAGAAAATAGGTATTCTAAGGAATTGCTGACTCATTATCTCATGAGAACATGGTTTAAATGTGTGAAAACTAGTCTTGGAGTTAGAAATCAAGTCTCACATTGACTCTGTGACCTTGGACATTTCGCTGAACTTCTGGGGGACTCCGTGATAAAGACAGCAGACCAGGTTTTGCAGACATGACCTGTGCTGTGCACATTAACCCCAGGGAGAGGCTGCAGGAATGTACGTACCTACCTCTGGATGGAAAAGGGATGCACACAAAGGCATTTTGACATTTAACCATTTCTATGCCTTGAATTTCATACTTGGAGTTGCATTTGGCATTGGAGAAACATGGCCGAGTGGGATAACATAAAATGGACAGGTCTGGCTTGCTCTAAACCGAAGCTCTAAAACAAACTTGTTTTTCCAAAGCACATAAAATGGATCATTTTCACTACCTACAATCCATAATATCACATGTTCCTGCAGCACCGAGGGGATGGGAGACGTTCTAGGGATGTGCCCCCACAGCGGGGAGCTCTTCCCCCCCGCCACGTGGTCCCCACGTGGGGGTGTCACTCCTCCGTGATGCCTCTCTAACCTCTGGCACACCGGGACCCCACGCGGCTGCTCTTTATCCCGCATCTCCTTCCCATGGCGGTTGAGGAGAAACAGCAGGTCCGATGATCTCACCCCCCAACCACTGACTGTGGAAGGATATGAAGGGACCGAGGTGTTAATGGGCACAGAGCGTGTGACAGCCCGCCAACGGGACACCTGGACGGCCGACTCACCCACTCCTCTCTCACTCTTGGAGCTCTGCTGTCCGCCGGACGTGGTGGAGAGGTCTTCAGGGACCGGCATGGGCTCGTCCCCATCATCAGGGGTGTCACTCACTGGAGGGCTTTCCTTCCCTGAGGAAACAAGCAACAGCTTGAATTTCTAAGGCTGTGGTCGCCTACAGCACGGGCAGCAGGGACCCTGCACACAGATGCATTTAGTTGTATGTTACGTGTAATACACAGTGATTATTTAATCAGAATGAACAGTGGTCGTCGGACATTATCATGGTCACTTTTCCATGCCAAGTGACCAAACTCCCATAATTTTGTTTATGACGTCTGTGTCATAACCTGTTGCATGGCTACTCCAGGATTTATTTAAATCCTTTTTTAATTTTTGAATTTATGTGGTTTCCAATCTCTTTCCCTGTTAAGCAATACTGTGGCAAACATCCTAGTGGCCAGCTTCTGCCCGTGTTCTCAGTCAGGTGTTCCAGAAGTCTCAAGAGTGGGTCAAAAGGCAACTATGTTATTTTTTTTTTAAAGATTTTATTTATTTATTTATTTATTTGTCAGAAAGAGAACACAAGACGGGGGGAGAAGCAGGCAGAGGGACAAGCAGTCTGCCTGCTGATCAAGGAGCCTGATGCGGGACTTGATCCCAGGACCCTGAGACCATGACCTGAGCTGAAGGCAGAGGTTTTAACCCACTGAGCCACCCAGGAGCCCCAAGCATCTGCCCTTGTAAGTCTTACCACCCGTTATCCCACATTTTTTCCTCCAAGATGGTCCAATCTACCCCCTTGTAAGTGGGCTTTGTTCCACCTTCAGACTAATTGTCATTCAAGGTCATCTGACCGGTTATCTTGCTCAGAGCTCTACATTCTGGGTCTGCTCACTGCCCTTTAAAGACCCAGAGAATATTCTGCTAGTGACCCACTTTAATCCAACCAGGTGGGAAAAGCAAGCTTGCAAAGAGCAGGAATGCGGAATCTGAGGCCTCTTGGGGCCACCATTCCTTCTGTGGAATTCTTGTCTTTGAAACACGAAAACAGGATCCACACAACTATCAAGCGGCTTATCCTGCACAAAATGAGATTGACTGAAGGAAAGTGTTTCCCTGACAGACGGCCATAGCAACTGTGACTGTATCAGAGGCTCCAGCAACGGGGAACCCGCCTCTCCCCCACTCCCACCCTACTCCCAGAAATCCAGCACTGGGAAGCCACAACTGGCAGAAAACGTGCTTTTTTTCCTTTGAAACTGAAACACCTGTATCTCCCAACCCAGGCATTACTTAAAATTAGGTTAGGAGACACAAACCACATGCAAGGAACAGATGGTAAGGCCCAAAGCTGATGTGAAATAACCCATCAGAGCCGCTCCAGAAGACCAGGGGAGATGCCAGCCCTAAATGATGCCAACAGAGAAGAGGAAGGCGGGGGTCACACGCCTGCCGGCTGGGCTGCTGACCCGGCTTCCAGGCAGAGGACATCCCCACACAGACGAGCCCAGACTTTGGCGAGGATAGTGCTGAAAACTAGAAAACCTGGCCAGGAAGATCGAAGTGTGCTTGCACGTTTTTATAACTGTCTGGAAGAGCAACACCCACACTCCGGGGGACGGACAAGACGCGCTCAAGTGTCCCCGGGAGAGGACGTGACCTCATGGGCAGGCACGGAGGGAATGTTTTGGGGGACAGCCGTGCATTCTCTGGGAACAAGACACTGTAGCAGAATATTTCAGCTTAGCTGCAGCTGCCACAAGTGGCAGGTTTTCAGAAAGAGCATTATTGGGTCTATCTGGACAGCGAACGTGAGACGTGTCATTAAAGGCAGGGCGGGATTATAAGGATTTCACAAGAAAAAAACAAAAGCTGGAGAGGAACTGATGGAAAGCCTCGTTGATATGCATTAGGTCAGTGATATTTCCAGGGCTCTAAACGGTGAGAAGTAACAGTAACTAAAAGTCTCGTGCTCAATTCCACAAATGTGGAACCACTGAACGGGAGAAAGTAGGAGGCAAATGGACCATCTGATAACTGGGTTTTCCTTACCTGTGCCTCGAGCAATGGTTTTCAGACTTAGAGGACTTCAGGGAGGTGGTCAGATTGTACAGAACTTCAGTACATAAAACCAGACTTCAGTGCCAAGTGGGGGCTAATGCGGGGGGGGGGGAGGGGAGGAGACTGGAGACCCAGGCCACCTGCCTTCTCAAAGACCTCCTGAGGACTCCCCCTCCCCCAAAACAGACAGTGGAGACCTCCGGATGAGCCAACTGACTCAAGATTAGAGGTGTATAGAGCAAGGTGGTGTGCACGTGCGTCTTGGTGACTAATCGGGTATCATTATTATGGGGTGGGCGTGGGACGCTGAGCAACAAAACTTTATGGGCATGTTTTATCTGCCCTGTGACACTTCCTTTTGGAGTACTCCATGACCTCCCTGGTTGAAGAATTAGGACTTATCCAATGGAGGTACATGGGTCTCTGCTCTACTTAGCTAAAGCATGTCCAAGTAACTCTAATTATTCTTCTCGTAATTTAACTGCTCTGTGGGTTAGGGGATAAGGCTAATCACACCTTACTGAGGATGGTTATATCTTAGAAGTGCCTGCTAAGGGTTCTGTGGGTCTGGACGGGCTCCTGCACTGAATGAAATGCCAGATCTCCAGCACCCAACAGCCCATGCCTCAGTCCTCCCACTGCTTCCTGCACGGGGAGAAAGAGGAAGAAGAAAGCAGCAGGGAGGGTGAGTCCAAGATGCATGGGTCAGACAGAGCAACGGGAGCTCCCTATGTGGGAGAAACACAGGGGCAGAAGGGACTGTAAACTGTCGTCCCCGGCATAGACCTAGAGGAGAGGGGAGTGAGGGAACAGTCACCCGTCCACCACCTCGAAGGGCCCTGCTGTCACACAGTCTCCGCTCACCTTCGCTCAGTGAGAGATTTTAGGAGGAGGCCTGATTTGCCTAAAACCCCTAAAGTCTGGGTGGTGCTGAGGCTGACTTACTCCCATGAGCCCTGGTGCCCTATGGCCCTGGATTCGCTCACGCTTGGAGATTTCTACGGTGAATACGGACCACTTTGGGAAAACCTTCCGGTCAAGCGAAGATTGTTCATGTGTTGATTTTAAACAAATTCGCCTCATGAACCACTGAAAAGGCAAAGCCATGCAAAGATCATAAGAGATACAAAAGTAAGGTTGTTAGATCAAGTCAACGCATCCCAACACACAGTCGACCTGGGATACAGTTCGGACAGAAACATGGAGGAAGTCACCTCTTTAAGAGAGTTTCCTCAACAGATAAATAAAGCTAAAAACCATGATTTTGGTCTAACTCACAGGGCTCCTGTGAAGATAAAATAATAATGTGTGTGAGTGTGTATATGCTGAAGAAGCCTATGGGTCCATTTCTAAATGGCAGCCCACCACGGAAGCATGAGGTCTGTGTGCACCAAGTGCTCTCACTTCTCCCAAGTTCACGTAGAAAGACAGGCAACATGTGGGGCCGTAGACAGCGAGAGATTGAGTGCTCCTCCTGGAATAATTTAGGAAGTGCAATGTAATCTCACTTAGAAAAACGAAAGAAACTTCTTAGCAATTATTTAATCTTACTACTTGCTTTTGCTTCAAATAAAGCATTACCTGTGAGAAGTGTTTGGGGCAAATTAGATGAGAAAATTGTATAATGAGCTTATCAAAAGCAAGCAAGTTAATTTCTCAAGTAGATTATAATTCATCCAACAAAGTTCTGTGAGTCCCCATCTCCCAAGTGCAGGAGTGGCTTTTATATGCAATTACCCAGGGGAACATCATTCCTGGGGGTAAAGAACAAGTCAGAACACAGACTCCCAACTCTAGAACAGTGGAAACGCTTGCATCCCAGCGTCCTGTCTGGCTCCCTGTGGGACTTCTGGTCCGTTCCTGAAATTTCCCCAATCTCAGCTCCCTGAAAATGGAAAATGGTACCTGTATCTTCTTCACTGGGGGCTTGTAAAGTTGAGGAGAGACAACACCCAGGGCAGTGTTTGGTAAACGTAAGCATTCGATCAAGCGATTTCCTAGGATGACCTTTTCCACTTCTATTTTAGTAGAAATGAGCTTCGTTTCTCTGAGCAAACTATGCTGCCTACAGAGCATACTTCTTGCTTCTGTGTCCCAACAAACATCACAAATACCGTTGAGAACACTTCCTGTACTGCTTTCAGGAGTCAGAGGATCCTTAAAAATCCACTGGCTCACATCTCTCATTTTGCAGTGACATGACAGTGCTCTGTCCAGGAGGCAGAATGGGACCTCTCTCAGGTTCTATAGTTGGGGACAGAGATGGACATAGATACTGGCCTCACTATGTCTCTTCCCTTAGAAATCAAAACAAAAAATAATGTGTAGGCATAAAAATATTTTGGAAAGACTGACAAAGAAGAAAGAGACAAAACAAAAACAAAACAACCATACACACACACAAACTTTACCCAAAGAATGAATAAGATATGCCCTAAAGGAAAAACCATCAGAAAGAAAGGATCAGGTGATTTGGTGGGGGGGAAGTCAGATATTAAGTATTTCTTTCTTTTTCAGGTGAATATTTCTCAGATACTGATGGAACTGTTGATCCTGGAGCATCTGAACCCAGGAACCTGGCAACTTCCTGGTTCACCTTAGAAAGTTTGTTGTTTTCTTTCTTGGGGGCAAAACCTGACCATGAAGAATTTTCTGGGGGAAAGACGGAGACTGAGTAACATATGCCTCCACAGATCAAGAATGTCAACTCCTGTTTGACTAAATGCATGTCCTCCTTCTTTTTTTTTTTTTTTCTAAGATTTTATTTATTTATTTGAGAGAGAGGGAGAGCATGGGAGCACAAGCAGGGGGCAGGGGCAGAGGGAGAGGGAGAAGATACTCCCCACTGACCAGGAAGCCCGATGCGGGACTCGATCCCAGATCCCAGGACCCTAAGCTGAAGGCAAACACTCAACCAACTGAGCCACCCCTGTACATCCTTATTCTATAACTGACAGTACCCTCAATTTTCAGAAATGGAAAAGACAAAGTGATGTGACTAGGTTTGAGTTGGAGAAGCAGCAAGAATTAGAAGAATCCTTCAGATCTTTAGGAAAAATGGCAGGACCCTTCAGATGCCCCATGGGCTGTGCAGGACACTTCAAATTTCATCGACCAAGAATGCTATTAGTGTTTTGGAAGTACCACCTCCCTTGCATACAAACTAAATTTCAGATCCCGTCTTGAACCTTCTTGACCACAAAAGAGTTTCATTTTTCAGGCAGTCTCGGGCCATGGGTGTTACAGGCAAACAATGGATCATGGAATACTCCATCATAAACTAATGATGTACCAAATGGTGAGGAATGTAAAATAATAATAAAAATTAAAAAAGAATAAAACGTTTTTTTAAAAAGAAACCTCTTAAGCCAAAAGCAAAACCTATACCCAAAGGGGAAAAAAAAAAAAAAAAAAAAAAGAAAAAGAAACCAAACAAACAACACCAACAAAAAAAAATCAAAGAATTTGTTCAAGGAAAACAAATATGCAAGTAGAACTTAAAGCTAGTAGATACTACCTGTAAAGCAAATGGCAACCCCTCTTCCACAGCCCGTCCCTCCCTCCCGTCACCAAGCTGCCTAGGGGAAGTCTAGGTTAATAAATCTCTTTCCAGAACCTTCTCCAGCATGCATGCAAGTGTGTAGGAATGGTGAGTGTGTGCGTGCATGTGAGATGCGTGTTTATTTTACAGAATGGATCACACTTTGCGTGCCATCCCGAACGCGGCCTGCCTGTCAGCCTAGGTCTCAGACGTGTTCCGCTATGAAGGTGTTCACACCGACCCCGTTTGGAAGAGTGGGACAAACAAGTGTGAAGAGATGCCCCAGTTTTTTGGACATCAGAGCCAATGCTGCTCCAATACTCTTTGTGCTTACGGGTGCATCTCCAGGGAGAACTCCTTCGTAGCCCCAAGAGCTCAAGCCCACACTTGTCGAATGACCGGAATCGCTGGCCCAAAGGAGGCAGGGGATGTCTGGGACCGTGGCAAGAACTCGACTGTCTCCCCTGCACATGCGTCAGTGAGCGGGCAGCCACCAGGTTGGGCAGCAGCCACTCAGACTGAGGGGCAGAATTCAATACAAACTTGCAAACGGGTGGGGGGGCAGGTCAGCCGGGCCCAGATGACAAGGCCAGGCCATCCTGCCCCAGACGCCCACCCAGGACTGGCCATGAGCCTGGGCGGCCCTAAAAGGTAAAATAATAAAAACCCACAGCCCACAGGGGCTGCTCTTGCAGTGGACACCTCGGGGTTCAGGACCAGACACCAGGGGGGCTTCTTATGCCTAGGAACATGGGAGCCATGGGGGCTTTGCTGGACGGGCTGGTGGGTCACCCCGCTCAGCACCGACTAGCGGGACAGTCTGTGACCCGCCCCTTAGGCTTTATGTCCCATTCCCGACTGCTCCACTTCCTGGTCTCCCAAGATGACAAGAGCTGCATCAAATATGGCTTGAAAGAAGATGTAGCTGCTTCCAAGCTTACCAGATATTCTAAGTTGTGCCTCAAAACTATGCTTTTCAATTTCTTTCTCCAGCTCCTCCTCCCCCCCGCCCCCTCCTCCATCTCCCACTTAAACACCTCAATTGGCACCTGCTTGGGGTCCAGAGCAGACTCATCAGTCACTCCTCCCTCCACAAGAGAATCAACATATATTGGACCTTTTCCAGGGTGCTCTCAGATTTTCCAGCAGAACTCATTTTATGCTTGGAGATTTTTCTATTCAGGTTCTCCAATAGGGATGAACTCTAAGACTTGACATAAAACATTGACACAACTTCCATCTTGGTCTTCCCTTCTGCAGGACAGCCTGTCTTCCTCCCTCAGGAAGACAGCGAGCGCCTTGGCCCCGGCACCCTGGAGAGGGGTCCTCATGGGCCCCCCATGCCCCACAGGGTCTCACCTGAAACTCGGGACATGTCTTGACCCTCATCAGCGTCCATTGTCCTCGGGTTATCTGAGAAAGAGAGGAAGGGATTTTAGCTTAAAGCAAATTACTAATAAGATAGAGAGAGAGAGAGAGACACGTTCTATGTATTTAACAACAAGGTTATCTACCAAGAATAATGCATTTTCCTCCTCACATACTTGCTGGAGTATCAGACTGGCACAGACCTTGATCCTTTTAAAAACAGCATTACAAAGATTTATAAAAATATCATTACAAGCACAGGAGGACCAAATTTGTTATTTATTGTTAATTTCCTACTGCATAATAACCCAAAATGCAAACTGACTGCAACAAAATTAAGCAGAAAATTAAATGGCCCTGGGTCATTGTAGGCACAGAATTCATTCTCTTGGCTGATCCATAGTTATGTTCTTTCTAATTTACTGAGCATGCATCGATGAACCTTGAGTCAGCTTGGTGACACGCGTACAATCAGCAATCAAAAAACGAAGCAATTTGCTGAAGAATGTCTCATTTACCCAGGCAGGGCTGCATCTGTGAGCAGCTCTCGCACTCCCTCCATCAATAATGAATACACCTCCAGCCTGGCAGATGGGCAACGCGGGCGCGTCCGTCTTTGTCCGCCACTGGCTCAGGGACCCTGCCTCCGACGTCGCCCATGCGCTCACGCAGGGAGAAGGGAAGCTCACGCAGCAGCAAAGCCAAGCGGGGAGAGCACCCACACCTTCCTGTTTGCTGACACATGGCTCGGCTCCTCACATCGGTTTTAAAAAACAGAAAACCAACTGGGAAGAGCCGCCCTTGGTGGTGACAGCCAATGTAACTGCCTTGAGGGGTGAGCTGCCGCACATGCTGGTGGGGGCAGTCGGGCCCTTGACTGCCCTCGGAGATCATAGGTGCCCTAGGGGATGACCCCTGGGAGCCCAGGGGAAAGGGAGATCTGTGGCCAGCGGCGGATGACCTCAACCAAATCTGCTCGTTTATGCTCTGTTGGACAGTTGACAGGACAGACCCTTCTCGAAGCAACACACTGAGTCCATCTGTTGGCTCTAACTCAGGTCACCTCTGTTTCTTGGGGGGGGGGTGCCTCTGCCTCTTTGGTTCAGGTGTGTGGATCTGAGTGTGAGGCCAGTTTGCAGCAGACCTGGCCACGGGTCGGGGGTTCAGGGGACTGAACTATGCAGGCAGGGGCGGATACGTGCGTGTATAGAACAGCCTTTATGGTCCCCCTGGAGTCCATATTTTCAATTTCTGTAGTATCAGTACAAGTCACGAAGAAGACACGAATGACTGTCACTTTTTCTGGATGGGGAGGGGTTTTCATCTATTTCTGAAAGTCACTGAACCGGTCTGAAGCGTGACCTGATTTTTCCAGGCTGCTGTGGGGCACAGGGGTATGGCCGCTGGCCACAGAGGGGGAAGAAGGCCCTTGACCTCACGTGGGTTCTGCCGCAAGACTGAGGGTCCACAAGCCAGGTGAAGCCAGACAAACCAGCCCTGGGAACCAGCTCAAAACTGCCTGTGCGCCCAATGTCTCATGGCCCCCTACGTGAAAATCTATGATTCTTCTGAAACCATCCAAACAATTACAGAGAGACAGGATGGGCTCCCATGAGAAAAATCTTTGTCATCTTTGGGTGGCATGAATGTGGGGTTCTACTCAGTGAAGGTGGGCACAGTGCGGCGTCACTGACCTGTCTTCAAGCGCCCTGAGTTGAGTGGCGAGACAGACGGCATTACTCAAATCTTGTTGTGACAAATCCTGGACTAACACAGAATCTGTAGAATGTTGACTTGGACCCTTCTCGCCATGCAAGTGACACATTTTTTACAACTTTTTTTTTTTTTTAACAAAGACAAGAAAATGCCCATAAGTTCCACACACACAGTGCTTTTTACAAAAACAGGACACTAAACATATTCCAAATGTCCTCTTGTAAAGTGTTTTTTCATTGAATCTGTCACGTGTCTTTTATTTTGCAAATCTACATCAATGTCCTCAGTTCAGTGGCTACACACTTTTCAGCTGAAGGACTGATTTATCCGGTACCCCAGTGTCAATCCAAGCTAAGTGCAACTAGAGAATTACTGTTTCCTCAGGCCCCCATCTTGGCTCTAAGGGAGAAGGTGTCCCCCGTCGAGGCACAGTGGGGACCCTCTGCGTTTGAGGCCAGGGCACAATCCATTCCCACCAGGTTCCCCATCATGCATCTGCTGGTTCACGTGGGAGATGTGACAAGTGCCACAAAGCAGAACACAGATGGTCCGAGTCCCAGACCAAGCTCTTTTGGGTGGGAGAGCCCTTGTCCTGGGCAGTCCCCTGGCTTGTGCGTCCGATGTGTTCTTTCCTGGAGGCAGGCCCCCCAGATCCCCCCACGCCAGCAGCCTCCTGGACACTCAGGACAGTACTGTGCTAGGGATCAGCCACACCGAGCAGAGGACCATGAATTGGTGTCAACGTGCTTGTTCCCATTCTCACTGAAGGTCCACCCCCTGTCCCCCCACCATGCGGAACTCCACTGGGTGACCAGCACTGCTGAGATCTCCAGTCACACCCCCAAACGACCTACTGCCTATGGTGTGTGGCCGTGCCGAGAGGGTCCCCTTGCTTGGGGTAACAGTTGCTTGTCACCACTGTGCTAATCCTCTTGACAATCTGGGTGTAGTGCCCACCTTCCCAGGCTGCGCCGGGCCCTGAGAATGCTGCGGCCTGTCTGGCCTGCCATCACACGGGAGGTGTGGGACGTGACAACCTCCCAAATTTTCATCTCTTGGGATGGAACAGTCATGATTTTGTGGAAAAAAGTGACGGCTTTTAGGCAAAGACCAAAGGAATAATTTGGCAACAGGAAACTAATTGAGGGAGAGGAAATTCCACCTCCTCCGAGAAACCGAGGTCATAGAGAGACATTTGTGGGCATCTGGGAAGGGACAGCAGGACGCCACACCGTCCTGGCCACTGCGTGCACGACCAGGCTCAGTGCTTATTTTCAGGCAGTGTTTACCGAGCTCTCGTCTCCCACATGGAGTTGTGTCCAGGGCCGAGTGGAAAACATGGTGCGGGCTGGATATAATCTCCATGATCAGAAAGATGAGTTCATCCCACAAGTGGATTCATAACCATTATGAAAACCGGCCCTTAAACAAAAACCAGGACCACAGAGATGCCAGAGGCGAGGAATATTTCACAGAGGTGAACTGTGATTTTCTCCCCTGCACGGGAAAGACACAAACAACTGAAGGCCAGAGTTCCACTGATCGACAGGGCAGAAAACACAACATCAGCAAACACCTGTCACCTGGGCAGTTCCCACAGCCCTGAAAGCTCTTATTGTTTCTCTGGAGCAAGCAGTTCTGCATCTCACACACGGGAAACAGATGCGGAGATAAGTGAAGGCCAACGTGACAGCAGCCGTCGCTGGCCGCCCCTCGACAGGAGCACACCGTCACAAGCCGCTGCCAGCTCATATCCCACTCCGGAGCGGGCACGGAATGGAACATCTTTTCCCATCTTTCCTTCTGTCTCCTTCAACCCTCCTCCCTCCCTCTCTGTTTCTGCCTCTGTTGTCTGTCTGGTCCTTCTGCTCCAACAGGACTTTCCTAGTGTGCCCTCAGCGGGGTTGGTACCTCAGTGACTCCAGAAAGTGGGGGTTGCAGAAGATTGAGCAAAAGAAGTGAGAGACAGGAGCAAAGCTAGCCCAGAACCTCTGTGCTTCTCCAGCCGCCCCGCCAGAGAAAAGGGGTCTTACTGCCAGGGACGTCCCCAGTGAGTTTCCCTCAGGGAGGGGAAGACTCTGGAAAAACGCCACCTCCCTGACCCTGTCCTTCTTTCCTTCTTCCACACCCATGAGGGCCTAGGACCTGGCTCTCTCCTGGGAAGAACCGCCCTGGGCAGTCAGGGTTCCCGAGTCAGGGGCTGGGCAAGTCTCCAGGAGTGTCTTCACTTGTACCTGCAAGCAAGCAGGTAGCCCCAAGAACAGCCCCGAGAGCCAAAGGAAGCCCCGACGGCCACTGCCAGGTGCACGGGGCTGGCGGCGGTCCTCGGCCCTCCTCACGAGACCCTGCTTTCCCCTGAGATGAACACGGCTCTTCGCAGCACTTGCTATGAGACAGCAGCGCTCTCCCATACTTCTGAAAAGGTGTTGGAATTAATGAAGTCGAAATGAAAACCCAGGCGCCTGTTAAGAACCACACACTTTCCAAGCAGCCCAACGTCATGGCTATCCCAGCACTGCCAAGTGCACGGCAGGCTAACTGGCCATGAGCCATTCCCTGGGAGCACCCAGCCCCTCCATAAGATTTACAGATCTCAGCTCTCTGTGGTTTAAACAACACACACGAAATTTAAAAAAAAAAAAAAAAAAAAAAAAGCCATGTTTGTACAGCGGGATGCTGGTAAGATGCTGTCCCGCCTGTTCGAAAGCTGCTACCAGAGTCAATCTTAAAAGTACGAGTCACACACAGGTTTTTGTGACTCTGACTGGTGACAGCTGTTGGTGAGGCTTGTCATGGGCATCAACGTGCAACGTACACAAACACCACGTCATCGTGCCGTATGCCTGACGCTAATATAATTATGCTTCCATCAAAACAAATACATAAATACCGAAAAACAATGCCTCTCCTCTTCCCTGAGACACATGGTCACCTCTGTCCAGCACTATCTCATTTCTTAAGAACTTTGTATGTGCCAGTAAAAGATGGTGAAGGAATGGATACTGGTCTTGGCTAGCTTTGTTTAAATGACCGACCACGGCATTTAACAAGCAAACTGCAGAGAACCACAAGACTGTCCACGCTGTCCCCCTCGCCCACTGCTCTGTGTGAGGGCCTGGTACAGTGCCCGGCATGGATCTAGTATTCAAGACTCATTTGCTAAGTGTGTACCTTTAATCTTCATGATGAAGCCATAGGAGTACGATTATTGTACATAATCTGTACTTTATTTCCATTCGACGGATGAGAATGATGTAGGCTAACCACACATCAGCCCCGCCAAGGGCGCGAACTAGACAACAATGGAGTGAACTTGAACCCACAAGTGCTCCACGGAGACGCACTCTTCACTCCACCACTCCAGCCTGTGCAAACCCCTCAGCCCAGTGCCATGCTCCCAGATTTCAGATGGGCAATGGACAAGGAGTGTGAACAAGTTACCTGTGTCCTAACAGAAAAGGAGTGTCTCCTTCGTAATCCTACACAAGCAAGGCAACTTTCATCACAAACCTTCTCCAATAAACTTAAAGTCTCCTTATTTGACAAGGTGCATGCTATTGATTTTTTTTTCCCTCCCCAACAAGTGAGGTTGCACTAGAGTTCCATTTTGGGGTTTTTCCCTTATACACTCAAGGATGCTTGTTTTGAAGGGGCTGGGCACAGGGGGAAAACACAGGCCAAGCCTATAAACTATTTAAAATGCCTTAGGTCACAGACCTCTTTAATGAAACCCATTATTCCTGCCCAGAGAGAGCTCTTTCATTTTGCAGATTGGTAGATTTTATTTTTGCAAATCTATCATATTGCTATGAATTACATGGTATCTTAAAAAAAATGTTCCAAGAGAAAGCTGAAGCAATTGGCCAGGTCTTTGTGTCTGGTGAGGGGAACCTTATAGATTTTCCTAACAACTTGACAAAACAGGTCAGGAGAACATAGAAACTTCTGGGCACTCTTATTTCATTTCTGATTCTTTTCATTTTTCAAAAATTAGCTGCCAATCTACACATTTTCATGATTATTCCACAGAGCATTGCTGGCGCAAATAACAATGAAAAACAAGATTTCAACAGGACAGCAGGGAATCCAATTTGGCTTTCAAATGGCTCCCCTCCCCCATATTTAACTGAGCCACAGAAGACGCCTCCAGTGGTTTGTTCTACAGCGAACCTGCTTTCTGAGGGCAAATTAGCTCAGATGTGCAATTCTGTCCTCACAATTTTTTTTCCTCCCTAGGGGCAGAAACTGATATGCAAAAGAGGAAGGGTCCGGGGAACTGAGGAAGACTTTTCAAAATACAGCTAAAAACCAAGCTGTGTGAAAATGGTCTGAGCCAAGAGATATTTAGTACAGAAAGGAAAGAACACACGGATATCACTAAATGGTACCACGGAGCCCCCGTCTCAGAGTGAGGTATAAGAAAGATGGGAGATACTGAATTCAACCAACCTTTCTTTCTTTCTTTCTTTCTTTCTTTCTTTCTTTCTTTCTTTCTTTCTCTCTTTCTTTCTTTAACAGAAAAGGCAGGGGCCTGGGAAGGTCCTGGCACCATGCATTTCTCTTATGAAGAGAAGAGACCGCTCAGGAAAGACCACCTTGCTCCTAGACTGCAGGCTCTCAACATACCTGTAAGTTCTGTGTATGCAGCCACCATAGAAGAGACATACAGAGTCAAAGATTTACATACACGCTTATAGGACTTTTCCCGATTTTGACTGTCATCATGGGCCACTTCCTAAGCAGCTTCCTCAAATATAAATGGCTTTTTACACTTCGTTTCATCACTTAAGTAAAAATCTAAGTTTAGAATCATTTCCTTCTACCCTCTTCCCAGTTTTAGAGACCTTCATGCATGGTCAGCAGCCATGCAGCAAACATGAGACTTAAACATCTTGAAAAAAAAAATGTATATATATATAAACTGTCCCCAAATAATGATGGTCCCAAAAGTGCTGATGGTTTTGTCATTTATTATGATAAAGCGAGGAGACTGCAGAGCCCAGGCATAATTTTGTATTCCAATTTGTGTGAAGTGTCGTTTCCACTTTTTAAAAAAATGCATAAATACAAAGTTACAATATTCACAAAGTGTCTTACTCAGCAAGACAATGGGCTTTTCTCACAAAGAAGACAGTATATTATCCTGCCTTTTCAGCAGTGATTTCACTTAACATATTAGCAGATCTTTTAGTGGGGACATGTGAAAGCTCAAAATTAAAGCCGAACATGCAAACCCACTTATAACATTCCAAATACATACATATATTCCAAACACACACACACACACACACACACACACACACACACACACACTTGTAATTCTGGGCCTTCTATAAGGTCATTGGGATATTTTCTTTCTTTCTTTTCTTTTTTTTTTTAATTTCAGGGCTTGTGTGAGTTTCTTTGGTGAAAGATCTAATTTATTTAGACCCGAGAAGTACAATTCTCCAAGTCTTGATAGGAACGTCCAGTTGTCGACAAATCCATACAAATATGTTTATTTCCAATAACTGAAAAGTCATTGCTGATTCGACCAACCACCAAGAACAATCTGCTAGTTACTATTAACCTTTATTTTTTTCCATTTTGGATAAGTTTCTGTTGTCTGGTTGGTAATGAGACAAGATTTACAAAATCTAGATACACACACAGAGAAAATGTGTTTCGGAGCAAACATGCCCCAGGATTCATCATTACCCTGTTTATCTACCTCTTCTTATTCCCTGCAATGGAAAAGTCTAAGGGCGGGGGTGGGGGGCACCAGTAAGAAGGGAGGTTTCATCTCGGCTCTGGAGAGGGGGCTGCAGACGGACACCCTGATGCCCGCCCCCCTCCCCAACCCCTCAACGATGAGCACACGGACGGCTTCCGGGGCAAACAGGAAATTCTCCCTGCAATATGTGCTCTCTGAGCTCCCCAGTTCTACCAGCAACACTCACAGATCATCAACTAAAATCACTTGAAATAAGGTAACCTCATGAAAATGACGAAAAATCCTATGGTCACAGTTTTAAACTTGGTTCCCAGAACACAGAAATGTGGATTCGCAAATCAGGTTCTCTGAATCCCAGCCCGAGCTCTTAGTAGAACTCCGGAATTCACCTTGTTCACCTCAAACGGTCGCACTGAAGTCAAACCAAGCTGTTTTGAGAAGAGTAAAAGGGAGAAGACATGCATTCGGTAAGTTATCTGGTAAGAATGATTCCTCTGGCAATATACCAAATAATCATAGAAGAGAACACTACTTGATAGTCTCAACTGGCTGTTTAAGTTGGAGCGAATTAGCAAGACAAGTTCTAGATTTCCATTTTATTATGTGAGAGAGAGCTCAGTCTCCCTGTGCTACAGCCCCAACCTGGAGGGCTCCCGAAGAGAAAACACCCAAAACCACAGAACGAAGGACATGGTCCACATGAATGCAACATCCTGGTGGGTTTGGGGGCCCCACCCCACCCAACATTTAGCCTACAAGGTCCTAATGCAGACCTGGTGGGAGGGGGGTGCGGGGGGAGAAAGCTTACAACTTCCTCATTTGAGGGGCCACAGAAATCGGCGTGTGTTTATTTGTAACCTGGCAGAGAAATGCTCTTGTCCGTCAGAGGGCAAAAGAGAGGAAAACTCATTTTAAACACTACCGGGTAGATCCGATTCCCTGGCAGCCCTTAAAGGAGCCTAAATTATTTATTTTCAATGCTTCACTTTAAGTATTTCACCGTTGCTGTTCAGCAAGTTTCATTTCTTTCACAAGAGCCCAGGCTGCTCTAAACAGAGCTGGAAATTCTTTAAATGCAGGGAAATACAGACAACTCTCGGCAGAAGCAGGAACACACGTGCAGAAAAGCACTAGAAATTTCCAAACCATTTTTAAATGGTAATTAATGGCCTTATCTCTAACAACCTCAGATAATTAGCAGAGTGATTTTGGTTGAATGAAGTGGGATACACAATTTATCAATATGTTTTCACTGTGGATCTCTTTGAATATCATTTTAATTTTCTGCCCTCCACAAAACTCGCCACAAAAGAGAAGGAAAAGGTCACTTTTTCAGGCTGGAAAGTGGGGCTCGCACCAGGGGGTCACCGGCTTGCTCTCTCTCTTTGCCTTAAAAGCACAGGGAGGGGAGGATGTTTCAGAGTGTCTCCGAAGCAAGCTCATAAAAGATCAATTCCTCATTTTCATTTCTCCTAAAGATTCTAAAGCAAACATCCCCCCCACCCCGGGGGCCAAGGAGGGGTCTTTTGTGCTGCTTCATGGGCTCCAGCCTGACCAGTGAAAATCGGATTCCACAAGAGAAATTCACCCCAAACAGGCGAATCAATATTCCTAGCAGAACTCTGCGCTTCAGAAAAGGACTCTGAGCCATAGTGTTCCATTTTAAATAGTTTCAAACTAACAGAAAACGCTTTAGAGGGCTGCTATCGGGATGATCTCCAAAATGGAGCCTGAAACTCTGTCGGGATGCGTACGAGCACTTAAATGTACTTGATGCTGTTCTTAGTTGTTTCCATGGACTCCCAAGGCAACCTCCCCTCCCCCACCACCCCACCCAGAGAAAGGAGGAAGAGGGAGAGAGACCAGGAGGGAGAAGGAAGAGCTGCGAAGGGGGACAGAGGACCAATGCTGGGTGCCCCCTCCTCACCCCGCTGCACCCCCCTCAACCCCCCCCCCCCCAGCCGGGAAGCCCTGCACCGTGTCTGTGACTGCTAACTTTTGGCGCGAAAATGGCAGGAAGAGAGTCAGATTGCCTTCAGCAGTGAGCTGATTGCTGGAGAAAAATGAATCATTGCACACTTGAGTGAGAAAATATGAAGAAGGCACTTTTCCACTAATTAGGCCCCATTTTAGGCAATCCGTTAAGCCGTGGCCCCGTGCCACCAGCCATCAGGAGGTGGGGCACGGGACAACCCGAAAGCAGCGCATGCCAATGGTGTCTAATGATGCTCTCCATCACCCAGACAGGCTGCGGAGGGGAGCCAGGCCGGGCTGGGCGGGCGCAGGCCACCAGGAAGAGAGGCCATGCTGGCTGTCCCGGTCTCGTAAGCGCGGCAGAGAAAGTGTGAGTGGCACTCACCCGTCAACCCGTGCCTCCCAGCGACCGCGGGGGTGCTGCCTTCCCACACCAATGCCGCTTTTGGAGGACGGGGGTCTTCGGACCCCGGGTCACGCACGTGGAGTCCCCTCCACTCAGCCACTTGGGAAGGACCCTGCTGCCCTGGGTGGCAGGCCGGTAGGCCCTGTCCTCTGCCACCGCCTTCACACTCCCCTGGGGCGGAGAGAAAGGTGGAACCATTCGCCAAATATGCAAAAAAGGAGGGAAGATAGTTTTCTCTCAGGAAAACAGGGGCAGGAAGGGAGCCTGGGCTTCCTGTGCCGACCGAAACTGGTTCCGAGATTATTAGGATGTCTCATTCGACAGGCCTGTGGTGGGGCCGGAGCTCTTTTAGTCAGCAGGAATTGTGAGTTCCCCAAAGGCCAACCGACGTGGCCATGGCCGTGGCCGTGGCCACGGGAGAAGGGAAACAGGGCCAGGCCTGAACCGGGGAAAGACAGCGGACCTCCCACCTGCGACTCTGGGTTTTCACCACTTTTAACAGTTTGTCACCAGGCGGGTCCCTGAAGACACCTGTGGGTCCCGCCTGTGGCTCACAGTCTACTCTGAGAAGGACACAAAGCCAATGGAAGTGAGGAGGACGTGGCCTTTAGGGGCGCGGCCACCACGGGCGCCCTGTGGGCCCCTCTCAGGAGTGACCCCCAGCGACGCACACACACACACACACACACACAGAAGCGGGGAGTGGGGCCCTGCCCCACCCCCACTCAGGAGCGTGTGCACTGTGTCTTTTGTCTGGCTGTGTTTCACGCTGCACGTTTTGTCACGTCTGAGAGAGAGTTGTCAGAGGAGCATCGCGCGTTTAAAAACGACATCAAACAAAAGCCATCCTCGGAATGGCGCAGAAGGGGGAAGGATGGGAGTGCGTATCCCAGGAACGGCAGAGAGAGACCCCCCGGCTGTGAAGTCGATTCTTAAACTGCCAAGAACGCAGTAACACCTTGGGTCTCCAAGAAGAAGCTGCTGGAGTCTGGTCTGGCGCACGCCGGCCCCATTCCTATCTCCCTCCCCATCTGAACTTTAAATGCACACATGTGTATGTGTTCCATACCCATACTCTGCAACACAAACTCTCTAACGTCTAGATCACACATGCACCTGTGCCTGGTGTAAGCCAAACAATGACCCATCTCAAGGTGTAAACAAGATCAAGGTTCTTCTGAAAGCCTGAGAGGATGGGTCACTTGTTGCTTTTACATATTGTGTTTCGAGGACCCAGAATGATTGCGCACGCACCCACACCTGAGGGTTCTCAAAAGAATAACCTACCGACACAGGGCAGGGAGAAACCTTGACAGCCAGGCCGTGAGGTACAGCATCTCGTGGCCGAAAGCAGGAGTCACAGTCCCCAAAAAGGCCAGTCAGGCTGACAAGTTCCAAAGCTTGCCATAGAACATAAAAGGGGCTCTGTGTGCTCTCTGTGAGCTGGCTCCTTGAATGGGTCTCCATCAGGATAAGTCAACAAAAACCAATACTTATCTCATAGTGAAATTGTTTCAGAATTACAAAGATTAGAGGAGCAGGAAAACACACACACACATACACACACACACACACACAAACACACACATGCCACGAAATGGTGCTATCCTTGACAGATTCTGGGTTAACAGTGTTAGACAAACACCCAAAGTACTCATATCATTTACATCTACACTCAACAGTATAAAAAGGAAAACCCATCCTGCTTTAGTGAAAGGTAAAAACCAACCAAACACACAGAACCTAAATGGCGATACTTTATTACTCAGGTTAGGTTTGTGAGATGTGAAGACTCTTTCTCGCCCTGCCCCCCACACCTCTCTCTCTGTGCCCTGTGCATGCTATGTGATTGTGTGTGTGTGTGTGTGCACAGACTCAATGAATTCCTTTATTTCTTATATCTGTCAATGCACACATACTCTTGAGGTATACACAGAACACCTGTACACGTGGGAGGCGGGGGCGTTTCGTCACAGGGCACTCTGTAGGACAGTGTTGTGGCAAATTTGCAAAGTTTGACATTTATGTTGACAATATGCTGCCATTGGACCCAAACATGAAATACACCAATCCAAATGAAGGGAGGAAAAAACAAAAAAACAAAAACAACAACAAAAAAAGAACCATCATCCATCCTCAAACTCTTAAGTCCCTAGCCAAGTGATGAAGGCTCGGTGGACCCCAGCACCATGGGGCTTCAGACGTCCTGGCCAGGAAATTCACTAGGATCTTAATTTTTCAACAAAGAAAATGGTGCCAAGGACAGCCTCAGTGTATCCTCTCTCAAGAGACCATGGACCAAGTTCTCAAAAGAATACGCAAGCATGCTTTTTATTTTAGGGACCCACAAGAATAGGATAAAACCCACTTTTATTTAGGGACCCACAAGCTCACCCGGTGAGACCCAGCGGATGAGCTCCTCTTGCTACCATGTTTCTGATTTCCCAGGAGGATGTGTAAGGATGTATCCTTTCAATTAAAACGCTGGTGAATTACACCAACAAGCAAGCATGCTGGAGTTTTTAGAGCTCCTGCCTTCAACTATCACCATGAAACAAAAGGGGAAGAAGCATGACCCTTTAACTCAAGCATCTGCTCTGGCCTCCGCTCTGGGGGACTCCAAGACCGGGAAGCACATTTTTTTTTTTTTTTTTGCCACGTAAAAAAAGGTATAAACACGTATGTTCCTGGAAAGTTTTGAAATCGGATGCATTCCATGAAACCAGGAGTGTACAGGATTTTAAAATATGCCATCATTATCCACATCTGTTCATACAAGTTATTTTTTTAACATGTTCTGCATATTCTATGATGGAAGCAGGTAATCCTGTCACGGATATTTGGCACTGTTTAAATTTTTTGCCACATATCAAATAACCTCATTTGCCACTAAAATAATTCTGACATTTAATATAAAAAAAAAAACTGGTACTTTTAAAATTCCACATAAAAGATGGGTCCAAGGAGCCTCACCAAACATCTTCAAACAAAGAAACAAATTCACAAGGCTCCCACCATCTCCTGCAGTTTCCTGTCTCTCAACTCAGAACCAAGTGAACAAATCCTTGCAACCATTTCAATTTCTATGAAACTTTAAATATTGTCCAGATTAAATATTTTCAACCTCCATACGTTTTTCTCCCTTAACAGAAGTTGATTTGGCTCTCAAGCAAGTATTCGTTCAACAGCAGTTTGTCTCCAAGTTTAAAACAAGGTACCTGGGAGCTGAGATGCACAGTCGGAAGCAGGGTGAGCGGCAGGCAAGCTTGCCTTGAACTCGCTCTGGGCCGGCTGCAGCCCAGAGCAACGATGGGGGCACTGCTTTGGAAAGCTGTGCCTGTCGGCTTTCTACACGCCATACTCTGTGCCTCCGAATTAGAAGGGAAAAAAACCATCTTCTTTTCCCTACAATTCCTTAAGAACCACGGAGGACCCTTGGCGATTTTTTTTTTTTTAACATACATTGCAAATCCAGTCGCTAGTAACCTGATGCCTCATTACCAGGGAGTTTAGAAACCCGATAGCCAAAATCGCAGTCAGCGAAGTCCTACTAACTTTTCAAACCGGGGTAATTCTTCATCTTGCAGAAAGCGACTTCAGGCACGATCTAAGTATTTTACAGTATAAGCAAAACGCTCTCACCCCAGAAATAAGAAAGGAAAGCTCTGTACGAACGACTTTATAAAGCCCGACTTCCATGAGCTAGAGGCAGGTCTATACAGTGTAATGTAAGTGGGGCTAGAACGTCCCCCTCACAGTGACAGCAGGGCGCCGCACAAGCGCCCCACTGCCGGCCCGGCCCTGCGCCTGCGGTCGCAGCACAAGTTGGCGGAGGCTCTGACAACCTGGGCGCTCTCACCGTCCGCAGAACCAAGAGGCCGACCTGAGCGAAACCAGGGCTTCCGAATCTGATTACCCTGTCTTCTCATTCTTTCCTTCTCTCTCTCTCCCTCCTCTCTCCCTAATCCACCAGCTACCCGGAGTTTTCCTATTGAAATTCAATTCGAAAACACTCACATGGATGTGTGCGTCGCACTTTGGGGGCCAAGACTGATCTTCAGGCGCGGAGAGCAACCTCGGGGCCGGGGCTCCCTCTGCCCTTCCGGGCTCGCCCGGGCCGGCCGCCTCGCCACCTCCAAAGTCCCGCCCGGGCTCGGCGGCGCTCCGCGGGGACCCTGAGGCTGTCGCCGCAGTCGCCGCCCCGGGCGCGGGCCGCGCATGCACTTGTTAGAATGCCCTGCTAACTTGGCCGCCGAGCTCTTCCCAGCTTTCTTTCACAATGACTTCCTGAAGTTGCTCACTCGCATTGTTCCCCATTTCTCCGCCACCCTCCCCACCCCCCGCCGGCTCCGACCCGGCTTTCGCGCTAGCTGCCGGCCGGCTCGCCCCGAGCGCACAGCGCCGCCCACGGGCCGCGCACCTGGGCCCCTCCGCGCCGCGCCCCGCGGGCCGGCGCTTTGCCACTTGCGGCCGCCCAGATTGGCGGCGGCCGGAGCGCGCGCCCGCCGCCGGCGCTCCGCAAACTTTGGGGAGGTGCACTCCTCCTGCCGCGGCGCTACCGGCCCGCAGCCGCCCCGCCCCGCGCGCACGGCCCTGCCCTTGCCCGGCTCACCGCTCGGGAACACGGAGCGGGACCCGAGCGCGGCGCAGGGCGGCGCGGGACTCGGAGAGGGCGGCGCGGAACTCGGAGAGGGCGGCGCGGGGCGGCCGCGTTCAGCCGGGCGCGGAGGGGGACTCGGAGCGGGGCGTAGAGATGGGCGCGGGACGGGACAGGGACCAGGGCGCGGAGCTGGGCGCGGAACGGGACGCGCCGCCTCCGTCCCCGCCCCGCCGCGGGATGGCGGCTTCCCGCGGTGCCGTCCGACCGCAACTCCGGGACCGCGCGCACAAACTTTGCCAGGGCGCGAGGCTGGGTCCCGGCCCCCAGGGCCGCCGGGACGGCGGCCGGCGCGGGCCGTACCTGCTGGCACCGCCGCGGGCTGCAGCCCGTTCGCCCGCGTCAGGCCCGCTCGGCGCGCCGCCGCCACCCCCGCGCGCAGCGCGCCCGGGCCCTCCCCTTGCCGCCGCGCTTCCTCATTCCAACGCCGCATCGCTCCGCGGCTCCGCGCGGCAGGTGGCGGCCGGCTCTCTGCGCCCGGGACCGGGTGGCGGGATCGGCCGCGGCGCCGCGGAGCCCGCGCTTAACCCTTGGGGGCCCGGCGCGGCCAGCGCGTGCGGGGCAGCTGGAGGCGGGAGCCGAGCTGCCGGGGCCGCTCGCCCTGGCGCGGGGACCCTCAGGACGCGGGACATCGTGAAGCACTTTCCCCCGGTGACTGGGGGCGTCCACTGCCCGCCCAGCTCTACTTCCCTCGAACTGGGGCCACTGGGCTCCCAGGTTCTGGCTGCGACCCCGGGTGATGAGTGCCCACCCGAGGGGGTGGGAAAAGTTGATCCTCCGCAAGTGAGGGGAAGGTGCAATTCATTTTCCCAGACAACCAATGGAATACCTCTCGTCTCTCTTCCCTCCCACCTGCTCAGGCAGCAGTTAGGATCGCGCCTTCCATCTGGCCTGTGTGCACACGCAAGTGTGAAGGGACAGCTGCGGGAGGAGGTGACACCAAAGGCAATCCTGCAGCCTGGTACCGCGGCTCTTGGCACCGC
This sequence comes from Mustela nivalis, assembly GCF_964662115.1. Lineage (NCBI taxonomy): Eukaryota > Metazoa > Chordata > Mammalia > Carnivora > Mustelidae > Mustela > Mustela nivalis. Next base: position 94,034,012 of record NC_139031.1, on the reverse strand, counting down.
AGACCCCTCCCTCCCTGAACCCTGAAGCGCGAGTGTTGAGGCGCCCTTGTGGGTCTCTGCTGAAGAAGACTGCGGCTCAGATGGAGAACCTCTCCACACTCTGTGAGGAGCCCATTATCATTCTCATGAGCCAGGCCCCACCCCAGTAGGAGCCCGGCGACAGTATTCATTGTGAGCAGAAGTGGGAGAACTGTGAATTCCGTAGATATGCCCTGATCCCCCTTGGGCGTTAAGGGAGGGACAGGGGTGAGTGAGCCGCTTCAACACTCGCACAGGCCTTCCAGGTGGAGACAGGTAACATGTGGAAAATGTCATTTCAGGCCCTTGAGCGTGGCAGGGAATGGCAGCCACCGGGGAAGGCTGTGGCCTGGCCCAGGAGGCTGCTGGTGGCTGCACCCAGGCACTCTTGGGAACTGGCTTTGCCTGGTGCCATCCTGGAGAAGTCTCTCCAACCTTCTGAGAACCACAGACAGCATCTGGACGAATTCTTCCTGGACCACTTATGCAACACCTACTACTCAATTCCTGCTGACAGACATTTTGATGTTCTGAGCCCTGAGCCCATTGACTCCCCCTGTTTGGAGTCCAGAGGAAGAGGAACTAGTGAAACGTTCATTGCTTTAATCCTTAGTCCACCCCTTGCCTGTATGTCCTTAGGCAAGATACTGAACCTCTTTGAGCCTCACTGTCCTTACCTGCAAAAGAAGCCAGTGCTACTTCGTTCATCCTAAAAGTTCTTGTCAGGACTAAACGAAGCAACAAACACAAGGTTCAAGGCCTTGGGGCCAAAAATATGGTAGTGGAGGGGTTATGGGACATCTCTCGTTCTTGGGCGCACACAGCACCCTTTGCTCCCCAATGTGTCTATTTAAATGTATGCCATGGTCCCTAGGAGTGGGACTCAAGGACCCAGATGTAGTCTCCAGGCCAAGGCATTTCCTCCTGAGGCGGAGGAATAGGAGGTAAAGGACCCTGAGGGTTTAGGCTGTGTGGTCCTGACCAAGTTCCTAAACCTCTCTGAGAGGGCAACTTTCACATCTAGAGATTGGTGGTAATAAGGTAAGCTACCTCCTGAGGTTGTTTGCAGATTGTGTATTTTACATATGAAAGCTCTTGCCCTCTGCCCACCAAGAAGAGGACTCTGTGAGTGGCAACTAATGTTTGCTATGAAACTTGCTATCTACCTGTGTCCTCTTGGGATGGGGAGCAAGCAGAGAAAACCAGGCTGCATGGGCCTCTCCCCTTCCCACACCCAAACAGGCAGAGCACAAGACTGTTACCTGGGGTCTGTGGGTGAACACCATGGCCCTAGAGAGGATACTTAAATCAACAACTAAAGCACATTGGAGGGGAAAATCTATCAGGATAAACTGAAACATGTGATAATTTAAAAAAAAATTATAGGTGTAAAGTAATTTTGTTTCTTTAGAATATATACATAATAATATTGCGCTGTTTAATGAAGGATGGCCTCATTTATTCAGACAATAACTGCTAAATTATCAGTTTTTCTTCTTTTGAGATGTTATCAAAATCACAAAGAGCCCCTATATAATGAATCACAAACTACTTATTCAAAGCTTACTGTAATAAGGTATGCAGCTATTGGCACTTTTATGCTGGGAAAGACTGGAGAAGATTTTAAGGGCGAATCAGTTTTACAGAGTGAAAGGATGCTTGAGGTGATCGAATATGATCCATTGTTTCCTTTCTTACTCCTTGTGTGACTCTTGGAATGTTACTTAACCTCTCTGGGCTTCCCTCCCTTGTCATCTGCAGAGCACACCTTCTTTTACAAGGGTGTTGATAGGATTAGGGGAAATTAAATGAGCTAATGGAAGCAATTTCCTATGATTATAACTGTATCTTTCTTCAGTTTAAAAATGTCTGCTAAATGGCAACAAATGAGCTCCCCCCCCCCCCCCAGCAGTTGGGGAACAGCAGGAATCATTTTTAAGTAACAGGAAAAGATTTGTGTAAAAGAAAAAAAAATTGTATTGTCCTTCTACAGTGTTAAAGGAATACAGAGAACTCATGCAGTTTCGTCTGAAAAGGAACAGGAACAGGGGGGAAAAGACTAGGACATGGATGAAACTTTTGCAACAAGGACTCTGCTTCTTTGGTTTCTTTTCCCCAGTTTTCAAAATCTCTAGCTTTTGTTTCTTCTGGTTTTGAAAACTAAGGGTTGCTGGCAGGGGCAAGGTTCTTGACCATCTTGACCACCCCCACCCCCCAAGGCTCATTCCTTCAAGGTTGACTTTTTCTTTTTCTTTTTTTTTTAATTATTATTTTTTTTGTGTGTGTGTTATGTTAGTCACCATACAGTACATCATTAGTTTTTGATGTAGTGCTCCCTGATTCATCTTTTACATATAACACCCAGTGCTCCATGCAATCCATGCCTTCCTGAATACCCATCACTGGGCTCACCCATCCCTGCACCCCTCACCCCTCTAAAACCCTCAGTTTGTTTCTCAGAGTCCACAGTCTCTCATGGTTCGCCTTCCCTTCTGATCCCCCCCCCTTCATTTTTCCCTTCCTTCTCCTCATGTCCTCCATGCTATTCCTTATGCTCCACAAGTAAGTGAAACCATATGATAATTGACTCTCTCTGCTTGACTTATTTCACTCAGCATAATCTCTTCCAGTCCTATCCATGTTGATAAAAAAAAAGTTGGGTATTCATCCTTTCTGATGGAGGCATAATACTCCATAGTGTATATGGACCACATCTTCCTTATCCATTCATCTGTTGAAGGGCATCTGGGCTCTTTCCACAGTTTGGCGATTGTGGATATTTTTTCTAAGCACTTTTTCTAAGTCACTATATCTAGAAGGGAAGGAACGTGACATGCGGGAGGAGCAGGGGGAGCTTCCAAGGAGTTAGGAGTGCCCAGTGGGCAGGGCTGGGTGGGAAATTCCCAACCAACAGCAAGGAGACCCCCCAGGATGTTCCCTTTCCTGCAGCGTTTCCAAGGCTCTGTGGAGGCTCAGTTGTTCCTGGTTTTGAAACTCAGAAATTCCAGCATTCTGTTCATCATTCACGTTTCCACCTCTAGATTTGAATCGAGTATGTACCACCACCGACAACCAAATTCTTCCCGTTTTATGACAGTTCATTCAATTTATTCCCCTTGGATTTTGTCAGAATACACTTAGATTCTCAAAAATGGCGACTTTTTATCAGTATCATTTGGTTGGAAGAGATTGAAAAGCAAACCAGGTCAGATATAATGACTTGAAGAAGATAGATTTACCTAGAGAGCTTTCGGATGAGAATTTTTTGAACATTTTTTGGTTGAGTAAAGGAAAAGTAGATCTTGATCTAACATGAACAGATCAGACTAAAGACAAATGGGGCGGGGGGGGGGGTCGTCCTCCAGTTGCTGTCACTGGATAGGAACAAGATTAGAACATGACTTGTAGAACTGTAAGTCTTCTGGTGGCATGGTTCAGTGACAGCCTCCCCTTACAGGTGGTACATGAGAGACAGGAAGTCCCAATAAGGCATAACATGTGATCTTACAGGAAAGTGCTCCAACCTAGGAAAGTAGAAACAATTTTATTTCCATGCAAAACATGTCTTGGTAAATTCCAATGCAAAGCCTGCGGATACACAAAAGTGTGAAGCCACTAAGTGGTTGCTAGATTTGGGAAGGGATTTGTGGAGGCATGGAGAGAAGAGGGGGAAATAGAGAAGGTATAAGGAAATGTTTGTCTTCCCCACATGGTGGGGGTGCTTGAAAAATTCTCATCCAAAGGGAATTAACCAAAGACTGGAAGTAATTCTAATGACTGCTCTACCGAGCCCAGCTCTGTGAAGAACATTTCCAGACATTATTTCCCACCTCAGAATACAGCAAGGCCATCCTGGGGTCAAAGATTAAGTGAGAGTCTGCAGACCAACCATTTGGGTTTCGTAGGTTGAGAAGTCACTAGGCCTCTCTGAACCTCAGGCTCCATTTCTGAAAAATGGGAATAATGGCTAGATGGATTCCTGACACATAGTCAGCACTGAGTAAGTGTCTGATATTTTGATGTACCTGCTTTTCTTTTCCATTCTTTTCTTTTTTCCTTTCTTTTCTTTCTTTCTTTCTTTCTTTCTTTCTTTCTTTCTTTCTTTCTTTCTTTCTTTCTTTCTTTCTTTCTTTCTTTCTTTCTTTCTTTCTTCTTCTTCTTCTTCTTCTTCTTCTTCTTCTTCTTCTTCTTCTTCTTCTTCTTCTTCTTCTCTCTCTCTCTCTCTCTCTTTTTTAAGATAGAGAGCAAGGGGAGGGACAGAGGGAGATGGAAAGAGAATCCCAAGCAGGCCCCTATGCTCAGCATGGAGCTGGACATTAGGCTCCATCTCACAACCCTGAGATCTTGACCTGAGCTGAAATCAAGAGTCAGATACTCAACAGACGGAGCTACCCAGGCCCCTCTGGTGTACTCAATTTCTAAGTGGTTGGTCTGGGATATACATCTTGGTCAGGTTTCTTAGCTATGCTCCATACCTCTCCCTCCAAGGACCAATTCCTTTAAGACATCCTTCTCCAATTGGAGGGATGTATTTCTTTCCCTCTGGTCCTCTTTCAATTTTTTATTTTCTATATGGCCAAATCACCTGTCCTGATAGCACCAGCCTTAATAAAGGGATTGGATGGCCACATCCAGGAAAGATTAAGGTTTACAAATGGACTTTCTGATCTGTAAAGCACACAGACATGGAGTCTAGTTATTTCTGTGTTTTTATAGCAACTTTCTCTTTTTGGTGTTAACAAATCACAAATCTTTCCTGTCTAGTCTTGAAAGGAAGTGGGGTAGTTTTGGACAGGGGGTTGAGAGGGGATACTCTACAGTGGAAAATGTCCTAAAACGCTCAGCGTCTCTCCTCTCCACACACAAAGTCGCTGTAGGAACTTACCTGAGTCACCCTACTTCTCTGAGTATTGCATTGTCTTCTCCACAACAGAGAAAATAAATCCCGCTGCATGGAGCTGGCATGAAGTTTGACTGAGAGCATGAATGTAGATCTTTCATCAGAGTACCTGGTAATGAGTGTTACTTTCTTCCTCCTGCATTTCCATGAAGGTTCTTAAGGTGACATCAAGTTGAAAGCAGGTGAGGAAAAAGGCAGAATATCTGAAAGATATTCCCAAATTCACAATTGGGATAGACCTTAATCCGGTTGCAAATAGATTGTTTCTTTACCTGAAAAGAGCTGCAAAGAATTATTTCACAGTGGTTGGTGCCAAGTCTGGCTGGTCTTAGAAGCAGTAAGTGAGGATATCTGGCACTCTCAAGTTTACACAAATTTTCACAAGCATTTTATTTGAACTTGTTGCTATCAGTGAGGTAGACATTCAGGGGGCCACATTTGCCTGGGTTTTCCCTGTGTCATTGGTTTTTTAGTCTCTTGCTTAAAATGGGGGAACTCCCTGGACATAGTTTTTAATGTTATTCTGTACTGATATCTGCAGTTCCAACTGTCCCCTGAAATCAAGACTAATGCATCTTACTGCCTCCTCGACACCTTTACCTGGACATCTAGCTGGCATCTAATATTTACTATGTCCCTACACACGTCCTTGATCTTTCCCCTCAAACCTGTGTCCTTACAGCCTTCTTCACCTGATCAAATAACAACTGGAAATTGCTGAGGCCAGGAGCTCTGGAGGCGTTCTTGATGGCTCCATTCCTTCTATGATCCCTTCATCAGGACTTTCTGCTGGCTCTGCCTCCAACAAACATCCATCATTCAACCTCCTCCCATCTCCATTGAAACCACACTGGTCCAAACTCTGTCACCTTTTGTTTGGGGGCTCCTAATGGCTGTCTGCTCCTCATAGCATTCAGGGATGGTCTGATGAAAAGCTCATCAGATCACACAGTTCTTCTCTGGGTAGCATGCTAGATCTCTGGAGACAATAGTTGAAGCTCAAAGGTCAGGTGATTCTCCTCTCCTCCACCATCCCTCTCCTCTACCTCTCGTGTCCAGCCACTTACTCTCCCTCTTGCTCACTGCTCTCCAGCCATTTAGCTCTGATTTACAGTTCCTCAAGTACTGGAGGCAGCTCATTGCACCTACGCTTTTCAGGATACCTGCCTGCCTGCCTTCTTACCTGCTTCATGTCTCTGCTCAAATGTCATCTCAGCTTTGGGATAGTCATGGCCCACCCTCCAAGCAGTGCAACAATCCCTACTCCCGCCCAAGCTTCTTCTAATTTCTCTCCTTTACATTTTTACATGCTTATCTTCCAACATGTTGTATAATTAACATTTATTTTGCTTACTCTCTATAAAGATAGAGGGGTTTCTTTGATATGTTTTGTTTCCTCAATGCCTAGAACCAGAACACTCAATGGGTATTTCCATTTGTTGTCACTACTTTTGGAGCATTCATCTTGTTTCTAACTCAGGTGGAATGATTTCCTTTAAATTATATGATGATGAGTTGACATATTGTTTTTCTACTCTGCAAAGGAATTGTGTTTTCCTAGTCTTACAGCTAGAAGAAGCCACCGTCCCTTTCTGTCCTTCTGTCTGTCTGGGACTCTCAGCTCATGCATGTAGTCAGGTCTCTTGTTGACTTATTGAATGCTATCTTGGCAGTGATGAGTTCAGAATAGAATGTTTTGCATTTCATTCCTTCCTTGGTCTGTAGAAAAGTTGACAGTGTAGCTCATCCTATCCTCATTTATGCACTGTTCTGTAGTCTTTCAAGTTATTTTTCAGAAGGAAGCAAGGAATAATTTAAAAATATAACCCTTCGTCTTCATAAGGAAGTTTCTGTAATCCTGTTCTGTTTGTATGAAGCAATTATCCTGAGAGAGTTGATGCCTCTTTATTTCTGTAGGATAAGAACACAGATGATAATTTAGTAGGGCCAGGAGGTTTTTTTTTTTTTTTTCCCCTAAATGGGTGATTTAGAAATTATTTAAAGATATAATGCATTCTGTACCTACTCACAGCCTAATGGCTATGTATTCTTTTAATATTTACTCATAATATTCTTATTACTTGCAGATATGTTTTTCTAATGAAGAAAAAGAACTCATTTTTCTATAATAGGCAACTCAGAAACTGGCAACTTTATTTCCACTTCAGAGCTCAAATACACAATTTCCTTTAGCTTAAACAGTGTTTTGCAATTAAACCAAAGGGTTGCCTTCACATTACAATATCCCTTTATTTTCTATGATGATATCTCATGAGCATATTCTGCCAAGCAGCATGTTTTCAATGTGTTGTACCCAATGATCCTGCATTTTGGGAGAAGGAATCTTGTTGTCTTAATTTACAGATGATAGTAAAACCTGTGTTAGAAAGAGAATACAGAAAATGAAGACCTCATCCTTTGTTACAAGTCAAGGGTTGGGATTTGTGTATGTCTGTGAGACAGTTGACTATGTCTGGGGACACACTGTATGGCCATCAAAGTATAATAAGCTAAGTGATTAACCCGGCAGTAGAACCAAGAAATTTGGCTTCCCTGGCCAACTGTAGAGTGCAGATGTGCACTTATTGATCATTTGATCAATATTATAGATTAGAAGAATCTGTATGCTAGTTTAATTACCTTATTATTAGATTCCAATTGGCAAAGGGAAAGTCAGTTCTGTCTGCTCTTACTCCTTCTGTCCTTGTTGGCTTCTCAGGGCAGCCTTTGGCCCTCTGGATTCCAATGCCATTAAGCGTACAAGACAGAGTGTTGTGCCACATGATTGATGCCCTTTGAGCCAGGCTATCTGACAGAGCTGAGTTCTTAAAGCAGATCCAAATGCAGCGATCAATAATCATACACTTAGCAGTTGCCACTCCACTACAACAGCGCTCCAGTAATCATCACCAAAATACCCCAGACCCATCTCTCCCAGCACATATTTCTTATATACTCCTGGAGCCCCTGTTGATTTCAGCAAGAGCTTCAGGCACCCTGGGTAGCAACGCAGTGGCATATGCAGTACTGGGTGATTTATATTTGCATGGCTTTTGAGCTAATCAGCAAAAAGCACTCATCAATCTTCTCCTCCTTAGGAAGTTGGATAATGCTATTGTTATGGTTTTTTGGGTGAGGACACTGAGGGATAGGAGCTTCCCAAAGTGAGGAGATTGGGGGGAAAAAAGACATAAAGCTGCTTCTTGATGACCCAAAAGTCATGTTTGACATCTGATCTACCTACCAGAAGGTACTGAGCATTTGGATTACTCAACAAAATGGCGTTTCATGAAGACACCCAGGCCAGGGGAAAACACTGCTGCTCCACTATGAGGTTCTATTTTACTTTATGAAAAAAAGAAAACTTTTTTTTTGTTTTTTTTTTTTTTTTTTCAGGTAAGGCTTGATCAGCTAATCGATGTGGAAAGGCCAAAGGGACAATTTGTTGCTCGATGCCCTCTTGATTAAGTCAGAGATGTGCCCAAAGTCATTGCCCATAGGGTGGCCAAGACTCAGCCTCCATAGCCTTGTAGTAATAACTGGCATTGCGTGTACAAGAGTGCAGTGCAGGCCTTGCTTCTTTGCTTCTTCCATGGTACGTTTGTGCTAGAATCATTTCCTAGGTATAATAAATTTAGGAGCCTCCCACAGTGGAACTGACAGCAAAGGCAAAAACTGTCAACCCACCTCCCCCCCGTGATGGAAAACGTTTCAAGGTTTTCCCAGCAGTGCATTAGGCAGCTCTGTAAGAACCCACTGTTGTGCGCGTTTTGAGATTTCACGTCTTCCATTAACCAATTCTGAGACAGAAGACCAGTGTCTGTATTTCCCATGTTGTTGAAGTACCTTTACATAGACTTTAACCCAGTTGCTAAATTGCTTGAATTTGTTAAATGTACAAAAGGGCCCACTCCCCGTTGATGGAGTAAAAGTAGATGTTTGATTAAGTAGATAGCTAGATGTGCTTTTTTTTCTCCCCATCTGGATGTGTTAAGGGGGTATGTTTGAAACTTAGCACTCAGTTCATGCCTTTCATAAGGGGAGGGAATAGGGTATTTAACAAGGTTAATAATGACAGAGAGAGGAATTGACACCACAAAAGAAAAAGAATCATTCTAGCATTTCATGACAGTTCAAAGACAGATGTCGTTGGCTAAGTGAGCACCTCGTAGACGTGGGGGTAATACACACCTTACATGCATATGCATTAGTGCAAGCAGACTGTCAAGTCGGTGAGTGTAAGGTTGTCAAATAGGAGACACAGCTGCAGAAAACCTGGGGAACCACTTACTATTTATTTCTTCTCTTAAAGACCCAACCCTGTTGTCTTTTCCCAGACAAAAGACCAAGTCCTTTAGAAACTGAGGACCAAGGCAGGTCAAGGGTGGGATGGGATGGAAGACTTGGATTGGGGCCTCCTGCGGACAGCAGAGTTGGTGCTCTATTATCTTTGGAAGTCTGTTTTTTATCTTAATTATATGCACACTGTTCTCTTTTGTTTCTGTAGACTTTAGTTCACCCAACTGTGCCACATCGAATTTCATCTTCCTGGTATTCATGATGAGAAATTCTAGAATAGCAATTGATGAGACCGCAGATTGAGCAAGTTACCTTCCAGGTCCCTTAGAATTAATTTAATAATGGCAGTCAAATACGTGGAGGTGATTTTTGCCTCTGCCCTAGCACAAGGTGCTTCTGAGAGACATCCCTGGCCTTCTGAGCTTTGGTAGAGGTTGGGTAGATGCAGAGTGTCACTAGCCACAGACGGATTGGCTTGGTTGGGTTGGGTAGATGAAAGATGTCACTATCATGAGTCAGGAGACCTGAATTGGGTCGTGCATCTCTCTTTGAGCTAGGGAAAATTGATCAGTCCACCCCCCTAAGCTTTGGTGTCTTTATTCCTGAGATGAGAATTGTTGATGAGATGATCTCTATGACTTCTCCTAACTGATATCTCATGCCTTGCTCTTGGCTCTGGCAGAGTGTTTCTGTGGGCTGGCAGGGAGCTGGGAATAGCCTTCGGGAAAAGTTTTGCTGGCTACTTCCCCATTGTCTCTACATTGACCCTACCTCTGTATTTTGGTGCCATGCCATCCCAGAATTCCCCAAGCACTGAGGAACAGCTCTGCTGGTGGTGGTCACAACTTCTTATAGTCTCAAACACCCACAAACACAACCATTAATTCCATCACCTACTAACCCGTGGTGACTAACCCACTTTAGCCAAACCTGGGGTCTGACCTCAAGACTCTGCGAATGGGATGAAGAAGTTAAGGATTCACCTAACCTGAAGCAAGAATCAAACAGATGCGTGCTACAGAGAAAGGCCCACCCCACTGATGTGTATGGAGAAGCAACCTGCTTCTTGCCAGTGCCAGGATTGTCCTTGGAAAGGCCTTCTGAGTAAAAAAAAGACAGGTGCCTGGTAAAGACCAGGACTCCTGGGAAAGGCTCCTCACTGTATAATCAAGAGAGAATCGAGGAAGATGACTTAATATAAACTAAAATAAGTGTATTGATCTGGGGGAAATCCTGAACTCTGTTGTGAGTTAGATGGTGTGGTAAGTGGGAAATGCTTTGGGGAAAAACCCATGACTTCCCCAAATGCCTATGTAAACGCCTATAACATGGAAAATTAGCAGGAAGACCTTGGGGTTTCAGCTCACACTGTCACTTGCATTGGAAATATTGAGCTGCTCCTTAGGAGATCGTGAAAAATAAGAATCATAGCACTCTTTAGGTTCCGAGGCCTCCTACCAACAGATGCTCAGAAAGGAGAGTGTGAGATGTTCAAAGGGAACAGCTGAGTGATGCAAAAATCTTCTGTAGGAAAAGAGAATCTGATAAGAATTATAGAAATGTGGTCAGGATGCTATGCAAAGTAAATAGATGAAATTGTCTCTGGTTGAATAGGCAAAAAAGCCTAAAGAAAATGACCTGAGGGGAGGGTCTATTTTGAAATGGTTATATATTATCCAAAGGAGTTTTACGTGGTAGGTGACATTTTCTTAGCATTAAATGTGGGTATATTAGAAAATAGTATGTAGTTCTGTGTCAAAATGTCCTCGGTAATAGAGATGCATTCAGATGTGTTATGGGTAAAATGAGCTTTGCTTTAAAATACTCCAGGAATAAATAAATAAATAAATAAATAAATAAAGTATTCCAGCAAGGAGTGCCTGGGTGGCTTGGTTGGTTGAGCATCCAACCCTTGGTTTCAGCTCAGGGTCATGATTTCAGGGTCGTGAGATCAAGTCCCAAGTTGGGCTCCAAGCTCAGCATGGAGTCTGCTTGTGGATTCTCTCTCTCCCTCTCCTTCTGCCCCTCCCCCCACCCCTCTGCTCTCTCTCTCTTTCTCCCTCAAAATAAATAAATAACTCTTTAAAAAAACAAGATAAAATACTCCAGGAAAATAACAACAAAAACAATTATATAAATAAAAAGAACAGTTGAGAGATGGAAGCCGGTTGGCAATATCTTAATACTTATTGGCTCTGGGTGGTGTCTCTATGGGGATTTGTCATATGATTGTCTCTGCTTACATACATACTCAAAAATGTCTGTGATTGTGTTTTTTGAGAAAGAAAGAAGACGAAGGCCATCATTTTAATATCCGTGATATTTTGAGATAATATTTGCAATGACCATGAAAGAAGGGTTGCATTTGCTCATATACAAAGAGCTTTACAAATTTATAAAAAAATAAAAAGAAAGAACTCAGTAACTGGCAATGCACAAAGGACCCCATTATATGATTTACAAAAGAAATATAAGAGGCCACTGAATGCAAGGAAAGTATCCAATTTCAGTAATAGTTACGAGCTGAAAATTAAAATAAACTGTGTGAAGGGGGTGGAGAACTTGGGGCCCATTGACAGCATTCAGAGGGCAGTTCTGAAAACAGTTAAGCCTGACATGCTGATATAAATCAAAGTATAAATGTACAAATTTTCCAGTGTAACTTCAAAGAGTACATACTAAGCAAGAGGGTTGTGTGTGTGGGGGGGCGTATATCGTTGTACAAGGTGTTTAGAAACAAATATTAAAGACAAACTAAATGTTCGTCACAAGATAAAACAATATTTGTCATATTCATAAAGATGAGTATTTGGCCACCGTAAGAGTAGATGATGTCTGTCTGTTCTCTGAGATGAAAAGTTATCAGGTATGCACAGTGGAGTGACAGTTCAAGCTGCAGGATTGTTTTAAGCATTTTGCAGGTATTTGGAAGGGGCAAGAAAATATTTAAGCAAAGACTATTTTGAAAATTCATTGAAATCTAAGAGAGCAGTGAATCTAAAAGTGCTGGATACAGATATGTTGAAAGCCTGGTTTTTAACTTCTTGGGAAAGTGAAAGACTGGGTTTGTTGCACACTGGGAAACAGAACCCAGAGCTGGAGTCTAAGAGTTTCACAAGGCCTATGGATATGTCTCCAAAGGCATTTGTGAAAAATCTATCACACTCGTCTCGAGCCCCAAGATGTACCACACACGTGTGGAGACCAAATTAACTGAAAAACAAAGTAGTGTACTGCTCCAACCACTATAACAAACAGAATGTTTTTCCATAACATGAGATAGGAGATGAGGAACGTCGTAACTTCCTGCTCCAGTACAGAAGCTTAAAACATAGAATGATTCTATTTTCAAACAATGGAAGCTCTAGTTTCACAAGTATAATTGACCCATGAAACAAATTTAAATTATGCTTTTGAAGCATTTTTCCTTTTTATTGTTGTAAAGGACGCAAAACATAAAATTTACGATGTAACCAATTTGAAGTGTACAGCTCAGTGGCATTAACTACATTCATAGCGTTGGGCAGCAATCACTGCGGCCATCTACTTACAGCGATCACTGCGGCCATCTACTTTCATCCTCCCAGTGGAATCCCACACCCATTAAGCAGTGGCTCCCATGATCCTTTCCCGGACCAGTAAGTAGAGAGGATCACTAATCTGCTTTCTATCTCTAATGATTTGCTGATTCTAGATATTCCCTATAAAGGGGATCAGACATTTTGTGCCTGGTTTTTTTCACTTAGCGCAATGTTTTTGAGCATGAGGGTCGCCCGTGTTACAGTATGTATCAGTGTTTCATTGCTTTTTTAGTGCTGAACAACATTTTATCAAATGGATGTTTTGTTTACCCCCTTCATCTGTTGGTGAGCATTTGGGTCATACCTGTATTTTAGCTAATGTGAACAGAGTTATAGAGTCTCTGTGTTTGTGTACAAGTTTCCATCTGAACACCTTCTGAATTCTTTTGGGCAGATTCTTCCATGTGGAATTGGTATGTTATATGGTAATTCTTTGTTTAATTTTTTGAGGAATAGCTAACCCATTTTCCATAGCAGCTGCACCATTTTAAATTCCCATCAGCAATGTACGAGTGTTCCAGTTTTTTCACATTCTCCCCAATACTCATTATTTGCCATTTTTTGGCTTACAGCTATTCTAAGGGTTGTAAGATGATACATCATTATCATTTTAATTTGTATTTCCCTGATGACTAATAATTTAAACATCTTGTTTGTTGGCTGATTGGATGCCTTCTTTGGAGAAAGGTCTATTCAAGTCATTTACTCATTTTTTAATTGGGTTGTGTGTCTTTTTGTTGTTGAGTTGTTAGTATTTTTAAATATTCTGGATACTTTGTATATTCTGTGCATATACTAGACTTTTTATATTCCTCCAGAATTTTTTCAGATGCATGGTTTGCAAATATTTTGGCCCATTCTGAGGTTGTCTTTTCACTCTCTGGGTAGTATTCTTGATGCACAAAAGTCTTAATTTGGTGAAATATAATTTATAAATATAGTTTACAAAGTTTGTTGTGCTTTGGTGTAATATCTTAATGACATTTTCATTGCATTTTGTGATATTCAAATTTATCCATAAGAGGAATGCTTTATAACCCATAATTAATTATTAAAATTTATTTTATTTCTCCCAAACAATTTCATATTAAATGTCCATTTCTATTTTGTTGTTGTTGTTTTAAAAAATACATGCTTTTCAAAAACAATACATGCTTTTCATCCATTTGGTGAAAATAGAAATTTAGTGTAAAATAAGACATTGGGAACTTCTCATTTGTTTTTATTTTTTTTCCTTAAAAAAAAAAACTGAGCTAAAACTAAAGGTTTCTATGTTGGGAAAATAAAACATGGGCTAGAATTGGAAGGAAAGTGACTAAAAGTGCTTTTGAGAGTGGACATTGATTTTATTCAGTGCAATTAGATCTGATGGTTTGTATTCTGTGATATTTAAGGAATTGGAAGGGGTTACATGATGCACCATTACTTACTTGTTGAGGAAAAGAAATAAAAACATAGTCTCCAGCTTTTAAAATGGATTCAGGATGATTCTAAAAATGATAACATGTTGACCAATACCAATTCTTGGGCTAAAAGAATGGTGACTAGCTGTATCACTAAGGGCAAGTCAAATATTTGAGCTCATTTTATTGTTAGTTTTATAAAATAGGGATGCAATTTTAGTTTTGGAAAAAGTTGATCCGAAGTTAAAAACTAACAAAGAAGCAATGCAATAATTTCATGCAGAAACATGCTGACACTGTTTGCTCATTGCCAGTAGTATAAAAAGGATGGAAGTAACATGAAAAGATATGGACAGATACTCAACCTCACATGTCATTAAGGAAATGCAAATTAAAACAACAGTAATATACCCCTCCACACCTATATTTGAATGACCAAAATCCAAAACACTGACAACACCCAGTGCTGGTGAAGACACACAGAAACAGGACTGCTTCTTTGCTGATGGTCGGAATTACAAAACGGTGCAGCCGCTTTGGAAAACAGTTTGAAAGTTTTTTGTAAAACTAAACACACTCTTACCATAGGATCTAGCAAACATAATCCTTGGAATTTACCCAAATACTTTGGAAACTTAGCTTCAAAACCTGCACATGGGTATATATGACATCTTTATTCAGACTTGACACAAAAACCTGCACATGGGTGTTTAAGACATCTTTATTCAGACTTGAAAAAATTTGGAAGCAACTAAAATGTCTTTTATTAGGTGAGTGTTGAGATAAGGTGTGGTCCATCCAGACAATGAAATATTATTCAGCACTAAAAAGAGAGGAGCTGTCAAGCCATGAAAAGACATGGGGGAAACTTAAATCATATTACTAAGTGAAAGAAGCCAATCTGAAAAGTCTACAAACTGTATGCTTCCAAAAACACGACCCTCTAGAAAAGGCAAAACTATGGAGACATTAAAACAATCAGCTTTCCAAGAGTTCGTGAGAAGGGAGGGATGAGTAGGCAGAGTACAGAGGATTTCAGGGCAGTGAAACTACTCTGTATGATATTATAATGGTGGATACATGTTATTACACGTTTGTCAAAATCCATAGAATATACAACACCAAGAGTGAACCCTAATGTAGACCATGGACTTTGGGTGAGGGCCATATATCAACATAGGTTCATGGACTGTAACAAATGTATCACTCTGATGGGAGACCTTAATAGTGGGAGAGATTGTATATTCATGGGAACAAGAGGTTAAAAAAAAATCTCTGTACCTTCTAATAATTTTTTCTGTGAACCTAAAAGTTCTCTAACAACAACATCTATACAAAAGCATACAAGAGGTAGGTCTGTTTAGAATGTCACACAGCAGGATTATTGTAGAAAATTAGGCTGAGAGACTGATAGATTTGGAATTCCCAGAGAAGGTGACAAAATGCCATGTTAAGGCAGTTTGGGCTCCCTATCTTCAAATTAAACCTGATAAAATTACAGGGATTAAGGCAGAATTAACAAGAAAGAATAAAAGCATGTGAATCCCTTCAGGATTCTGAGGGCTATCCTGAACTCATGGGTAAGGGGAAGGCGGGTAGTTGTAGCTGGTGAAGAGATGGGTCAGGGATTGCAGCAGCATGACAAACTAGCAGAAAGACTTTTGACTACTCCTTTTGCCTATGCCTACAAGGCAATTTCTGCTTTTTTTCTGTACTTCATAGCTCTTCAGCAAAGGTCCAGACCACTGATGCCAATACCTGTTAGGGGCTATCAGGGGAGAGAAAAAGCTGATTGGTATGAGATGTTGAAGGCAATGGATGGGTAGCTGGGATGATGAGCTACTCTTAGGCATTCAAATCCCTACTGCTCTGATTCTGAACCCCCAAAGTTAGACCACTGTATGTCCAAGCCTATCCCTCTAGTACTGCTACACTGTCTAGGAGTGGTTCTCAGATTTGAGCATATATCCACAACACCTGGAAGGTTTGCTGAACCACAGGTTGCTGGTGCCCCCTCCAGAATTTCCGCTGCACTAGGTCTAAGGGGAGGACAGTAATTTGCATGTCTAACAAGTTCCTAGGTGCTGCTGATGTTGACGTTCTTGGTGAACCACTTGCTATGGGTTTACCAGGTAAACCCTAACTGAAGAGTCTTCTGGAGTATCATAAAATAGGTGTTTGGTTCTGTTGCTCTGGACTCTCTCCCCTCCCCTAAAACTTGTAGGGGCTCACGCAGACCAGAAATGGCCTTTTCCTCAATACACATGATTAGAGTAGCTGGTGTCCCTCCGGGAAAATAAACTCACCAGATTAGACATCCGAAGGTGAAGTATGACTACTTCAGCTGGCCACAACAACAAACCAGATAGCAACACCATCTGAAAACTATGGTTACGTGCTCATGAAATAATGTAAAATTTTCAAACTACACACCTTATTATGCTCCGAATGTTCAGGTCTCCCCACATTCATATGCTGAAGCCCTCCCCTCCCTGCTGTGATGGTATTTGGAGGCGGAGCCTTTGGGAAATAATATGGTTTCCATGAGGACATGGGTGTGGTCCTCATGATGGGATTAGCGCCCTTAGGAGAACAGGAAGAACAGCTCCCTCTTTCCTCTGTGGGAGGACACCCTAAGAAGGCAGCTGTTTACGAAGTCAGGAAGCCAGTCCTCTTCAAGAATTAAATCCACCAGCACCTTGACTTTAAAATTCCAGCCTCCAGAACTATGAGAAATAAATGTCTGATGGCGAAGTCCCACAGTCTGTGGCATTCTGTTAAGGCAACCTGAGCTAAGACACATGTCATTTCCTACCAGGGCCACTCCTGCAGGTACACTGAGGTGACATCTCAAATCTGCTCTTCCTCCTAACGTTTGGGGCACAGGCTCATCTGAACTTGTTTCCTGACCGTCCTTCTCAGAGACCAGACTGAACACAGAAATGGGATCTCATCTCTGTTGAACATTGTATAAAGCCCCTTCACCTTTGGTGTTAGGCAGTGTTTGCCCAGAAGCTAGCCTGGGTGGTTTCTCTGGAGATGAACTGAAGAAGCCTCATGGAGGAGCTGGAGAGGGAGTCAGGGGAGCGAAGGAAAACCACACTGGAGCATTCATGAGCATGTGACCCCATGGGCTAGTGAGATGGAACCCCAAAGGGGCCTCTGGGAGATGATACAATGTAGAGCACACTTGTGTTCCACCTGAAAGAGGGTAGGAGATTAGGCCATTGACTCGAATCAATCATTGATGGAAGGCTGCTCCCCAGAGGTAGTCATTTTTGGCATGTCCGTTAGTGGTCTCTATATGTGTATGTATGTGTGCGTAGGATCAGTAGGAGCCAAGGGGATGGGAGAAGCTCGCCTACATGACCTTTCTACCTTATCTTCTCCCAATTACCCAGAGAAATAACAAGGCTTTCATTCCTACACTTTGAGGCCTGATTCTGATCTAAGAAGCATCTTTCTCCCTAACTGGTTATTGATGTCTGATAATACTTGAAGTAGGGTACTTCAATTGGAAAGCAGAAGTTGAAAATTAAAAACACAAACAAACAAACAGCAACAACAAAACATTGAGTGAAATGATAGTGTCGAGTAACCCTTGATCAGAGATCTCAGGGCTATGAACCCAGAAACTGCCTGCAACACTGTTTGAATTTTTGTATTTTACTAAGCTTTCTTCAGATGTCAGGGCAGGCCTGGGGTGCATCCAGCCAAATGCTTCTCCAGGAAAGGTCAAGAACCCACTGGCCCAAGTTGATGAAACACAATCACACTAAAGTGTGTCCCTCACGAAAGCAAAAGACCAGCAGCAGTGTCTTTCCTATAGGATTAGAAGAGGATGCCACTGGAGACATCAGGCCTGAGTAGAGGACAGGAGTATACAAGTATACCAGAGGAACAGAGAACTCCCCAAACCAACATGGCATTTGGAACTTTTAGCTTATTACAGCTGGGAGAAAGGCCTTCATGCCCCGTCCTGGCACTCGATCTTGGGCTTCCAGCCCCCAGAACTGGGAGAAATGGATTTACATTTTTTATTAGTGACCAGGTCTACAGTATTTTGTTATAGAAACCTCAAGGGACTAAGAAAATGCATGTGCTGAATTCAGACATTATTGAAATCTGGACATAATTATGGCTTGATATTCTACTGTCCTCCATCATCCATGTGATAATGTACTTTTTAATTTCAAAGAAAGGTGATACAGTGTTTGGGCTTTGTAATTTTCTTCCAAGTGGCATATGGGGTTGATTGTCCCCACTGTCTTACACACATATTTTTGTGGTCACCAGCACACATTGGGTATGGATTTAGTACTGGTGGCCTCTGTATACCAAAGGACCATGCTACTACTAAGTGACCCATCAGTGAACTAACCCATGATCTCTCACCTCACCAATCTGCCCAGCTGACAATGTGAAACACCACCGATCATTCCCAGAGAAGACTCAGACACACCCAATATTTTCTCACCTACTGAGATATTCTCTTAACCAAAATAAATAATGCCCAGGAAGAATGTAGGTGCATCTCTCTCCTCCAAGTTTCCAGAGCTGCCTTTTCCTCATATATAGGGACATGGAAAAGCTTATTAATTACTATAAGCCTATGAAGGTTATAGCTCGTCTCTATAGTAGATAGGTCTTAGGAGCCCAAATAGGTCTCACTCACATAAGGTGGGTAGGCATTGCTATTTCAACCATATTTCAACCATCCCCTTCTGAGCACAGTGTATTGAACTAAGTTTTATCTCTAAAATGGACCAGTTTGATTTTCACTCCCAGGAATTTGGACTTGTTCCCTAAGATGTTAGGTGTTATGCAAGAAAGGCAGTGAGGTTGAAGTTAGGGCAGTTATATTTGGTCATCTACGTGCCTCAACAGGGAAATGCATGTTGCAAACTTACAAGAATGAGAGACAGCCAGGGAGGAAGAGAGAAGACCCTGCAAGACCTGATGGAGATGAGAGAGGAACCTAGGAGTCTGGCTGGGTTCATCTTGGACTTTCCTGTTCTTTGTCCCAATTTCCGATAAGCCCTGGGCTACCTCTCTCCCCTTGGGTGCCACAAAGCATCCTCTTTTCCTTATTAGGAAAGAAACAAAGAAAAAGAAGAAAATGAAAACAAATTTCCAGTTAAGGCAGCTTGAGTTGTCTCTGTTGCTTACAATCCGAAGAACTTGACTAACTGTCCTAAAAGAGAATTTCTCACCAGCATGAGATATTCTCACCATTGCTGATTTTAGGCCGTTGAATTTCTTGAGATAGTCCTTTAAAAAGAGATTACTGTGATTAAATGACAGATAAATAGAATCTTCATGTCCATCTGCCTGGTTCTGTAACCTTAGACTATAATGGAAGCATCTGGAGAGAATGAGGAACTGTGTGAAAACAGACTAGGTCACCCTGAGGGAAATTAGCATAAGTGTTCTAAAAGAGAGGAACTAGCTATCAGAGGAAGCAGGAATGTCCCCATCCTGGAGATTTTCAGAAATAAGATAACCAGTTGCTTATCTGGGACAGCTTGAAACATTCAGATGACTAAACTACCTTCAGTTGTCCCGTTGTCCCTCTTCTTTTGACCCCTTGAGTCTACGCTCTGGGCTTCATGGACATGTTTTGTGTTTGGGGTTGGGGTCATGCATGATGGGAATTTGTCTATCTGGCTATGTGGGCATGTACTCTGATTTCAGGATCTTTGCCACAGATTTTATAAGCAGGCCTTTGAAAATTTCCTACTCTGCAATCCCCCAGATTCTGGTTTTCCAGTAGGCTCACTGGTAATGCCTTTAAGATGATAGGAGAAACAAATGATTCAGAGAAAACCAGTGAACCCAAATAGGAAGTTGGAAAAAGTGAAATTTTACAATGCATTTTCCTGCCCTTCACTTGTCTCTCTTTCCCGGACGGGATTCATCCTGAGAGTCTATTTTTACCCTGTTCCTGACCCAGCGAAACCTTGAGGTTCTGCAAATCTTACCAGATTTAGATTCCATTTGTGTTTTCTCTGTAACCTCTTATTTCTGGGAAAGAGAGGCAATCAGAAGGGACTGCTCCAGCTTATACTCATTTCTCTCCTATCACCCTGAGTGGACCCTGAATTTCTGTTCGGGGTGCCATGTGTAGGGCCTTAGGCTGCCCCACTGGGAAAGAAAAGGTTTACAAACTGAAGAAATCAAGGAAGAACAAATTCTCCAAGGATAACCCTTCTCCAAAAGGGTGCAGGGAGTAGAACACTCCACAGTTTCTCAGTTCTTTGAGACCTTAACCTTGGGATATCAGAGCTGGGTGAGAGGCAAGTCAAAAGTATACCTTCTCACTGTGGTTTCCAAAACCTGACACCATTTCAGAGCAGTTCCTTCTGTAGATGTAGATGCATGCTGGTATCCTCAGGAGAAAAAAGTCTGCTGTGGCCAGCTCCTGAAGGAAGAACTCTCCAATGCAGAATTTTCCCACACTCAGCACACAGGGCAAGGAGAAACCAAGAGGCACAGGCTGAGCCCTGCGGAAATCACAAGACGTGGTCTGCAGCTGGGGGAAGAGCAACTACATCTCTTGCCGTTCAGGGTTTCTTCTGGCTGGAATATTCCCAAACCTAAATCCAATTAACAGAGGATTTTCAGGTGGGCTTGAGTGGAAAGAACAAAGAATATGGCTATCAAATCTTTCTGTGTCTGTCTTTCTGTCTCTGTCTATCTCTCAGCATCAAAGCAGAACATGCTGCCTTGTCTAACTGAGAGTGAGACCTGAAATCTATTTCTGGTTCTGCCAACTGACTCCCTGGTGACCTCAGTCACTTCCTCTCATAGAGCCTCAGAGTTCCCTTCTCTGAAGAGTACTTTAGAATATTCCTACAACTAGACAGAGCCCCTAAACCTAGAAGATGCCTGTAGACCCAAGTTTTCATGGCTACACTCTGAGCCCCTGTGGATTTGATTTATCCAGGAGCAGGTGAGGTCCAAGGAGAATATTCTCTGGTTATGGTCATCCTGGAAATGGGGCATTCAGGTGAAGTAGTTTCCTCCTGTTACTTTCTCTGGTTTCACAAAACTTTGTGGATTAACTCTTGGATTCCATCCAAAGCTGGGACAGAAGATACTGGGAGAACAGAAGTGGGGCTGAGGAAAATATTGGAAAGGAACTTCAGCTTCAGGAAAATATTGCCCAAATGAATTCTAGAGTATCGGCCACAGTCTTTGTTGGGATCAGCTATAACAAAAGTGTGTAAGTCAGAAGGATGAAGACTGGGTTTGAGGTGTTCTCAGGTCCTAACATAATCTGGATCAAAATAAAAAAATTAGTTAACATTATGCATTAAGTGTGTATATTAAAACTTTTGTGGTGACCACTAAAAATAGGAAGAAGACATACAACTTTCAAAATAGGAGTGAAGAAAAACACACTGAATTCAAAAGGAGAAAAGAAAATAGTATAACAATAAAAAGCAGAACAAACAAAATGCAAAATGATAGAAATAAGTCAGAGCATGTTATTACTTAAATATTCATAGGCTAAATTCTCTAGTTGTGATGAATTGGATTTTGAGTGGATTTTAAAAACAACCCCAACTATATGCTTTTTTATAATGGACATATAGCACAGAAGATTTCAGAAGGATTGAACACAGAACTGTGGGAGAACATATAGTAGCCAAATAAAGACTAAATCAAACAAACAAACAAACAAACAAACAGGTGCAACTATGTTCCAACCAAACAAAAGAGATTCTATCATAAAGGGAATTGTAAAATAACAAGAAGGCTACTATGTCAGTGTCATAAAAATACAACAATTTTAAATTTGTAAAATAAGAAATAGCCTCATAATATAGAAAAATGCACACACAAGAGTAGAAGGAAAACATAGATGAATTACCTTCATAGTCTTAAGTACCTAGGGAGATATACCATGTTCATGGATTGAATGGCACACTATTGTAAAGATATTAATTTTCCAGATTGATTGAAGAACTCAGTTCCAAATGAATCTCCACCTATTTAAATAGCTCAAAAAGATGATTCTGATGTTCATGTGAAAGAGACACAAGACTTAAGAAGAGCTAAGAAAATCCTGAGCCAAAATGTGGAACTGTATGCTTTATCAACTAGCAAGAATTATGAATGACACAGTGGCGAAGATGGTCTGTTGTTGGTGCAGAAATAGACAGATTGCTCAGTGGGCCAGAAAAGAGAACCTAGATACAGATTCATACACATGTGGAAATTTAATTTATAGTGAAGGTAAAATTGCAAATAATGGAGAAGGAAAGCTCTCTCATTAAGTTGTAGTTGGAGAATAATTTGTTATCCAAAAAGGAAAAACAAATAAATACTAAGTCTTTTTGCAATCCATTCCTCTAAAATCAAATCATTAAAAGCCCGACTGTGAAGCACTAAACTTTTGCTTTCAAAGAAAATATAGAGTCATCTCTTCACGAACTCAAGGTTAGAAAAATTTGGCATAAAAAGCATATTTTAAAAAGATGAAGATTATGTGGAGTACAGAGGATTTTTAGGACAGTGAAAATATCTGCATGATAAAATGATGTTTTTGTATTATACATTTGTCCAAATCCATAGAATGTATATCACCAAGAGTGCACCCAAACATAAACCGTGGACTTTGTGGGAGATTAATGATGTGTCATTGTAGGTTCTTCCTTGGTAAACAAATGAACAAACGAACAAACAAACAAACAAACAACACTCACCAAGGGAGAGCAATAGTGATGATGGGGAGGTCTGTGCATGTGTGGTGGGAGGGCCTGGAGGGGAAATGTCTATATCTCCCTCAAAATTTTGTTGTAAACTTAAAACTCCTCTAAAAATTAAGACTTAGGGGCACCTGGGTGGCTCAGTGGGTTAAGCCTCTGCCTTCGTCTCAGGTCATGATCCCAGGGTCCTGGGAGTGAGCCCCACATCAGTCTCTCTGTTCAGCAGGGAGCCTGCCTCCCTCTCTCTCTCTCTGTCTGCCTCTCTGCCTACTTGTGATCTCTATCAAATAAATAAGTAAAATCTTTTAAAAAATTAAGACTTAAAAAACTAAATAAAAAATAATAAAAATTTTAAAAATAGAAAAATATTAAAAACTACAAAGTGAATGAAAAGTAACCCCCAAACTGGGAGATTCTTTCACTAATACATATAGTAGTCATTTTGAGAATATATAAAAAACCCTTATACATGGGATTTTTAAGGTCACTCATAAAACAATAGCAAAATGATGGATGGTTTGAATACGCACTTAGAAAAGAGAACATGATGGCTTAGGAGCACTTGAAAAGATGTTCATCTCCATCAGTCCTCAGGTAGATGCAAATTATAACTACATTACCAGGTCACCAGGTCGGAAGAAAAATTAAAATATAGAAAGAGCAGTAGCACTTCTTGTAATAACAAAAACTGTAAGAAACCAGAAGGCCCACTGCTGAGTATCTATAAAAAGTGTGGTATACGCTTGCAGTGGGATACTACACAGAAATTCAAATGAGCCAGCTATACGTTTTCATGCATACAGATAGATGTCACAAACTGATTTTTGAGTAGACTTCTGGGGTGCCTGGTTGACTTAGTCAGAAGAGCCTATGACCCTTGATATTAGGATCGTGAGTTCGAGTCCCATGTTAAGTGTAGAGTTTACTCTTAGAAGATTGTTTTTTATTCTTGTGAAGTCCGAAGACATAAAAAACAATCTATTTATGAGTGGTGGAAAAACAGGAATAATTTTCTGAAGAATATAGGGAAATAAACTCAAAATCCCAGAGAGTGATTTACTCTGAGCAGGGAGAGGAGATTAGGAAGGACCTCAAAGTAATGCTAATTATTGGTTTTCCTAAAATTCTAAGTGAGTTCATGGCTGCCGGATGGTTATTCCTTATACTTCATGTATGTTTACGGTACTGTATCTACTCAATACTCAGCTAAAAAGAATTTAAAAAGCTGTGAACAATTTTCTGACGTCAAATGGTCAGTTCTACTTCATTCTTTCTAGAAATACGTAATATTCTATAATATAGACACATCATTTCGCCTCAATCATTTCCCTATTCATGTAAATTTAAGGATTTTGTTCCCTAATTTTTGGCTTTTCTCATATAACAAAATCTAAAAAGGGATCTTAACAGTTAGTAATTTTTTTTTTTTAAAGGAAGCGTCTTTGCTTAACAAAACAAACACACCCACGCTTTCGAATTCCTCCAAGTAGAAGATTTGATGACCAGGACATTGGAGAAGAAGGAAGAGAGAACGCAGAGGGCGGGAGTAGGAGAGGGAATGAGTCACTGTGTGAGGTATGGCTGATCCTGGCTGCCCAGCTGAGTCATATTCTGTGATGTTGACCTATTACAAGGAACTTGGTCCTCGTTTTTCTCCGCAGTGGTGGACTGGATCATTCACTTTACTGAAACTTCTTCGCCCCCTCTGCTAACCAAATGCACGATTCTCTGACAAGGAAGTCTCTTATCTGCACGCTGGGCATGTTTTCTTTTTCCCTGCAAACTTCAGGAATGGCATTTGCAATATGAGTATCAGGGAAATTTAGAAAACGCGGGAACCAGGATCGGGTTGCATAAAGACATGACAAGGAAAAGGCGTCAGAAGTGTAAAGCTCTTTCTAAATGAACTTTTGCAAAGAGACCCAGGTCAAGTCAATCTTGGGCATATAATGGTGCTATGATGTTTCGTGAACGTTTGTTGATTCCTTAACTTGTTGACCATCTAAAAGATGAAGAAGAATTTATTCAATTTACAGCTGTTAATAGATGCATTCCCTTATTATAGATGACTTGGTTATTTTTTTAATAGGTAGTTGAAAAGATGGCCCAAGATGCCATTTAAATAAAGATGTTACAGTATGTAATGGGTCACAGAAACCACGAACACAATATCCAAGTAATTTAATAACAGTTAGGAATAAGATTTCCATTAGACATGCCTGGAATTGGAGCGTACTACTTTACTGCTTTCTATCAAGAAGACCTCTAAATTCCCAATTTAAAACTGATACGTTTCAAGCTCGTGAATTAGAGTGGGTATCTGAGTAAGAGAATAAATTGGGCCAGAGACTTAGCCATTGTGCTGCTGTGCAAACCTGATTGCTCCTGCGAGGTTATTAAAAATTCTGGGCTAATGTTCTGGAAAGAATGAATTTGCTATTATAGCAATCTTCCTGCATCATGGTACCTCTGCAGTTGAAGAGCTATCTCTAAATTTAGCATATGGTCTAGGAAGGAGATTAATTGAATTAAGAACTATTTATTAGAGAAGAAATAAATAGCTTTTGCCAATTAATGAGATCAATCAGCCCAACCATTAAAGAGGATTAGGGAGCTCTGCCAGAGGTGTTGGGTTTTAAGATATGGAGCCCGATAGGCAATATTCCAGGGGATGTGGAACCCATTCGCGAGCCATATACGTTTAGAAGCACAGAGCAAATGAAGTGTAAACGAGAGTAATGGAGCCATTGTAAAAATCAGATTAGAAAAATGTATCACCTTTCCCTTCTCTTTCTTTTTTCCGCCTCTCCCAAACATCTCACTTACATAATCCCCTATCTTGACTATCAAAGCAGTATGTATCTAACGATAAGTAGCTGCTTGGAATTATCATCTGATGCTACTTGTCAGTATTTGGACATTACCAAAGCACGGAGAGTTATTTTCTAATTTTATGTTTAAAAAGGAAACTTATTCCATTTGGACAATCTGAAAATGTATCAAATTTTCACTTTGATTTTACGGGAATTTCAATTAAACAAAGAGGATTCCTCTTCCCCCCCCCCCCCCAATATCCCTCTTTTTTTCTAAACATGCTAATTATGGGCTTATTAGAATTGAGAAGTAATTAATTTGTACTTAAACACATAAAAATTATGTTTCCAGCCGATACGTTCTATATAAGGCAAAATAAGTTTGTCCAAGGACAGTCCTCATTTAATTTCCCAACGCAAACATATTTTCATTCGGAAGTGTTCGTGAGCTTGCTGGTGCTGATCGTTAAGTAGGATCACCTCCGCTCCTGGAATAGAGACTGCTTGAGTTAAAGGGACCTCAGGCACAAGTGGTCACATCACTGTGGTCTGGGTGGCCTGGATGCTTGTATCTTCACCAGAACGAATCAGCAGCCTCTCTGCAGGCTCCGAGAACCCACCGGGAGCACTGTAGGAAGGGTAGTACGGCTCGCGAATGGGTTCCACATCTGGTCCTGTCGCACCTCGGAATCTTCATTTGTGAAGGACGGACTCGGATCAGGAGAAGTGATTGGCCACTCCAGCTCACCAACTAAGGTGGTCGCTGTGTGAACCGTTTTAAAGCATCACTGAATCCCCATAACACCCCTAGAAGATAGACATTATTACCTCTGTTTTGCAGATGAATAAAACTGAGGCTCAGGGCAGCCGGTCAGTTGTGATGTTAGGACTTGAATTTACATATATCAAGAATAAACTTACTTTTCCTTTTTCCACTACCTGCAGTTCCCTCGTCCCAACAGCCCAGCTGAAGGTGCTACAATTTGCCTGTTTGTACACCTGGCAACTGGGGATAGGCTCCCACTGAAGCAGACACACCCCAGTCCTGCTTCCTCCTGTTCCTGAGCCTGACACCTGCTGCTTCCCCACATGGGATAAAGCACTGTGGTTAAGAGCATGGAGTCCACAGTGAGACTGCCTGGATTTCAATCCTGGCTTTTTCTCCTACTTTCTGTGTGTCCCTGGGAAAATTACTTAGCCTCTCTGTGTCTCCATTTCTTCATCTGTAGGATGGGGCTGATAATAGTACCTGTCCATAGGATTACTTAGAGGATTAACTGAATTAGTATTTGTAAATAATTTAAAGCATGCCCAGTACACAGTCTGTTCTAAGTCACTGTCGTGATGGTCACAGAGGCATGTAAAGGGATTAGAAGGGTACTTGGCACATGGCAGGCACTTAATTAAACATGTTTTTCTAGGAGAACATAATGTGTTCATTTCTGCACAGCTGTTCTTGTGTTTTCGCCATCTTCAGAGACGAATGTTTAAACTTTGGTCTGCAGGATGGGAAGTCATGGTCCTTCCAGGAGGGAGCTTTTTGAATTTGTATGCCCCACTCGGATCGCTGCCGCCCATTCGTACCCCTCCCCCATCTCGGTTTAGTTATTTTTGATCACTGTCACATTATCTGTTTGTAATGACAGCGTCCTGAAGCTTTTTTCTTCTATACATACACATGTGCACAATAAATGTTTATTGGGTGAAAGTTTGAATTCTTATTGCAAAATGGCAGTCCATGCTGGGGACTCAGAGGTCTGCCACTTGGAGTCCTTTGTGTGTGTCCCCATGATTTGGAGGGCTCCATTCCCCAACATCCAGTGGGGTTCATGGCCAGAGGCAGAGGCTGGGAGTTAGCTGCTTAGTAGAAAGGTGGGCCTAGACCCTTTTGGTTCCTACCCAAGGGAGAAGGGCTCATTGTGTTGAACACAATGAAATGGCACAAGTATACGCAGTAACACAGAACTGAATCCAGCACTATTATTTTTGCTTCAACCTTTCTAAATTTTGGAAATCCTGGACTCTGTCCATATTGGAAGTAGACCAGACAGTGATGTTCAGGCAAAGTTCTAAGTCTCCCTGCTTTTGTTAAAATACTAGTGTATTTAACAAAATACTAGTATTTTGTTAAAATACTTACATACCTTAAAAGTTATCATTAAGTATTGCAATGTGTCATTTCATGCAGAGTGAATGCTACCTGTGGTTTACTCAATTCAGAAGCTGGTTTTCATTAAACATGCTATTCTAGGAGAATGGATGACAACCAGTGGAGGGCTCTTTTGATTAAGGAGTATGTTTCTAGTCTTCATCACAGGGGTCTATAAGGTCAAAACTATTTTTAAATCAATACTAATATGTTATTTGTCTTTTGTATTCACATTCTCTCACAAGTATACAGTAGAGCTTTCTAGAGCCAACTTAATGTGTGAGATTGCAGTCTGAGTTTAGAAGCCAATCTGAGAATCCAGCTGCCTTTTATTAAGCCAGACATTAAAGAGATTTGAAAAAAAAGTGCTACTCATGTGGTTTTGAAAAATATGATTATTTTAGTTAAAATTTTATTTATGTAATAAGTAATAAATTTACTTGTGCTATTTTAAGTGAAAAAAAAAAAAAAAAGAAGTAACTCACGAATTTGCAAAGCATCTGACATTAACCTTCATTCCCACTTTGCTATAGAATTGGAGATGTCCTCAGCTGGGCGAGGTGAAAAGATGTGGGGTCCTGCTGTTTGTCCGCCTCCTGAATGATCAGATCCAAATCATTCACACGTGCCTCAGAGTGTCCCCTGCACCTGCCCCACCCCACGTCATTACAAGGGCCCCATCCTGGTGGGAAGCACTTGACCTTGACCCAAGGGGATTCCCAGTCTGTGTCTGCAAGTGATCAATGTCCATATTTAGAGTTCATCCCCCACTGCCCTGTTTAAATAGTTTTGGTTGTTGCTGAGTCTAAGGGAGAATCTTTCCTCCAGTTTAGTCTCTCTAGAAGGTTCTGGGAACTTTTGGGTTACATGGGCCTAAGTCCTCTCCTTCCTCTCCCCTGCTTTAGAATGAACTCTCTGAAGACACAGATACCTCTGTACTCAGTGTCATGGGACCCAATTCTGCCCCATGGTGAATGTGGTTCACTCTCCCACACTGGCTGTGTCCAATTGGCAAATACCCCTCCCCCACCAATCCCCAGCTGCAGACCTTGGAGGTTTTGCTGTTTAACCATTTCACACCCACAGGCTATGCTGGAAAGGCGTTGGCCATGCCCCGTTACATAGTAAAATGAGAAGATTTTGAGTCACACAAAGCCCTGTCACATGATGCCTAATTCAGAACACAACTCAGGATCTCTCTAGATTAAAATAACTTCTTTAGAAGCAGTGCTTCTAAAATAACGCAGAATTTACGGGGGCTGAGGCTGCTCATTTATACACACATGCACGCACACACACACACACACACACACTGCACTCACGTGGAGAAGGGCGGTCCACCACTTGCGAAGTTTCTCAGCAGAGGCAGCATAATGGAAATGCTTCTCTTACTTAACTCAGAGTTCATTTTTAGCATGCGTACAGGCGGCCGGGCTCGTTATACATTTATTACTCTGTAATGCACTTGGCAGCTCACACAAGATGCCCATAGCTGTCCATAACAGGGAGCAACACTGCTTGAACCAGATCTCCCTCTTCCCCTCAACAGCCACATTAAGTCAGGGAGTAAATTATTAATTGTGCTGACTAAAATCAAAGCCCCAAATGATGCAAATAAAGTTAACCAACATTCACTGGAAAAACAGAAGTATTCTAGGTAGCAAAGAGAAGTTTACTACACCCCCCTACAAAAAAAGAAAGCATGTCTTTAAAGTCATCATTAGGTATTGCAACATGGCGTTCCGGGACACCAGGGTCAACTTATTTAAGAATGGAACCTAGAGAATTTGGATACATTGCTACATAACCAATAGTATCAGCAGACAGTGATATTCAGGCTGAGCTCTGTCAAGAATGCTGTTTTCTGGGGTGCCTGGGTGGCTCAGTGGTTGGATGTCTGCCTTCCGCTCAGGTCATGATCCCAGGGTCCTGGGATCGAGCCCCACATTGGGCTCCCTGCTGTGCAGGAAGCCTGCTTCTCCCTTCGCCTGCTTGTGTTCCTTCTCTTGCTGTCTCTCTCTGTCAAATAAATAAATAAGATCTTAAAAAAAAAAAAAAAGAATGCTGTTTTCTTGGTCACCCTACTTTATTTATTGATTTATTGATTTATTTATCCATGAGGCCCCTGGCACTGTTCAGTGACAGAACCTCTGTTTCCAGCTTTGTACAGAGCTTTGGTCCGTAGCCTGGTTGAGACGTCTGGGAGGCTTTGGGTCATGCACACTCAGTTTTTAAAATGGTGTTTGAAAGACTGGTTTGAGAGCCGAGAAGTTTCTTCCTGGGTAAATACTCACCGATTATTACTTGATTCTGTATGTTGGGCCAGTGGGGCCTTTCCCGGACTTTCCTGGTAATGGTTGGAAAACAGAGTCATTGGGGGCCTCGGGTGCCATAAGCGGTCAGGCCGGAGCTCCCATATTCTCTTCCAGATAGAGACGAGTTTGCCTGTGGAAAAAGGTAATACACTGAGATCCTGAAGTTGAGAGAGAAAGAAGTGGGGGGCAGGCAAAGAGCATCCCACACCCACCCAGGACTTCCCCACGTGCATGTTCTTCCCGCGTGCCTCTCACATCTGCAAACCAGTCAAGCATCTCTTAAATAAGTCCTCGGCGGTTGTTCATGCCAATTCAAATTGGGTTTCTGTCGTTAGTGACGGAAAGACCATTGAGAACGACCATAAAAGAAGAAAAAATGCAACAGAAAAAACACAAAAACCAAAATGGGTATATAAATTCAAGACCTAATCCTTGGGAAACTTCATGGTATCGACACATTCCAGAAATAAATATAGAAGGAAAATATGTATCAGAAAGTTTTCAGGATATCCAAATTTTGAGCCTATATAAGAAATCAGGAAGGAATCAAATAATACACGTGCAGTATAAACATAGGAAAGCCCTACAAGAAAAAGTACATGATGGAAAGAAAATTAAAAGGAAAGCAAACTGGAAAAAATTGTCAATAAATACAACATAGATTTATTTGGATTCTCATAAAAATTGGTGAGAAAAATATAGGGGCTCCAATAGAATGTTGGGGATAATTAATGAACAGACATTTCACACAGATTGATTATACAATTCCAATTTGAAAGTTGAACCCCCCCCTCCACAGAAGTACAAATTAACCACATTGTTTAAAAAAAAATCACAGAAGAGGAGTAACTTAATGGTAAATTGATGCCAGTGTTGGCATATTCTTGGCTTTTTGATGGCAGAGTATATCCATCCAACTCTTTTTGAAAACAAGTAAAAATGTTCATTTAATTTCTAAAAAAATGATTATGCCTTGCCCAGAAGTCTATTCCTTGAAGTGTATCAGAAGGTAACAGAATTTAAGAGCTGTGGGAGGACATTGGTTACAAAGAATGGAAATCCAGTTGCAATAAACCTAAACAAATAGAGGACTCTATTTCTTCAAGTAATTGGAGAAGCCAGGGAAAGAACGGCTTTGTAGGGCTCTGGGTGGGGGCTTTCAAGCAAAAAATGCCATAAAATCTGAATCTTCAGACTATTCCTACTTGTCAGATCACAGCTCCATGGGTTAGAAGTTTGGTCAAGGTTTGACTGGGTTCTCTGCTCAGGTCTTCCGAGGCTGAAGTCAAGGTGTGGGCTGGGCTGAGCTCTTTTCTGGAGGCTCTATAGTGAGTCTACTCCCAACTCAGTCAGATTCCTGACAGATTCATTGTTTGTGCTTGCAAGACTCAGATCCTGTCTGTCGCCTGTCAGCAGGAGATAGCTACTCCTACAGGATGCTCATGGTCCCTGCCCAGTGGCCCTTCTATCTTCAAAGCCAGCAGTGAAGAATCTCCCTAATGCCAAATCTCTCTCATGGTTTGACTCTCTTCCTTCCTGCCTCTGAGCTCTAGTGCTGGACTGAAAGGGCTCATGTCCAATTAGATAATTCGTCTCTTGATAAACTCAAAGTCAATGGATCATCACCCTTAATAAAACCCATACCCAGGTAATGGGACATCTGTGTGGCTCAGACAATTAAGCACTAGACTCTTGATTTTGGCTCAGGCTGTGATCTCAGGGTCATGGGATCGAGCCCCATGTTGGGGATCTGCATTCTGCAAGTAGTCTGCTTGAATTTCTCTCCCTCTGCTCCTTCCCCTGCTCTCTTTCTGTAAGAAAATCAACCAGTTAATCAATAAATCTTAAAAAAAAAAAAAAAAAAAAGAGAGAACCGTCCAGGTAATGATTTTGAGACAGTCTCCTTGTGGTCAAGAAGAGATAAAATTAGTAGTCGGCCTCATGACTTAGTAAAAATGTAAGTTGAATAACACTAAGATAGAATTTAATACTTACTAAGTCATTAATCCTAAACTTCTCGAAACAACCTTGGCAATGCACTCATTCAAATAATAAGTCAATGGCAGGTGCAGGAAGAGCTGGGTACAGCAGACCAGCGAGGAAATCAGTGACTCTCCGTCTGCGAGGTCTGCCTGCTACAACGCCCGCCTCACCCTCGGACTCCCTGAGGTGGCCCTCACCCAGATAAGCTCCACGCTGTCATCCATGCCTCTGGTTTTCAGACACAGCATTTAGAGGAAGGGAGAATATCTGCCCTTGAAGCTCTTGCATCAGGCATAGTTTCTCTTTCCAAAGGTCCTGGGAAACATCACTGGCACTGGCTCTCTCCCTGGCTCTGGCTGTCTCCTTGTCCCTGCCTCTGTCCTATAACTGACTGCTCTGGTTGGATGATGGGCCACACACCCGGCATCAGTCCCTGAAGGCCTCCTTCTGCAGCTGGCCCTGGAATCAGCGCCGCTCACATCGAGTTCTGAGGAGCTTGCTAGAAGAAAGTGCATCCACACATAAGGCATGCCCGGCAGAAAGCCAGCGCGGAGCTAGCACGTACAGGACAAGGAGGGGATCCCAACAAAGCATAGAGCCCAGGGAGCAGAGGGGTGGGAGTAACAGCTAGCCGGGACCACCGCCTGCCCGTGAAGCCTGGGTGCTCCTCCCCAACTCAGGCCAGGAAACCGAGCCCCATCGCTGCCTTGCCCTAAGCGACTGCACTGGTTGCAACTGCCTATTTGGAGCTCCTGGTTTCCCCTGCACGTGTGGCTCATGGTCTTCAGGCCTGGGCCACACTCTCCTCCCAGAGCAGCCCCCCCAACTGTGTTTCCAGTAGGTGGGCATCTCACTTCCTTATTTCCGAGCACAAATAATTGCAGATGCAAAATTGCAGCCTAATTTTAGATACAAAGGCAGAGAAGGCAGCTCCTAAATCCTCCAGGAGAACTTTTACCTTTGAGGAGGGTGTGGCCTGACACCCCCCTCACTCCCCCACCCCCGTGTCTGGCCCCTGAGGCCCTCAGCTTCTGTAGAACAGAAGCTGCAAGACAGGGGGGTGCTTTCTCTATCCTCTGACACTCAGTTCCATGCTCCTGGGGCTTCTCCTCCTCCCACCCTGTTCCTTAAGAACTTTCATTGAAATTACCAGACTGCTTGGAGGCCTCTTGGAGCCGATATGTCATCAATAACCTTGGGTCATGGGTACCCAGGCAGAACCAGACCCCTAATGCTCAGGGTCCCACGCATCTTGAAAATACCAGCCCCTGGTCCAAAAAACAGGAAAGGCATTTTCTCCTTCTTTCGTGGTCTCTCTCTTAACTCATCATGATGGTTTTTATTTGCTATTTAGGGTCATCTCCTTGGTGCAGGGGGACAATCACGGGGAAGCGACAGGCCCTCACAGTATGGGGGCCCAACCCCACGACTGCACACACCTGACCCTGTCTGTGTCCCCAGGCACCCCGCCCAGGTCCAGGTCCCAGCTCAGGGCAGAGGGTGGCAGCGGTGGCCCGGTAGAGGCATGGGACAGGCAGTCAAGAACCTGTTCCAGGGAGGGGGCGGCTGCCGAAGGGGGCTGCTTGTGCGTTGAGGCTCCTTCTGCGCATGCTCCATGATCCACCGGCCTTCACCTACAAAACGCAAATCCAGGGTGGAAGTCCTCACAACTGCAGGATCGCTCCTGGCAGCCAGAGCGCTCACTGCGGGCCTTGTCCTACTGCCAGACCTAGCAGGCGGGGAGGGAACCAGAACACAGAACAGTGCGTTGGATTTCTCAACTAGCTTCATATTTCTGCTGTTGAGTTGCTGCGGGACCCTGACACGGGAGCTTCTTCACCTCCACGTTGCAGCTGTTCCCAGGGCAGCGCCCAGTGGGAAGGGGAAACTGAGTCCTGCAGACTGCAGGGCTGCCTTAGGATGGGGGTAGGGCCTCAGCAACCCCTGGATCCGGAGCTGCGGCTGCTGCAGGTGGGGGGACTGGGCCGGTCCTGTGGGCAGGAAAGCTGGGTGCAGTGGGCCAGGCTCCTGCCGCAGCCCTCTCGAGGGCCTCACGGAGGCAGCTGGAGCGTCCGCCTCAGGCCCCAGCCACCTGCTCTGATTTGGAATCGTCCTCCTTCGAGTGCTCTGTCACCAGATGGCTGAGGCACAGTGGGGAACAGCGTGCCTCCCCAGGTCCAGCCCCTTCGCTGAGCTCCGGAGATAAGAAGCCCACAAGGCTCCGTCCCACGGAGCTCAGAGGCCACAAGCCGCACAAGCCATGGCAGAGCCACACAGGGCCGTGGAAGGCAGAGGTGAGGCAGAACGTGGCTGGAGGCAGCGTCAGGGCGGGGGTTGAGGTGTGCAAGTCAGGCTGAGTCTGCAAAGGGCAATTAGGGGACAGGCAGGAGAAAGGAACAGAGGCGCTCTGGGCAGAAGGAGGGGGTGCCACAGAAGTGGGGAAGAAGCTTCTCTCCGCTCTGGCTCAAAACCAGGGCAGCCTCTGCTTCCTCATTCCAGGGTCTAGGACATCCGGGCTTCCAAGCACCAAGTGCCAGCCCGGAACACATCCCTGTTTGCTTTAGACCCCCACCTCGTGATGCGGGGTGATACCACAAGACACAGGTGCCTCCTCGGGGCACACCAAAACAAGACAGAGCTCAGAGCACGGCAGTGAGGCGTTTTTTGCACCCACCCGGCTGCTTGGGAGGGAGCCCACGACCGGCGTTTGGGAGCAGGGACACGGAGGCCCAGCCCAGGCGTGGCCCAGCACAGAGGCTGCTCTTTCCCGGTCCGAGCTGAGAAATGTGAAAGAAGGCGACCAACAACACACTGAACTGTGTGCATGTGTCACATAAAACGGGGGATCTCAGAACCCACAGGAGCCTGCGGTTTCTGAAATTCGGGTGGGTGGCTTCCTGCCGCTGCAAGGCATGTCGGGAGGAGCTGGGATGGTCCGGGCACCACCTCAGCCGGCGTTTGCTGCAAGGTTTTGCTCAGCGTTGCTGGCCTGCTGCTTCTCACAGGGGAGGGAACCCACTCACTCCCAGGGAAGACAGGAGCAGCCAGAGCCAACAAATCAACGAGGCTCCAACAGGGCAAGCGAGGCAGAAACCCATCTCAGGCGAGGGCTGCGGCAGACTCGGGGAGACTCGTTTTATTTTGTGCACGCAGACAAGATCATACTGTTATGTAAATGCAGCCAGCGATTCCTCGTCTATCCTGAAATGCGCGTGTCAGGGCTCTGCGGTAGCGCACCTTGTCCCTGATAGAAACAAGGAGTGTTTTGATACACGGAAGGCTGGTGATTACTCGCTTCTGAATTTTTTTTTTTTTTTTTCCACTACAAATTTTCAACCGGACAAGCAGAGGCAGTGAAAACAGAGGTGTGACTGCAGGTGCCTGTGAGAAGCAGCTCTGACAGCCCCCACCCCCTCTCCCACCCCCGGGTAGGAGGGGGGAGACCGACAGAGGGGCTCCGGGCAGCTGGAGAGGCCAAAGGGAGGACGAACACTCAGAAATGCCTGTTATAAAGTGAAATGTACTTGTCCAAACTGATATGCTGGTGAAATCAAGAGAAGAGGCATGAGTATCCACTTCTCCAGGAAGACGGCTCTATTGGTCTTGTCTTCCTTGCAAAAGACTGGGTTCTCTGGCAGGAGGGAATGTTGCCCCATTGCACAGGATGGTGGAGAATTCATAAATGCAGGTCTGTGCAGGTCACAGTGGGTGCCACAGGGGGAGACAGTGGGGTCCACTGGAGGGGCTGGAACAGGAGCAAGGAAAGCAATGTAACCTTCCACCCCCCATGGGGGCGGATCTGGTGAGCACAGCAAGTGTCTCTCCCTCAGGGCAGCAGATAGAACATCTGTCTGCTTAGTTGGACCCACCACCTTCAGAGAAAGCATTTGCCAGGGTGACCAGAAACCAAGTAACACAATCTTCAAGGTTATGCAATCCTATCCCAATGTTAGGACCGACCAGAAATTCACAAGCCGGGGACCCATTCTCTGCCCCACAAAGACCCCAGAAAGCCTCTAAGACTCTGATTTGGTGGCAAGATTTCTTCTCCCACAAGGATTGTTGAAAGAAAGAGCCACTTGGGATCAATTGTCTTTTTGGCAGCTTTTAAATCAGAGATGTTATGAATAAACTTTACTCCTTAAACGAATATCCCCTTTTGAACTTCAGGGCCGATGAAGGTTATTTTGCCAGATAAGGAGTAAGATTTACGATGGTGCTCATTTACTATGAGCATTCTGCGGTGTTCCTTCTTGGTCCTTAGCTTTCTGTGATGAGACGGGAAGGCTTGGAGAGGAATCCACGTTGTGCCCCTATACCTTTTAACCTTCGTTGGGGGAGTCTCACCAGAGGTTTACCTCTGTTCCAGCTCTCCATTCCAGACTCACTGATTTCATTCCTCATCTGTTTTGCTTGCTTGCTTAATTTTAGTCCACTTTAGAACAATTTTGGAAATTAGGGGAGCTGTCTCTGTATAACTCAACACGAAAACCTGTGAAGTGTGTTCTCATGCGAGAAGGCTAGTGCCATGGCCCTTGGGCATTTTTGTCAACTTCATATTTACACACTGTTGGTCGGGGTCAGGGTGACCACCCGTCCCAAGGCACACAGCTTGACAAAGGCAGTCCGGAGGTGTAGTCAGGATTCCTGCTTTGGAAAGTCCATGATGATGGGAAAGAAAATAGTTTTGCCATTAAAAGAAAAAGGACTCACAGATGAATTACCAGCTACTTCCATCTCTTAACCTGGTTTCTTCATAACGCCTAAAACTTCCCCTATTCCCCAGACCAAGGCACTCACCTCTCCTTCTTGTTGCCCTATTGGTCCTAGAGACTCACTCCTCTGAAATAATCCTGGAACATCCTCCTTACCCCCAAATTCTAAGATGGCCCAGACAGAGTGTCTCGTCTTCCTCCCCACATTGCTGTCCCGCTTGCTCAGATGCCCGTCCTTTTCTAGACTCTCGTGGACCCAACTGCCCCACCAGCTCTTCTCCTGGCCCTTCTGGTCCCCGGACTCCCTCTCACTCTGCCTCCACCCCACACTCAACCCACAGGCCCTCACACAGCACTGCTTGTGACCCACACAGACAGAGTGTTTCAGAAGGGCCTCCCCTGTCCACCCACTGACACCTGTCACCAGCCCCTCCACCTGGCCCTGTTATCCGTTGATTCTTGACGATGCTTACTGCCCTCTGAAGTGATGTCTTGATTGCTTGCTAATTGTTTATCTCCTCCATTGGAATTCAGTGACATTAGAAAAACATCATGTCTCCCTTGTTCTTTTGTTGTATTTCTAGCACCTAGAGGAACGTATTAAAAGTCTTAAGAGAATACTTAAGAGGATGCATGAATGAATGAATGAATGAATGAATACCTAAGAGAATAAATCCATAAGAGGATGAATGAATGGCTCACTTCGGCAAGGCCCTCAACATTGTCCCTGTGGGCTCTTTGCACTCATCTCCATTCCTTGCTTTTTATTTATCTTGTATAACAGCTTGATGACTTTTGCTAGAAGGTTCTCTTAACATCCCTTAACCTTCCCTGTTCCCAACACAGAGCGAGGTCCAAACCACAGACCTTGCTCCTAAAGGACATCTTCATTATCAGCATCCAGCACGGTCTCCCTGGAAGCAACCTCCAGTCCAGGTTAGTATTTCTGCCTCCTGCTCCTAGAGCTTTCTCCTGCCATCCCCCCTTTGCCGATTCCTTCCTCCTATTTTCCAGTGAGAGAATTCCCACCTAGAGTAAGAATTGGTCCTTGAAGGGTCTAGAAGATTTGGGTTAAAATTCCGCCTCCGCTAATTTCTGCATTGCCTTATTTATTTTTCTTTGTAAGTGCAATGTTATTAAAAGAGAAAGGTCAAGGGCATGGCAACATGGCAGCATCCTTGCCTACCTCTCTAGTGTCCACAGCCTAGGAGGCTTGTGTAGTCTTCCCATCCCCCCAAAGGCAGGCCCAGCCCTCTGCCCTCATTCCTTTGGTGTGTTTCCACCAGAATCTGCTATCTGCACACTGTATGTGCACTGACATTTACCTGACACTGTTCTCTGAGTCTCCATATCTATATCATCCCCTGATCAACTAGATCCTGCCCTCCCACAGGGCAGGGGACTTGCTGGAGTTTTGTTTTCTCTTCAGCTTGCTCACTGGAAGGTATTCACGAGATGTTTAATGTTTTAATCAATTCATACCTTTATTTGGTGTTTATGGAGTCCCTGCTATGTGGAAGGTAAGATGCTAAGTAGTGGGGTCCACATGGACAGATTTGTTCTTAGGGCACTTATGTCCATGGGGTTTCAATCCACTGTGAAAACAGCATTATAGACAAGCACTGGGTGTTACACACAACTAATACATCGTTGAACATTATATCACAAGCTAATGATGTACTTACTGTAGGTTGGATCACTGAATTTAAATAAAAACCCCAGCATTATATAACTACATTGATCCTCCCACATGCTGGAGAATCTGCGTGGGCTGTTGGCACCATGGTGAACAAAATAGGCATAGTCTGTGTCGTATATACTCACAACTAGATCATAATAGAGTAACTCCAAAGAGAGCTCGACTCTAATTTTATGGGCATTTAGAATAAGGATAAAGGAGAAGGATGAGGATGGTGATCCAGCATGAGTAAGAAAGTGTTTCTTACTGAAGTTCCGCATTGAAAAAAAGAAAAGATCAAAATTGTTATTCTGAGATATTTTCTGGATTGGCAATTTTCCATTGAATTTTGGGGCTGAACACACATCAATTGTGCTGAGAGCACTCTTCCATCCTCTCTTGGTCTCTGTAGACCTCTGTCAGGTCATCTCCATCTGTCCACTTTTGGGTGGGTATGCACTTACTGAATGAGAATCATATCTAGCACCCACTCCCCTAGAGTGCTAGGCAGGGCAGGAGACAAAGGAGGAAGCTCATCCAGCACTCACTCCCCTAGAGTGCTAGGAAGGGCAGGAGACAAAGGAGGAAGCTCTTCATCCCTCCTCCCATTCTACTTTGCAACCACTGCAACCAGAGATAATTCTCCTGAGAGGCTCATGAGGTAGGTATCTCTGTTCCTAATTTTCCAATTGGGAATTTGAGACTCAATGAGTGGAAGGTCTGGGCTGTACTACATTGCCTCCAAGGAAAGATATAACCAGCAGGTACAGTGAAAACTGGAAATT
Organism: Mustela nivalis; assembly: GCF_964662115.1. NCBI lineage: Eukaryota > Metazoa > Chordata > Mammalia > Carnivora > Mustelidae > Mustela > Mustela nivalis. The sequence goes on along the minus strand of NC_139031.1, from coordinate 93,994,659 downwards.
CCCCAACAGTGGGTAATGGAGCTGGCTGGAGCTGGGGAGAAGAGGTGGTTCCTCAACCTTCCATCTGGCTCTCTCCACTCTGCTCCCTGTCAGAAGCAGCTGGACACCTTGGAGGCTTTCCTTTTTTTTCTTTTTTCAAAGAATTTCTGGCCCCTTCAAAAATCAGGAAGTTCTGGAAATCAGGCAACGAAACTTAATCTCATGATATTTCCTACCCAAATAGGCACTGAAAGTTCAAAGTTTCAAGATAAGCCTTCAACTTCTTGATGTTTATCTAACCCCAAAATTTAAGCATTCTGAGGTTCATTGGATTCCAAAGCAGAGTCACACCATCCCCTTTTCCTAGGAATTTTTACCACCTATGCTGCTGTGAATTAGGAGAGGACAGGACTCTATTATTTTTTACACAGTTTTCCAGGAGTAAATATTGTCCAGAAGAAGTTACTGGTGGGGGGAGGGGTAAATAAAAAGTTAAAATCCAATCAGTAAAAGATTGACTTTTCAACAGAACATGGTGTCCTACATATCTGAACACCCACAGATACAGATCTCTCCCACACTCAGGCCTACATAGAAACAGGGGCCTCAACCAGTCACGCATTGTTTGTAGAAAGAGCTTGCACATGCTTATACAGCACAGTGATTGATTCACAAAGATGTGTCCATTTCCGGGAAAGAAAAAGCAAGGCTGAAGCCAATTACTATTGATTAAAAGTGCCACCATCAATTTGTATAATGATTGGTACTTTTCAGAACAAGTTCACTCCCATTATCTTCCTAACATTCCTGATATGCTCACTGATCCTTGAGAAGCCCATTACACAGCTGGAAACATTGAGGCTCATTCTGTTGAGTGACAGGAAGTAATGCACAGCAGTTGTTAGAATCCAGGCTGTGGTTCCCTGTGAGGAGGTGGTGATCTGTATGTACTAACCCTGAAAGGAAGTTCTGGGAGCAGCAGTGGTGGAAACAGCCAAGTATGAGACCATGGCCAGTAAGGCAAGTGAGCCTGGTTTCATGAAAACAAATAAACAAACAAATAAAAATCTTGAGCTTTAGGGGTGCCTGGGTGGCTCAGTGGGTTAAGCCACTGCCTTCGGCTCAGGTCGTGATCCCAGGGTCCTGGGATCGAGCCCCGCATCGGGCTCTCTGCTCGACAGGAAGCCTGCTTCCTCCTCTCTCTCTCTGCCTGCCTCTCTGCCTACTGCCTACTTGTGATCTCTCTCTCTGTCAAATAAATAAATAAAATCTTAAAAAAAAAAAATCTTGAGCTTTAGAGCTACAAACTTCTTCTATTCCTGCTCTGGCTTCTTACTATCTATGGGATCCTACGCATATCACTTAGCGTCTCTCAACCTGAGTTTTGGTATGTGTGAAATGGCGGGTTTTGTGAAGATTAATGAATAATGTGTGCATGGTAGGCACAAAGTACATGTTAGATTCCCCCTTTGGTCTTTTCCCTCTTGGATTTACCAGAACTAAATAATCACATTTCTGGAAGCTGTTACTACTGGTAAGCCGGCTGCTTCTCCTTTTTCATCCTAGATATTCCCCAGGATGCCCACACTTGGTGTTATCTCATGTACTCACTGATGCGGGACGCAGGACTGAAAAGATGGAACTCCTTTCTCTATGGGGCTCAGTGCTTACAGTGTCTTTATCCCTTTCTCTTTCTCTCTCTTTCTTTCTTTTTCAGAAAAAAAAAATCAATTTATCTTCTATATAAAAATGTGAAAATTGTGGCCCATGGGCCAAATTTGGCCAACTGCCTTTTTGTATTCCATTTATAAGCTAAGGATGGCTCTTACATTTATAAGCAGTTTTCTATGGCTGCTTTCATGCTACACTCAGAAAGCTGCTACAGAGATCCTATAGCTCGAGCAGCCTAAACTCTTCTCCCCGGTCCACTGGAGAAAAAAAAGCACAGATCCATAATTTATATTCCATCCTAGATGACACCATGAAAGCCCAGGATAGTGTCACCATGTGGCATGAATTCTTCCTTCTGCTTACTCGAGTATAGTTAGTTCTCCTTTCCTCTAGTTTCTACTGTCAGAAACTAACTTATTGAGCTGAGACATTCTGCTTATTTCATATACATGTTAAAGATGTAAATCTCCCTGTGAGCGGTGTTGGAGTTGTATCCCATAAATTTTGATATCTGTGATTTCATTTTCTTAAAATTAAAAATATTTCAAAATTTCCCATGTGATTTTTTTTCACCCACAGGTTATTTAAAGTTGTGCTGCTTAATTTCCAAATGTTTGGGGTTTTCCCAGATTTCTTTCTGCTATGGATTCCATTTAATTCTATTGTGCTCAGAGAACATATTTTATGTGGTTTCAATTATTAAATTTATTGAAATTGTTTTGTGGTCCAGAAAACAGTTTATCCTGGATATTTCGTGAGTACTTGAAAATAATATGTTCTCCACACTCCATGAGAGTGGAAATGTCAGTTAAAAGTGTCCTGTGAGTGTTAGTTGGGTTGATTTGGTGAGAATGCTGCTCAAATCTTATATATTTTTTGCTAATATGCTGATCTCTTGTTCTACCAATTATGGAAATAAGGTCATTTTGTTTCAAACTATTATTGGAAAATGGAATATTTCTCCTTTCATTGCTGTATGTTTTTGCTTTATGTGTTTTTAGCTCTCTTAAGTGCATATACTTGGGACGCCTGGGTGGCTCAGTTGGTTAAGTGCATATACATTTATAATTGTTATACTGTCTTGACATATTAACCCTTTTGTCACTGAAATATCTCTCCTTTTCTTTAACACAATTTTTTTCTTGCAGTTTATTTTATCTGCTCTTAGTAGTCATCTAATCATTTTCATGGTTATTGTTGGCACGTTATATTTTCTCTCATACTTTGATTTCCCATATGTGTCTTTGGATCTAATGTGTATTTTCTGTATATGGAAGATATTTGGGTCTTGTTTTTTTTAAATCCAGCCTGACAATCTGTATCTTTTAACTGGGGTGTGTTGTCCATTCACATTTAATGTAATCATGCACAAGGATACTTTCTTCTACTGCCTTCTTTTGTGATATATATCACAAAAAAAGATCTATATCTATATCTATATCTATAGATATATATCCACTTTATCAATGTTGGAGAGGTGGGGAGAAGACCTGGAAGAATAAATGGGGCCAAGTGACCCTAGATGGGCACTGGGCACTGAGTCCTGGCCACTATTACTGGTCAGGAAAGACAGAGTTGCCACTGAGTGTACAAGGGATGGACAGCTGCCAGTAATCAAGGGGCCGGTGCCACTCCACCAGCACATACAGGAAGACTTGGTCATTGACCAGGCCTTGCCATTGCATCAGAAGTTCCAGGTCCTCTGGCCTCATAGTGATGCAGCCAGCATGCATATCAAACACCTCTAGGTCATCACAAAGACACTGGAAATACTTGTTCAGGCACTTTTCCACCATCTCAAGAGCTTTATTCCCCATGGGCATCTTAGTGCAGAAGCTAAAGAATTTTACATAGTGCCTCAGTCCAGTCTTATGGGGATCTTGATGGGGCCCGAGGCCAGGGGTTTATGCCCTGAGAGGAAGCCTGGTTGATAGAGTTTCCAGAGGCTCTGAAGGTAGAACTGCAGTGCCAGGCAGTGGGGTTGGCTCAAGAAACTAAAGTCATCTGAATGAAGAAATTCAGTAGTGCTTGAGGCCACTTCTGGATTTGTGATCCTATCAGAGATAACCTCATCCCCTGAGGATCCTTCTGGCTCCTTGGCCCCCGGGATATTTGTCTTCTGTCATTTCTGTTGTCCCTTTGGCTTTTCTGTTCTGACAGATTCTTGTGTTCCTATTGTATCCTTCACTTTGCTTAAACTCCAAATTTCCTCCATTAGATAAATATTCCCTTTTTTAAAGTTTATTTATTTATAATCTCTGTACCCAGTGTTGGGTTTGAACATGACCCTGAGATCAATAGTCAAATGCTCTACTGACTGAGCCAGGAGCCCTGAGATAAATATTCTTAATACACTATTTTAACTTCTCTGTTTTGTACTACATTTTAAAATTTTATTTTCTTAGTGATTATACTAGAAATTACAATATACACATCTCCTTTTACTCATTCCTCCTTTTACACTATCTAATGTCTATTAGAGAAGTTAAGAAAAGTAATGAGAAAAGTATGTTTATAGAGTGTTTTATATTTATCGACATATTTATGATTTCCAATGCTTATTATTTTGTCCCATTAGAGTTACTCTCTGGTGCTTCTTCCTTTTGGCTGGAAAGATTTCTAAGCTGTTCTTGTAAGGCAGATCTACTACCAACACATTCTTGCAGTCTTCCTTTAGCTGAGAATGTTTTTACTTTTTTTTATTTTTTTATTTTTTTACTGCTTTTACTGGGTGTGTAAGTCTTGGTTTGGCAGTTTTTCTTTTAGGACTTTGAATATTTCCTTTCATTGCTTTCTGACCTCTGTTATTTCTGATGAGAATATAGCTTTGTTTATTTTTCTCTTGTACATAAGTCCTTTTTCTCTTGATGTTTTTAAAATTCTCTTCATATTTGTTTTTTAAAAATTTAATGTGTCTAAGTGTGTATCTCTTAATGTTTGTTCAACTTGGAATTTATTTAATTACTTGGGACTGTAGATAAATACTTTTAATCAAATTTGGGGAGTTTTTAGCCACTATTTCTTCAAATACTTTTTTTTAAAAAGATTTTATTTATTTATTTGACAGAGAGAGATCACAAGTAGGCAGAGAAGCAGACAGAGAGAGAGGAGGAAGCAGGCTCCCTGCCAAGCAGAAAGTCTGATGCAGGATTTGATCCTAGGACCCTGAGATCATGACCTGAGTCAAAGGCAGAGGTTTAACCCACTGAGCCACCCAGGCACCCTCTTCAAATACTTTTAATGTTCTTTTTTCCTCTCTCTTATTTGCCTAGGATCTAATTACCTTTATATGGATATACTTGATGTTGTATTACAGGTCTCTGAGAGTTTGTTCATTCTTTAATCTTTTATCTTGGTTATACTGAATAATTTCTATTGCTCTGTTTTGAAGATTATGGAACATTTTTCTGCCATCTTAATTTGCTCTTTAATTCTTTAGGGAAAATTTTCATTTCTGTTATTACTATCTTTTCAAATCCAGAATTTCCATTAGGTGTTCTTTTTTTTTTTTCTTATTAAATACTTTATGTTTGCTTATGGAGATTCTTTGTTTGTTGAGTCTATTTGTTGGGTTGCATGCATATCTCTACCAATATTTTGAAGGCAGGGTTTAGGGCTTACCGACTCTTGCACCCAATTAAACCTACACATTCTAAAAAATTGGTTTTATTAGTAAAGAATAAGTCTCACACTGTTGAAAATTGGATCAATTATGTGGAATAGAAAGAAGGAGAAACTTTACTAGCTCTATAAAGAGAGGGGCAAGGAGATGAAAAAGTGAGAGAAAATGGTAATTCTGGACAATAGAGACAAAAGGCTGACCATGTATTATAGGTGTTCTAGGGGAAGAAAACAAAGAAATAGAACAGAAATAATATATAAAGTCAAGACTGATGAAAATTTCCCTAAACTAATATAAGAGTACACTGATATCCAGGCACCTGAACAGAAATCTACCTGACCTACCTACCTTGGAGAGATGTTTGAATTATAGAGATAATGGTAGCAACAAAAACTCTTGTAAGTATCAGGGGAAAAAAATAAAGAAATTTATTATCCACTAATGTTTAATACGCATCACTATTTTATAGCTTTTCCCATAATAGTATTATGGGTCAAAAAAAGCAGAAGCAGCATCTATAGAATTCTAGTGCAGAAGATATGACTTGAGAATGTGATGTGGCACTAAGTTTTTTTATTCGTATATGGAGCTCATAAAAGATGTTTTCAAGTATTCAAAAAGTATTCAAAGAAAATGTACTACTTTCATAACCTTCTTTTAATAATGACCTAAAATTATCTTAGTGAACCAAGAACTGCATCAAAATTATGATCAAGACTAGGGAAGTTAAGATATCAAAACCAACCAACCAAACAAACAAAAAAACCCCAACAAGACAAAACAAAACAGAAGATATCAAAGGACCAGAGGTGAAAAATAAATTTAATTTTTATAAAATTGGTTAAATTTGGGGGGCATGGTGGCCTGGTTGATGCTTAATCAAGAGTCAGTTGAGCATCTAACTCTTGATTTTGGCTCAGGTTATGATCTCATTGTTGTGAGATCAAGCACTGCATTGAGATCTGTGCTCAGCATGAGTATTCTTGGGATTTTCTCTCCTTCACACTCTGCTGCTCTCCAATGTACCCCCCCCGACAACACACATACACATACTCTATCTCTCAGAAATACATAAATATTGTTTAAATTTGAATCCAAACATTAATGTTATTTATGAAATTGAAAATAAAACAATTTAATAACAATCATCTAAGGGACAAACATTATTGCAAGGATAGCACAATTTTTATCTTGTGCATCACTTTTGATCTCTTTCTATGGCTTCCTATAAAACATGATTGTAAAGAATTCTGAGGCTACATCTTGAATCAAAAGGTAAGGGCTCTGTGATTGATCAGTGGTATTTCCTCTGATTTATCTGTAATAACTGAGTATGAAGTCTCATGTGTCACATTCATGGCACCATTGCATTTCTATAGCCTGGAAAGAGTTAAAGTCAACATAATTAATAATCTAGACTAATCCTAGTATCAAATATTTATAAAGAGTTAAAATACAAAGCAACAGAATGAACATGCAAAAATTGTATATATATATATATATATATATATATATATATATCTCAGATAGAAACTGTAATATATCACAGCTTTGCAAGATGGGGATTTCATTTGCTAATGGTTAAAACCAGGAACATAAATCATGCTAGTGAAAAGGTCTGTTGAAACATTTTTTGAATAGTGTCCACAGAATACATGTTCCATGAGATATTAATCTTTATTGGTATGTTAAAAATACAAGTTTTCCAGAACACATAACTGGAAATGTTACACATTAAATCAAAATCATGGATATTGACAGTGTGTATTGGAATATTAATGTCTTTAGGAAATTCTGCACTACAAATCTGTAGTAATTCTTAACCAAACTTAGCAAATATAAAATGGGTAATAGGCTTGGATACCAGCAGCAATAGTCAAAATAATTAAAAATAAAATTCTACCTAAGAATAAAAGATGAATAAATATAGTACCATTAATAATGCTGAGGAAATATGCAGAACATACAGGGGAAACTTTATTAAGAGGTATAACAGAAAAATTAAGTAGTGAGTTATGCTGTATTTCTCAATGAAAAAACTGAAAATCATAAGGACATCAGTTCTTGATAAATCTCAGCCTAAAACACTATAAAATTATTCTAGTAAACAAGTAATATTACCAAGGTTTATGAGAAGGCATTAAGAGGTGAAGCTAGAGAGAAAATTTATCAATTTTAGGGGCCACCTGGCTGGGTCAATCAGTTAGGCATCTCGCTCTTGGTTTCAGTTCAGGTCATATCAGGATTGTGAGATTGAACCCTGCATCAGGCTTCACACTGGGTGAGGCGCCTACTTAAGATTTCCTCTTTCAGGGCACCTGCGTGGCTCAGTGGGTTAAGCCTCTGCCTCTGGCTCAGGTCATGATCTTAGGGTCCTGGGATCGAGCCCCGCATCGGGCTCTCTCCTCAGCGGGGAGCCTGTTTCCCCCTCTCTCTCTGCCTCTCTGCCTACTTGTGATCTTTGTTTGTCCAATAAATAAATAAAATCTTTAAAAAAATTTCCTCTCTCTTTCTCCCTCTGCCCCTCCCTACCATTCATGTATGCTCTCTCCCTCTCTCTCTGTAAAAAAAAAGCAGAGTTTGTGTAAAAGTAATACTATTACTATCAGCTATCAAAACACTCAAATGCAAACTGCCTCTATTAGTTTTTGTATATAACGTCTAGCATGAAATATGAAACTACTAGGAATATTCAGTAATTGAAGTCAAGATCACATGACCAAAATTAGGAGGAATAACACAGAGTAGGATCAAAATCACAGGAAAATCCAAGAATTAGGGTCATCAAACACTGGTTTTAGTTTAATTGTACAAGCTAATGCAGTCAAGGAAATAAATGACCAGAAGAAGAACAACAGAGAGAACAGAAAATAAGGAATAAAATGAAAATCTTTAAAATGTAAAATAATATTTTTATTTTATTTTATTTATATTATTATTATTTTATTTTATTTATTTTACATTTAAAAATGCAAAATAAAATAACTGAAATTATAAAGATGCATTTAATACCAAGTAGGCAGACATAAAGTGATAATGAGCGGGAAGGAAATAGCCAGATTAAAACTCAGAGTGAGAAGTGGGTAGAAGACATAGACGATAACACAGGACACATTTGGGATGTGATGGAGAGGTCACACAGTTATGTAATCAGATTTCCAGAAAGGAGAGATAATGGAGCAAAAGCATTATTTAAAGCAATAATGGCCAAAAATTTTAAAACTTGACAAAAGGCATCAGCCCAGAGATTGAAGGTGCTAAAAGAAGCCGAATAGTATAAATAGAAAGAAAATAAAATCTCAGTCAGGCTGCTGAGACCTAAACCCCAAGAGAAAATCCTAGGAGCTGTTAGCAGCAAAACAAAAATCCTAATTTCAAAAGAGCCTGGAATGTCGGGGTGAAGAAGGTAATCTCAGATCTTGGGACTCAAGCAGCCTCTTGGGCTGGGCCCCCTGTGGCTGTGTTGAGGTGTAAAGGGATAATAAAGCAAATCCCCATGGGATGGAGAGTCCCTTCTCCCATCCAGAGATACCAAGCATCCAGGCAACATAGGGGGATCCCACTACAACAGGCCCTGGAAGCAATCTCCCTCCCTGGGGTTTGGAGAGTCCCTTCCTCCACCAGGAGGTAATAGGCATCTCATCTGGGGAAACTCTTGGTGCCCTTGGGCAGCATTGTCAGGGATCATAGGGGATTCCAGCAGAATCCGATACCAAAGAGATGAAAATAATACTGTTAAGGCTTCAACAATAGAATAGTCACTGGGACCATAGTTTATAAAAGTAGACCAGGACCTGTGTGCTAACCCTAAGCAAGGTGACTTCCCACTTTAAAAAATCTAAATAAGATCCAGATTCTCCTAACCTGAGAATCGAAATGTCCAGGACATAATTGAAATCACTCATTATACCAAGAATCAGGAAATTCACAACTTGGATGAAAAACAGACAATTAACTGATGCCAACAATGAAATCAATCAGATGTTGAAATTATCTGGCAAAGATTTTAAATCAGCCATCATAATAATTCCTCAACAAACACATTACAAATTCTCTTTAAACAAATTAAAAATAGAAAATCTCAGTGGAGAAATAAAAGCTATAAAGAAAAGCCAAGTAAAAATCATAGAACTGAACATTTCAATAACAGAAATAAAAAACTCACTGGATGGTCTTAATGGTAAATGGAAATGACAGAAGATAGAATCAGTGAACTTGGGATCAAAGCAATATAGTTGATACAATCTGAACAATAGAGAGAAAATAGACTTAAAAAATGAGCGGAGCTTCAAGTGCTTGAGGGACAATAATGGAAGATTCATTATTCATATGAGTAGAGTCCAATAATGAGAGGAAAAAGAAAACTCTGTATATGTGTTTAAGGAAATCTTGCTGGAAATTTGAGATTCAAGTAATTGGCAGCAGGAAACTTCCACATTTTGAAAAAGAAATAAACCTACAGATGCAAGAATCTCAAATAGAACAAAAATCAAAGAAATCCACACACAGGCAGGTCATAATTAAGCTTCTGAAAACTAAAGACTAAGAAAAAAACCTTGAACACAGCCAGAGAGAAACAATGCATTCTCTGTAGGGAACATCAGGTAGGGGATTTCTCATCTGGAACCCTGGAGGTGGGATGGAGACCATTTTGTCAAATGCCGAAAGAAAGAACCGGTATCTCTGAATTTCATGGCTGGGAATACGATCTTTCAGGAATGGAGAGGAAATAAAGACATTCTCAAGGGAATGTCACAAGAAGACCTGCCCTTAAAACATGGCTTAAGGAAGATCTTCAAACAGAAAAGAAATGATGAAAGAGAGGTCTTGAAGGAATGAAGTAGGAACATGAGAAAGAACAGAAATATCAATGTACATGAGTTTTATAAATGATATTCGATGATCGAAACAACAACTATAACATGTTAAAAATACAAGCTTTCCAAACTTAATTGGATAAGGTGAGGGACCTAAGTGGAAGTGGGGTTTCCACACTTCATTCAACATGGTGAAACACTGATACCAGTGGACTGTGGTAAGTCGTGTGTATTGTGATACCCAGAGCCACCACTAAGAACACCTTACAAAGAAATACACTCAGAAACAGTGAAACTAAATCAGAGTAACAATTATATGAAAGAACAGATTTGTGTTGCCAGTCGTTAGGAATGGGGAAGAGGTGGGGGTCAGTACAGGAGGGCAGTGTTACAAAAGTCCATGAGAGGGAACCTCTGGTGATGAAACTCTTCCATTATCTTGACCATTATGGCGGATACACAAGACTATGTATGTGATAGAAGTAATCGAATGAAACACACGTACACACACACACAGGTAATATGAGGGAATCTGAATAAGATCTATGTCACACCTTGGTTGTGATCCTCTACTACAGTTTTGGGAGTTATTAGTATCAGTGGAAATGACAGCCAGGGTGCATAGGATCTCTCCGTATTATTTCTTGCACTTGCATGTGAATCTCCAATTACCTCAAAATTGAAAAGTTACCCATCCCCCAGCCAACATGATAACAATAGGAAGGACACTTTAACATTGCTTAGAAAGTGGTAAAATACTTACAAAATAAGACCAAGGAAACAGGTTGTAATATCTAAGGCAATTGCTTGAAGGACAGGGAAAGACAAAAACTACCAAGTAAATAGAGGGAGAAGAGAAACGATGTTCTTAAAAATTATTTCATTAGTCCAAAATGAGGAAAGAAAAGAGAAAAATGAAACACAGAACTGGTGCAACAGCTAGAAAATAAATTGCAAGATCACAGATTTAAATTTAAAAGTAGTTATCATAATGAAAGCGGCCAAATCACAAATGAAGACTATGGTTCTCAGACTTCACTTTAAAATGATAAAAGAAATAAAACTTGAGATTTACATTTTTAGATATAAATAAACGAATACTTAAAAGGTCTTTGGTTTTTTTTTGTTTTTGTTTTTTTGTTTTTTAAAGATTTATTTATTTATTTATTTATTTGACAGAGAGAAATCACAAGCAGATGGAGAGGCAGGCAGAGAGAAAGGAAGGGAAGCAGGCTCCCTGCTGAGCAGAGAGCCCGATGCGGGACTCGATCCCAGGACCCTGAGATCATGACCTGAGCCGAAGGCAGCGGCTTAACCCACTGAGCCACCTAGGCGCCCCACTTGAAAGGTCTTTGAAAAAGCCAGTCAAATTGATAGATCCCTTGGTCAGACAGTTAAATGAATGAGAAAAAGGATACATCGCCAATAATAAAGATTAAAAAAAGGACACTACTAGAGAATCTGTGGATGTTAAAAAGCTAATACTAGAATGTTATTAAAAGTTTTAATGCCACTAAATGCAACAATTCTGATAAAATGGTGAAATCCCTTGAAAAATACAGCTTTCTAAAAATGAAAAAATAAAATAGAATATTTGAATAGTCCTATATCTAATGAAGAAATTAAGTCTACTATGAAATCCTCTCAACAAATAAAAATTCCTCATCTAAATGGCTTCATTGTTATTTACAAATACTTTCCCAAACACTTCCAGACAATAGAAAAATATGAACCTCTCAACACTTTGCAAAAACCTTGATACAAAACTTGAAAAGAACATCACAATAAAGGAAAATTGGCAGCCACATCTTTCTTGTGAACCCAGTTGCAAATGTCCTAATCAAAATATTAACTAAATAATCCAGTAATATAATAAAGAAAAATATGTCACAACTAAATAAACTTGGGTTTATTTTAGGAAGTCAAATTTTGTTTAACATTTGAATAGTAACTGGTGGAATTCACCACCTTTACAGATTAAGGAGAAACATGATTATCTCAAAAGAAGAAAAATCATGTGATAAAATTGAGTATCTGCTCATGATTAAAAAAAAAAAAACTTAGGAAACTGGGAATAGAAGGATCCTCTCAATCTCATAAAGAGAATCCACAGATACAAACAGAGCAAAACTAGATAAATAAAAACCGATGGCAGGTCCCACTATTGCTGAGTAAGCTCCTACTGGACCAAACCTGCCAGACACCAGGCAAAAACTCTGAGAAAAACATAAAAATGTAAGCTGTAGGCATTGGAGACTGAAGGAAAGTAGGTGAATCTTACAACAGAGTTGATACTTGGAAGAAGAAAACAATATAGGGAAAGTTTCCCTTTTGGGAGAAGGGGAGTTTAGCTGACAGTAAGATTTGTGCCATGTAGCCCGATGACTGGTATCTGAACCTGACCAGGGTTAGAGAGGCATCAGTACAGGGGAAGAGGGGACCATGATAGGAGATGAGTTACTTCCAGGGAGATTAATTGAATAAATACTTTAGGGATACTGAAAGTCAGTTTCTCATTGTTGGAGAAGTACTCATCTCCTAAATAGGGAAAAGGAGAAAGCTGAAAACCATGGTTCGGGATTGGCACTGGAATTATCTGTGTGAATTCATGGTCTTGTAGGTAGGCATAGTTCTACCCATATGTTACCTTTGGATGTGTAGATACACACAGATTTTCCCTAGCTCCATCTGTCAAGAAAATTAGAAACAGCAGCATTCCAGGGATGCCTGGATGGCTCAGTCACGTGTCTGCCTTTGGTTCAGGTCATGATCCCAGAGTCCTGGAATCAAGCCCCACATCAGACTCCCTGCTCAGTGGAGAGCCTATTTCTCCCTCTACCTGCCACTCCTCCTGCTTGTGCTTTTTCTCTCTCTGACAAATGAATAAATCTCCAAAAAAGAAAAATAAACAGCAGCACTCCATAGCAGTGAGCACACCTAGCCCCAATTCTTGGTTTCTATATACCTCTTTCCACCAGATGGAACTCCGGTCCTAGAAGTAACGGCTGATTCCAGGGAGGGGGCTGAGAAAACATGACATGGAGCTGCACTATTCAGAAAGTAAGGAAGTAAAGTTTGAGGGGATACAGAGACCGATTTGAAGGGGCTTCCATTATTCAAATATGGAACACTTTAGTGTCTAAGTAAATAAGGATTGTAATAGATTACAAGTCATTGAATTAAAGAGGAAGCCATGAGCCCATACTGCTATGAAGGATAAAAAGACAAATAAATGATAATACATATTTTTAAGATTTTATTTATTTGCCAGAGAGAGAGAGAGAGAGAGTGAGAACAACCAGGGGGAGCAGCAGGCAGAAGGAGATGCAGACTCCCCACCGAGCAAGGAGTATGACTTGGGACTCGAACCTGAGTTTAACCAATGGAGCCGCCCAGGCATCCCTAAAGCATGGGATATTTATATAGTTTCAAAGCATGAAAATGATTGTTAATTTAAAAAGGGAAAAAGAAAAAAATGATTTTCCAATGGAGAAACTGGCAGATGCCACCTCCACGAAACAATCAGAATGAACGTCTCCAGTATTGGGACAAATCAAGGTTATGTTTCATACGGTGGACCATCTGCAGTACACGAAGTATTAGGAGATGCTAGGCAAACACTTGCATGGAGAAATTTCTAGAATAACAAGGCCTGTATTCTTCAAACAGGTCAAGAAAGTGACTGGGAATTACTGAGTATGTTTTCCAGGTTGAAAGAGATGAAAGGGGAATTACAGCTAAACGTGATCAAGTGTAGTGATGCTACACTTGATCCATTGGCTGTAAGGACATTTTGGGGTCAGTTGGTAATAACTGAATAGGGTTTGTGGATTGAATGATAATAATAGATCAATGTTTATTTCCCATGTTGATGGCCTTATAGAGAATATTTGTAGGGTCATTTCTTTGTTTATAGCGAATATGCTCTGAAACATTTCACAGTCGATGGGGCACCATGTCAGCAAGCTAGCATCATATGATTATGGGAGGAGTTTGAATAATTTTGAAAATATTCTTGAAAATTTTCTCTAAGTAGAAATTTTTTTTCCAAAAAAAAATGTATTATATGATTATGGAGGGAGTTTCCTAAAATTACCGTGAAAATAGTTTAATTTGAAATGTCTTCCAAAAAAAACACATATATTAAAAAAAAAAAAGAACACAATTTACAAAATTACATATATGTCAAAGCATTTGGAATTATCAGCTCCATTTGCAGAAATAGTGGGGGCAAAGAAGGAGAACAAATGATCCATCTCTTGGATGTTTTAGTATTTTAAGGGAAAGAGCATCATCATTGCCAGAGCTTAGCAGAGGGCCTAATGAAGAGGGCTGAAACCCATTCACAGGAGACAGAGTGACATGAGGCAAGTAAGTGACAGGCTGTCCGATCAGGACTCAGGGAGCCATGCTCAAGGCCATGTGCTCAGTGGCCAGTGCCCTTAGAACCCAGCCAGAGAAGGTGGAGGGGAAGGGTCAGGAGGGAGCGAATCCATAGTGGAAGAGAAACACTGGGACATGAAGAAGTGGACCCCTTGGTAGATACAATGACAACGATCTCGAGTTGTTCACACTTTCACATGCCTGAAATATGTTCATTCCTAAATAATTCAGAGAAGCAAAATTCTGTTGCACAAATGAATAGAGGTGTCCCGCTGCATCAGGCAAGCCAGTCACCAGTCAGGCAGACATGAAGCAGAGCCCGTGGTTGGGACAGTCTGAATGGGGGAGAGTTGGAGAGTGTGTGTGTTTGATGTCTATCTGTGTTCGTGATATTTGCAGGAGGTCTTGGGAGCGTGCCAGCAAGGCTCAGGGTAGCAGGTGTCTAATGGCATTCCATGGAGGTAGGTCCCCTGAGGGCAGAGGTGTGCATCCAATTCTGAGGAGCAGAGGTAAGGCTGGATGACAAGCGTCAAGGGCCTGGAGGGCCCACACGGGACAAGGAAGGGAGAGGGAGTGCGGGCCAATTACAGAGCCGCCAGCGGTGGGATGATGTGCCACCTGCTCCAATGGGACTCCCCTTGAGCCTGCTCTGTGGATGTGCCTCTTGAAGTTTATCAGGGCAGGCATGGAGACAGGCTGGTCAGGAACACACTGAGGACTTCTCTGTTCCAAGAACTGGCCAGGCATTTTAGAGACATTGTGTGCTTTATCCCTGCAACAAGCCCACTGGGAGGGTATTATCTACACTGAGCTTATAGATAACAAGCCCAAGGCTGAAAGAATTACAGTAACTTGCTTACATGGGAAATTCAGCACTGCCTGACTCTGAGGTCCTAGAATTTACAGCACAAACACTTGGCTCATATTTACAGAAAAGCAGAAAAATATGTAGAGAGATGGCAAAAAAAAAAGCACGAAAGAATATATTCCTTCTATAACATAGTTAGGGTTGTAAAGTTCAGCAGGTAACTGAGAAACCTTGCTGTCTTGCCACAATCGACGGTGCCTTCCAGAATTTTAGAATTTCAAGACTGGCTGGATCTAATTGCCAATTTATACCCCCCACCCCTTTTTTTTAGCCTCCAAAATGGGGCAAATTTGCTAGGACATGGATATAAAAGCTCAGAAGGAGCTTTGGTTACCTCTCTCAATGGTGTTCTGTCTCTTTCATGAACCCATCATGGCACAGAATACAAAAAAAAAAAAAAAAAAAAAGAAATATCAAAACAAAAAGACCAAAACACACACACACACTCACACACACACACACACACCCTGGCATGTTTTTAAATACTACCCGTAACATTTCATAAACTCATTTGTGAATTACAGATCATAAGAAAGCATTTCATAAATTCTGGCTGCTTTCATAGTCATTAGCTTAGTGGTTTTAACAATGACATTAGCGACAATATTTATTTTGTGGTTTTACAAAATATGTAGCTCTCCCTATGATGGCAAAAAGAAGTGGCAGTTGGTTTGCACATTTCTGTGGTTCTGTGAGTAGCATTATTATGTTTTCAGATACTGAATTTTGGTCATGCATTTCAGGTCTACGAAATGAATACGTGAAAAATTCAGTAAGTGTGGTTGGTTTTGCCTTGACTGGGGGGACTCAGGAGCTTAGGACCACTTGGAGCTTCTTCCCGCACTGTTGATCTTGCCTCGACACACCAGATACTTCCCCTTTGTGTCCTATCCTGATGCCTTTCAGGCGTGCAAAGTACCCGCAGACCCCCGTCCAACAATGTTGCTGACTCTTGATATTGTCAGACCTCAAAGTTAATGCCAGTCTAGTGCTAAAATTAACATGATTGTGATTTCAGTTGAAGATCCTTTTATTAATAGTGAGACTAAACATTTTCATGTATTTTTCTCTCAAAGTGGCCATTGGAAGAATTTTCCCACTCTCCTGTTGAATCACTTGTTATTTTTGTTATTTATATACTGGGAATATGTTTATCTGCTTCAGGAAAAATATTTCCTCTGTGATGTGTGTTGCAAATATCTTATCTCTATAGGAATTATCTTTTCACATCATTGTACCTAATTTTAAGGCCAAATGACCAACCACTTCTTCAATGGAATGTGCTCTGGTTTTTTTTTAAGGGGTGCTCTCCTGTCTAAATCATAGTATTCCACATTATCCTAAAGTTTTGTAGTTCAGATTTTAATATTTGTGTCATAAATTTACCTTGAAAATATCTTAGTGTATCATGCGAGATAGGGATGCTAGTTAATTTTCCTTTCTGTATTTATAAAAGTACTTTTCTGAACCACTTCCCATCAATCTCCATTGTCCATTGGAGTCGGGTTCTATCTTTGTCTAAGTCTGTCTCTGAGTCCTGCCTTCTGTTCCATCTGTCCTTGTGTTATCTCTGTACCAAGGAAGCCTGTCTTAGTCATACTGTATATGATGTGCCTTGATAGATGGTAAAACACTCTGCAGAAGTGCCCTCCTGCATGCCTGTGACACGCAAATTATAGAGCCTACCTGATGCAGAAAGTAGCCAACAGGAAGTTTGTTTGCATTTGTATAGAACACACAGATCAATCTAAGGTGAACTAACATTTTTTTTTTAAGATTTTATTTATTTGAGAGAGAGAAGGAGGGAGCATGAGCAGGGGGAGCTGTAGAGGAAGAGGGAGAAGCACTCTCCCCTGAGCAGGGAACCCGATGCAGGGCTCCCCAGGACCTTGAGATCATGACCTTAGCACTGAACTGACTAAGTCCCCCAGGTGACCCCCCCTTCATTTTATTTTCTTCCCATTCAGGTATCTCCTTTTCTTTGTGTGGGCATTCTACATTTACGCATCTTCTATTATATGCATTCCTGGGTATTCTACAATTTTCGCTTCTACTGTATATAAAAACATATTTTTATTTATGTATTATTGACTACGACATTGGCCTCTTTGACATTACATTGACAGGCAAAGGTACACAGGTATATACATTTCATTGGGATATACAAATGCAATTGACTGTCTTTTGTCCATTTTGCATCCAACGTTCTTTGACAATTCTACTCTTAACTTTTATAATTCATACGAAGATTCCATCCCTTTACTATAGATGTTATCCACAAATAATAATAGTTTTATTCTGCCCATTAACATTCTCTACTTTTTGTTTCCTTTTTTTTTTGTGGTTGTCGTTTCCAGCTGGCCACAGCCTCAAGTGCAGTTTGAAGGGAAGTGTGATAGAGATGGTTGTCTTCTTATTCATTTTAACAGCCCATGATTAAATACAATGTTTTCTCTAGGTTTTTACTGGCCACACCTTTTCAGTTTAAGACTTTCTTAATTTTCTACTATTCCAAGCCAAATTTTTGTGAATGTTGAACTTTGTTGTTTTTACTCACTTTCCTATTAATATATTTTTTTCCACTAATGAGTCTTCTGATGCCAAGCTTTATATTCCTAAGATCACATTCTACTTATCTAGAACATTAACATTTTATGCACTTTTAGGTTTGGTTTTCTCTCTGACTCTCTGTCTCTCTCTATTTTTAGAATTATTGAATCTGTATAGATGAGTGAAATGGGTTTATATTTTTCTTTTCCCTTTTCTATGTTGTCTGGTTTGGGTATTTAGGGGAAGCTGGCTTCATTAACTGAGTTGAGTAGCACTCTTTTTTTCCATTCTAAAAGAATTGGTGTGAGATTAGAATTCTTTGTTCTTTCAATTTCAGTTGAAATTAACTGACACAATTATCAGGTATGATGTGTTCTTTTAAAAATATTTTATTTTAAGAATTTATTTATTTATTGGACAGAGAGAGACACAGCGAGAGAAAAAACACAAGCAGGGGTAATGGGAGAGGGAGAAGCAGGCTTCCTGCTGATCAGAGAGCCTGATGTGGGGCTCAAACCCAGGACCTTGGGATTGTGAACTGAGCTGAAGGCAGACACTTAACAACTGAGCCACCCAGGCGCGCCTTAAAAAATATTTTTGGCCACTGGTTCAATTTATTTAATGGTTATGGAGCTAGTCCATTTTTTTTTTTTAGCTCCTCTTGAGTAATTCTGTGAAGTTATATTTTTCTAGAAATGTGTCCACTATATTTTGGTTTACATATTATACTGGAATCAAGTTGTACTTAACATCTTCTGCCTTTTATTGTTTGAAGCACCCATAGTTGGGCTTCTCTTCTCCTTGAGAAGCTGCTTCTGTGCTTTCTCTTTTTCAAATTTGAAAAATTTCACTAAAGTTTTCTTAAATTCGTAAGACTTGAAAGAATCAACCTAACTCTGTGTTGTTCTCATAGGTCATATATTAGTTTTCTCTTTCATGATTTCATAATTTCTTTTTATCATAATTTCTTATCTGCCTACATTTTTGGTTTTATTCTATTATTTCCCCAACTGAAATAAGAGTGTTATTTCATTTTTTTTTTTTAGCTTTTAAGTCTATAAACTTCCTATTATGTGTCATTTTAGGTGCATGCTATGTGGTTTATTTTCCAATTACTTTTATTGTGGTAAAACACACATGACATATAATTTATAGTCTAAACTTTTTTTTATAGAAAAGCTGTCTTTTTGAGAGAGAGAGAGCACGCATGTGCATAGGGGTGGGCTCAGAGGGAGAGGGAGAGAGAGAATCTTAAGCAGGCTCCATGCCTAGCTTGGAACCTGATGCAGGGCTTGATCTCACCACCCTGAGATCATGGCCTGAGCAGAAGAAATCAATAGTCAGCTGCTTAACCAGCTGAGCCACCTGGGCACTGTAGTCTTAACTATTTCTGAGTGCACAGTGCAGCCGCATCAGGTGCATTCTTATTGCTGGGCCGCTTTCATAACCATCCATCCCCAGGACTCTTCCTCTTGCAAAACCAAAATTTTGTTCCCATTGAACAATAACTTTCCATTCTTCCCGCCCCTCTTCCAGTCCTTGGGAACCACCATGCTACTTTCTGTCTCTATGGTTTTGACTACCCCTAACAGCTTCTTTTAACTGGAATCATACAGTCTCTGTGTTTTTGTCACGGGCTTATTTTCCGCAGCATCATGTCCTCATTGGTGCTGTAGCAGGGGTCAGAATGTCCTTCTTTTTAAGAGTGAATAATATTCCATCGTACATATATACCACATTTTGCTTACCCATGCATCCTCTGATGGACACATGGGTTGCTTCCTCATTTTGGCCACAGTGAATGGTGCTACGATGGATATGGGATATATAGATATCTCTTTGAGACTCTGTTTCAATTCTTTCCCATGTAGACCCAGACGTAGAGTTGCTGAATCTTGTGGTAATTCTATTTAGAACTTTCTGAAGAAGTTCCATACTGTTTTCTACAGAGGCTGTACCATTTTACATCTCTCCTTACAGTGCACATGGGTTCTGATTTCTCCAATTGCCCCAGCACCTCTTAAATTCTCTTTTTTAAATAGTAGTCATCCAATAGAAAAAAAATAAATAAATAGTAGTCATCCTAATTGATATGAGATACTTCTATGTTTTCATAGAGAGCTTTTAAAATAATGTTTGGTTCATAAAATGTTAATAAAGTTCCCAAACTCCAGATAACTTCAGAAGAGTTATTTGGAATTGAGATTTAAATGCCATAAGCCATATACAACTCAGTTATCTTTTTGTTATAAATTGCATTGATGTCAGTGTTTATTAAGAATTGCTTTCTGCCCTTAGTATTTAGGTACTTTTTGCAAAGTTTCCTATGAAGAGAAAAATAATATGTATTCTCTAGCTTATGGACACAATGTTTCACATAATTAGGTCATGTTATTACTTATGTTACTGAAATCTAATAAATTTTCATGAATATTTTGGTCTGACCTATTAATATTTAAGCTGTGTTACAAATATACCACCATTATGATTGATTGATTTCACATTTTCTCCTTGCATTCATGTCAGCTTGGACTTTGTAAAGTTGAATCTATAGTATTAGATGGGTATGGGTCTACCTATTGTATCTTCCCAGTGAACTGAGCTTATTGACATTCTTTGTGCTTAATAATCCTTTTTTTTTCTATTTAATCTTTATTTTGTCTGCTGTTAATGTAGCTTGACCAGTTTTCTTCCTTCTTTATTTTTTAAATATAGCTGGGACTATTTTTGTATTGTCCTTTATTTCTTCTCTTACTCTTGTATTTTTGATGTCGTTACATTTTAGATAGGTCTCTTGTAAGCATCATATAGCTGGATTTTTTTTCATTATATATTCTGATAATCTTTTGTATTTTAATGGAATGTGTAGTCAAAATTCCCAAAGCTGTTGAGCATGGTGGTGGCTTCTAGCACCATTCTGTTCTTGTTCAAGATTTGCTCTCAGCTACTGAAAGGCACCTCAACCAGGGCCACATATTTCCAGGGTAACCCACAACCAATGCCTGATCACTCCAGGGTCATGAAAGTCCAATTTCTCCATGCCTCTATTGTGACATTTTCTTTTTATTTTATTTTATAATTTTTTATTTTTTATAAACATATATTTTTATCCCCAGGGGTACAGGTCTGTGAATCACCAGGTTTACACACTTCACAGCACTCACCATATTGTGACATTTTCTGAAGGGCCATCCGAGTCCCAGAAATTGCTGTGGTTTTGGCTAAGGCTTTTGTTGTAACTGTTTCACAGCTAAGTATCTTCTGCCATATTCTGTTTATTTCATTCCCCCAAGAGCTGATTTTTGAACTAGTAGTGAGTTTCCTGCATGCAAATCTCTATCTTAGATCTACTTCTTGGAACCTGACCTGTGGCATTAGTGCATTTACTTTTATTTTTATTTTAATGTAATTGGAGGTATGTCCATTATCTTACTTTGTGCTTTTAATATCTTTCTCCTATTGTCCTCTTTTTTCTTTTGTCTTTCAGATTGATTGAATTTTCAAATTTCTCATTCCTTTTCTTTCTCCCCTGATTCTTTCATAACTTATATATTTTATGTCTATTTTTAGTGATGATCTTTGATATCTTAAAAGGAATAATGAACAAATTCTATAGTTCTCTAATATATCTGCCTTCCTCCTAAACAATGCAAAGATCTAAGGTTAATTTACTTTTGATTTTGATTTTAGATTAACTGTGCTTTTATCAATCCCCTAAAATTAAATGTTATTGTTATTGTATTATTTTGTCAAATAGTCAGTTTTAGACTTACCTGTCAGAATTACCAATATGTTTGCCAATTATTTCTTCCTGCAGGTTAAATTATCCATCTGAGTTCACATTCCTCCTTTTAAGATTTTGTTTATTTATCTGAGAGAGAGAGAGAGTGAGAGAGATGAATGTCAGGGGGAGAAACAGACTCCGCATGGAGCTGGGAGCCTGATGAGGGTCTCGATCTCCGGACTCTGGGATCATGATCTGAGCTGAAGGCAGTCGCTTAACCCACTGAGCCACCCAGGTGCCCACATTCCTCCTTTTAAAAGACCATTCTTTAGAGTTTTCTTTAGTGGATGTCAATAAATACTTTTTTTTTTTTTTTCCAGAGAAAAAACCTCTATTTTTCTTCTGTTCTTTCAAGGGAGTTTCCCTGGACGTACAATTTCATGTTGACTTGTTTTTGCCAGTACCTCAATGATATCATTCTCCTGTGTTCCACTTTTTTCTCAATTGTTGCCACGTTGATGCGTCAGCTGTCAGTGGGATTACATTTATTTTTAGGTGTTAGTCTTTTCTCTAGTTTTCAGATCCTTATATTTGGTGTTCTGAAACACTATTTTGTGTCTCAGTATATATTTTATTTTATTTTGTTTGAGATTAGCTGGGCCACAGAAATCTAATGAGAGATGACTTACAATCAATTCTAAAAGATTCTCAGCCTTTGCTACATAAGATATTGGCTATACAAGGTAGTCTCCACATCTTGACTTTGAACAAATGTGTGTTAAACCATTACAGTCTAATATTTCATGTCTGTTAACACATCTTTATATTTAGCATCTAGTTTTCTTTCTGTGTGCAACCTCAATAATTTCTTCAAATTTGATTATCAGATAAATAATTCTGTCTTCAGGTATATCTAATATGCTGGCTATTATTTTATTTTATTTATATAATTTTTAAATGTTTTATTTATTTATTTGAGAGAGAGAGAAAGCACAAGCAGGAGTGGCAGGAAGAACAGACAGAGGGAGAAGCAGGCTCCCCACTGAGCAGGGAGCCTGATGTGGGGCTCAATCCCAGGAACCCCTGGATGATGACGTGAGCCGAAGGCGGATGCTTAATCGACTAAGCCACCTAGGCACCCCTGTGATTTAAATCTTAGTACTTTAAAATTAAAATATCTTTCAGAAGTTCAATATGTGTCTTTCTTTTTTATAATGTACCTGGTCATATTGTCAACTAGTTTTTACCCATATCTTTTTCCCTTTCTGGTTTATGACACTCTTTTGAAATTTATCAGTGGGAATATTTGAGATGGGTGAGAATTGAGTTTCCGGGAAATTATTTGTCTTTCCTCCTAGGAAAGTATGGATATCACCAACCTGGGGCCATGTGGATTTGAGTTCTGAGACTTTTCATACTGTAGAGATAGCTGGACTGTAAGTTGAAAATGCATGGGAAGGTCAGGTAAGGATGATTAAGTTTCCCCTTCTACATTGTGTCAAAGCTCAAGGAGGCAAGTTTCTCCTGTGTTTCTAAATCACCTTATCTTTTAGGCTTTTCATTCTTTTCTTTTAGATTTTATTTAATTAATTTATTTATTTGACAGGCAGATCACAAGTAGGCAGAGAGGCAGGCAGAGAGAGAGGAGGAAACAGGCTCCCTGCTGAGCAGAGAGCCAGATGTGGGGCTGGATCCCAGGAACCTGAGATCAAGACCTGAGCCAAAGGCAGAGGCTTTAACACACTGAGCCATTCAGGCGCCCCAACCTTTTCGGCTTTTGACTTTAAGTAGGCATCTTTTTGGTGCCCCCACTTAGAAAAGAAGTAGACTTATCGCTTGTCCCTTGTGCTCCGTGTGAAGATACCAAACCAAAACCTTCACTTCAGTAAGGTTGCATTGGTGCTTCTGGGGGGAAAAAAAAGAAGCTTAAATTCTTGCTTACATTCTTGGATTTTTTTTCTACTCCACTATTTGCTTGTGAGCAATACACTTAAATATATTTTTAAAGATGTTTTACACTAAATTGTGTGTGTGTGTGTGTGTGTGTGTGTGTGTGTGTGTAAACAAATTTTAGGACATCCTGTCATACTGCCAGAAACAAAATCCAGTTTATTCGAAAACAATTTTCTTGGGATTCAAAAACAGAAGATTTAATTAATCACACACCTTACTTTATGACACATTATAACCATTAGTCCACCTCCCTGTCACTGCAAACAATCATTCTGATGCATCGAATATAGATTTGGGGAATTTTCTCTTAAACTATGTATCAGTATCTCATGGGCATGTATTTATTTACCCATGTGGCAGGATACAATCTGTTTCACTCCCCCCTTTTCCCCATTAAGCATCACTTGAAAAGATTTCTCTGTGTTTCACTCAGTCCGTTGAACTTGTTTCTTGTTACTATTAAATAACAGTTTGTATCCACAACATGTATCTTACACATTTTGCCTATCTGCTATTCTAGGATAAATTCTCCTGTGGTTTTTCAGCTCCTTACCTCCACAAGGAATACTTGTGTGCCCTTGAGAACTAATGCATTATAACTGGGGAGTGATTGTTCTTGACCAATAATGCTCGATTGCCTTCACTAGTCATTAAAATTAGTCTATACTTCTCCTGGCATTGCAGGAGACAATACACATCTCCCATCTCTACTGATGCTTGACTTTATCTTGCTTTCTGATTTTATCTACTAACTTTGTCCATGGTTTTTGTCATTGCACAGAAATGCTCAATTAGGATATGATCTAATAACAGGTTTGGGCTTTTTTTTCTTTACTTAAGTTTTATTCTTTTGCTACTCTTCCAAATCACAAAGGTAAGGCCCCACGTTTTTTTCAATTAACCTTATGGTTTTCTCTTTCACATTAAAATTTTTAATTCATCTAAGTGTCCTGCTAGATGTTGGTATTCAACACTTCAACGGTGACATTTGAGGAACTTTTAATTTTATTTGGTTTTAATTAAAAAAGTAAATTTTAAACATCACAAAAAATTTAAAATAACATGGATAATATTAAAATATACTTTCAGCAAAGACATAGTGAAGTTGATAAGATATCGCTCAAGAAAAAGTTGACAAGAATGAATCACCTGAAATCAGAATTAAATGAGCAACCCAAAAATTTCTGATGGCATTTAATAGACTGGACATGGAATAACTTAAATTCTTGCACAGAAAAAAGTTTTAGACAGAAATATGTTAAAAGAAATTACTAAGTTACACAATTTCTGTTAGAAAGTTGTGAAGGGAAGACCAACAGTGGAAAATCTGCAGTTAAGCCACCAAACGATTGCCCATAAAATACAACAGTTTTCTTTTTTTTTTAAGATTTTTAAAATTTATTTTATTTTATTATTTTTTTTGATTAACTTTTTCCTTTATTAGATAGTTGGCTGTTTGCCTGACATTCTTCAAAGATGACTGATTTTTAAAAATACCATTATAAACTCATGGATTAAACATGTCTAATAGGTTTCAAGCCATTGTAATAATTATTCCCATTGAAATTCAAATTGTCCCATCTTTGGTCAAAGGGAACTGAAGGTTGGTTTCTGATTCTTTTTGACAAGATTCTTTTTTTTTTTAATTTTTTATAAACATATATTTTTATCCCCAGGGGTACAGGTCTGTGAATCACCAGGTTTACACACTTCACAGCACTCACCAAAGCATATACCCTCCCCAATGTCCATAATCCCACCCCCTTCTCCCAAACCCCTCCCCCCAGCAACCCTCAGTTTGTTTTGTGAGATTAAGAGTCACTTATGGTTTGTCTCCCTCCCAATCCCATCTTATTTCATTGATTCTTCTCCTACCCACTTAAGCCCCCATGTTGCATCACCACTTCCTCATATCAGGGAGATCATATGATAGTTGTCTTTCTCTGCTTGACTTATTTCGCTAAGCATGATACGCTCTAGTTCCATCCATGTTGTTGCAAATGGCAAGATTTCATTTCTTTTGATGGCTGCATAGTATTCCATTGTGTATATATACCAAATCTTCTTGATCCATTCATCTGTTGATGGACATCTAGGTTCTTTCCATAGTTTGGCTATTGTGGACATTGCTGCTATAAACATTCGGGTGCACGTGCCCCTTTGGATCACTACGTTAATACAACAGTTTTCTAAGAATATCAAGGATCAGTTGATTCAACATTTGAAAAATGGTAAGCACATTTTTTTAGCTTTAGATGAGTCACCTGAGAAGAGATGCCATTCAGCTAATACCTTTGGTGTTTTTTTCTCCAAGGATTTCCACATTAACTTGGTTTGTCAATTGACAGTCTACAACTTTGAACTTGTGGCATATACACTGTTGAATCTTCTACATTTTTCAAGGAATAATTTGACACACATGAAAAAAAATTAGCTCCTATTATGACAGACAACGTTCCAGCAAGGCTAGGTGAAAAATCCAGATTCACTAGATTTTAAAGTAAGAGATTTGTTTTTCCCTTATTTGCTTCATTTCCATGGCATGATAAATACTGAAACAAGTTTTTGCTCAGTTTTCTGAAGCTTTTATACTTTAATTCAAAGTGTCAAAAATGTATTTGTTAACATCCCTCAGTATATAAATGCAAATGAATCAACTAATAATCTTTGGTATTTGTCAGAACCTGTTGGTTGAGTGGTGGAAGTATTTTGGAAAGTTTTCTTTATTGATAACCATGACTCAAGATTTCTTGAAACAAAAGCAATGCGTGTCAAATATTCAATAATCGAAGACAAAAACTGGTTAAGTACACATTTTCTTACCAACATTTCACTGCTTTTGAGCCATCTGAATCTAAAGCTCCAATGCAAAGAAAGACATTTTTGTGACTTAGAAAGGAAGGAGAATTTCAGTTAAAATAGGTGCTTTCCATCATAGGAATTAACAACAGCAATCTTATGTATTTTCCAACATGGATCAATATATATAAGACTTTAATTACTATCTCCTGCATAATTTAAATTGTCTGCAAAAACTACATGAGAAATTTGAAATAAGCTTTGAGGATATTGATGGATATACAGTTGCCTTGCAAATTACACAATACTCCTTTCAATTCTTTTTTTTTTTTTTCTAAAGACAATTATTTGAGAGAGAAACCACATGCACGCATGAGCAGGTGAAGAGGCAGACGGAAAGGAAGAGAAATCCTCAAGCAGACTCCCTGCTGAGCATGAAGCCCAAGGCAGGGCTTGATCTCAAAACCGTGAGATCATGACCTGAGCCCGAATCAAGAATTAGATCCTAACCCCTGAGCCACCCAGGAGCCCCTATACAATGCTCCTTTCAATTGTATGTAAATGATGTTGAACTGATACATTAGTTATTGAATTTATCTAATTTGGAAAGACAGTAGTAGTACTAATGTAAAATCAATCCTTATAAAATGTGTGAAGCAGGTTTGTCAAAGTAGATACAAATAATAGGCTAAAATGATTTTTTTCATGCAAAATTCAGTTGTCAAATAGTTATTGTATGTTGAGGACAACCTGTTCATATGAATCGACTTCTTTAAAAATTTTCTGAAAATGGACTATAGATAGACTATTGTAGTAAAATTTATAGGGAGAATAAAAACTTGTTCTAAGTGCAAAATACACTAGTTTGAAGTCTTAGAAAAAGGTAATAAAATTTGTCAGTAATTTTCTAAAATTGATTACATGTTGAAATGATAATATTTTGGACATACTGAGTTAAAGTATATTATCAAAGGTAATATGTTTATTTCTTAATGTGGCAACTAGGAAACTTTAAATTACATGTATAAGCCTCTTTATGTGGCTATTGGGCAGAATGGATTTAAAGCCCTCATTGTAGAGGGCTACTTAATTTTTCTCCACATCATGAGTCAGTTTAACCAAAACTATCTTCCAAAAAGCTACCCATTAATCTGATTAACTACTTTTATTGACAATATATACATCAATCTTCCTCTGAATCTCTTCTGCTCCCTTGACCTAATTTTCTTGAATTCTGCACTGTTTCACACACGTGTCTTTGTAGAGTTTATGTGGAGTATTTATTTACTCAGATCATTTTGTGTCTTACATTAGAGTTCCTGTATTTTCTCTGTAGATGTCTTAGTTGTTTCTTATACGTGTCAATGTTTTTGCTCCCGTTGTAGTAGAGTTTCTTGTTTTATTTATGTGTGCACACACAGTTGATCCTTTTTATTCATGGATTCCACATATGCAAATTTACTGCTTTCCTGAAGTTTATTTGTAACTCCAGACCAACACTCCCAGTGTCCTCTGTTACTCACAGATGTACTCGGATGACCAAGAATTTGAATGGCCCTGCACATCTTCCCAGCTGAGTTCCTATGGAGTCCCTTCGACTTTCTTATCTCAGTCTCAGCTCTTGTATTGCAAACAAACATTCCCTTCACCATCTATTCCTGACACATTTTTTCACGTTTTTGTTGGTGATCTTGCTATTTATAATGACCCCCAATTATAGGGTTAAAGTGCTATCTAGAATTACTGCAGGAAGGTTATGATATGCCCTGTGGGGAAAACCTGGGTGTCCGTGGGAAGAGCTCTGTTCAGGCATCAATTGCTGAGTTAACAGCACTGTTGGCTATGAGTTCAGCATCGGTGAATCAATGATATATATTAAATAAGATGCCTTTAAACAGAAGAACCATAAAACAAGGTTATGAATTGATTGACTAATGAAATGTTAGAAGCAGAAGCTTGCTGGAGCCTAATCTTATATTTCCCTATGAGCAAAGGTTCAGTATTTGCTAATCTAGTACTTGTGGTGACTTTATAGAACACAACTGTGAATATGGCCATTGACTGTATCTGTAATTGATTTTTGCTGTTGTGCTAAGAAATATTGTAGACTAAGCCTACGGACACCAAACTGGCTGAACACTTGGTTTTCATAGCTTATTTGGTGAGTCTGACGCTTTTCCTGTATCGCTGATCCTGTCATATGCAAAGAAGCATGGTTCCCTATCTTACCCCAGATCCTTCGCCAGCACTAGGTGAAATGAAGTGGTGATCAGGACTAGTATTCTTCATTGCCAACTTAAATACAACGCATCCACATTTCTTTCATCGCATGTTTGCTACAAGCTTTTGGTATATTCTCCATCAAATTGATGAAGTTCTGTCTCCAGCTTAATTTTTCTCCCTTTATTTAAATAATTATAATGTATTTTTCCTTAATATATAAACATTGCAGGGGCGCCTGGGTGGCTTAGTGGGTTAAAGCCTCTGCCTTCAGCTCAGGTCATGATCCCAGGGTCATGGGGTCAAGCCCCACATTGGGCCCTCTGCTCAGAAGGGAGTCTGCTTCCCTCCCCACTCCCCACCACCTGCCCCTCTGCCTACTTATAATATCTGTCTGTCAAATAAACAAATAAAATCTTAATAGATATATATATAAACATTGCAAATTGCATTATAGATTTTCTAATATTAGCAACACTTGTGTTCCATCATTTTTATGGTAATATTTTAAACATGCTATTGAATTTAGTGACCTATATTTTATTTCAATGTTTGCACTTTGTTCACAAGAGAAATGACCTTATTTGCATGAATCATGTTTGGGAACCAAGAATACACTAACCTCCTAAAGTGGATGGGGATTTTTTTTTTTAAAGTCTGAAACAATTATCTGTTCAAAGTATGGTAGATGTGACCCAAATCCAAATTCATAAGCCAACCATGTCAAATATAATAAGAGACAGTGTAGGTCAAAAGCAGTTAATGTTGTTGATATTAGTTCTGGTTGTTCCTGAACATGCTAAAATGTTCTTTTTAGCAACTTGCTTTCCTCCAAATACTGTTTTTCAATTTTTATTTAAGTTCCAGTTAGTTCACATACAGTGTAACATTATTTCAGGTGCACCATGTAGTGACCCACCTGGTGCTCCTGATGACAGGTGCACCCCTTCGTCCCTATCACCAGCTCTCCTCATCCCCCCACCCCCCACCCCTCTGGTGATCATTGTGTGTTCTCCAGAGTTAAGAGTCTGCTTCCTCTCTCTTTTCTCCCCCTATGTTTGGTTGTTTTGTTTCTTAAATTACATGTATGAATGAAATCATATGATATTTGTCTCTGACTGACTTTTTCGCTTAGCATAATACATGTTAGTCCCCATCCATGTCCTTGCAAAAGGCAAGATTTCATTCTTTTTTTTTTTTTTAATTTATTTTTTAGAGAAAGAGAGAGCATGCAAGCCAGGGGAAGGACAGAGGGAGACCAAGAGAGATAATTTTTTTTTAAGATTTTATTTATTTATTTGACAGACAGAGATCACAAGTAGGCAGAGAGGTGGTGGGGGTGGGGGCGGCAGGAAGGAGGCTCCCTGCTGAGCAGAGAGCCCGATGTGGGGATTGATCCTAGGACCCTGAGATCATGACCTGAGCTGAAGGCAGAAGCTTAACCCACTGAGCCACCCAGGTGTCCCAAAGAGAGAGAATCTTAAGCAGACTCAGCGTGGAGCAGAGTATGGGGCTGGATATCACAACCCTAAGATCATCACGTGAGTGGAAATCAAGTGTCAGCTGCTTAACAACTGAGCCACCTGGATACCCCAAGATTGCATTCTTTTTTATGGCTGAATAATATTCCATTGTGTATCTTTACTACATCTTTACCCATTCATCAATCAGTGGACATTTGGTTGCTCCCATGGTTTGGCTATCGTTGGTAATGGTGTTAGAAACATAAGAGTGTATGTATCTCTTTGAATTATGTCTTTGTATTCTTTGAGTAGCTACCTCCTAGTGCAATTGCAGGATCATAGAAGTTCTATTTTTAACTATTTAAGAAACTTCCATACTGTTTTCCAGAGCAGCTGCACTGGTTTGCATCCCTCTGCCACAGTCCACAGAGGGTTTCCCTTTCTCCACATCCTCAGCAATGCCTGTTGCTTGTGTTGTTGATTTTAGCCACTCCTATGGGTGTGAGGTGACAACTTTGAGAAAAATCCTCGGTAGGTCAGAATGAATTCTGCTAAATGGAGCATATTCTAGTATTTTTTGTTTAAAATGGTACTTAAGCCATATTTTCTTAGGCTTTACCCTCTTGCCTTTATTCACTAGTACTTTCCTTTAACAAATATTTGTAAAAGAGAGCTCTATATAAATCATTTCTTTTTATGAGTCTTCTTTTTTTAGTTTTATGGTTTTATTAACATAAATAATGACTTGCACACATGCTGTCTGTCTAGTCATTTTCTTTGCTGGGCAGCCTGACATTGGGATTGGTATGCTGATGGCCAGTTTTTAGGCTGCTCTTTTCACAATGGCTTTCTGGTTGTTGGAGAAGACACTGGGACCCATTTCTGCATAGTGAGATTTGTTGCAAAGTAGCAACATTTCAAGCTCCTTGTGGCTGTGAACTAGGAACTTCCAGATACCGTCGTATTGATCTGACTGGTGCTGGGTGAACTTCTTAGTCCTCCTTTTAATGGTCTTGGATTTCATCAAAGGACTGAGGGCTACCGTGATGCCTTGAAGAAAGAGGCTGAGCAGCCTTACTGCTCAGAGCTTGAACGTTTTGCAGTTCTTCCAGTTGTCAGCTACTGAACAAGGTGGGAATGGAGCCTCACCTTATATATGCCAGACTTGCTTCCCTTCCCATCCCTGAAGATGACTAGTCACTCTCCAGATGCCACCCTGGGAGGTCACCTTCTTATGATTCTTTTGAGTGTTCTGAGATAGTTCACATTGTGAAACTTCTCCCTTTCATTCCATTCTGGTAGAAAATATGAATGTATCCAAAATAAAAATAAGAGCTGTATTGCAATATTGCTTCTATGTATCTAGGTAATACAAAAAACAATGTTAGATATTCAAAATTAAGGCTAGTCTGTTGTTTGGACTCTTCTAATGTAATGGTCCAGGTCTTTCTTTGTTTTCGATGTGGAGTAAGATACAGTTTCTGGATGAGTGAGCATGTTGTATCAGCTTCATTTCAAATAATTCCATGTGTTAAAATATAAATTGCTACAGATTTTTAGCAGCCCACTGTTGAATATTTTTGGTTACAGATATCCAATTTATCTTGAATGAAATATCATCCGAATTTACAGCACTTGTTGACAAACTGAATGGCACTATTGTAGGTCCCTTAGTGTGATATACAGCCATTCCTTAACCTTAAATTATTTTCACAATGTGAGTAATAGTGGCACCAAAGAGAAAAAACACTGTGCTGCCCAGGGGTTTTTCCTCTTGTATGCAAATCAATGTCAGGATTTTGTCGTTGACTTACAATAACACTGAGTATTTTCAATGTGTATAAACCAATTTCTTTTTTTTTTTAAGATTTTATTTATTTATTTGACAGAGAGAGATGACAAGCAGGCAGAGAGGCAGGCACAGAGAGAGGAGGAAGCAGGCTCCCTGCTGAGCAGAGAGCCCGATGCGGGGCTTGATCCCAGGACCCTGAGATCATGATCTGAGCTGAAGGCAGCAGCTTAACCCACTGAGCCACCCAGGCG
Organism: Mustela nivalis; assembly: GCF_964662115.1. Lineage (NCBI taxonomy): Eukaryota > Metazoa > Chordata > Mammalia > Carnivora > Mustelidae > Mustela > Mustela nivalis. The sequence continues at coordinate 93,962,567 of NC_139031.1, read as the reverse complement.
CCCCTATAAACCAATTTCTTAACCTGTTAGAGTTGTAGTTATTTATTATTTACATTCCAAAACCAATTCCAAGTTGCACATGAGCCTCGTTCTGTTTAGCATTTTACTTTATCAGAATTCGCCTCAAAATATTGTTGCAGACCTGTTAGTTTTGTCTTCAATATTGAATACTTAAACAGGATTTATAGTAAAATATATCATAATAGCAGATACTTCATTTCAACAATGGAATTTCAAAAACTTTATTTTGATTCTATAAGCTATTTTAAAAAATTGAACCATTATTTGGATTTAAAATTTTTTCTATTTGATTCTAATAACACACTTGATATAAAGCTCACATCTACATTATATGTGGACACAGTACTTCTACTAAGGGGTCAACACATTGAAAAGCACACTTGATTATAGACAAGATTAAATTGAAGATAATTGGGATAAATTCCAATTAAAGATAAATGGCATAAATTCCAAAAGGATCATTTGATCCAAATGGAAGTTCAGGTTTTACTGCACTTACACTTCTTGACTTTTTTATCTTCTTGGAATAATTCTTTTTTTTTAAATTTTTAAAATTTTTTTAAAAGATTTTATTTATTTATTTGACAGACAGAGATCACAAGTAGACAGAGAGGCAGGCAGAGAGAGAGAGAGGGAAGCAGGCTCCCTGCTGAGCAGAGAGCCCGATGCGGGGCTGGATCCCAGGACCCTGAGATCATGACCTGAGCCGAAGGCAGTGACTTAACCCACTGAGCCACCCAAGCGCCTGAATAATTCTTAAATTTTGAAGTTGATGTTGGTTCTCCATCAGACTTTTGTCTTCTGGGTTTCTCATGGTGTCTCATGACACTTCAGCTCACGTGGTGGTCGGCTAATGTTAATAAATACTTTGTGTGCTATACAGTCATCATTAAGTTTATTGAGAAATGCAAACGAATTATTTAATCTTTTATTACATATTTACTTTTAAAAAGTTCTTCTTGTCTAAAAGCTTTATTATAAAATTCAAAAAGTATTTCACAATTGTACAGCATTTGTGGAATAACCTAACCGTAGGTGTTAAGACAAATTAGTGGTCTAGCGATGAGGGAGGGTGGGTGTGGCTTTATAGGCAGAAGAAATCCTAGGGGAGATGACATAGTTCTGTATGTAAATTATGGTGTTAGTAACATGAAGACACACCCATGATACACCTGTATAGAGCTGTACGTGCAACATGTGTGTGACACTCATGGAAATGGATAGATCATCACTAGTTCACTTTCACATTTAAAGTTCAACTTGGTCTGCTCACTTTTGTGTTACATACCCACATGGGACCATGACAAAGTAGATGTCTACAAATCCCCTTGTTGCTTATTTTAATGCAACTATCAAAAAGTGTAGTTTTTCAATAAGCAAATGAAAAATCTAAATGGATTTTACTGAATGAGAGGCAGGGACAACAGTCACTAACAAGGACAGCCCTCATATCTGTTTTGCAGACAATAGGAGCTTGATGGAGGAAATAGCCCATGACCCAAGGAGATGTTCAGACTTGGAGCTGGATGTAGTAACTGGATTGGTCTTCTGGTTGCCTCACTTAGGGAGAGGGTACACATGTTCTTTGGGGGCAAACAAGTATGTACCTAGAGTTCTGGGTAACCACGGTCATTATCATGGCAGAGAATACTAGATGGCCACATGCCAACCTCATAAGCTTTGAGATTTATGGAGGCTTCTTCTGTGGCATAATGGATGCTCTATTTCTAGAGTGTGTTACATGTGCTTGAGAAAAATACTTATTCTCTGTTTCTTGAGTGTAAAATACTATATAAATCTAATAGTTGGAGAGTATCAATTGTATTGTTTAAGACTTTTATATCTCTACTTATTTTCACTGCTTAGTCTATCAGTTCTTGAGGGTCATTTGTTAAAATGAGAGCATTTGAATAAAGATAAAAGCAGAAAACTTTTTTTTTTAATAAACCTAGTGGAAAGAGTATGTTAATAAATTCAATAGCTGATTTTTTGAAAATAGAAAGAAATTGAACATTTTGGAAAAAATAAATTAAGGGAAAAATAGAAACACACATGAGAGAAAATTGTAATGGAAAACCAGGTATAAAAGAGGTTCAGAGGTATTTAAAATTTAAAAATTAAATTTATTTAACATTAAAATTATTTAAAATTATTTAAATTATTTAAAATAAAAATTAAATTATATTTAAAAATTATAGAATATTGTTATACATATACATTTACAAATAAGAAATGTAGTCATGAGGGTAACATGTTGAGAAACTTCGTTATTAACATTAACTGAACAAGCAGTAGAAATGTCAACTAAATCAATAGTCAAGGAAGAAGTAGGGAATTTTGTCAAAGAAATTCCACCAAAAACCTGGTCAAAGCTATACCTGACATCGAAGGTAAATTCTTTTTTCAAATTTTATTATTTATTTATTTTTAAAGATGTTATTTATTTATTTGAGAGATAAAGTAAACCTGAATGGGGAAAGAGTAGATGGAGAGAAAAAAGTAGACTTCTTGCTGATCAGGGAGCCCGACGTGGGGCTGGATCTCGAAGTCCTGGGATCATGACCTGAGACAAAGGCAGACACTTAAGCAACTGAGCCACCCATGCACCCCAATTTTGTTTTCAAATTTTAAAGGGACTTCTCATTCCAATATCACCTGTGATGTTTTAGGACAAAAAAAAAAAAAAAAAAGCTGGAAACCAGGATGATAATTAAATAGTACATACATAAAGTGCAAATAATCATGCATAAACCAGTATCACTTTTAAATACAAGTGCAAAAACTTTAATCAGCTACTTTAAATAGAGGAAGCACCACATGCAGTGTTTCTCTAACAGAAACCTGAGAATGGCTTGATGTCAGGGAATCCTCTGATACAGGTAGTAAGTGTATCACTCAGTCAAATAAGAACTTATGAAGTGATATCCAATATAGCTTTAATACCTAACTTTTAAAACTCTTGATACATTAAGTATAGGATGTTTTAACATGAAATCTATCAATCTATCTACCTATCTTTTTGCAAGTAAATACAAATACAAATAAATATATATTTATTTAAATATATTTATTATTTAATAAATATTCAATAAATAATTATTTATTAAACAATATTTAATAAATAGTAAGTGAGATTATTAATAAATAATAAATATACTATTTATCTATATATACATATATGTATGCATATGTATATATGTAATGTAAATATATATGCATACATGTATTTTATACACACACACACACACATACACACACAAAATGGCAACAACCTTGTCATATTTAAGAGTAATCCACTGGTGGTTACCACATTAACAAAATAAAAAGATGACTCGTTTCCCATTATTCTCAGCCAGTAAAGCAAGGAATGAAGCAATAATACAGGACAAAGATATTGGAGAACAGAAAAAATTCTCATCATTTGTAGATGATACCACTTATACCTAGAGAATATGAGAATATTGAGTACAAATATTGGCACCAATAAGAGAATTTGGTAGATTGGGCAGAGACAAAGGATTTCTTTTAGTACTAGCAATAGATAGCTAGAAAATATTCTTAGATGATCCCAGGAACAGGGACAGCATCAGGGCAACAAGAAACGTAAGCTATGTTGTAATGAATATATACAAACACAGCAAGAACACTGCAGAAATTTCTTACTGGACACAAGGGCAGTGCTTCAATGAATGGATACAGCTGATAGGGAGACAACAGGAAAGACAAATGGGTAACATCTCTCCTGGAGATGTTTGGGATTTGTCCCAATGCAGACATTTCCCATCTCATCCTTGACCCTGCATGTCCTTGTGTGCAAGAAAATATAGTCTGGCCTTTCTAAGATTCAGCCTCTGACTGTGGGGAAGCTTTCCCCACCTCCCTGTCTTCCTGACCAGGGGGACGGAAGCGGGAGCCAAGCTGGGGATATAGGCTCTGATCTGGTGGTTTTTACCTGTGTGTGGTAGCGTTGCCTTTCCATTTAATAAGGTGAGCCTTAGTGTCCCGTCTCAGGAAGATGGGCCATCATGTTTTAAGGACACAAACCAAGGACCAACCTCCCAAAACCATAAGTGCCCATTTTGCCTTGAGTCCCAATGAAGATAAAGATCTACAGAAAAGCAGTCAGGGCATGATGTCACAAGAACATTATGAAGATGCCAGAACAATCTGTCATTGATTTTTTACCCATGAGCAGATTTTTCTTTCTTTCTTTGTAAGCCTCTGTGTTTTCTTACTTCCCAGTGTATTCAATTATTAATTCTTTTACCTGATGTTAATATTAGTGTGCCATGCACCACGTACTGTTAGGTATGGGGGTAAAATGGTGAATGGACACATGCCTATTCATATATGCTTATGTAGAAATGTATGTGAATGTGTATATGCAAATGTGTGTCCATGTCCATGCATGTGTATGTTGCACACATGCATATGTCCTAATTATGAAAATACATATACAAAAGGAAAGGACTACAAGGTATAGGTAACCTATATAAGGTATAGGTGATGATTTCTGAGAGGTTGTCACCTCTCAAAGGTATTTTCTGTTTTTTTCTCCCCCAAATACTTGTAAAAAGCATGAGTTATGATTTTTCACCTAGGAAAAATATCCTGAGGAACATTTCAAAAATTTAGAGATTTGAGGGGCACCTGGGTTTCCTATTTATTTGGGCAGCTGACTCTTCATTTTGGCTCAAGTTGAGACCTCAGTGTTGTGGGATTGAACCCCATGTCAGACTCCGCACTTAGTGGAGAATCTGCTTGAGGCTCTCTCTCCCCACTCTGCCTCTTTCTCACTCTCTGTCTCTCTCAAGCTCTAGAATAAATAAATAAATCTTTGAAAAATTAAAGAGATTTGAGTTAGTGAATGGCAGTCTCTGTGATGATGCCCTAGCACAGGGTCCATCCTGACTGTGACATAGATCTCCTCTGTAAGGAGGCAATGCCCAGCTGTGGTTCAGCACTAGTGCAGCTGCTAGTGAGTGGCTCTGATTGCAGGCTTAGCTCTTTCATGATGTGATGCTGGCTTCAGGGTAAATTTGGGTCCTGAATTCTTCCCTTGGGTGACGTGTCACGGTGAGGGGCTCATGTTCCTTTGATGCGCATCTTCTTTCTTTAATGGAGGAGTGCCATGTTTGAGATTGATGGGTAGCCTTGCTTCTGAAATACCAAATCATCCACTTGTAGTGGGGTTTCCCTAAAAGGATGCATTAAACAGAGCTTGGAGACAAGGAAGTATATCACAAGATGATCGGAACAGCCCTGGCAGGAGGTCATCAGGACCTGAACCAAGACTCCTCCACCAGGGGAGTGGAAGGAAGAAGCAGGGATAGGAGATAGGCCGGGGCTAACCAGCAGGGCTCACTGATTGACTGCAGATGGGCTTCCATGGGAGAGAAGGGTGGGAGGGGCAGTGAGGCTCAGGCTTCCAGTTAAGGAAATTCACAGAAGGTGAGTGAGAAAAAATGTTGGATAAAAATATTCAGTGAGCAGTTTCAAATGCAACACGGTCCTGGAGGATTATTTATAAACACACTCAGATAATTCAACGAATAGAGCCTTGCTCGAATGGACCCAGAGATCTCTCATTCAGATGCCCTTATATCTCTCTAAAGCAAGGTAATTTGTTTCTCCCTACCCTGGGTTCTTTATTGCTGGGGTCTAAGTAATGACCTTTGTTTTCAATACAAATCACCCTCTTTGCCACCAGGTGATCCCAGGATGACTGGGTTTTCCCCAGAATCACTTAATTAATTGTTTATGTAGAAAAGTTTCCCCCACAGATGACTTCTGACCCTCAAGCTTAAAAACTCCCAATCAAGCAAAATCTTTCTGAATGCTGTACACTGGGCTTTGTCATTTTTTCACCCTCGATGGACTCAGCATTCTTCCCAAATAGTCTCCCTAAACAGGTTTACTCTATTTTTTTTTTTCACCATCCTCACCCATTCCCATGCTCTCCCCTTTACCAAGTTCTGGGGTGTCCACTTCAACTTTCAGAAATCAATATTGAAATGTGCACCAATGGGAAAAATATGACTTTTACAATTTAATCAGTAACACAGACTAGGATGGGGTAAGGGGGCAACCCTGAATTAAACAAGCAAAGAAAATGTGAAAGCAGATATTCTGAGCTTCTTAAGACTAAGACACGTATACTCTTTTATGTCTCATTCCTGGTGTTAGCAGGCACTTAATAACCTATATGTGGTTGATATGTGTATTTTAATCACATAGTGCATTTTTGCTTTGTTTTGTTTTGTTTTTAGAGAGGGCATGGGAGAGAGAAGGGGCAGCAGAGGGAGAGGAAGAGAGAGAGAATCTTCAGGAAGCTCCATGCCCAGTGCTGACCCCAACCCAGGGCTTGATCTCACAATCCTGAGATCACAACCTGAGCTGAAATCAAGACTCCGGCACTTAACCGACTGAGCCCCCCAGGTGCCCCCATGTGATGCCTTCTAAATAAGAAACTTTAACATGTAGATAATCTGTACTGGTTCCCTACCCTGAATGCTTACAATTTCAATGAAAGCTCTGGCAAGTTTATAATCATGGCATCCTGGAAGGAAGAAAAGAGAGTACATTTGCCTCATGGTAAGCCCTGTCTTGACAATACATACAGATGAATATTTGAATGATTGTCTGACAGAGTGATCTGAGACCTTGAGTAATGCAGAAGGACCACTCTGTTTGTGACTGTCTGCAAAATTCAGCCACAAGGCAGAGCCATGTCTGGAGCCAATGGGAGATCTCTATTTATATTTTAGGACGAGACTTGCTTCCTTTAAACCCTAAAATACTGCTGAAGATCTAGAGAAAAGAGGAACACTTGTACGTGGAAAGGGTTTGTGTTGTTTTTCTCATTTAATGAGAGCAATTTTGGTGGAAATTTAAAACGAACTATTTGACAAGATAAAGATCAGTTTCTCTTTAACTATAAATAAACACTCAGATACTTTCTGGGTCCTGTCTAGAGAGGAGACTGGGGTAAGAGGGGGGTGAGTCATTACAGGAGGAGGCATTTGCTGGCAGCATGTTAGCTATTTTCTTCTTTGAAATAAATGAATTTTAGGATTATCGACCATTAGCCTTTGCCAAAGAGAATTTCCACCTTGGCTTTAGTGTCTGCTGCCCACTTCTACTCAGTGATGTGACGGACGACTTGAAGCAGTCCACGAAGTTCGAAGCTGCTGGTGAAGTGACTCCTTCACACCAGCAGCCAGGAAGTTAGGGGAGCAGGGACCCAATGTGCTGTGCTCCAACGGATATTCTTACAGATCTGACTTGTAGTGAGATTATTTCACACACGCAGCAAGATGGGAAAGATATGTTGATTTTGATTCTAACCGAAGCAATGAAACCACATGTACTCGTGTCACCGTGCTCGGCACTTACATAAATACGTGGATTTTTCCTCCTTTCTTCCCATTTTTCAAACAACCAAGTCAAGAAGTGTTATGATCTATGATGGAAAGAACAAAATGGGGAAGGTGACCTTTAGTTGAAAATAGGAAATTAATTCTAAGAACTGCCAGCTTGAAACCCCAATCCTGATTCCCTCCACTAGATAATGACGCAGGGAGTTCCTCTGTACTAGTAGCCGCTCAGATAAGTTGGCTGTTTTGAGAGAATCCCCCAAAATTGGAAACCTTAGTTCTATATAGAAAAACAATTTGGGACTTACCACCCACTTAAGCAAAGAGAGAGAATCCCTGCTCTGCCTTCCCCCACCCCAGTTACCAAGTAATCCAGATCTCCCTCTTCCAAGGACATCAAGGACATGGGACCTCACAGCCAAGGGCTTGCTTTGCCTTAGGTATGAAGATCCATTTCTGGGAGTTTTCTCTTGTAAGTATAAAAGGGATTATGACGCATATAATGCTAAACGAAACAAATCAGAGAAAGACAAAAATCATTTGACTTCACTCATATGTGGAATTTAAGAAACAAAATAAAAAGCAAAGGGAAAGAAAAAAGAGAGAGAGAGAAACCAAGAAACAGACTCGGAACTCTAGAGAACACACTGCTGGTCACCAGCGGGGAGGTGAGTGGGGGTTGGGGAAACAGGTGATGAAATGAAGGAGTGCACTGGTGATGAGTACAGGGTGATAGAGGGACGTGTTGAATCACCATATTGTACACTTGAAACTAATTTTACCTTGTACGCTAACTATACTGGCATTTAAAATTTTAAAAATTCACTAAAAAAAAGGAAGAAGGAAGAATGGAGCCGTGGAAAGAACTCTGAACGTAGAATTAAAGTCTTTGCTGAGAAGACATCTACTTTTTATCATCTATGTCCTTGGACCAATCATTTACTTCTTGGGGGTGTGGTTAGGGGACCAATCTTAGCCAGACAGCTCCAAAGATTGTTATAAGAATCAAAATTACACAATGGTAGAAAAAGTGCCCTGGACATTGTGGTATGTATGACATTAGTATCAAGAAATTTTTATTATGTTTTATAATGTTATGTTAGTCATCATACAGTACATCATTAGTTTTTGATGTAGTGTTCCAAGATTCGTTGTTTGCATATAACACCCAGTGCTCCAATTATCAAGAAATTTAAGTGATTTATTTGGAGTACTCTAGCTTTTAAAGTACTAGTGTTCTATTCATGTAAAATCAGGGTATTTTCTGGTACTTTTCAACTCTCTGCCAAATCTTCCAATACAGGTGGATGAGGACTAACTGTGCCTTACCAGGTACAGTTAATTTACATGTCATTTGCTGTTACCATCAGTGTCTATGCAAACTAAGTGTTAGGTTGAACCGTATGAAATTTCCAATTCTGAAGGTAAAAATGGTCCAGTATTGCCCTTTCTCCTTTCTCCCCGTCTAGATGAGCAATGGGGCTTAGAGAGAAAGGGAGATGGACCCAAAGTCAAGCAGGCAGGGCAGGACCTCGATCTCCTGGTCTGCATGTCCAGCTACTGAGTCAGGAACTTATAAATCCACACTGTCACTTGGATGTACTTTTGCCGGATTTGAACTGATTCGGCACAGCCTGGTGCTCTCTTGTCCCCATTTATCCCGAGCTTCATTCTCCTTCTGTCAGGAATTCTTCCCACTTCTCACCACCACCGCGAGGCCGCACGTCTCTGAACACTGCTTGAAGGGCATGGCAGCCGCGTCGTTTGCCACACGCCTCATCTCATTCCAGAGGCCGGACATCCGCTCCTGGGTTTGTCCGGGATTATCCGACCTTTCCATCATGGGCACACTCTTCAAAAATCCTGACCCGAGCTGGATGCCTGGGCGCTTCTGAGCATCCTCTGAGTCCTTGAGCATCCGCCCTTCTGAGACTGTCGGGTCAGGGGATTCAACTTCTTTGTCTTTTCTTCATATTGACATGATGGTACCTAGAAAACTGTTTTAGAGAGAAATTCTGTATTTGTCAGTTTGTTTCATCAGAGGACCAAGCTATTTTTTTAAAATTATTGTTGTTATCAATGATTTTCTTAATGTGACTTAACCACTAACATAACCAATACATCATTTATTTTGTGGGGGAAAAGCAGAGGGAGAGAGAGAGCCACCTGAGCAGGCTCCATACCCAGCATGGAGCCCAATGAGGGGTTTGTTCTCACCACCCTGAGGTCATGGCCTGAACTGCAGTCAAGCTGGATGCTTAACCGACTGAGCCACCCAGCCGTCCCATAACAGATGGTATTTTGTGGAGACCTCTCTTTGCCAGGCACCGTGCTAAGTGCTTTATGTTGGCTCAGTATTTAAATTCTCATGCGGAGATTCCAAGTTAGATATCACCATTAACCTTAACATTAACCTTAACTTAACAGATTTAAGAAAAGGAAGGACCGTGAGCCTCGGTCAAGGTGACACAGGGTGGGTGGTGGGTGCTGGCATTCACACCCAGGTGCTGAGTTCTCAGTCTTAGAGCTCTGCTGCTTCCCTAGGGTTGGATCCTGAATGATGTCATTTGCTTATCTAAATATTTAATGCCAAGTTGTTGTATGTAAACATGCATACCCATGATCCACTATCCAGGCTAAACAAGTTTTTTTAATCCAGAGGGCCATACATATATTCGTATTTTGTGCCAAGTAAACTGATCTTTTGACAATTGAACACAACTTTTTATTTCTAAGCAAATGTCTGGGGCCCTGGGGAAATCTTTGCTGAGGAACATTAAACGTCCTGAGGGCTAAGCCAGAGTGATAGGCAGCATTCCCCTATTGCAACAATTCGGGCATGGGATTATGACGAAGTGGGAGCTTTATGGCTGAGCTCCGGGTCGCCCCAGAACCCTGGCAATAACAGGCTGGGTGTAGGGTTGTGTATATGGCTGGCTTTGGAGGAAATTCTCCGCTTGTTAGTTTATCCTGAGTTCACTTGGGAGAACCATGCCTTTCAACCTTGTGAAAACGCCGGCTTTTTTTCTAGAGGAGTTGGCTCTGTTTTGTTTCTTGCTGCCTAAACTAATGGGGAGTGATGGATGTGCATCACTTGTTTTCCTAAATTATTAACAATTCCTTGAAGTAGAGAAAAAAACAATGCAGGGAATATATTTCTGGCAGACAGCATGCTATAGTGGGTTGGATGTGACTGGCAGAGACTGGAGGGGCTGGCTCCAGCTCTGGATGCGTCCCCTCCGCATGGACATGCCCATTCACTGCAGTTAGCTCCCCCGACACGTCCACTTTCGCCCCCCCGCTCCCTCCAGGTCTGCCAGCTTGGGAGAGTCAGTTCAGCTACTGAATCTCAGTGTGCTTCTTGATCCCTTTGCTTATTTGTTCATTCATTCACAGCTACCCACTCACTCACCTTTTAGGTTTCAGGCACAGGTTCACGTCCTAAGGAAACGCTGTCTCCTTTCTAAAACAGTAAGGATAGTACTTTCTTGAGTTCCAAATATTTGTTATGAAGTAAAACTTTCAGCAGTGTGCAAACACCTTGCAAAGTTTAAGCAGGAAACAAATGTTGATTATTACATTTAAAAAAAATAGTGGCATAGGAAAAATATTTGCAGTCATCAGTACTCGTTAGTTCAGAGTTTTCTTCTCACCCCATGTGGAAACTCGGACCCATGAAGTCATCAGTCCCTATTCCTCGCTGTGTGGCTAGACCACGTTTTGTTTATCCATCCATCTGTGGATGGACGTTTCGGTTCTTTCCACCTTTGGGCGCTCATGAACAGTGCCACTGTGAGCAACTGTGTATAAGTTTTTGTTGTCCTACCTATTCTGAATTATTTGGGGATATAGAAGTAAGCGTGAAAGTGATGGGTCATGACGGTAATTCCGTGTTTAAATTATTGAGTAACGATCATACTGTGTTCCACAGCAATCACACCATTTGCCCTTCCCACCAGCAGGCATGCTGGTTCCACTTTCTGTAATATCCTCGCCAACACTTGCTGTCTCCCACTGTTGTCATTATGGCCATCGTGAGTATGAAGTGCTATCTCATTGTGGTTTTGATTTGAGTTTCCCTAATGACTAAGGATGTTGAGCTCCTTTTTCTGTGCCTGCTGGCCGTGAGTATATCATTTTCAGAGAAATAGCTTTTCAAATTCTTTGCCCATTTTAAAATTGGGTTGTTTGTCTTCTTTGCTGTTAAGTTGTAAGAGTTCTTTATATAATCCAGATACAATAGATCCTCATCAGAAATAGGACTCACAAATATTTTCCACCATCCTGAGAGCTATTTTTTCCCCCGTCTTGGTAATATTCTTTGATGCATGAAAGTTGTTAATTCTGAGGAAATCCAGTATGTCTATTTGTTCTTTGTTGTTTGTCGTATCTAAGAAATCTGCCAAATCTATCATCTTGAGTATTTACTCCTATGCATTCTTCTAAGAGCTTTATGATTTTAGCTATTATGCTAAGGTTGCTGATACATTTTGAGTCAATATGTCTATTTTGTGAGGTAAGTGTTCAACATCATTTTTTTTTTGCATGTGCATTTCCAGTTGTCCCAATACCATTTGTGAAAGACAGTTCCTTATCCATAAATGGGTTTGACACGCTCATTAAATATCAGTTAACCATGGATATATGGCTCTGTGTCTGGATTCTCAATCCTGCTGCATTTGTCCATATGTCTACCCTCATGCCAATATCACACTAGAAGTTTGCAGTAAGTCTTGACATTGGAAAGTGTCAACGTTCCAAATTCATTCTTCCTTTTCAAGATTGTTTTGGCATTCAAGGTCTCTTGCAATTTTATATGGAATTTGGGATCAACATTTCCATTTTTGTGGAAAAGATTGTTAGCGCCGCAGAGAATCTGCAGATCCCCTTGGGGAGCGTTGCTGACATCATAATATTAAATCGTCCAATCTACGAACATGATCCATCTTTCCATTCGTTTATGTCTCCTTAATAACTCCCAGCAATATTTTATAGTTTTCGGTGTACAAGTGTTGCCTCTCTTTCATTGTATTTATTCTTAAGTATTTTATTCCTTTGGATGCTATTGTACTACTGTAAATGGAATTTCTTTCCTAATTTCATTTTCAGATTATCGTCTGTAGATTCACAGTAGATTTTGTATTTGAAGTTGTTTCTTGCAAATTAACAGGACTCATTTATTAATTCTGACATTTGTGGATTCTTTAGGATAGTCTATATATAAGATAATGTCATCTGCAAATAGTGTTATTTCTTCCTTTCCAAACTGAATATGTTTTATTTCCTTTTCTTACTTAATTGCTCTAGCTGAGACCTCACAATTATCAGAAGTGTTAAGACTAGATACCCTTATCCTGTTCCTGATCTTAAGGAGAAAGATTTAATCTTTTTTTTTTTAATTAAGTAAGTTGTTATCTATGGGTTTTCCACAGATGCCTTTTATTAGGCTCAAGAAGTTCCTTTGTTATGGACCGAATTGTGTCCTTCCCAAATTCATGTGCTGAATATGACTACATTTGGAGATAGGGGCTTTTAGGAAATAATTAAGGTTAAATGAAGTCATAAGAGTAGGTTAATCCACTGGTACCAGTGATCTTAGAGGAAGAAGAAGAGACATTGCAGTTCTCTCTCTCTTTCTCTCCTTGCACACCCAGAGGAAAGGTCACATGAGAACACAAGACGGTGGCCATATTCAAGCCAGAAAGAGAAGCCTCCCCAGAACCAACCATGATGACAACACCATCTTGAACTTCCAGATCCAGGAACTGTGAGAAAATAAATGTCTATGGTTTAAGCAACCTAGTCCCTGGTATTTTGTTATGGCAGCCTTAGCAGACCAAGGTACTACTTATTCTCAGAGTTTTTTTTTTAGTGTTCCCTTTAATCATGAAAAGGGTTGAATTTTTGTCAAATGCTTTTTCTATATCAATGTAGATGGTCATATGTTTTTGTCCTTTGTTTTATTCATATGTTGTATTACATTAATTGAATTTCAGATGTTAAACCAACCTTGCATTCCTGAGATAAATCCCACTTAGAGTATATACACATGATTTATAATCTATTTAACATGTTGCTAGATTGGATTTGCTGATATTTTGTTAAAGATTTTTGCATGTATGTTCATAAGAGATATTAGTCTGTTTTCTTTGTTTGGTGACAATAGGGATTTTAGAACTCTCATAGGGTAAAGGGCAAAGACATATTGTTTTCCAAGGCTCCTAACCAACCAGGGAAGTTTCTTAGGATGACAAGACAATACAGAAGGAGCAGGAAAGGCTCCTGTTTATATTTATCCTATGTTTATCTTTGACATTTACTTTTAAGGCTTCCTTAATCCATTCTATCCCTTTTATAAAATTAAGTTTTTAATTGGCTAAGAAGACAGAAACTAAGCTTTGTAGCTGTGTAAGACTTGCTACAATTCTTACACAAAGGGCAGAATGGACCTTTGGGTGACCTGACTTTATCCATCCATTTTGTTCCTTTTTATTTAAGGAAGGACCTAGGAGAAGCCTTTTAAAAACAAAATGAGCCTGTCTCATTTTGTTTGTTAAAGTCAGAGTCCAATAAATGATAGGATTCCTTTTCTAATCACTGCTTTAACTGGAATTAGTGACCAAGAAGCAAAATGTTTGCACTATCAACATTTCTGAGATTGTAACCACATGGTATTATTCATTTGATTTCTCCATTGCAAATTGTATACACACACACACACACACACACACACACTACATACGCACATGTAAATGTTATCTGTGTGTGTGATTAAACTAAATTCTACTTTTGAATTCTGAGATGGTTCACAGACACTATCTGGGATCATAGAGTCAACATTGTTGTCCTGGGTGATGAACGGAAATACTATATGGGAATCAATTTCTCGGGTTGCTCATTTACTATCTTCATAGTATTTCGCCCATATATTTGAAGACAGGCATCTTAACTTCAGCTGTTTGATTATCTATATACAAGCTACAGATGAATGTTCATTGCTGGTACTTTGGTGCATAGCTGGAGGAAGGGTCCCTCCTCTACTTCTCCCACTGGGGAAGGGGCCCTGAGCTCCCAGTGAGAGTCTCACTGTTCAGATGGCCACACCCCTGCCCACTTTCCATCCGGGTGCCTCCCCACAAACTAATCTTCTTTCCATTTCCTGCTGAGCTTCACGATTGCCTAGTCTCTGCCAGTGTTACCCCACTTCCTCTATTTGGAGGTACTCCTCTACCCTTTCCTAATTCATCCTCATGACGTGTGTCAAACTTTTCTACATGAAGCTGTCATTAATCCACTTTCCTCATGCAGGGAGGTAGAGAGGTGGGCCTAGATGGTGTTTAGTCTGCCCACTAGGATAAGCAAACTAGAGGAAACTACAGTGCTGAGAATGTGGTCTGGGACAGGAGAAGGCCAAACAGGAAAGTCCAAGGTCACGTCTCAGTTAGTGTTTTAAAAACACTGTCAGCTTCAGAGTGGGATAAGCAGGAGGTGTTAGGATCTAGTGGTAGATAGGATATAGACCATGAAATGGGTGGGATGGAAACATATAGAAAATTGGTTTCCAGAGACTAGGTTCAGTCACCTTGTGAGGTGTTCAGAGGCCAGGCCTCAAACTCCAGAGGTGCGAGCTCTGATGTAAACAAGAATTTTGGAGGACAGGATAGGAACCAAAGAGACCCAAAGTCACTGTCCACAGACAGGTGCACACGGGGTAGGGAGAGGCAGCCCCTGAGAACCTGAACAGGAGCTCTCCATTCAGCCCAGTGAGGGGAGGGATGATACTAAGTTCAGCCTGCATGGGTGGGGAGAAGGAAATGGCTGCAGAACTTTGAGTACTGAGTTGCTCAGTCAAAACTGATTTAGGAACTAAGGATGAGCTAGAGAGTGTGCATTTGCGTATAGGTGATTAAATTGAATCTTAAGAAAATATTGGGAAAAATACAGCATTGTGTCAGGAAAGGAGGCTCACCATCACCAGCTCTGGTCACTCAGTCCTTTGATGGCATTTCCAGGTCAACAATGAAGACCTCTTTCAGGTTGGAGAGTGTTGTCAATGCATCTCAAAGTACCCACATTCTCAGAAACAAATTCATGATGGTCAAACTCATAAAAAACCAAATCATAATACAAGAATAGTTTTTTTTTTTGTTAATTTACAGTAAGAAATATTTCTTTCTAGTGATATTCATGCATGCTACCCAAATTAGTAGCCATCAGGATATGATTAGGGCACAGAATGATATTTAAGGACCCTGGGAAAACCCCCAGGTCAATTCTTGATACCATATAATTCTCTTGAATGTGAAAGCCTTCCCAGTCCCTTCTATCTGCTGACAAGCACCCACTCACACCTTGCCCCTCCTCCCTTTAATAAACCATCTTCTCTGATATGTCACTACCATTGGTTGGACTACTGACCCTTCATTTGATTCCTGCATGGCCATGCTCTGTCTTGCTATACTTTACGGATGCCCTGTTTCCTGGAGACTAACACAGAGCAGTCATCTCCATTGAGTCAGGATTCAGACCATGTAAATTGGAAGCTCAGCTTTGGTCCAAGGACATGCTATTTTAACTCTTCTGCATTGATCAGGTGGGCAAAATATGACACCAGTCTGACATAATTTGTATCCTTTGAAGACTTTCTGTCCTCAATAATTTTGGTGAATGGCAACGGCCAGATAGAGAGATGGACAAAAAAGCTCATGAAGTTAAAATTCTGGAGGTAATACAATATTTATAATGGTTTTGACTTTCATGAACTCTCATTTTGTCTTCACTGTATTTGTTGTGTGCTTAATTATCACATTAGAACAGGAATTCCTCAAGGCATAATAGTTTATTATACCTCATTGGGCTTCCACTCCAGATTCGACAGATCCTTCCTGACCTGGGAACGTGTGGCTGCCCTAGCAGGATACAGAGACTTGACCTGAAAGTGCACGAGGACCACAGAAAGGAAGGCAGACCCATCACTTGGGAATCTTGAAAGAATGCAGATTCTGAATCTGTCTGAGGTCTGAGACAGGGCTCAAGGATCTGCATTTCTATCCAACTCCCAGGTAACAGAAGTGCCACTTGTCTGCAGCCCTTGCAGAGAAGTGGTCTGCAGACTTTACAGACCTGCAAACCACTAGACAAGGGTCTAGTGGTTTGGAGACTCACTCTCCCGAGGGATTACTTCAGTTTCCTCCATCGTCAGCTTTGTGCCCTTGGGCAATTCCTTTCATCTCTCTGAGCCTTATTTTGGTTCTATAAAGCAGGAATGCTCCTCACTTCTCAGACTCTTGTGAGGATGGAGGTCATGAATATTTAATGCCTTTGATAATGTCTGTCATTTACAATCTTTCCTTATAGCCAATTTCTGGTCCTTATAGCTAGATGACCCCACAGGAGGACATGGGGCAGCTGTCCCTAAGGTTTTTTCAAAAGCTTTCAGTCTGCTCATGCACCAGCTAACCCATTGGTTTGTTGCCAGCTTCTGCTCTCAGTGGGGGTCACCCTTCCTCTAACCCCTGGAGCATGGTTCCCAACACCTGGGCTCTTCCTGAGCCTGGAAATTCTGAACACACCTGGCTTGGACACTCAGCATGTACAAATACTGTTGAAAGGTGCCTTATCTTTGTGACATCATTGGAAGAGGACAGACAATCCCTTTCTCCCACCACTGCAAGGCTGCTACCTGGGGATAGTGATAAAGTCTGGCTTCCAAACTGAATGGGTTTATGTTCATTTTGGGAATACATTTTCCTTCCCTGGGTGATTTACCCCTCTGAGAAGTTGGTTAATAGTCTGTCTTTTCCCCCCCAAATGGAGACCCAGATGCACTCTGGGAAGTGGTTCCTTTCTAGCATTTAAAGACCAGCCCAATTTCATTACCACGTGAAATGTGCAATCCCAGATTGCTGAGCAGAGCTTTGGCCACAGGTTTCCTGTGTACAGTAAGACACTAGAGTCTGGCATTTCTGTTTGAGAGAGTGCAGGATGCTCTCGTAGAGAGAACAAGGGGAAATCATCAAGTTGTCCATGATTACCAAAGGATATGTAAGAAATATGTTGTTTAAGGTGGAAATTGCTACCCTTGGGTAACAGGAAAAGGCTGGCCATTACATTATAAGTAGGAAATGGGAGGTAATGAAACAGAGGCCGAGCACACAGTGTAACCTCGATAAGAAGTTTGCATCACAGCTGCTCAATTCATCCTTTCAGATGGCCCTTCTCCAGGGCGTTGAAACTCAGTCTCTCATATCCATCGGTGAAATGAACAAAGAGATTTGTCCGGTTGTCGCTATTGTTATTGGAAGCTAATACCAACAAAGTGCTAGCAAAATATCCCCACAGCGTCCTATGAGATGGAAAGCACCCTGACAGACCCAAGCAGACCTGTGAGTGTCCATGTCTCTGAAGCACCGTGAGCTCTGAGGACTGGTACAAGTCACAGGGAAGTCGCTGCGGATCAGTCTTAATGGACTCAGGCGTCAAATAGTCAGCTTACACAGCCAGGGGCGATGGAGAGGCCATGGTAAAAATGCCTTCCCTGTGTGTGGCTTACAGCTCAGCTCCCTAAAGAGTTTGGGAGCATAATGCCTGGTTTGTTCCCTGGGTGTCCCAGCCGGCTGGCTGCTGGTAGGATTTTTGGCAAGAAATTAGGCACAGTGAACCATGCTCCCAAGATATTGGAAAAGCAAATCTGCCATAAGTGTCCTGAGAACATAAGGCTCTATTCACGTGAGGTCCATTCTGAGCAGTCATTACTACAGAATCTGTGCTGGCAAGTGCCGTGAAGACCAACTCCTCATTTTGCCCCTTTAGAACATGGGTCTCAGAGAGGGACGGTCTTTGATTGTACAAGTTGGGATGAAGGCTCCTGACCCACAGTAGGTTCAGTAGGAACCCTGACATCACACCTCCCAGCGGCCCCTTCCCTGCTCTCACAGCTGTATAAAGGGCGGTGTCCAGTGGGGAGATGGGGGTGAGGCTTCCCCGGTCCCCAGTTCTGAGGCTGCCCTTCACAGAGCAGTCCACTGGACCAGCATCTTCTGGAATTATGCAGTGTACCCCCTAGGGCGGACACATTGCCTGTGCTTGGAAATATCTGGCCCAACTCAGACACATCAAAGTCACAGGGGTCCCAAGCATGATACAAGTGGTTGGAGGGAGCTCCTGCTTGGCAATGAAATCCAAGGGATCAGGCCTGGGCTCTTGACAACAGAACTATGGAGGCCTGAGGGCTGACCTGGGCCCGGGTGGGATCCATGCCCAAGGCCTTCAGGTCCGGGAAGGGGAAGTTTGGGTCAAACTGGGAAGTGGTTTCCCCAGTGCCACTCAGAGCATCACTGGGTGAGCCAGGGTGAGGACCCAGGGTTTCTGGGTGCTGGGCCCACACATTCTCCCCATGTTGCCTTAAATGGTAGTGAGAACAGTGCTCTGGGGATGTTGGCTGGAGACACTGATGGCCAGCAGCAGAGATCACCTCTAGCTAGCTGGAGAACAAGAGGACAGTTGTTACAGTGTACACAGGCATCTCTCTCTCAGCTTAAAGGAATCTAGTTCGATTCTGTCTCTCTCTTACCCAGACACATACCTGTGCATACACATTTCTGGCCATCTCTGACCCCTTGTTCCCCTATAGACCACTGCCATGGCTGAATAGTGTTTTTTCTTTTTCTTTTTAAGGTTTTACTTATTTATCTGAGAAAGAGAAACCATGATGTGGGAGACAGAGGGTGAGAGACAAGCACACTCCCTACTGAGCAGGAAGCCCACGGAGCAGGGGCGTCATACCCAAGACCCTGAGATCATGACCTGACCCGAAGGCAGACACTTCACTGACTGAGCCCCCCAGGCAACCAATGGCTCAATATGTCTTAAACCCAACCACCCCAAAACTCTTCTGAAGCCATCTCCACATGGAGGCCCAGTTCAGAGGTGTCAGTCCCTGATCTGACCTGTGGTTGTAGGAGGACTGGCAAGACATCATCCAGAAAAGGGGACAAGGGAAGTTGCAGTTGAAAATCCTGGAAGCTGAGAGCATAGAATTATAAATGAACCCTGCAGACACTTCTGTAGGTGTTTCTGTATATGGGGGTCTTCCTCCTACCCCCACACTCAAGGCAGCCTCATCAAGTCCGTGTCCTCCTTGGCCCCATGTCTCTATCTTCCCCACTCACCTGATAGGAGCCCAGGGCCTGGAAGAGGGAACAGGAGATGTGGCCTCGTCCCTGCTCAGCTCTGCCCGCTGTGCTCAGGGCCCTGCCAGGAGCCTCAGGGCACCCTGCCCTCCCTGCAGCAGCTCCCGCACTAACAGCTGTGGGGCTCCTTCTTTGCCGTGGGGAGTCTGGGGCGAGCCAATATGGGGTGTGCGGTGTCCGGGAAAGAGGGAAGCAACCTCTTTACTTACACACTGTGTGCCTTTGTCTCAAAATAACCTCAGACTCCACCTAAAACACAGGATTTGTTGTTCATGGTCCCTGAAGCCTGAGGGCGGGGGAGAGGAATGTGAACTGGGGACCCAGGAGTCAGCCTGATTCCCCTGCATGGTCAGGAAGCAAGCTGCATGGTGCCTTCAGGCCTCCTCGGCGGAAACTTTGAGGTGACCTGCCCTGTTGCTTTCAGCAACCTCCTCCCTGGTTCTTGTTCTGCCTTTGGGGTGAGAGAGAGAGTCAGTAAGCTAGTGGCGGGCGGTGGGGGAACAGAGGGAGAGTGAGAATCTCATGCAGACTCTATGTTGAGCATGGAGCCCAACATGAGACTCGATCTCATGACCCATGATATCATGATCCGAGATGAAACCAAGATGTGGACACCTAACAAGCTGAGCCCCCAAGGTGTCCCTGGGTCCATCGGTCTTTCTAAAGTGAAGCTCAAACTTTGTCCTCCCTTGTTTGAACACTGCCATGTCTCCCCAGGCCTTCCTCCTCCAGGATGGAGGCTCAAATCTGACAGAGCCCTGAAGCCCCATGAGAGCTGGTTGCAACTACCCTCCTGCCTGCTCCCCTGTCTTGCCCCCGAGAACAGGAGCCAGCACCTGGCAGAACGTCCATCCCAAACTGTTCGTCCCCTGTCCTGCAGATGAGGCCCCTTGCTTCCGATGTCCCAATAGCCACAACTGCTCAATCCTGTTTCAGCAGCTGGGTCCCTCATTGAGGGAGATGGCCCTGAGTCATGAGGGGACGTGGCTCTTTCCATCCTGCTCTGCAGGTCCCATTCAGATGGGGGAATTGTGGAGTGTTTGCTCACCCAGAACTTGGTCGCTGTTCTAGCAATTAAAGGACACATGACCACATTTCTTCATTCTAACTGCTGTTAGTAAGACCCCAGGAGGTATGTGCCAGGGTCTGAAATGGCAGGAAGCTGTGTTTGAGGTCATTAGAAGGTCATGGAGGGGCTGAGATGTTCACATAAGTGGGATTGATGCCATTGCTACTCTGAGCCAGCCTTTACGCAGTGTCTGTGACAGATGATCTCAGAGGGACCCAGGGGAAAATTGGGGAACCACAGGGAAAGATAGGGGGAGTTTTGTGACTCCTAATATGTGAGAAAAGACAAGCCTCAAGGGAAAAAGATATAAGGGGAGAGGCACATCCATCACCCATCTGGTGATAGGCAAGGTCCTCCCCTACTCTCTTTGTGGCAAAGATGACACATCTGAGCCACGTGCCATGGGCCACTTCTCAGTGACTGGCCCAGCTCCCCAGATTCCCTTTGCACAGAGAGGAGCTTGGGAGACCCCAGAGAGCATAGGGGTGTGGCTGCTGTTCAACACCTGGGCCGCAGTGGACCAGAGCGTCCTTCCCAGAGACACATCCCCCTGACAAGCACCTTGGCTACTTGATGGCGTGTCCCTTCCCTCTTTACCGAATTCTGGTAGCTGAGCATCTGCCAGTCCATGCTCTGGGGCTCGTGTTCTGTGGCCCTCCTCACTTGTACACCCACCGATCGCCTCCCCCAGGGTGCTCACCAGGTCTCCTTGGACTTGAGGATGAAGGCTCTGCCTGACCTTGGCCTTGAACAGGCAACAGGAGGTGAGCAACCCCCTCCCTGACCCAATCCAGTGAGGCCAGGTCCTGAGTTAGTAAAGTAGCTCACGCTGCCTTCGTTGACTTTGTGGCCTGCTGTGAACCAGGAAAAGTGATAATCTCATCACTTCATCTGCCACACCTAGTACAGTTCCCTGTTTACAGATGGGGAAACTGAGGCCACATCCTAGAGCATGGTTTCTGGGGAGTCTCCCCCAGCCACTGGGGTCTGATGATCCACTCCTCATTCCCCTGATTCCCCAGGAATCAGGAGTGAGCAGATTCACTCTCTAAAGCCCTTTCTGGATTTGATGCTGCCAAAGAAGGGCAGCCTGTATGCCGGGCAGACAGAAGGGATGTGCTAGAAGGAGGAATGAGCCCATTTGAGACCAGGCACAGGAAGAACCCCCAGTTCCCGGTACAGAGAGCATGTCAGCGCTGTGCTCTGCATTCTGTGTAGACCAAATGACTAGTTGTGTACGTGACATTGGGGTGCGGGGTGGTGCTGAATTCATATAGCCCCTGAAACATTGAGGAACAAAGACAAGGAATGAGGAGGGACAAAGCAGGCACATGTGGACAAGCCAAGAATAGCAGATGGGCTGAGCTCTCGAGCCAGGAGGAGAGCCCAGATCCCGCCGCGTTAAGCAGAGGCTGCTGGGAGGAAGTGGAGGCAGGTGGTGGAGACCAGGCGTCCTCCAGGGTTGGGCAGTTCCCCTCGTGTAGAAGCCAAGGTACGGATGTGGTTTCCAACTCTCTGGAGGCCCCAGAAGATGTGTATCCTGGCCTCATGCATGCTTGATTTAGAGATAAGCACTGGGCTGGAACCGGAGGGAAGGAGGGAGGGGTGCTGGGTGGGGGGGCGATCCCCACTCCACCCAGTGGCCCAGGCGGATTCCCTGGCGCCCTCTCCCTTCTTCCCTCCCCCTCCATCCTGCATCAAGCTGCTATTTCCAGTCAGGCTCCGAGCACCTGCCCAGCTGAGCCCAGCCAGCCAGAGCCTGTGTAGGGACCCCAGACAGAGACCTCTTGCTGTCACTGCCACCATGACGGTGCTGGCTCTCTGAGCATTGGGAAAGTCCCTGGATTAGCAATGAAGGGGCTCAGCCTGAGGGGCCCAGGTGCACTGGGGGACTCAGCGCCTGCCTTCCCCAGCCTCGTTTCTTCCACACCATCCTTGAGTCCTATTTACTGGCACCCTTAGTTGCCAGCACTTCCTTGTCATTCCTGAGCCACAGACTGGGGTGGGGCTCAGCCCACCGTGGCCTCCCTCTGAGCTGGGCTCCAGGAAGTCTCCATTCCAGCCCGGCCTCATGGATCCACTCTGCACCTTCTATCCTCACCCTCCTTCCTCCGATTGGTACCTTCTCTTCATGCACATGTCTATCTCCACCGGTACAGTGTCCCCTTCAAGACAGTACCAATTCTCTTCATCTTGTCATCACCCGCCCACTTGCAAAGTCCTTGCTGTCAGCTAGAAGTACTGGAACCCTCCAGGCTCTCCTCCGAGAGTCAGCAGCAGGCACACGGACTGTTTTTCCTCCCACGGGGTCCCAGGACATGGGAAGCCAGACCAGACATGTACCTCTCAGTGGTTACTGGCTTTTCTACCATATCCCAAATGTATCCTCCCCAGGACATGAGACTGCAAAATCACCCCCCAAATTACTCGAAACGGCAGCCTGGAGAGTATGGTCACCAACGCAGGAGCAAGGCTGGGCCAGCAAGACAGCAGGCATGGACCGAGAGGGGAAGGGAAGGCAGAAGGGAGGGAGATGCAGGAAGGTGGAGGCCGGCACATCACTCTCGGGGACAGCACACTGCACCCACCTCGTCCTGGTCTTCACTTTCCTCAGCCTGGGAAGAGCCCCTGGCCCGTGGGGGTAGGTGATGGCAGCTCACTGTCGCTGAGAGCATGGAACATGTATGTTACAGTGAGTCCTGCTGTGGGGGCACCCCGGCTTCCACCTTGTCCCCTTGGTGGAAGGGGGACTGGAGCAAATCTTGTCAACTTCACATCTTTCCCTGAGTGTGGCTGCATTCCCCTCAGTCTGTCCTGAAGTGAAGGCAGCCCACCAACCTGGCTACTGGAATGAGGAGTTGAGTGCAAAGGACCCACCTCAGATGCCCTCCCTCCCTCCCAGTGGGGGCCATGGGCATTACATTGATTGTTGTGGAAACATATGGACTCCATGTGTCCACATCACGCATACTGTTAGTAGAGGACATGGGCTAAGTCATTAAACAAAAGTCATCAGGGACACCTGGGTGGCTCAGTCAGGTAAGGGTCTGCCTTCAGGCCAAGTCGTGATCTTGGGGTCCTGGGATCAAGCCCCTGCACTAGGCTCCCTGCTCAGTGGGGACTCTGCTTCTCCTTCTCCCTCTGCCCCTCCCCCTTCTCACTCTCTCTTACTCTCTCTCTCTCTCAAGTAAATAAATAAAATAAAAAATAAAGTCATCAATACCAAGCAGAGTTTCCCACATGGAGCCTACTCAATCATGCTTATCATGTGAATGAAAGAGAGGTCAAGCTACCCTTTTATTAAGGAGAGGTGCACATGAATCCACAGTAGAAGGGGGCACATGGGGGGCGGGGGCAACACACGTGCATGTTCGCCTTCACTGCAGACCTCTCGTTTCTTCTCCATCCTACACAAATGGCTGGCCTTCTAGATTCCACGCACAGGCACTGCATGATTGTAAGTATTCACTTTATTAATTATAGTCTTCCTCAACTGGATACCATTACTTAGGTTTGTAATTTTCTTTTATAAATATTAATACCAGTCATTATTCAACATTATGAAATAGCATATTCTAGCATTAAAAAAAAAAACAAAACAAAACTGAGCTATTTCAGTGCCCAAACTCATTAATGGTACTTTAAAAAAATCAATTAGATAAGTTTTTTTTTTTTTAAATTACTGTCTGCGGTTGAACACAATTCCCAGTATTGGCCTCCCCCTTCACAATGTAAGTGTTTACAATCCACAGGCTCTCTTGATCCCTGATACACCCTGTGAGGTGGCATGATTACAAATATTCGTTCTGCATCTGGTAGGTAACTTAGTAACTGCTCATTTGATCCCAGTTTCTGAAAGAAGACAGCCAGGTATTTATTAGCACATTTTAAAGAGGGTAAACTGAGGCCCAGGTTGAGGCACTTTGCCTCGCCCATCCGAAGGAGAATCAGAATGCATCTCTGGCTCGAGGGGGTCTCCCCAGGTGCCACCCCTCGCTGACCATGCTGTCTTCCAGCATTCGAGAAGAGTAGTGCCACCAGTGGTCTTGGGTAAGAGAGTTCTGGATGCAGCCGGATACAAGAGTTGCTTGGCCAAGCCACAAAGTGTCTTCGCTGGCTTGTGCCGGGCACACAGTGCAAAGCAGACACCACAGAGATAGGGGAGACCTGCATAGTTCCTCCCTGAGTTTGCATACATTCAACTTGACTTGGGTCTCAGACCACGAAATTGCTTGCTGATAGCAGAATTCAGCCAAAAGCAATGGCTCCCTCCAACCTCTGGGAGGTCAGTGTCTGGGTGGTCAGGTGCATTTCCTAGGAACAATGAGGTAAGGTTCCCTGTTGATCAGCAGAATGGACAACAGTTAGGACATGTTCTGGAGGCACAAAGATCCCAACCCCAGCTTCACCACGTTCTGTGTGACTCCGGGCAAGTGACTTCATGTCTCTGAGCTTCAGTTCCACATATGGACATGTGTTATCCCAAAGGTATGTATTTCACTGGGTGCCACGGAAGCAACATAAGGTGATGGATGCCAAGTACCAGAACCTCACAAGTCCAACCATTGATCTGTGCACCACAGTCACAGGAATGCAGGGTGGTGTCGGGACACACAGCCATCAGACAAGGCCTCGAGACCAAGGCCAACCCCCTGCACCCTGTTATTTGCTTCTTCAGTGTGAAGTGTGACTGACATAATATCTGGAAATATCTCTTCTGGAAATATCTCTCGTTAGTAGGAGGAGTGCATGGCTGCCTCCAGGCAGCAGCACCCCTTACCACCGGGGCATCCTTTGTACAAAGTTCGGACTCTCCCCATCACCACTGCGACCCCTCCTTCGGGGTCTGTCCACAGTCAGTGTACAGAGAACAATGTGTGGAAAGGACTGAGCTGACCTCAGAGGAATCACAGAATGTCTACGCAGTAGGGGGCATTGCAGGGAGACCAAGGGAATGATGGAAGAGGCTGTGCGGTCGCTTGGTGGGTCCCGCTGAGCTGTGAGCACCTGCAAAACCTCAATGCTGACACACCCAGAGAGGATGACTTCCCTGGTGGAGAGCACACAGACCTGGAGAAGCGCTCCTTTTTTGAGTCTGGCCGTCTGGCCCATGGTCAGCATGTGACAGCAGTCCCCCTTCGCAGGAGAGATTTTCGAAGCCTACATCCCCTGAGGGTAACAGCCGAAGGTCTTTCCAGTAGGTTTTCATGAATGTACATGTTTCCTTTGGGTCCTCCAGCCCCATTCTGGGGTTCCACACTGGCTGTTCCATGTGACATTGCCAACAACACCCCTCCTACCCCGAAATCAGCCATTTCTGAGCCGAGTGCACAAACACTGTTTCTTCATTGGTGAAATGCACGCCTAATTTTATAGTTAGGGATGATTGCTAAAAATGCAACAATGTATCAAGGGCTCTGTTGTTTCCACCATATGTTATTGAGCCAGAAACCATGACCTTGCTTTTATGTCTTTGCTTTCCCCACCTTGCTCTTTTCTTAGGAAACCACCTCAAATCTGTTTAAAGTCCATTCTGGGACTGTATTCAAACACATTTGGTTCCTGAAAAATAGACACTAGCCCTTTAAGAGGACAGTGTCCTCTGAAAAATAGACAGTCAAATTCAGACAGTTGCCTATCAAGGAGGCACACCTCGGCTCTGGTTACGGCCACAGGATCAGTGGCAGGAGGAGCTGCTATCTGTCCTGCCATGTCTCTCATCCTGAAGATGGAAAAGAGAGCCGCTTCTGATCCAGCAAGACAGGGTTGTATGGTCCCTGGGGGCCTCATTCCACCTGCCACTGTCAGAAAGTATCCAGGACATGTTGGTGGCACTGGTAAAGAGGGAAGGGGTGGCTTTCATTAGTGCCAGGGACATCAAGAAAGAACTCATGGCTCCAGTGGGGAGAGATTGAAGGCAGATGGAAAATGGAGGGGCTTTCTCCTGTCAGTGTGTCCCTGGAGAAGGAGCCGTCTGTGCAGGGGACTGGGCGGGGACTGGGTGGGGACTGGGCGGGGACCGGGTGGGGTTGCCCACGCACCAGTGACCCAGGAGCCCTCACTGTACGTCCACACTTCCCACTCGACCTTCCATGAACCGAAACGTGGCTTTTGCCAGAAACCTCAGCTTGATCTGCCAAAGGTCTTGGATGACATCATGGGGCCATCTCTAGCTGTATGGTGCCGACATCATGCAATTGATCTTTTCTGGGCATTTCAGGACAGTTCCCCTTTTACCACCCATCCCCCTCTCCAGCTCATCTAATCCACCAGTGGGTTCTCACAGCCTGACCCTCGCTTCAGCAATGATCCAAGCCTTCATTTCATCTCCACTGCTGCAAATCCCAGTCCTCTCTCCACAGACCGCAACTGCGGCCTTCTACCTGGTTCCCCCACTCTCATTTTGGCCCTGCAATCACTTCTCCATACGGTGAGCAAAGTGGGGGCCAGACACAACCCTTGGTGGTGTAGTTGCGTCAGACCGACCTAAAATCCTCGGCCGCCCCATTCTCAGAGTGTACCCTGTAGCCCCAGCCGGTCCAGGAGCCCCAGCTGAGGTCCCTGCTGGCTCCCACATCCTTGCCTTCAGCCTCCAGCCCAAGGGCTCCTCACTGCTGTTTCTGGTGCCTGGAATAGGGGCTCTGTCACTCAGTCTTACTCGAACATCTCTTCATTAGAGATGGTCCCTCAAAGAGGCGAGGACCTGGGGGACACCAGCTCTCTGTCCCTCCAGCCTCTCTGAGTCTGAGGCAGAGAGAAGAGTTGTGTTCACTTCCTCGGTGACTGCTCTTCTGTCCATGTCCACCTGCTCTCAATAGAACCCGACCTCCCAGGCAGATTGGGCCCAGGGTCCCCCAGGTGTACCGCAGTGCTCAGAGCAGGGTCGGCCTCAGGGTGCATCTCCATGGGTCTGATGGGGGCATGTGATGGGAGCAGCTGATCCCTCCCATTCCTGACCTCAGCTTCCACGGGGCACCCCAGGCTTGTGGCCAGGCTTCTCCTGAGCTCCGGTCAGGCACCTGAGCCCATCTGGGAGGCACAACGTGCCCCGGGACTTCCCTCTTTCGGAGTGCAAAGGTCCCTGCGGCTTGGCTGCTGCTCTCACAGCCCCTCCCGTTGGCCTTCTTTCTTGCATTCGTGGACCCAGGCATCTGGGGGCCACCCTGGGCACTCTGAGCACCTCGACTCTACATCTCTTTGCTCTTAACCCACATGGAGGACATGGTCCTGAACCCAGAAACACAAACTACAACACATTTCTGGAGGGTTCTGGTGTTTGCGGTGTGATGCAGGGGACAGACGGTAATGGTGGCACTAGTGTAAGGGGAGAAATATCACAGAGTGTTGGTGGGGGAGAGCAGAGGGTCCCTGGCTTAGACCTGGGCTGGCCACCCCAGGTCCCTCTGTCTGTCCCTGCCTTCTGTTCATGGTTGTGGGCTCCATCCTGCTCCCCTACACAGGAGGGGGCCCTGACCTCCCCATGCAGCCAGCCTGATGACCCCTGTGTAGACAGCCTGGAGCTGCTGCCCTGTCCAGTGGGTGCACATGCAGACGGCCACAGCTGGCCACCTGTCACTGAGCTGGCCCTGCACAGACAGCCTTATGTCTATTTCTCACTTGCCCTCCCTCCTCATGCACCTGCCACCACAGAGGCTTCCGCCATAGGCTGCTTTTCTGCCTGGAAGAACCTCACCTTCCTCCCCAGCAAGCAGGTGTTAGTCACACCGACTTCAAACAGGACCCAAATGTCACCTCTCTTTGAACAGTGCCCCCTCTTCCTGGCCCACCCGCCCCCGCCTTGAGCAGGAATGCCCAAGTTCCTACGGGGCCCCAGGTCTCCCCACCCGCTGCAGGAGTGAGACAGGCTTACTACCGACCATGGGGCGCTCAGTCACCCGTGACAGCCCCGCCCCAGAGAAGGAGGGACATAGGACTGCAGCCCTGCTCACTGGCTGACCTTGGTACTCATCCAGTGCCGGGCCTTGGTTTCCCCACCAGGCTGGAGGTTTGTCCACAGGGCCAGGACTGGCAGATGCAAGAACCCAGTCACCACTGCCACCTGCTGGCCGTCTACCCTTCTGGCATGCTGAGCTCCTGCTCCATCTTTCCTATTTTTAGGTTGGCACAATCTCCACTCTCTCCCCAATCTCAGGGTAAGAAGAATTATCGAGGGTGAGGGGAGAAAATTTCCTCCCCATGATTTCCTCTCCCATGCTGCCACCCTAACCCATTCACTTTCCATAGCAACAGGTCCTGGCGGAATCAGAGCCTGGTTTTGTGGGTGCCTACAGCACTGGTCTGTTGTTCACACTTAGAAATCCCCCAGAGGAGAAGGGACACTTGCCAGCAACCCCCTCAGCTGAGAGCCTGGGCCCTGAGGTCCAGAGCAGTTGGGGTTAGGTAGGAGCAGTGTCATTTGTCCTGTGCAAGCCTTTGATAGCATTCAGTTTCACTTAGGCCAAAATGAAGACATTGTAAGAATGTGTATAATAAAAGCAAACCCAGCCAGCAACATGCTTGATCTAGGCCCTCAGATGCGAGAATCAAGTTCCCCTCGAAAGCCAGGGCCCTGCAGGCAGACTGATCAGACTGTCTGGAAGAACAGCCGACAGGAAGTTGTAACTGGTCTGTGGGTCTCCTGGAAGGGGGGTGCGTCCTCACCAGGAAACTCTCCTGCCTTAGACACAGTTTTGCACTCTTGTTTTTCCCTCGTGTGTGTTCATTGCCACCAGATGCCTTTGGGAATAGTCAATAACCCCAACGTGGAAGTGCTGCCTGATGCAAAGCCTTGTGTGTGCTCTCTGTCTCCAAATTGTAGTAAGAAGTGGATGACACTGAACCTGGCACTGGGGGATATCTGAGGCAGCCAGCACAGGATTTAGATGAGCATTCCCTAGTCTTCCTGGGAGACACCACAAAAGGGACTCCTGGAACAGAGGCAAAGTTACGGGCTCCAGGTTAAAGCCACAAAAGAAAAAGGGGGTCAAAGATGGACCCAAGCTTCCCAGGTAGGGGCATTACTCTGAGGTTAAGTCTTATCTTGGGACTCCACTTTGCCACCTGCAGGGGAGGCTCAGGGGATGTCTCTGCAGACCACCAAGGGAGATTAATTCATTCACTGATTCATCAGGTAATTACTGAGTGCCAAGGACAATGCCAGATGCTGGCAATAGGAAGTTGCGACAAGACCACCCAGTTCCTATTCTCAAAGAGCATAGAGCCTCATAAAGCAGATGAAGATTGATCTAAACATCACATAAATGATTGCATAATTACGCTGAGAATGCTACCAAGAAAAAATGACTTCTTACATGAGAACACAAAACAAAGGAACTTTATGTGGCCTGGGGTCTGCCAGATCTCCCGAGGAAGGAAGCTTTGCACAGAAAATAGAAAGATCAGTGAGAGTTAACTCAGTGAAAAGAGGGGAGAATGCCCTCAATAGAAGGACAGAGGCTCTAAGTCCCCAAGGCAGAGGGAGAGATGCCTCTTTGAGGATCTGAAAGAAGGCTGGGTGAACTGGAGCAGGTAGTGCTAGACTGGGTGTCCCCCACCTGATCCCCAAGGGCCTGGGTGGGTGGAGGGGGTGGAACAGGAAGCCCTGGGTGCTTTCCTCCTCAAGGATGCATGGCAGACAGCTGCATGCATGGCAAGACAGGCATCTGATGTTCGTGGAGAATCATACAGGCAGCACAGAAGTCCGTCACAGACAGCAATATCCACCTAGCATGGAGTCTCGGATGTGACAGGCGCTCTCTAAGACTGTGGAGTTAATGAATGAGAAGTTCCTCTGCCTGAAACTTGGGAGATGGTCTCCAGGGGAGGGATGCTCCCAAGTACTTCCAAGTTTTCCCTCGCCTCCCTTTGTCCCTGGGGTGGGTGGGGATGCTTTGGGATAGCTCATGTCCAGGGATATCAGTTGAGCTGTTTTGTTTCTGGTGAGCATTAGGAAGCAAGATACAATGTAAACACACATTGCCTCCCATCCCCCTGACTTTCTGATCTTTCACTCTGGCTTGTGTTCTGTACTAGTTTCACCTTGCTGAACGCTATCCCCCTTCTCCTTACAGAGGTAAGAATGATGTTTTAGGTCTGGGCTGGAGAACCCAAACTCAGAAAGTGGCTTATTCCCCATGCTTCCTTCCGTGTGGGTACATGGTTTTCCTGGAGCCATTCCTCATGGCTTTGAGACTGATGTTGGCATACAGGGCTCCTCATGGAGACTCACCACTGTGGGAAGCTTGCAGGGGTCTGGGTCAGAGATTCAGGAGCTGTTCGTGGATGTGGCCAATCTCCCCCTGCTCTATTTTAATTTCGAAGACTATACATGAGAACAGAGGGCACCAGAGGGGAGAGTCCAAGAGCTGAAGAAAGCAGCCCCACGTGTGGAGGTGTGAAAGAAGTTTCAGAAACAGTAAACCTCAGAGGGGCTCAGTAACCGTCTTGAGATCACACAGATAGCTCTTCCGAGTGGGGATGTAAGCTGAGGTCATGCAGGCTCCCGAGCTGTGTTCTGATGGCCACTCTGGTAACCTCAAGGGGAAAAAATGATACAGACACAGCTTACTGCATGCTCGTGGTGGATTGCAAAACATGGGCACGGATTCCTTCTAAAGAAGTGTGTGTGTGTGTGTGTGTGTCCCCTTGCAAGGTGACTCTGAAGCATCTGTTTCCCACCTCTGGAAGTGGGGGCATCCTGGGATGGACCATGATCATAACTGATAGTGAGATGATTGGAAGTGTGATTTTGCAAACTCCAGAAGCTAAGACCTGGGAGATCTTGTGATTTTTGCTTTGACCTCTTGAAACTCTGTTCAGAGACCACCGAGTCAGAATGCCTGGCTCATCCTCTGGAAACTGTCTGGTCACATGGTGAAAAACTGAGGCCAACACCCACTGCCAGACATGTGACCTCCAGCTCTGCTGACCTTGCAACTTGATGAAGCTACACAGCTGAGTTGAGGCCACACAGTCCAGAAAGCGGAGTCCAGCGGTTCTCCAGTCACCCCTCACACCCATGAGGTTGTCTAAAGCCACTAATTTTAGAGAGGTCTGTTATGCCTCAGTAAACCACTAAGACATCACCCCTTTGACATTCAGGACTCTCCCCTGTCATCTTTTTCACCCATGATGACCCTGCAGGTTATCCTTTTCCCCTTTTACAGATAAGGAAACAGCTTCACAGAGAGGCTGCAACTCCATTAAGTGACTAGGGCTAGAGTTTGCACTCATGTCTGTGTGGCCCTGAAGGCTACTCTTTCCACAATTCACTCACTTGTCACAAGCCACTGAGATGGAGGAAAGGAAAACACATCATCGTGCCAGAAGCAGAGGCTCAAGTCCCCATATGTAGGTGTCCTTAATTCTTCTGACCACAGAACAAAGGTCAGAACTGGGGAGTTAAGGAAAAATGCAGGGGTCCTCAGGACACTGCAGAGAAAGGGATGGACTTGGACTTGTGTTGACTTTATTAAGCAGACCCACAGGAGTCAAAGGCTATTATGACTGAGCCCCACAAAGCTGGTACAACCCTGGGCGGGTGGGTGCCAGAGCTTTTCAGAAAGCACTGGTGGGGTTTGTATTAGTTATGATTCTGCTGTGTAAAAGCTCTCTCCAAACCAGGCAGACAACCAAGGGAGGCTTGAAACTGCAGGGAAGTTGTCAGCCGGGTGGGAACATGGACGTCCCCTGCATGTGGCTGGTGGCAAGAGGCTTCCGTCCATCACCAGGAGGCTCATGACACAGCAGCTTGCTTTTCTGGGGCTGGGGGAGAAGGGGGCGATGAGAAGCGCTGGAGGAGGAAGGAAGGTCAGCATCTTTTAGAACTTAAACTTGGAAGCTTCCTACCATCCCATTATGCTGCTGATGACAGACCTTTCCCTGCCCATTGTGATGTGGGGCAGGGGCACGGTGGAAACGCAGGAGGGGGCGCGCTGGGGTTCTTGGAATGGCCACCTGCCCTGGCTCCTAACAGCCCCCCAAGCATCAGCCACATCACCATGTCCATTCCTTCACGGGGGAGGATGTCAGCAAAGGGGTTCCAAATGATTTCGGGAAGTCTGAGGGTTTCTGCCCCCATCAGAGGGCTCAGCTGGTATTGCTACTTGTGACTGACTCACAGTGATGATTTTTACAGGCTTTCTAAAGAGGTACCTCTCTTCCATCTCATAATGCCATAACACACAGTGGAGGCTTAGCTGATAATTCAAAGCGAAAGAAAAAAAAGTCAAAGTCAAATGACACAATGGACAATTTCCACACGTTTCTAAACGTCTATGACTCTGCCAGCCTCAAAGGATTTAATGTTTTCCAAAAGGAAGTAAAGTCATGATTGAGCCTCAGTGACCTGGCAATTCTACCATCTCGAGTCTTTCTTCACAAGGTTGATGCCGCTCCCGGGACTGCCCCTTCCGTCACCAGGACCACATCCGCCCATCCTCCAGGGGTCATGATCCCGCCTTGTCCTCCACCCTCTGCCAACCTAAGTAAATCTGTTCGTTAAAAGGGAAACATTCCCCACTCCACCTGTTGATCTGTGATCAAAGTATTGCAGGAGGCAGAATTATTCAGATAAAGCCAAGCAGACCAGAAAAAGAAAGGGAGAAGGGGTAGCACAATATGAGAGACGAGCTGAAGAAAGCCTCTGAGACCAGCCTGCTGCTGGCGTCATCATCTGTCTGTCTGTGTGCCCTGGACAAGTCTGTGTGCTCCAGGCCCTCCCAGGAGGGCTCGGCACAGAGGAGGACCTGGGACTCCAGGCCTGCGGGTTGTTCACAGAGCAACTGGGTGTCCAGAGGCCAGAATGACCGTGGGGACACTGAACACCTTCCTGAGAAGCTTCATGTCCTTAACAACAGAGCCCGCATTTCCAGCAAGGTGACACGTGCTGTGACCTCTTAGTATGGATGAATGTGCTTTGTCTAGAATCTAAGACTGAATTATAACTAGAATTCCCGATACAGAAGAACAGTCGTGGTTAAACACTGTGTAGGAAAATAAGGAGCTTCGCCGTTAAAAATAAATAAATAAATAAAATCAGTGAGTACATTTGTATTGTTGTGCAACAGTCACCACCAACTACCTCCAGGACTTTTTCCCCAAACTGAAACCCTGTCCTCATTAAATACTACCCACCCCCTTTCCCCTCTTGCTGCCCCTAGCACCCACCATCCTCCTCTACTGGTCTAAGTACCTCATATGACGAAAGCAGGCAGTGTTTGTCTTCCTGCAGCGAGTTTATTCAACTAACCAAGTCCTCAAGGTTCATCCATGTTGTAGTAGGTGTCAAGAGGTCCTTCTTTCTTTCTTTTTTTTTTTTTTTTTTAGACTTTATGCATTTATTTGAGAGAGAGAGGGAGCTCACAAGCATGGGGGGCAAATGGAGAGGGACAAGAAGACTGTGCTGAGCACAGAGCCCAAGGCAAGGATCCATCACAGGAGCCTGAGATCATGACCTGACCTGATTCAAGAGTCAGACGCTGAACTGACTGAGCCACCCAGGTGCCCGTGTCCTTCCTTTCTAAGGCTGAGTCACATTTCCTTTGTGTGTATAGAGCACATTTGTTCATCTGTTCATCCCCTGATGAACATTTGAGTTGTTTCTGCTCTTTGAAGATTGTGGATCCCAGTGTGTAAATACACGTTTCAGACTCTCTTTGCAATTCTTGGGAGTATAATCTGGAAGTGGAAGTCCTCGATCCGATGGGAAGTCTATATTTAATCTTTTAGAGGAACTGCCCTGCTGTTTTCCACAGCGGCGGCATCATTTTACGTTCCCACTAGCACGGAAAAGATTACAATTTCTCCCAGTCCTTGCCAATACTTGTTATTTTATCTTTACGTGGTTTTATTTTTTTATGGTAGCCCCCTCATGAGTATGGATCTTCTTTGTTTTATAGAACAGAAAACCAAGATTTAGTAAATTGAAACAGTTTTCTTTCTGTGGTGTTGCTAATCAGCGGCAGAGTTGGGAACCGTATGGGATTTTCTTCCATTCTCTTGCCGGGTTAACAGTGCCTAAGCTCGGGCTTACCGGGCTCCTGCCCCTGGGAGGGAGCTCTGCTTAGTCTACATCGGGCTGATGAGGAACACATAAAAATATCTCTATCAGGTACCAGGGAGTCTGCGATGGGTTCGGTCAAAAACGAGTCGATAACCTGGACCAGATAAAATCAGAATAACTCCTGACCTTTGGTGCAAATGCCAAGGGACCCGAATGTGGATAATTTTGGAAGCCAACTGAAGAGTTGAATTATTACTTGTCTCAATGCTTCCTGCTTTCGGTTGGGACTGGAAATGGAAGCGCCAGGCCCTGCCAGGAAGTCTGCTCTCGTGGTTTTACTGGTCAGGGCTAATTTAGGAAGTGCTGGAAATCTCGCAGAACCCCCTTGGGAAATTTTTACCTTGTTTTCCTTCATAAAAAGTTCCACTCAGTTAAAAAACCTCAGAAATGACATCTGGTCCTTCCTACTGGCTTATCTGGGTTCAGCCTTGTGTTCTTTCCCGGTGCAATTCAGCGTCGGGTGGCACAGCCCGGGGACCTGTCCCCCGCAGGGGCTGGGCGGGGAGAGAGCCAGGCATTCCGCGGGCTCTCGCACACATCTTCCCCTCTCACCCACACGTTGCCCAATGGAGTGCCTATTAATGTTTGCATGTCACCCTGGAAGATCTCGAAACTCCAAGAAGGTGCGTCAGTTGATCCAACATCGCCCCTGCGAAAGAAATGGTCACGACATAAAGCTGGCAAGATGGCACCTTGGTCCTCACCCCTCTCTTGTTTCAGAAGTATCGCAAATCATTCCTTTCTCAAAGGAGGTGTGAATTCTTACCACGAGGGGTGGAAGTTCAAATTCCATCATCAAACAGAAAATGTACACGAGCATTAAGTCCAAACTCAGACCACCACGCCCGGCCCAGGATCCCACCAGGAGATCACCTCCACCTGCAGCCACACTGGGTCCTCTCTGCTCCCAGACAAACCTGCACATCTCTGCTTCCCCACCTTTCCTCAAGCCGTTCCTTCACACACCACATCCTCCTGACCTTTTGAGGCCCTGCCCAACGGATCGCGAAAGAAGCCATTCGCCTTCTTTCTTTCCAATGCCCACAGTTCGTGAGTCAGACCTTCTGTGTGTCTCCCTGGGAGCTGCCCCCCGGGTCTCATTTGAGCTAAGAGAAGGCATGCACCCAGAACACGCTCCCAGCACAGTGAGGACTTGTTGGGGTGTTTGGAAGAGGATTCCATGAATCATGAGTGAAACAATGAGTGGAAAAGATCTATGCAAATTTAGGGGGAAAGAAAATGTGAGCTTGAAGCGGAAAATGAGTCAGCTTTAGAAATTAAGATTTGAATGGTTGGGAGTCGAGGCCAGGAGACCCTGGGAGGCAAGAGTGATGGAAGTGGGAAGAGGTGAGTGAGAAGGAGGCCAGCCTCCACCCTAGCAGCACCCCCTGCCCCCGCCACCCTGGGAAAGGCAGGGGCTCCCGCAACACGAGACACACACAGTGGACAGACTACAGATCCTCATCGTCTTTAAGGAGTCATTTGGCATTCCTTTGTAAAACAGAGAGCAAAAAAGGAAGTGCATGTTACCCTGCGTACCTGCTTAAAATCAGCCATTCCTCATTCATTTATGCAATAAATCTCTTTGAGTGTTCACCATGTTTGGTAAATAAACGGGTTTCTGCTTTCATAGAACAAGTAGTTGAGCCCGGAGGATCCAAATCAAGACCACACTGTCTTTTTCCTCGACGTCCGTTGAGGAAAGATGCCTAGCAACGGGCAGATTTGAACAAATGGATTAATCGTTCGATCCCGGACAACGGCGTCCCCCCGACTTAGTCTGAGTGGTGCCAAAGCTGTCATCACAGTCGCTGGTGGGTCCTGAGTAGGAACAGAAGACCGAGGGATAAAATTCCAGCTCAGTTTTCCTCCTTGAAATCAGTTTTGATCACTAAGACCTGGCTCCCATGACAGAGTAACCCAATTCTATTCCTTTGAAAAATTAACAAGGAAAACTTTTGTAATTGTTCTTGGGATACTCTTATTACAAAGGGGTAAGTGACCCTTGGCATCTTCTCTTATTTTGCAATTCAAATATATTCTAGGCTATTTGGAAAATGTATGTAAGGTTTTTCAAACACAATTTATATGTCCAGAAGCATCTTGAGCTGAAAAAAAGAAAGTAGAATCAAAACATCAACTTTTCTCTGGAAAACAAGACACCAAGGCTGGTGGCTGCCTCTCCATTACTCATGGCCCAATTTCATACGCCCACTCTGCAGGGCATGAAGTGCTGGGTGCCCACAGAGGTGGGCGGTGAGTCAGAGCAGCTCTGATCCTGTCACCCACCTGGGTCTGGCTTGCCTGTGTGACTCACCTGGGGCCAGCCCCTGGGAGCCTCCGTGGGCCCTCCTCAATGGGGCAGGAACTTCCTGTCACTCCATTCCCAGGCCCTAGGCTTCTGCACACACAAAGCACAGCCCACAGACCTCCTCTCTCTGGGTCAGGGACGAATGAGCTAGTTTTAAATGGCAATCAGTTTCTGGAGGTCTCAACAGTCTTGGGGGCAGGCGCTATCTCTGTTCTCAGAGGCAAAATGATTTGATCAGCTTTCCAGTGGTGTTGGGGCTTTCAACGGAGACAGCGTTTGGTAATAGTGGGAGACATCTATTTTCCTGGACACATCTATTTTCTGCCCAGGTGACGGTGATGATGAAAAGTCAGCCGTTCCCCCCTTCTGTGGTTATGGAGGCAGAGCCGAGGTGGGGACAGGTTTTGGGAGTCCTGAGGATGAAGGAGTAGGCCCAGCCAAAGGGCGGCAGTGTTGGGATTGAGTGAGAGCCACAGGGGTGAGGCGGAACCCAGCCAGGAGTGGGAATTGCTGACACCGGCTTTAAGTTTTCCTTTCGACATTGTAATCCTCTTATGTGAAGTGCAGACCTGAGGACAGTCATCAGAAATGACAGTCTCAAGTTTAGCCGTGCCTCGAAGCTAAAAGGGATCAACTTTGACCGTGATTTCATGGGAAGCAGACCAGATACTGCTGGAAACACGGAGAGCTGACAAGAGCCGACAGCCCCTGTCAGGGTCGGTGCCAGGGAAAGGAAGGCTTGGAGGCCGGGGCTAACCTGCTGCTGGCTTAGGGGCTGGTGGAAAAGGTGGAAAAGGTGTCAGGTTACACAGTCCTCACCATTTGATGCAGTTCTAGAAGAAGTCCATTAACGATCAGAGGTCAAGACGTCCTAAGTTTAAGGTCTACTCATAGCCAAGGCTGGTAAAGAAACAAGCCTAAGAGCACATCCCTGAAGGTCAGCTCAGCCAGAAAAGCAGACACGCCCAGAGGTCTGAGGAGCCCTGAGAGAACTAGAGCAGGAGCGTGTGGCTGAGGACACCTGGGGAAAGGAGAAGGGCCAGTCCACAGCCCTGCAGACTGCCTGGGGCTGGAATTAGTCCATATTTAAATACAACTATATGGCCTCAGCATTCTGACCTTTCCACCTAAGTTAATCACCCAGATGTACCACAGAAATGGAATGTCTGCCTCTTTACTTGCTGTAACTATGCATGACGTGAATCAACTTCGCTGTCATTATGACCCGTTTGGGGGTTATAAACCACTCTCGGCTCTTATGTGAAGGTGTTTTTTTCTTGTTTGTTTTTAGATGAGATTAGCAGTTAAATCAGGAGACTTTTCATAAAGATTACCCTCCAAATGTGGGTGGGCCTCACCTAACCAGTTGAAGGCATGAGGTGTAAACCCTGAGATCCCTGCAGGAAGAAGGCACTGTGCCTCCAGACTGCATTCGGACTTGAGCTGCAACATCAGCTCCTCTCTGGGCCACACGCTTACTTATTTTCCCTATTGGTTCCAAACTGGCCAGCCCCTAAATTCACATGAGCCAGCTCCTTAGAGTAAATCTCTCCCTTGGAACATACACATCCTACTGGTTCTGTTTTGCAGAGAGCTGGCTAATACACCCAGCATCTGTTACTTTCCCTGGTCTGTCTTGTGCCTTTGATTGTACTTTTCTCAATCTTTGTCTCTCCTTGTCCTCCTTTACTTAGGCTAAGACCCTCATGTCCCCTTCCCTATGCATCCACCTTGTTGGGACACACTTTCACCGAGCACGATCCACCCGGCATAGGCAGAGCTATGCGGAACCGGGGCTCTAAGCTTGAACTGCGGTGAATTAGTACATGCCCTTGGGCATACCAGACTGCAGGACTCTTTTTATCTATAAAATGAGAGGCTTGGTCCGAATTAGAGGTAGTTTAGGTTGGAAGGTCGTAATGTAGGTTGAAATCTTAGAAACTGTGTTGGAAATTTTGTGTTTCCGGGGGAGAATGTCCAGTGTTTTCATCAAATTGGAATCATTTGAATAATTAATCTGGAGAAATAGAAACAGCCTTTTCATTATTATAACTATTTATTAAGTTTCCGGAAAAGGAAACATTCAGTAATGTTTGTGCGTGTGTGTGTGTCTCTGTGTGTGTGTGCACGCAGGCGCGCACAGAGTTAACTCGTACTATTTTGGAATTTTGGTCTTGAGTATATTGAATGAGTAAGAATTTAAACTGATAGCAGTAAGAAGAGTTAAGAGGTAATATTTTAAAAGCTGTGAGGGTAATTACATAATCTTGAGGATGTGCAACAGCACAGGCACATGCCCTCTCCCCGTCATAATAGAATCACCCCCAAAGACAGCTGAACAGTCATCCCTGGAATCTTGACCATGAGTCATTACAAGGCCCAATGACCTTGGAGGGTGTAACAGTGACTGCTAATCAGTGATCTTAAATAGGGAGAGTACTCCAGATTTAACCATGTCAACCCTTAAGAGCTGAGCACATTTTCTGGGCAGAGGCAGGACATGCCACAGAAGGGGAAGTAGAGTGAATTGACGTACGCAGGGGACTTGACTTTTGTGCGGGGACACACCTGGAAGCTGTGAGCAGGAATTGGGCAGCATCGAGGAGCAAAGCCCAGCCCCACCGACCGCCATCAAGGGATGGGGGACCTCCATCCTACAACCACAGAAACCGAACTCTACCAACAATCGGGGTGAGGTGAATGCAAATCCTTCCCCTCTCCCCCTGCCAGAACCTCCAGCTGACTCCCTGATTTTGGCCTTGGAGACACCTGAGCAGAGACTAGAGTGGACTCTGTCCAGTCCCTCCAGTTGACACCCCCCCTTCCCCATGAGGACTCTCCAGTGTGCGAGGATCTCCAGCCAGAACCCAAAGGGCATGCTGTGTGCTTATCTAATAAAACCTCTTTAAAAAATATATATATATATAATATATATTTAATTAATTAATTTATTTGACAGAGAGAGAAATAGCAAGAGCCAGAGCATGAGCATGAGGGAGCCAGAGAGGGGGAAACAAGGAGCCTGATGCAGGGCTCCATCCCAGGACCTGGGATCATGACCTGAGCCGAAGGCAGACGCTAAATGACCGAGTCCCCCGAGCGCCCCCTAATAAAACCTCTTGACACAATATTGTGTCGACAGAACTCAACATCATTTCCATTTTGGGAGGGCTTCTTCTGCAGGCCTCTGTGGTCCCTGATGCCCGTGCTTTCACTCTGATCTCAGATCGCTTTCCATTCTCTTTGCTTGATGGGGCCATGCGGCCTCTCATCTAGGTCTCTGTCTTCCTGACCTGCTCTCAGCCGAACTGCTTCCAGGTCTGTGTTTCCAAATACCATATTGCTGGTTATGCTCCTCTTCTGATTGTCCAGATCTGGGCTCTCCCGGGGGAAATCTCAGCTCCCCCCCCAACCTTCCTCCACCCCACTCTCCCGGCACGCCTATGGGGACACATCCTGGGCTTTGACACTTATGGCCATAAGGATGGAGCTCTCGGTTCTCACCTGTCTCGAGAAACAGATTCACCAAGTAGCTAGAGCCATAAATAAGTATGACTCTTTTCTTTTTCTTCCCTTCTTTTCTGGAATTTGCCACAGCTTTATCAGGACAGGATTTCATAGCCTAAAACTCACTTATTTAAATTGTACAATTCAACACTTGTTTTTTGTTTGTTTGTTTGTTTTGTTCTTAGTATATCCAGGAAGCAGTGCAGCCATCAGCATGATCTAAGTTTATAATCTTTTTATCACCCCAGAAAGACACTTTGTACCTCCTGGGGAGCACTCATTATACCTCCCGCCCCCTCGTCCCCCAGGCCCCCCAGCAACGAGTCATCCACATTATGCTTCTACAGCTGTACCAGTTCTTCACAATTTGTAAAAGTGAACTTATATGATACATGACCTTTCGTGGCTTCTTCCACTTAGCAGCATGTTTCGAAAGTTCTCCGTGTTTTGCGTGTAATGGCACTTTATTCCTTCTATAGCCAAATGATATCCTGTGATTAGAGCACATTTTGTTCATCCATCCACCTGTGGATGGGCGTGCTGGATTTTGGTCCTTTTTGGATCTTGTGAATTGCCCCTTTTGGCAGAGTATTGGTGTTACAGACTTTGTGGCACACGTGATTTCCTTTCTCTGGCTACATACCGAGGTGTTGCGTCCCTGGTTCATGTCTCGATACCGTGCTTGCCCATTTGAGGAATAGCCAGAGAGTCTGGCAAAGCATTTGATCCACTCTCCATTATCACCAGCAGTGTGGCGATTCCAACCTCCCTAAATGCTGGCCAGTCTTTGCAGTCCTCTGTCTTCTGATTCTAGCCATGCCATACGTGTAACTGCTTTGGCGTGTGTTAGGAACTGAATTTGTGCCACTCCTTCCCCCATCCCCCCCAGAATTCCCACATTG
Organism: Mustela nivalis; assembly: GCF_964662115.1. NCBI lineage: Eukaryota > Metazoa > Chordata > Mammalia > Carnivora > Mustelidae > Mustela > Mustela nivalis. The sequence continues at coordinate 93,921,128 of NC_139031.1, read as the reverse complement.
AAATCCTCACCCCCAATGCCATGGTGTTAGGAGGTGAGGTTTTGTGGAAATGATTAAGTCATGAGTGTAGAGCCCTCCTGAATGGGACCAGTGCCATTGTAGAAGAGACCCCCAGGAGGGTCCTGGCTCTCTTTCTGCCATGTGAGGACATAGCAAGAAGGTGGCCATCCATGCACCAGAAAGCAGACCCGTAGCAAACAGCAAACCCTCTGGAACCTTGACCTTGGGCGTCCAGCCTCCAGAATGGTGAGAAATAAACGTCTGTTGTTTAAGCCCCTGCTTTCTAGCATTCTCTTGACTGAGCTAAGACAGGGGGCAGAGCCTTCCTGTTCCACTCCCCACTGCCCAAGTTGTGGAAATATCCATATGGGGGACATGGCTACCCCGCCAGCAATGTCTCTTGAATACCTCCTCTGGGCAAGTCATTTTGTTGCTATTCCGAAAAAAGGAAATGATTAAGGCATGATCTTTGCTCTAAAATAACTCCCAAGCTTGTAAACGAAATGCATTCACACTGACTGGTGCTTGGGGTCAGGTCATATAAAATCCAGTTGAGGGAACCAGTGGCAGCTTCTTCTGGGACTTGGCATTTGAGCAGATGCTGGAAGGCTGGAGTGGATTTCAGTAGCTGTGGATGGAAGGGACATGAGAAACTGTTCACCCTTCTGCAGGGTTTGGCTCCGACGGTTTGGATAAAGTCCAGGATACTAGTAATATCCCGTTGCCTGACCTTGGAAGCTGCTCCTCATGATGTGTGGCCACCATGACTGCCAGGTTGACAGCCTTGACAGTGGGGACACATGGGCGTTCATTTGTGGTTCAATCCCTGATGCCTTCCCCATCTCGCGTCTTACCTCATCATCCAGCTTCCCTGCAACACTGCTTCATCTTCGTCCAGTCCAGTCCCCCATCTCACACCCGGACTTCCCCTGAGGCCTCCATCACACAAATGAGAAGAGTCATAATTAGAGTTTCTCCTGGAAGATCACATAGGTTCTGCCCACCGCCACCACAAGGAGTCCTATCAAAAGGTCTTACTTCAGGTTCAGCGGTGGAGGGCATGGAAGAAATTGCTGAGCTAACAGGGAAATTGCCCTCATGGAAGGTTCTGGAATGGGCGGAGGTGGACTGGCACTATGCTCCTATGCTCGGAAAGACTGGTGTGGGGACAGTGAAGGATGGTCAGAGAAGCCAGGTGAGTGGCCAGGTAAGGAGCTGCCATCCCAGTGCAGGTGAAGTTCACGAGACTATAACTAGAGCAGCAGAAGGCCATTGCACAGGGAAAATAGGATGAGACTCTAGATGGACTGGATTTCAGGGAGGGCTGGGAAAGCCAGGAAGATTCTCAACCACCTTTCCCTCATGTATACTATGAGATTTAAGTATGGGAGATAATATAAGATTTTGCTCTTACATATAATTGGGCACTAGTATTTAAACAACATCTCACTGATGTTTAAATTGTATTTATTTAATTGCTTCCACCCCAACTTCGTGTGGCAGAGGTAGGAATCCACTTTGGAAAAGCTCTTGGTGAAATCATGAGTCCTCTGAGCAAAATCTGTTAGAGTGCAGGAGGATACAGTGTGACATTCGTTGGACTTTAATCACGGTCCCATCCATCGGGGTCGAGAGCCTTGGAGAGAAAGCATGGCCCCATTTAGGTGAAGAGCTCAAGGCCATTGGGCGTGAAGGGATGAGGACCTCAAGCCTCTCTAGCTAGGGTTTTAACTAACACCACTGCCGGGAAAGGAGCCAACTCAGCTGAAGGTCGGGGGGCTGAGCTGATGCTGGCTGCTTTGCTGGCTGCCCAAGACCAGGGATGAAGGCAAGCCATGCTGGGAGCAGTGGATGCAAGTGGAAGGTGGAAGGTGTATGATCAAGGGGCCCAGGTGGACACCCCTGTGGCCCCTCCCAGTGCCCAGAGCAGCCCAGAAGCCAGTGCAGAGTGACGCAGCCCTCAGCGTGGACAGAACTGGTGTCTAGCTACAAGCGATGGCATGGAGAGGACTGGCCACGTATCCTATTCTCCATCCCTCTGCTTGGAACATGGACATGACAATGGCCCCCTGGACCACGTCAGCTGCAGCGGGGAAATGTGGATCTTCTTGCTAATAAGAGCAAGGGGAAGCTCACGCAATTCCTTTGACTGAAAGCAAGCAGTCAGAGCTACTCATGACCCATCAGGAGGACTCACACGCAATAAAATAAAACTGGTCATATTCAGATACCAAAGAAGAAGAAGGAGAAGGAGAAGAGGAGGAGGAGGAGGAAGAAGAAACTATTTTCTACTCCAATATGTACAAATAACTTTCTTCTTCAGACCCAGTTAAAGGACCACTGTCACTCACAACCTATGGAAGGAGGCGTGTATTCTTAAATTTTCTGTTTTGTGAGGGAATTACCCATGGGTCTTACAAAATGTTAAGCAAGGACAGAATTGTGATACGACTGTGTGCTGCCTTGCCTTCCCCCAAGGACGCCCCTCCTCCACTCACTTGAAATCCAGGCCTGACCTTCGGGTCCCCGGACTGGTGCCAACAACCCTACCCTCCACTGGATAAATGAGGCACGCCTTCCGTGGTCCTTTGTCCTGGGCCTGCACCATCCTCCTTATAATGGCCGTGACTTTCCTTCAAGAAAGAGAGGAGGCAAGCCTGACGAGCGGTCCCAGGTCGATGATCACAGTGTATTGTGTGAAATCTCAGCCATATGAGATCGTTTCACTGGGCTTCGGCCATTTATGCGGAAGGGATGCGTGAGACTCAATGATACGAGAAGCCAGGATCGCCTCCTTCCTCACGTTACGGGCAGCTCGGAAATCGTTCGTCAAATTGTATTTATGGTTAGGCAGGTTCACGCAGTGGCTTCAGAGTCACCCGTCTGGAACTATATTGGAAATGGAAGACAAGGGAGCAGGAGAATAATACAGGGTCAGTTAAGGCTCCGGGGAACAGAGGAGAAAAAAGCAAAATCAGAAAGAACATTAAAAGGAATCAGAATTTTTTTTTTCTTACCGATTTAAAATACCAAGGGAAAGGAGTGCATAGACACAAAAGTCTCCACCAGCACGTGGACAAAGCAAACCCAGAAATACAGTGGAGTACCAGGCTGGTGTTCACTGCCATCAACTCGGGGGTCAGCTCTGCCTGGCTGTTGGGCGTAACTCTAGCTGCGTGTGTTGTGAAACTGATGTTAGTAGCCCAGTTTCACAGGTAGTGACAGTGGGGTGAGGGAGTTGACCCGATCTGCCCAGATTCACCCAGAAGCCACTGATGAGCTGGTATTTGAGCCTCGGCTTCTAATTCCTAAGCTCTGCTGTTTGCACCGGACACTGCCTCTGGCGTAGGGACAAGGACGGAAGCGCTTTGCACATGCCGGCCCTCCCTGGACCTGTCACTGCACAAGTCACGTGCAGTAGCACTGAGCCCTGGCATGGATGGGGGGTGATCAGGTCCTTCTTTCCAGAGAACCAGCCTGGATTTCCAGCACTTCTAGAGGGAGGCAGACAGAGGCAGGTACTGGCAGCAACTCTGATAGGAAACTGGCCATGGCAGAGGCCAATAGGTGGGAGCTAAGAGCAGGTGTGGGACACTCCTGTTACCAGGTGAGAAGCAGTCAGAGCTACTCATGACCCATCAGGAGGACTCACACGCAATTAGGCAGTTCTTTTCTCAAAGATGGTAACTCTCCAGGTTATAGGAAGATCAAGGGTTGTCTCTTCCAGGTGGGACATTCACATAAGGGCTTTGCAGTTTACAGAGTGCTTTCCTGCACAGCAGCTCCTCGAGTCCTCCTGGAACTCTAGGGCTCACTGCTGAGAGCCATTTTACCAAGGAGGAAACAGAGGCCCCCAAACTGCTGGTGAGTGAGGGAGTAGAGTCCAGAGCTCTTCTCATCTTACTAACCTCGTGTAGTGCTCACCATTTCGTGCACATGTTTTCCTAAACATTAGTGATATTTCTTTGCAGATAAAATCCATCCCAATTCCTCAACACTGAGTCTGGAAGGTGAGCAGTGTGCTCTGCATTGTGGTGGGCGGGGTCTTGGGGAGGATGGGGGAGCCGTGGTTTAGGTCTTCCCCAGGAGGAGGTGCTCCTAGTTCTTTGTTCTCATTCTGCCATATCAATGCCATTACCAAACAAACAGCCTGATGAAGGTTTCACGGCTGATGTTATGTACGATCCCAATTCACGTATCACATCTCTTTCCTGAGCACCTGTTACACACCAGACACATGTGCCAGGGAGTATATTCAGCCCCACAGTCACCCTTCCAGTGGGGCCACCTGTGTCTCCAGTTTGTAAATAAGCCTGAACACAAGGACGTTGAGTACTCCCTGGGCGCGGCCAACAGCCGGCCTGCCCGGAATCCGCGGCGAGTAATGGTCCCACTGTTCCATCTCAGGGAGTGGGGGATGGGAGACATTTGGGAGAAGCCCCTTCTCACTCGTTGGGAAGAAGTTATTTGTTCAGGAAATGTAACTGATATCTCCGTGTTGGGACAGGCTTCTCTGTCTCTAACCCACTGTCCCACCATGGCGGTCCCCGAGCTACGGCCACATGGCAGTGGGACGGAGGTTCAGGGGTCATGGCCACGAAGTATTCACTCATGTTTATTGAGAATGCACTATTTTCCTGGATTGTGTTCTTTGTTTCCCAAGACGGGTATTATTTTTGCTCCCATTTCACAGACCAGGAAACCAAGACTTTCAAGGGTTAAAAATCATGCTCAAGGGCAAAAGCCCAGGGATGAGTAGAACTAAGATCCGATGCATATAGCCTGTGTACCAGACTGATGAGAGGTCAGAAAAGAAGGAGGGGGAGTTTGTCTTAAGGATAGCAATGTCAACAGGACTTGTTGCCTCCCAGAACAAATGCGGGCAGCGACCAGCTTATGAGGGCTGGAATAGGAAGTCGTTTTATAAAGCTGTAAGAAGTTGTTAAGGATGGAGAGAAATGGTTGGCCTGTTGGCACCCCAGCACTGCCTTCCAGTGAAGAGAATGTGAGCATTTTAGAGCAGGTGTCCTACCAACTGTGGCTTCCTTGATCTGGGAATCTGCAAATCCAGAGGCAAAATGTGGGTGTGAAAGTCATGTGAGCACGCAGAGGGCAGACTGAATTCAAGGCTGAACCAAGATGGTCATGGGGAGAGGGACGCAGGACACAGGGGAACCAAGGGTGCAGAAAGGGTCGTCTGCGTTTCCATCTGCAGGCACTGTGCCGATGGCTGGTGAAGGATGGTGAGTGTAGCTGGGGATGGTCAGTCACCGAGGGCTATGTGCTGAGGAGTGTGGTGGAGGGGCCGGTGATCTAAGTTTTGTTCTGAAGGATCGCTCTGGTCTCAGGGCAAGGCTAGAGCACATGGTGCCCGTCCACCACTGTTGTGTTAACAACATGGGTTGGCTGTTGTTGGGTGTGTTAGGAGGAGCTGTACTGAGCTGAGAGTAGCAGTGAAGATGACAAGGAAGGTGATTGACAGGCAAGGTGATGGCCTGGCTGCCCTCAGTGGCTACACGGCAGGGAGTAGAAGCGGAGTTCCCACCAACCCCAGCAGCCCATGAATGTCACACAATGGTAGCTCTCCAGGGTGGGGGAGACGGCTAATGTTTCCTAAGCATTTTCTCATTGTGGCTCTTTGTATTAGACACTATGCTGGACCTCATGATGCCTGATCTCACGAATGTCTTGCAGCAACCCTAGGTGTCAGCTGCGTTTTGACCATGTCCAGCCCATGGATTGAGCACAGACATGGAGGTGTGGTCCTAGCAAAGTCGGGAGAAGCATTCTTCCTCTGGGGTTTCCCTAAGAGGCAAGTGGAGCGTGTGTCCGGGTGAGCCTGGCATCAGGGATGAGGCACATTCTCTAAAAGGAGAGAGGTTTGGGGTTTTTGTTTGTTTGTTTGCTTGTTTGTTTTTAACAGGTCCATGCCCAGCATGGGCATGTTTTTAACAGGTCCATGTTTTTAACAGGTCCATGCCCACGCCATGGGGCTTGAATTCATGACCCTGAGATCAAGACCCGAGCTGAAATCAAGAGTCAGACACTTAAGCCACCGAGCCACCCAGGTGCCCCTAAAAGGACCGAGAATTTTAATAGGTATGTATCATTAGTACTAGCGGTTTACTGGATAATGGGAGATGGAGGGTCTCAGGAGATGAGCAAAGTCAGCTTGGTGCCTTTGGTGGTGCCTACTCTCACATAGGAGGCAAGAGTTTGTGTCGACAACAGGGGAAGTGTGTGGGACAACATGAGCCACGGAGGAACTGAGAAAAGGAATACCCTTCCAGCTTCTAGGCCACGGCCCCACCAGCTGAAGGCTGGGAGTAGAGGGTAGCCAGCAAGTCGTTGAATGTCTCTGGGCATGACTGACACTGTACGCTTAGACCCTGCTTCTCCCGGATTTTGAGTTCTCTCTCTCCACAGCCATCGGAAAGGAAATTACCATTCTTTTTTTTTTTTCCAAGATTTTATTTATTTATTTGACAGAGAGAAACACAACAAGAGAGGGAACACAAGCAGGGGAAGCGGGAGAGGGAGAAGCAGGCTTCTCGCTGAGCAGATAACCCAATGCAGGGCTCGATCCGAGGATCCTGGGATCATGCCAAAAGCAGCTGCTTAACAACTGTGCCACCCAGACACCCTGGAAATCGTCGTTCTTATTATGGCTACACATTCCCAATCAGGCTGTGAGGCTTTACCAGCTGAAGGTCCCTGGTCTTCTTCCCTCTTAAGACAAGAGATTATAGACAGATGTACGATTAGTATTAGTATAAATCATTAGAATAGAATGAAAACTTCTAAAACCTCTTGTTCAAAATTGTAGCATTTGAATAATTTCTGAGCTACCAAACGGAATTTATTTAGGCTAGTTTAAAGGCTAATTGATACCATTTCAATTTCAAATTGAAACACTACTTATAATGCATTGTCATTCAATGTTAATGTGTTAATGTTGAAACATAATTTGAGACTCTTGGAATAAGAGCATCGTTAACCCCATTATTGCTGATCAATGTACCGAGATGTTGAAACCCAGATGCTTGTCCAGTGTGATGGAACACATAGTCTAGTAGCTCCAATCCTGAGAATTTCTGGAAGGAGAAGGAACCGTCTAAATACATTGGCGTCTAACTCTTGGGCGAGGAAGAAATAAACAAGAAAACACACAAAGTGCCTGGCCTCGAGTCTGGAAGGCAAACAGCACTCAATAAACAGCTTCTGTTTCTTGAGTAGATTGTAACTTGTACAGCTCTTCTCCAAACGTTGTGTTTATTTTTCTTTTCCCACTGGATTTAGAATGTATAAGGCACAAAGCATCTTAGGATACATATTAATTACAATTGCCACAGGCTGTGGAATGCCCTGTACATGACAGGTGCCCACTCCTCTTACCCAGCAGAGGAACCATCTTGCTGGCAACCCCACAGAGTAGGTATCCTTATGCTTTTTTACATATGAGGACACTGAAATTTTTTTAATTTTTTTAAGATTTTATTTATTTATTTATCTATTTAGAGAGTAAGAGGAGGAGCAGGGGAAGTCAGACAAGCAGACTGTGCTGAGCACAGAGCCTGACACAGGGCTCCCTCTCACCGCCCTGAGATCGTGACCTGAGTCAAAAATCAAGAGTCAGAAAGGTAACTGACCGAGCCACTGGGGCACCCCATGTTTTTAAACTGAAGTGTAGTTGACACACAATGTTACATTAGTTGCAGGTGTACAGAGTGATGATTCCACACTAATCATGTTACTAAATGCTCATCAGGGTTGGTGTCACTATACAAAGTTTTACAGTATCATTGAGTCTACTGTCTATGCTGCACTTGGACACTGAGGTTTCGAGTCCCCAGACTCACACGAGGTGCCTATTAAGTGGCTGAGCTGAAATTTCATCTGATCCTGTAGTCCTTGTTTTTAACAGTGACACTGCCCAGCACCTGGAAGGATCCCCGAGGATGGGGAGCCAGTTTCTGCCTCTGGTCAATGTACACGATGCTCCGTAGGTTTCAGAAGATAGAAGTGTTCTGTGGGACAACCACTGCCCTTCCCACTTCCCTTTGCCTCGGGCCCCTTTCACCTGAGGGGCCCCAAACCCCTCACTGTGACCGTTTCCCTGAATTGACTCCCAAGGGCTTCCTCACTGTCATCGAGGTCATGGTTAGGTCCCAACGAAGCTGACTATCAACCTCATGGGCAAAATTCTGAAGGATTCCCGAGGACTCCAGTGTCAGGGTTCATGTGTCTTAGTGTTTTTAACCATCTCTTCAACAGCAAAGCCCACCATGACTGGGTCTCTGAAACCTACCCACTGTCATCTTCTCTTTCTGACAGATTGAGGAGGCAACACATAGGTGTTTCCTAGCGTGGACCCGTCAAGCCTGGCTTTAACTGACCATGGAACTGACGTCTTTCAAGAGCGTGTTATATAGCACAGCTCCCAATGCTGGGCACGTGCTCCTGCAAAACTCAGCATCTGATATGAGAGACTTGCCTGATGTGTAGCGCAGACATGCAGGTATAGGCAGTGCAAAGCTGTAAGAGAATTACTGTGATTGCAATATTTCATTTTTGTCGAGCCCTCGGTGGTAAGTATTGAACGAATAATCTCAATCCATCCTCACAGGGGACCGTGTGAGGAAGGTAATGTTCCTGTACCACCTTAAATGGGAGGAGACTGAGATCTACACAGGTACACGGACTTCCTTACTATCCTTTGGCCATCAGGAGATAAGGTCTGCATCTGTGTCTCCTTAGTCTGACTGCAGAGCATGAGTCTTTAATCACGGCTTCACACAGCTCCACGGTGGGTCCAGGGCAGGGAAAGACAGAGAAAGCTGCTTGGAGGAGACAGCGTTTGATGGGAACCTTAAGTCTTGAGTAAGAAGTGGACAAGGGAATCAGAACAGATGAAAATTCCTAGCTGAAGAAACAGTATGCACCCAAACCTGAATGTCAAGGTCATCTCATGTTTTGGGAACCTCGTGTGGTGTTACTCAAGTGAACTTCCTGGTGAGGGTGGGGCAGTAGGGCAGGGAGCGGAGGGGAAGTGGCAACGCCGATGCGGGGTGAGGTCACAGAGGCCCTTGTGGGCTCTGCAGAGCCTGGAGGTTTGGTCCTGCTGGCTATGGCGGCCCTTGAAGAAGGTGGGGCCTCAGAAGCGGAGGGATCGAATGTGTGTGCAAGGGGGGTTGCTGTGCCGTGTGCACAGGCAGCGGGAGTGGGGTGGGCTGTAGAGACCAGGTGCGTGGGTGTGGGGACAGAGCAGACGGCTCCTGTGCTGGCCTAGGTGGGGCAGGATGCGGGCTTTGAGGCCGTGGCAAGAGGGAAGAGGATTGACCCATCAGGGCCATTTCACGGGCAGAATGATCAGTACCTGGTGCTTGAGTGCATGGGCGCGTGCGGTGGGAGGTCGACTAAGGTGCCGCGCCCCACGTGACATGCAGCAGAAACTGACTAACTCGAGCCAAAGAGGGGAGTGCATCTGACGGCTGCCGGCTAGCACAGCTCAGAGACAAGAAGAGTTGGAATCCCTACCTCCGTGGAGCATGAAATTCTTGATCTCAGGGTTATGAGTTCAAGCCCCACGTTGGGCTTAGAGATGACTTAATTTTAAAAAGAAGGAAAAGGGATCACCTGGATGGCTCAGATGGTTAAGCATCTGTCTTTGGCTCAGGTCATAATCCCAGGGTCCTTAGACCAAGCCCCACATTGGGAGAGTCTGCTCCTTTCCCTTTGCCCCTCCCCCTCAAACTGCTCGTTCTCACTCTTTCTTAAATAAATAAATAAATAAAATCTTTAAAAAAGAAAAGAAAAGAAAAGAAAGAAAGAAAGAAAGAAAGAACTGAGCCTTCTTACAGGCAGGAAACCCAATGGTAACATGTTGCAGCTCCTACTAAATCCAGCAGGGACACGGTTAACTGGGACTGCTGAGCCATGTGCCCTTCTGTGGGGCAGAAGTCAGGAGCCACACTCTGGGACAACCTGCCACGGTGGAAAGAGGAAGCTCTGCCTTGTGTCTGTGTGGTCGGTTGGGGGCGGGGGTGGGTGCAGGGTCTGGACAGCCGGGAAAGCAGCAGCCCAGACTTACGGGAGTCAGTAACACTGTCGATGGAACATGAAGTGATTTGAAAGACTAGACGTGTTAACATGGGTGCCCGCAATGCATGCACCTCCTACAGATAATGCGTGGAGGGTGTTAGATGAAATGATTTTTACTGGATGTCTGAAGGCGCCTCGCAGAGCGTCTGACCCGTAGCAGGTGCTGGTAACCATTTGTGAGTAGATATCTGACTGGCGGAGGGAAGGACCCAGTAGGTGCTAGAACCCAGACTGCAGCAGTAACTAACGAAGCAATGCCAGTTGTTCCAGCTGGCTTCGGGGTGGTGCAGGTGGATCTAGGCCCAGCGGTGACCCAGCACTCCCACTGGCATAGCCTGGCAGCTGAGAATGTGGATGCCGGTACCAGCCGTCCTGGGTTCAAATTCCAGCTCATCCTCTTTGAGCATGTTGCTTTATTCTCCATACCCGGGTTTCCCCCACTGTAAAATGGGATAATAACAGCATGGGGTGTGTGTGCGTGTGCGAGTGCACACATGCGGGAGCACATGCGTGAAGGAAATCAATATACGTGAGAAGCTTAGAAGCACGTGAGCAGAGGGTAAGTCTCTGAGGTTATTAGCTATCAGTGTTAGCTGTAATGGGAGCTGTATTCAGACATGTATTTAATAGCCTAAGTCCCAAATATCTCTGAAGTAGAGACAGGCATAACTACTCCAGAGAGGGCCAGGAGTAGCTACCATCATCTGGCACCAAATCTCCCTTCATGCTGCTCCCAGACTGTTTCCCAGACCACCATTTACCATGTCGCATCGCCTGCGTCTCTGCTTCCTTTTTTGTCCCTCACAGCTTAAAAAACGACTCACAGGTGCAAGTAGGTTCTTAAATAAAATCATGTAGAAAAGTTCAAAGACTTGAGTGCTTCCCAGGCAGAGACGTGACCATTTAGCAAGGGCCGAACGCCCCCTCCTCCCATCTAACCCCAGTGTCATTTTTTGATGTTTGGCCTTTATCTTCCCCGTTTATGGAGCGGCCCTTCATCCCAGGGGGGCTCCGCAGTCCCCACAAACACCCCACCGTTGCCAGGAATGGAGGAATTCGGTGTCCACCCTGAGCCATTGGGAAGGATGAAGCCAGGTGGAATTCCAGAACCTTCTCAGGCGCGACCACCGCAGAGGCCCCCGGGGCCCCCAGCTTCCTCCGCAGAAGGAGAGGGGGAATTTCCGGCTGGGACCCTTGGGCAATCCCCCGGCTGTTACCCAAACAGTCACAGGGCCGGCCGCGGACACAGGGTGCGAGGCCTTCTCTGAACGCGCATCCTCAGAGGAGATGTGAAGGGGGCAGAGCGACTGGATAAAGGGAACTTCTGGGCTGGCTTTGTCCAGAAATTTCCTGTCGAGTGTTTCACTTCACGTTTAGGAAAGGATTGAGGAACTCTTGGGAATCTGGTTAACAAGGTTAGACCGGCTGAAGAGAAATTCTACACCCGAGTCTCCCTCCCCGTGGCCTCCCACCCTCCGGCGTAGAGGCAGGAGCCAGTTTCCAGAAAGGCCCTCGGCTTCCCGTCTTGTCTTTGTGCCTCAGCTTTGTGGTGGTCCTCGCATGCACTTGGCATTGTCTCCCCCCCCCCAGCCCCCACCCCCTTCCAGGGTGTATAAAAAAGAGAAAAAAAAAAAAAAACAGGAAATACAGGAAGTGGCCCCTCCGCCTGCATGCCCTGGGCTCTGGGGACTGCACCGTCCCCAAACGCTTTCTCAATGCTTCCAGCGCTTTCCACCAAAAACCTCCCCCGACCCCCACCCGAGACAGGCAGGTGGAAATAAAGCACCAGGCCCAGCCAGCTAAGAAAATACTGCCATATCAAGCATGGCTGAAAGGGCGTGCAGGAAGAGTACACGGTGTTCAAAGCCGGTGTCTTCTCGGCCCTCCTCCCTGGGTTTTTAAAGAGCAGATTTGGGAAGACCGGAGAGAAAGAAAGAGTACGGGATTTTCTTTTCATTTCATGGATCCTTAACCCATATTTAATGCAGACTCCGGATTTTAGACACAGCAAGTGTGCTTGTAATTATTTCAAACAGTTAAAAAAGCTAGTTAATGATGTTCAACATAAGTAATCATGTTAAATAGTAAAATTTAATTTCTTAAAAACTTAAATCCTCATATCTTCTGGAATGCATTGTACTGTAGGATGTCTGAGTAAATTAAATTCTCTCCCGCACACTAAAGCATCAATTTCCTTATGGTAATTATCTGCTAGATTGGATCTGTCAGAGGCAGGGAAGCAAGCCTGACATTATACCCTCTTTACAAAAAATGATTACAAAAAATTAAGACGAATGAGTAAAATTAAGGCCGCGGCTGGTAAGCCTCCATAAAGCTCTCATGGATCACTCTACATAAGATACCATTGTGCTGGGGACTAAGCTTTTAATGACTAGCCGTATAATCAGGGAAGTCCATTAAAGGACAGGAGAAGTAACCGATCACAAAGATAACAACCAGAAATGATTTTCCGCCAAGGAGAAGCAATTTATTATACACAAAAACGCATTTCTAACGGAAGTGTCTAGAGAGAGGAGGAACTCGCTGGAGATGGCAGAATTCCTGTCCTGGGAAGTTGGACAAGGGGCTGGTGGGGGGACACTTGGGGTCTGGCGGGCTCTGCAAGGTCCCCTGGGGCGCTTCGCAGGTTCAGAGACCGGAAGTCCCCTGGGACTACAGAGCATGCTGGCCTCCTGGGGACCCCTGCCTCTGGGGTCTCTGGCCTGGATGTCTCAGGAGCCGCTGATTTGGACGCAGAAAGGCTCAGTTTGGGGCTGGACTCACACTGGCTGTGCCGCGTCGTTAATCTGCTGGGTAAAGCCAGCCATGTGTGAAAGCACTCAGGGAATCTAATTGCTCGGCTATCACGGCCTGCACATTCCTGTAATTAACTTGAAGGCTAAGGAAAAAGAAAAATCCCCATGGAATCCCAAGGAGAGCTGCCCTGTCTCCAGATGTCAAACAACAACAACAGCAACAACAACAAAAACATGACTTGGCATTCAAGGCCCTGGAGCGTCCACCACCCGTCACCTCCAGCTCTCCCTCCTCACCCTCCAGATTTTTCTCTCTGCCAGCCCCACGCATCCCTTTGTCTGGGCCTCTCCCTCTACCTGTCCATCTCGAAGGACACCCGCTTCCCTCTGTATGATGGGATTGTTGCTTCTGTCCCTCTCCAGCAGCTGTCTACTGCATGATTTTCTGTAAGTTACCCATCTTCCCGGGACCTCAGCTTTCTGATCTGTAGAATGGGATTGTTGTGACAACACAGCCTCTTGGGTTGACTGTGTGCATTAAGGATGCACTGGGCTCAATGTGCGGTGGGCTGTATGGAGCCCAGGTGGGGTTTGTGACAAACCGTGGCCTCACCTGGCTCTGTGGTGCCTGTACCCGTCACGGGCCCTGTGAGCAGAGAATGTGTTTCATCATAGTTTCAGCACCAAATACAACCACTGACAGGTAGTATGTTCTTTAAACGATGGTCCAATGACAATGGGAAGGATTGGCATTTTTCTCATCTTGAGTGAAAACCAGGGGCAATGAATTCTCATGTCAAAGCCTCAGTTTACCAGCATTTTGAAAGCTCTCGAGGAGCTGGTCTGTGCCTTCTTGGGTGTCGGGCACTCGGGATTTGCTCTCTGACACTGCACTGTGGGAGATGATTTCCCCTTGATCACGTTGGGAACCCAGATCGCTTTATTGGCCAGGGATACACAGGGCAATTCTGAGGTGATCCCTGGGAGCCAAGGCAGCCTTCTTTGGGTGGCCCCTGGTGGGGCTTAGTCTTGCTGAGCTTGCTCCCGCCACCTCTAAAGAGTGTGCCCAGGGCGTCTGGGTGGCTCAGTGGGTTAAGCCACTGCCTTCGGCTCAGGTCATGATCTCAGGGTCCTGGGATCGAGTCCCGCATCGGGCTCTCTGCTCAGCAGGGAGCCTGCTTCCCTCTCTCTCTCTGCCTGCCTCTCCATCTACTTGTGATTTCTCTCTGTCAAATAAATAAATAAAATTAAAAAAAAAAAAAAAGAGTGTGGCCAGTCCAAGGTCTCTCTACATTGCTCGTGCCCTGCACACAGTGAGAGCCTTTCCGTACCACAGAGCTCATTCTGAAGCTGACTTTCTGCATGATAACTTCTCTCTGGTGTGCTCAGGGAAAAAGAACTGCTTTCCCTGAACTTTGGTAATATTTCCACGAGACCACTGATGAAATTATAGTGCCGGCTAACTGGATATGTGCCTGTCTCCCCAGGTAGCTAGCTAGGGAGAGAAGAGTCACAGGGTGTATTTTCTATTCTCCATTTACATCCAAATGTTCTGGAAGCCTGTCCTGGTGTAACCCAACACCCAAGAGAAAATCAGTGTACTCTCAGGTGACCATCAATATACCAGGCTTTCAAGAGATGGAGCACCTGTGCAGAAGTTGTGTACCTGTCCAATGGAGCAAGTGTCCTTCCCTCTTAACCCTGGCACCCAGGACATTTGCTCATTCCTCTCCAGCCTTCTCCCATCTGTCTTACTGCCAATATGGCTCATTTCTCTTAGCACAAGCTTTTTTATTGTGGTAAAATACACCTGACATGAAACTCGCCATCTTAACCATTTTAAAGAGTACGGTTCAGTAATGTTAAATACATTGACACTGTTGTGCAACTTTCAGAGCTTTTCCATCTTGCAACACTGTAGCTCTGTCCCCATTAAACAATAGCTCCACTTCTCCCACGCTCCCCAGCTCCTCGAAGCCACCACTCTGCGCTTCTGTCTCTATACATCTGGCTTTTCTAAGTACCTCGTTGATGGAGTCACACAGTATTTGTCCTTCTGCAACTGGCTTATTTTACTAAGTGTCATGTTCTCAAGATTGCTCCATGTTGTAGCACGTGTCAGAATGTGATTGCTTTATAAGGTTGAATAATATTCTAGTCTATGTGTATCGAACCTTTTGCTGTCCATTCATCCTTGGGTAGACACTTGGGCTGCTTCCCCTTTTTGGTTATTGTGAACAATGCCAGCACGCATGGGTATGCCAATATCTCTTTGAGAGCTGCTTTCAATTTTTTTTTGGATATATACCCAGAACTGGATGGCTGGATCAAAATTTTAATTTCTTGAGGAACTGCTATAATGTTTTCCATAGCTGCTATCCCATTTTACATTCACACAATAATGTGCAAGAATTCTCATTTCTCCACATCTTCAACAACACTTGTTTTTTTGGGGGGGGGGGTTGTCTTTTTTGTTTTTGTTTTTGATAGTAGTCATCCTAAAGGGCATGTGGTAACATCTTACTGGGGTTTTAACTTGTATTTCCCAAAGGAATATTGAGCATATTTTTATGTGCTTGTTGACCATTTGTGTATCTTAGTTAGAGAAGTATCTATTCAAGTCATTTGCCCATTTTTTAAATTGAGTTATTGTGGTGTTGAGCTATAAGAATTAGTTATAAATCCTATCCTTATCAGATACATGATTTGCAAACATCTTCTCCCATTCTATAGGTTGCCTTTTTCACTCTGTCAGTTGTGTCTTTTGATGCACAGATGTTTTTAAGTTGATATGGTCCCACATATTTATTTTTAAAATTTTTTGTCAGTGCTTTTGGTGTTTGGCCCACAACATAATTGCCAAATCCAAAGTCATGAGGTGTTTTATTTTAAAAGCTTTCTAGTTTAGATCTTATATTTAGTTTTATTTTATCCATTTGGGGAAGTTTTTAACATGATGTAAAGTCAGGGTTCAACTTTGCTCATAGCAGAAGTTTTGTCCTGACAAGTTTTAGACTTTTTTCCCCCCATTTATAAGACACAACTTCCCCGCAAAGGAGAAGGAAGTTTAAAGATGAAAAGAATATCCTCACCCCCAAACTACTAGAACTCATACAGTAATTCAGCAACGTGGCAGGATACAAAGTCAATGTGCAGAAATCAGTGGCTTTCTTATACACTAACAATGAAAATAAAGAAAGGGAAATTAGAGAATTGATTCCATTTACTATAGCACCAAGAACCATAAGATACCTGGGAATAAACCTAACCAAAGAGGTAAAGGATCTGTACTCGAGGAACTACAGAACACTCATGAAAGAAATTGAAGAAGACACAAAAAGATGGAAGACCGTTCCATACTCTTGGATCGGAAGAATAAACATTGTTAAAATGTCTATACTGCCTAGAGCAATATATACTTTTAATGCCAATCCAATAAAAATTCCACCGGTATTCTTCAAAGAGCTGGAGAAAATAATCCTAAAATTTGTATGGAATCAGAAGAGACCCCGAATCGCTAAAGAAATGTTGAAAAACAAAAATAAAGCTGGGGGCATCACGTTACCGGATTTCAAGCTTTATTACAAAGCTGTGATCACCAAGACAGCATGGTACTGGCATAAAAACAGACACATAGACCAGTGGAACAGAGTAGAGAGCCCAGATATGGACCCTCAACTCTATGGTCAATTAATCCTTGACAAAACAGGAAAAAATATACAGTGGAAAAAAGACAGTCTCTTCAATAAATGGTGCTGGGAAAACTGGACAGCTATATGTAGAAGAATGAAACTCGACCATTCTCTTACACCGTACACAAAGATCAACTCAAAATGGATAAAAGACCTCAACGTGAGACAGGAATCCATCAGAATCCCAGAGGAGAACATAGGCAGTAATCTTTTAGAGATCAGCCACAACAACTTCTTTCAAGATATGTCTCCAAAGGCAAAGGAAACAAAAGCGAAAATAAATTTTTGGGACTTCATCAAAATCAAAAGCTTCTGTACAGCTAAGGAAACAGTCAACAAAACAAAGAGGCAACCCATGGAATGGGAGAAGATATTTGCAAATGATAGTACAGACAAAAGGTTGATATCCAGGATCTATAATGAACTCCTCAAACTCAACACACACAAAACAAGCAAACATATCAAAAAATGGGAAGAAGATATGAACAGACACTTCTCCCATCAAGACATACAAATGGCTATCAGACACATGAAAAAATGTTCATCATCATTAGCCCTCAGGGAGATTCAAATTAAAACCGCATTAAGATATCACCTTACACAGTTAGAATGGCCAAAATTAACAAAACAGGAAACAACATGTGTTGGAGAGGATGTGGAGATAGGGGAACCCTCTTACACTGTTGGTGGGAATGCAAGTTGGTGCAGCCTCTTTGGAGAACAGTGTGGAGATTCCTCAAGAAATTAAAAATAGAACTTCCCTATGACCCTGCAATTGCACTCCTGGGTATTTACCCCAAAGATACAGATGTCGTGAAAAGAAGGGCCATCTGTACCCCAATGTTTATAGCAGCAATGGCCACGGTCGCCAAACTATGGAAAGAACCAAGATGCCCTTCAACGGACAAACGGATAAGGAAGATGTGGTCCATATACACTATGGAGTATTATGTCTCCATCAGAAAAGATGAATACCGAACTTTTGTAGCAACATGGAAGGGACTGGAAGAGATTATGCTGAGTGAAATAAGTCAAGCAGAGAGAGTCAGTTATCATATGGTTTCACTTATTTGTGGAGCATAACAAATATCATGGAGGACAAGGGATGTTAGAGAGGAGAAGGGAGTTGGGGTAAATTGGAAGGGGAGGTGAATCATGAGAGACTATGGACTCTGAAAAACAATCTGAGGGGTTTGAAGTGGCCGGGGGGGAGGTTGGGGTACCAGGTGGTGGGTATTATAGAGGGCACGGATTGCATGGAGCACTGGGTGTGGTGAAAAAATAATGAATACTGTTTTTCTGAAAATAAATAAATTGAAAAAATAAAATAAAAAAAGAATATCCTGAGGCACAAAGACAGTCTCACTCTGCCAATATTGGTATCCACAACCCCCAGCTAAACAGACCTTTGTAGAATGAGTACAGATCTCTATGGGGATAAAGACCAATGCATGCAATGGGCTTGCACCGCAGTCTTCCCAGCTCGAATGCTTTGTGTGTAGACCAGAATCTTGCTCCATAATAGGCATTTCTGCCTGGTGAACACTCCCATAATCCTTGTGGGCTTGGGGTGTGAAGGGAAGTGCCCTTTCTGATGTCTGAAATGGATGACCAGAGTCCATACACCAAGGCAAGGCCCTTGAGACTGGAGAGAGTACAAGTAAGTTGCTAGCTCAGTGCATAGGAATGAGACCAGAAACAGGAAGGAGCCAGAGAGTGGAGAGCTGTGAAGACCTAGGAGCCTGTCAGAACAGGTGGAGTGGCCATGGGATGACTGCCATGAAGCCCATTATTCCTGCCTCTTGTGGGCACCCCTCTGGAGGCCAAAGGGCACCAAGTCCTTGGATCCTGGGAAAGATGGCATGGGCAGTCCCAGGGAGTGGAGACCTGAGCAAGCTGGCCTTGGGGTCTGGCCATGGGTTCTTGAGAACAGCTGGCATAGAAACATAGCTGAAGCTGACTGGATACCCTTGGGTTACTTTTTTCTCTGCTACCCCACCTGCATTCTCCAAAGCCCCATTCAGTGACCCATTGGGTGGGTCTTGATCAGGGCCTTAAGATTGTGACCTACACCCTGAAAATATAAGAACTGATGTCCATGTTCAGCAAAACCCCATGACCCGGTTTTGTGGCCAGCACACGCCCTATGAACTCCGCCTGCACGATTCTGTTTGGGGAAGTAGATGCATGATCAGAAAAAACACACAGATGTCCAAGTAATCATCAGTCACTCATACCTATAAGCCCGTCAGGCACCTAAGGTATGATATCTTTCTTATGGTTGCTTCCTAGTTGGCTGATAGGGTCAGGAAGATTCTAGTTACTCATGGTATCCTCAAGACAGAGGTGGGAAAGGACTTAGAAAATCCTCAGAACCAACCTCCTCAATCTGCAGAGGGCATCTGAGGCCCCGAGGTGCCCTGTGACTTGCTGGAGATCATGCAGCTTGCTGACAGCTGATGTCACTGACTGAGGCCAGATTTGGTTTCTGCTCCTATGATTCCTTATCAGCCAAATGGCAAGATGTAAGGATTTCTGAGGCTAATGTAAAAAAAAAAAAAAAAAAAAACATACTTACTAACTTATTATAGCAAATCCTTTGCCTAAATAATTCTGTTATTTACCTAAGTTGTAATTATTTAATTGGCTGAAAACAACATTTTGACAGGATAGCTGTGCATACACAGCACTCAATCATTGTGTAGCAATCTTACTAACAGAGAATCACAAAGTGTGCTTCAAAGAGAACTCCAGAATTATCTGGTATGTTCAGACGAGATCGTGCCTGCAACAGGATATCGAAGGAGCAGGTTTCCAGCAAATGACCAGATGGGGACTCTTCTTTTGAGCTAAAATATCCGAAAACCAGTTTCACGTGGAAGGCTATGGAAAGATATGACAAGAACCACCCATGCATGACCTGGATGTAAGAGAGGGACCTCGGTGGCGTAGGAATGTTTGCAGAACACAGCTGGAATCAAGTCATCACAGCCCATTTTGCCATCAGCGTGCAGCCTCTGAAGTCAAATGCATTATATTTTTATTGGCTTCCTCTCCTGATCAGCTCTCTCTGCCAGACTCAGAGGGGAAACTCCCCTATTTTGTTCTAAAATAAGCTGGCGCAGTAGCCCACTGTAGGGCGATTTTACATGTGTCCTGCATTGTGACTCTTCACCTGCCGACAGCCCAACCTTTACCTGTTCTCACCTCGTGAGCACCTCCAGTGTGCAAACCTTGTCAGTCAGGACACAACTGCTGTCCATTCCACGTAAGATTTCCAAAGGCCCGTATATGTGGCTCTAGATCAGCATTCTTTTCAGCCAGGTATGTGCCAGGGCCCATTTATTTCTCTCTGGATGCAGAATATACGGTTCCCTTTTCTTGGGATGGGGTGGGTTTTTAATAAATGTTTCCTAAAGTCGTGACAGATTGAAGTAAATGAATTTGCAATATTCCCCGCTCATCTTCAACATCCTAGGACTCATGTTAGATACGATGGCAGAGGTGGAAAGCAGATGCCATCTTCTATCTTTCATATACATGATCTTCAGATGACTTCTCCCAGTTGTGTTCCCAATATGTGTTAGGCAATGTCTCTCCCTTCGCGGGATGTAGTTCCCAGACTTATGGGCCAAACAAGTATACAGGTAAACAGTTATGAAACAATCCATTAAGTAGATAGCTGTAAGTACAAAGTGCACTACAAATGAGTATCGGTAATGGATTCCCCCAGGGGGTTAGGAAGACCTAGGATATTACCATTGGGTCTTTAAGTTTACGGCGAGGAAGCTGGCAAGGAAGACAAGAGAGCCCATAAAAAAGTGTAAAATGAATGCTGGCAGCCTGCGCAGTGGCAGTGTGGGATGGCTTGGTGGCAGGGAGAAGATGAGCCTGGAAAGGAAGGCAGGAGCCATGTTTCGAGAGACCTGCTGAACTCAGCTGAGGGCAAAGGATTTGTTCTGGGGTTTGGTGGGATTGCGCTGAAACTAGAAGAATTCCTATCAAAAAGTTCAACGAGCAGATGTGTGTTTTAGAGCCAGCATCTAGCAACAACGAGGAAGGTGGATTTACAGAGGGCAGAACTGGAGTGAAGGAGGGGAGGAGGAAGCAGAGAGCACTACTGCAGACCACTAATTATGGAAGCGTCAGGGATGGAATGAGGATGGCCTGAGCTGGAGGCAGACCAAAGGTGGCAGTGGAGAGAAGAGAAGTTAAGACATTCGGAGTGTTGGGTCCGTTATCAAAGGAACGAGACTGAGATCAAGTTACGCAAAGCCTTATTCTATGCCAAGCATTAGAAGTCAGACTGACCAGCCAGGGCCGCCTCCAAAGAGAGCGACCCACCCCGCCTTGGTCTTACAGGCTAGTTTTTATAGGGCACAATCGCAGACATCTGCATACGTGGCTTTGGCTGATTGGATGTCTACTACTTGTGTGTTTTAGTAATGGTTACCTGGAACCGATACTAGTAACTGTTGAGGCATTTATTAAACAACAAAATGGCCTTGTTTTAGTTATGTGTTTTAGTAATAATTACCTGGAACCAATATAAACAAAATGGCCTTGTTTTAGATGTGTGTTTTAGTAACAGTGACCTGGAACTGATATCAATAACTGTTGAGGCATTTATTAACCAACAAAATGGCTATCTAGGCAACACGGAGTCACTATCTAAGTAGGCCCAGGCAGGCCCTAGGGGTTTAACATGTTTTCTTTTTTTTTTAAAGATTTTATTTATTTGACAGGGAGAGACACAGCAAGAGAGGGAACACAGCAGAGGGAGTGGGAGAGGGAGAAGCAGGCTTCCTGCTGAGCAGAGAGCCCGATGTGGGGCTCGATCCCAGGACGCCGAGACCATGACCTGAGCCGAAGGCAGAGGCCCTAACCCACTGAGCCACCCAGGCGCCCCGGTTTAACATGTTTTAACGTGGAATCGACCCCAACAGGAGTTGTATTCCATAGAACCTGGGGATCTCTTTTTTGCATGTGATGTAGTGAGGGTGCCCTGGGAGCAGAGGTGGGGGTTTGGGATGTGGGACTGCGTGCAGGTAACCAGCCGAGGTGACTCCACGCAGGTTTGGAACGGCAACTACACGTGTGAAGTCAGGGACAGAAGCCGGCCTGAGAGCAGGGGTCAGTGGGAAGGGTTTGGAGGTGGATATCCTGAGTTGAGTTGTTTGCATGACAGCCGAGCAGAGCTGTCCAGCGAAGGTTAGGAGAGAGACTCTGGGTCTCGGCCAGGGCACTGGATCCCAGGGGTGAGCTTCCCCTGTTTGTGGGTCCTGGGTGAACAGAAGGCCATTGAAGCCATGCCATGAGAGTGGGTTGCCCCTGCTGTTACTGCCTTGTGGTCAGTCTTTCTATTCAAAATGTCCTACACCCCAATTCGAAGTGATGTTATTACACAGTTCTTGACCATCTTCATTTAATCCTTGATCCAGGGGAACGTCTAAAGTCCTTATGCTGGCATATAGGGATCCTTTAACATCTGATGCTGGGCTGACTTCTGTTATTTCTTACAGACCCCCTCCATCAGCAGTTCTCAAAGAGTCATCTGGGTGACCTTGGGGTACCCGATATTCTTTTGATATGCATGAGGTAAAATCACAGATGGACAGAAGATCCATTTGGAATGTGGATCTGGTTGAAGGATCCAACAAGAAAAGCAGAAACAGGGACATAGATATATATACATGTACAAATACAGATGTCCATGTATATGGACACACACATTTTTAAATTTCACATTTTTTTTTTAGAGTGTGTGTGTGTGAGAGAGAGAGAGAGAGAGAGAGAGAGAGAGAAAGAGAATGAGAGGGGAGGGTCAGAGGGTGAGGGAGAGAGAGAATCTTAAGCAGGTTCTATTCTCAGCACGGAGCCCAACTCTGGGCTCGATCTCACAGACCCTGAGATCATGACCTGACCCAAAATCAAGAGTCAGACGCTTAACTGACTGAGCCACCAAGGTGCTCCACTCACACACACCATTTTTTGGTGAACTTGCTACAGAAGGGTGTTGGCCAAGCAGCCTGCACCAGGCTGTCCCTTCTCTGATGCTGCTGGAGCCCCCAGCCCACCAGCAGGCCATTGGGAAGGAAGATGAGGAGGAGACCAGTACCCACAGGGCAGAGTTGGAGCCACACTGAAACCCATGTCTGTTCTCGTGGTCTCTGATCTTGGGGGTGTGGGTGTCCTGGGGAAGCCCCTTCCTCAGGTAACTCCACACACATAGCCCAGGAGTCAGAGAGACAGAGGAAAAGCTGAGCAGGAGGGCCTCTATGGGTAGCATTTGCTTCATTAGTATTTGAATAACTGGAAGACAGTGCTACAGAATGATGGCAGAGCAGTCATCACCTGCCTTCCACCTCGAACTCTGGGGAGAAAATTTCCCTTACAGCTCATCCCAAGGAGACACATCCTAGAACAGAGACTCTGGGACCCAGAGTCTCCATGTTCACAAAATGGGGGAAGGACCCATTGATTTTCAGTGGAGCATGGTTCTACTTCTACATGGCATCTAATCTTGAAGAAACTACCACTTGATTTTCTAGATAGAATCAAAGAAAAACATCATGGTTGCCTGAAAAGGCTGCTAAGACACGCCTCTCCTTACCAATGGTGTGTGTTCACATTTTCCCCATACATCAACCAAAGACAAATCTATTGCCATAGATTTGCAGTCCAGAAGCAGATGCAGAAAACTTGCTGCCTTTTAGTAAATGAGACACTAACAAGATTTGAAAAAATTAAAACAAAACTCATTAAATTTCTTTTTCTTTTCTTTCTTATTTTTTTGCAAAGTACTTATTTTTCATAAAGAATGGGTTGTGTTAATGCATAATGACTTTATTTCTATGGCTTTAAAATGAATTAATAAATATTTTTAAATTTGTCAGTTCTAACTTCTAATATAGTAAATATCAATGGTATGAGCCACATGAACAAATTCAGAATCTTAATAATTTTTAGGAGTGTCAAGGACTTCTGAGACCATTGTTCTGGAAAACTACCAGCCCACGAGATGGAGGAAGTCATCAAGTTGGGTCTCTAGTCCAGCCACATATCTTCCTTCTTTGCTCTGGCTCCCATGTTACCTGGAAGGTTCTCCCCTCCCCTTCCCTCCCCTTAGTGAATTTTGTGGCATTATTCAGGGCTCAAGGTCATGATCCCCAGGAAGCACTGTCTATTCTGTCCTCTGGTAGACGTCTTTAGTTATACCTGTGGCACCCAGAGCCTCACCTTACCTATACTGTTTGTCTCTGCAGCTGAAACACAGCACATCACACACCCCTGTGAACCCAGCTGTGCTGGAGTGAGCCCCCCACAGGTGTGTTGGCTGAGTAACTGAATGTGCCCTCAGATCTGTGCCCAAACCTGAGACATACACAGGAGTTTTATTAAAGACGAAGGTGGAGGGTGCTCATCAATTCAGGCCAGTGGAGCCTCCTCCCTGAGAAGCAGGCCGAGGACAGTCACTTTTCCTGAAATGGAACACACAGAGTCAGAGGTCACTGTTCTGAAGGAATCTGGCAGTTCCACCTGACTTATCAGAATTGTTGGGTATTTTCAAAGAAGTGTTTTCTTCTCCTACAGTCAGATTTTAAATGAGTGGTACTTGATTACCTATAGCTCACAATAATTTGCGATCAGAATAGCAACCATTTGAGCCTGGCTCAGCACAGGCTGTGGTGCTGACCAACCACAGAGGCCATGGGTGCTGAGGAAGCCCCCGCTTGGGGAGAATTCTCATCCCACTGTGAGTTAACATGCTACCCTGCAGACCTGTCTGAACTCTAGGTCTTCATCTGTGAACTGTATGAAAGAACACATACCTTTAGAGTAGCTGTTAAATGAAATAATACTTGGACCTGGCACACAGAAACATTAAAAGGTTGTGGCATCCTCGCTTCCCTTCCCTTCCGTCTGCCCAGCCCCTCACTGAAACTGCAAACTCTAATTAGTTTGTGATGTTGTTTGCCTCTTCACTTGGCAAATTCAGAGGAAGTATACTAAAATTATTCAAGAATCCTGAGCATTAGGTCCAAATCAGTGAGGTTGTACTGGATAGAAAAGGAAAATATTTAAAAATTGACATTTGAGATCCTTCTCTATTTTCATTCAAGTTTTAACTCCATGTCTTCATCTTATACAGTTTTTCCCAGCTGCCCTGACCTACAAGTTTCTTTCTTTTCTCTAAGGCTATAAAATGTGTACAATCTACACTATGCAATTTAGCCCTTAGTAGAAGAACTTGATGTGTTCTGTGTCCCAGTAAAATGTGTGTGCACAAGGAGACTGCCCAGAGTCCTGGTGAACCATCGCCCTTCCACCCATCCATCCGTGCATCCATCCATCCACCCATCCATGTGTCCCTCCATCCTTCCATCTGTCCATCCATCCATCCACCCACCCATGTGTCCTCCATCCTTCCATCTGTCCATCCATCCATCCACCCACCCATGTGTCCTCCATCCTTCCATCTGTCCATCCATCCATTCACCCATCCACGTGTCCCTCCATCCTTCCATCTGTCCATCCATCCATCCACCCATCCATGTGTCCCTCCATCCTTCCATCTGTCCATCTATCCATCCACCCACCCATGTGTCCTCCATCCTTTCATCTGTCCATCCATCCATTCACCCATCCATGGGTCCCTCCATCCTTCCATCTGTCCATCCATCCATTCACCCATCCATGGGTCCCTCAATCCTTCCATCTGTCCATCCATCCATTCACCCATCCATGTGTCCCTCCATCCTTCCATCTGTCCATCCATCCATCCACCCATCCATGTGTCCCTCCATCCTTCCATCTGTCCATCCATCCATTCACCCATCCATGGGTCCCTCCATCCTTCCATCTGTCCATCCATCCATTCACCCATCCATGGGTCCCTCCATCCTTCCATCTGTCCATCCATCCATTCACCCATCCATGGGTCCCTCCATCCTTCCATCTGTCCATCCATCCATTCACCCATCCATGGGTCCCTCCATCCTTCCATCTGTCCATCCATCCATCCACCCACCCATGTGTCCCTCCATCCTTCCATCTGTCCATCCATCCATCCACCCATCCATGGGTCCCTCCATCCTTCCATCTGTCCATCCATCCATCCACCCATCCATGGGTCCCTCCATCCTTCCATCTGTCCATCCATCCATTCACCCATCCATGTGTCCCTCCATCCTTTCATCTGTCCATCCATCCATCCACCCATCCATGTGTCCCTCCATCCTTCCATCTGTCCATCCATCCATTCACCCATCCATGGGTCCCTCCATCCTTCCATCTGTCCATCCATCCATTCACCCATCCATGGGTCCCTCCATCCTTCCATCTGTCCATCCATCCATTCACTCATCCATGGGTCCCTCCATCCTTCCATCTGTCCATCCATCCATTCACCCATCCATGTGTTCATGCACCCATGGACCCCTCCCTCCATCCATCCATCCCTCCATCCTTCCATTCATTTATTTCACAGACATTTTCAAGTATTACGTAATACATGTCTGGCTAGGTGCAGGGCCCTGGTTGATATGAAGATAGATAAAACATGGTACCAGACCTCAAGGATGGGAAAGAGAAATACATAAATGTGCCTTTTCATTGTATTTTGCATTTGTATTTTCATTGTATTTTGCATACAAAATCAAAGTAAGACAATATGAGGGTCACAGGCATAAGCGGACTTATTTGACAGCTGTATTAAAAGCCAAACTGGGTGTAGGATGACTCTCAGCTTCTGGCTTTGGCACACGTTTGAGTCATGGTGTCACTGGCTCATCAGGACTGTTGAGGTGGAGCAGGATCAGAGGCCATAGAATGTGGACCGCGGGGGCTGGGCAGGGTGGGGGAAGGGCTGCCTGTTACATGGACAGCACATACAACACAAGAGGGGGAGCCACGCTCTGTTTCAGAGGAGAGTCATTTTTAATAATAACAATGTTATTATGAGTTGAATGTCTCTACTGTGCCTGGTATTTATGTATGTTCTCTCCTTGAATGTCCTCAACAACACAGCAATTTTTCTGATACAAAATGTGAGCATCAAGGATGTAAATTTCTTGCCATAAATCAAGGAGAGTACCAGAGTCTGTGCATCTCCCCAGCCGCAATGAGGGGACACTGACTTTGATGTGGACCAGTGTGTCGGCTGCAAGGGTAGGGCTTAAATGCACAGCCCCTTTCTAAGGGAAGAGATCAAAGTCTTCATGGGATATCATGTGAATATTTAGAAAGTTAGAGAAAGAGGAACATAAAAATTCTGAATCAGAAAGATTCAACCAAGAGTAATCAAATATCAAATACCACATTCGGTGGCCAGACCCCAGGAAGGGCAGTGGTGAGATTCATGGTCGCTCCGTACACAGCATGGTTTCTTCCCTTTTGATCCCGGTGAAGACCCTGTCCTGCCCCTCCCTGTCATCACCCTCCACTTCAGCACACACCGCTTTCTTCTCAGGCAGGAAGTGAAAGTGAGCAACTCCCTCACAAGGGGTGCTTCTGATGGAAAGGGCACCTCTCTGTAGAGCCTGTGAGAAAGGAAGGGGGGGTTGAAGTTTTTCTAAAGAACAGAACCTTTTTCAGGAGCCTGAGTCTCCTGGCACCCGCAAGGACAAACCATAAAGAATTCAAAGGAACTATGATCAAACCACAGTCAACATTAACAACATCACTCCCCACCTTAGCTAACCTCACCTTTTAAGCAGAAGAGGTCAAGGGTTTTGCAAAGGTCCCTGTGCTTTGGAGAATTACGAGGAGCTGTCACCTTCCTGGTTTGATGGTCTCCATGTCTGAGCTCTTGGGAGCCTTCCCTGGGGGCAGCCAGCATGCACCTTACACAGGGTGTAGCTGTCCAGCCAACATTCTTAGGCCTGGCACAGCCTACCACAACAGCCTTTACAGGAGTCAGTCTCCAACTGGAGGAGCTGGAGGGCTCATCCATTGTTCTGTGGAGCCAAGAGCTGACTTCGCTGCACAAAAGATCAGAGCTACCCAAGCAGCAGCAGCAGAACTTGTTGGGTGATACGGAGCCCTATCTGTGTTGCTGACAGGAATCACATGTGGGGGATGTTTCCAACAGACTGCCCCTGAGGAACATTAGGAGCAGGGCGCACCCACACCTGTTCTTTCACTATGCACCCTGCAGGCCCTTTGTCCTCACACACTCCTTCAAGAAACGAGTTTGCTCTGGTGCCCTAAGCCGGGACTGACATCCTGGCCATTCAAGTCACCCCTTCCCCCCTACCCAGGGTGTGTGGACATCACTCACCTATCCCCTTGTGCTCAGAAGGCCTCCTTGAAAGTTCACAGTCCCCGTGTGCATTTTACTGCTTTGTGTGTAAGGTTGACTCCAGAGAAGTCCTTTTATTTCTCAACTGGTAAATTCATTATGAAATAATTCTTGGAGAGATACAGGCCACTGATTTTCTGCAATTTGCAACACCACACTTTAACTTGCGCTGAAAGCTGAGCCTTTTGGTCCTCTGTTTTAGAAGTATATTAATATTTTTGTGACCTTTACCAGATGGCAGTTGAGACATAGTCTTTTAAATAACAAAACTAAGAATACCAATAACCTAAAATACATATTACTGACCCTAGTTTGATGAGCAAATTAGGAGAGATAAGTCTTTTCCTAAAAGGTAAAGGAAGTCAAAAGGTCTTGTAAAGTTGAAGTAGAATGATTAGAGATACATGAATGGATGGATGGGTAGATGATAGATAGATAGATAGATGATAGATAGATAGATAGATAGATAGATAGACAGACTGATGGACAGGTGAATGGATGGATGGATGGATAGAAAGACGGAGAGATAGACATGGACAGATGGATGGATGGAGAGACAGATGGATGGACAGGTGGATAAACAGACGGATAGAGAGAGATAGATGGATAGGTAGATGGATAGATAAATCCATGGATACATAGATGGATAGATAGACAGACAGACACTGTTATTTTCAGACACGGATTCAGATTCATCTTCTGGATATGCAGTAGCTCTTTATATACTACTACATTCTATACTGTATTGTAGGTAATTTCCTTGATTACACATTTAGTCTGCATCTGGATGACAGTAAATGTGAGAGCAGAAAGCCTCCTGGGAGAGTGCTGGCATCTGTGCTGCCACAGACATGCCAGCTCCAAGCATGTCACCAGCTATGGGGTTGAATACCTCTCCATTTGCACTGGGGTTGGCCAAGGCAGTCAGTACCTCATAGGGCCAAATCTTCCCTCAAGATATGGACTTAATTTTGAAGCCCTACACCTCCTCCCTGGTGGGTCCAAGTGGCTAAGTGCCAGCATTTTCTCCCACCAGGTCTCTGCGGTGTGCAGAGTTCAGTGTAAGGTGGACAGAAATGCCAAGAGCTGAGACCAAGCGGAGGCCACGCCACCCAGAGTCATGGTGAATAGAGAGGACAGAAGGGCCAACATTCCCTTAGAAATGTCCATGTCCTCCCCTGGAATCTAGAGTGGCTGTGATCAAGCTCTCTTGGTCTTGTTCAGTGTTTGAATGCGGCATCTACGGTTCACAGTGGTCTCAGAGCCATGTCATGAAGGACACACAAGACAGCTGGCTGAAAATGTGACTACTGAGGGACCCTCTCAGGGAAGACTTTTGTTGCCTTTATCATCTTACCTAATTGCACATAGATGAACGGCCTACGCCATTAAATGTTAGGGGGTATTTACCCGACACTCCAATTTGTGTTTGGACTCTCTGCTCTGCAGAAATCAGACCACATGGTTCCAGGACCTCCTCTTTCCACTCCGGCTGAGTTTTCCCTTGACTCTGCTTTGACCTGCACAGAAGCTCACAATCCCACCTGGGGCCTCAGGGCTGCACTGGGAACTGGACCACCCCACCCCTTCCTTGATCCTAAAGCAGATCCAATGGACTCTCCCTGCCAAGGACCCCGTGACCCAGGGACCCCACACCTGCCCTCCACCCTCCCCACTGCATTGCCAAGTCTCTTCTATGTTGTATCTCGTGGCTCTGCCAACACAGGAAGAATAGATTAACACTGACACTTTATGGCTTTACCTCCAAAGTGCAAAGGCAAGGAAGTAAAGCTGTTCTCGTTTACAGTTCACAGGGTAGAACCAGTGGGGTTTGCCCTCGAAACCCACTCTGGGTGTCTGCGTGTGGGGGTGACACTCAAGAGATTTTCCTGTGTGTTGTGATCCATGGGTGTGATGAACGAGCAGCCCGACCTTTCGAAGTCAGTGTTCGCTGTGTGTGGGGAACTAGGTTTAAGGGATAGGAAGTGCTCTGATGTTCACACTTGTGAGTACATTCAAAACAAACTATCAGCACACCCAAGGGCTTGATAAAACTGCAGGAGAGCATCTGAATACCATTTGGAGAGAAAGCCCAAGGATCTTCTGTGATGCAAAGACAGAGAAAACCCTGAGACTGTGGGGCCTGGATCAGAACACTTGGCTTCATATGCGGGTTTATTGAGAATTTATTGTGCTCTCATTAGATGCCCAGCGCCTTATGGACTACCAATTGCTGCTCCCACATCCCAATATAATGAAATAATTCCCCCTTTTCAGAAGGACTATTAATATGGGTAAACCTTGCAAGGTCTCTTATGGTAAAGATACAGAATTAGTTCCGCTGAATCATTCCTTAAATTTGTGTGTGTGTGTGTGTGTGCGTGCGTGTGTGCACAAGCACCTTTCTTGTGATAGGAAGTCATATTTTTATTTGGAAAAATGCCACATATTTTTTAATGCAGCATAATGTTTTGGAGAAAAATGGACTCGACTGACTACACGAAGGGTTTAATTTTTGTATTTTTGAGAGATTATGCATGTTGGTGCTCTCCGGAGCCTCCTCAGCGCAATCAGTGTTTAATGACTTTTTCGACTGCCCCCCTTGGCTTGTTGACACAGACCCCACAATATCGGCGAGGACCCCGTGGGATCCTGACCACAGGCTTGGCACACACTGCTGTGTCTCGGGGGACTTGTGGAAGGACTGAGTGCACTCGGGAAGAGTGTGGATCACCTTCCCATGTTAAGTCAGGTAATGAGATTCTCCGTACTCTCAGGGCTACTGTTAGACCCGTGTTTATCATTGTAATCACAGCATCATTTCCATTGTTCCATCAGGCCAGTGTTGTTTTTCTCCCAGAAGCTATGGCTCGGACCTGGAGAGCTGGTGCCCTTTCAGAGTGATTCTAGAACCCCTCCTCTGAGTCAGAATGCCTCCTTGCCTCCCAGGAATTATGTGAGATTGGTCAGAGAAAACCCCACCTTCAAAGCAGATATTTTTAAAAAATTGACCTTGAAGCTATATATTTTCTGTAGTTAGTTGTAGCTATTTGTCATTTTTCTTCCTTAGCAGGTTATTGATTATAATGCAGAGCTCAAGATTCCCAGAGATGAAAACTATCCAGCCTGCTTGGGTTTTGTGGAACAACTGGGTGTAATTTAGAAAATTCTCAATTATTAGAACATGGCCCCCCGTGGTCAGGTTGTTCCTGCTACCGGATCGTTGGTGTCTCTAACCCCAACCACCGGCTTCCGGCTGCACCTTCGGGACGGGAGGGTGACCAACCATGAAGACCCACCCCATTTTCACTCTACTGTCCTGGAGTGGATTTCCCTTCCATGGTTCAGTGCTCCATCTAGTGCGTGAAACACATTGAACATGTCTAATGTGATCTGTGACCTACTGATTTCCCCCTAACAGTCAGGCATCTCCTCCTATCACAAAGATCTTAAAATTAAAACAGAAAAATCTGAAACTGTGTGGAAAGGGGAAAAAGCACGTAGAAAACCAGTGGTTCTCAGACATGCCACGTCCCAGAATGACTCAAGAGGCTTCCTTGGGTAACAGCTTTAAATGCAGAACCTTGAATCAAGTTTATTAATGTCTCTAAGTTCATGTACTGATTTAATTCAGCCTTGAGCTTCCTGGCAGGCATGGGAAAATGGAAGCACTTTCCATTTTAGCATTTTCCATTTGGGGCACCTAAGTAATTTCACACCTATCTATATTACAAACCACCAAATTTTAGAGAAGATGGAGGTGGGTGGCTTACATAATTCTCACACTCAAGACACCTGCTCTTCAGGAGAACAAATGTCTCCTTGGTACTAAATTCATTAAAGGAAATATCTGATAGTTTAGGGATATAGGTTTTTTTTTATAACTTCTCAAATTTTCCAATTTTAAAGAAATACATGTCAGTATAACAATATAAAAACACACAATTACCACTAATGTGTTTTATATCTCCCCACATTATTCTGTGTATACCCTTTTAAAATGAAATAGAATAACTAAATACATACTGTTGTAAAATCTGCTTCTTACACTTCCCAATAATTGCATGTACATCTTTCCGTGATAATAGAGACCTCCATTGTCTTTTGAATGCACTATTGTATCTAGTATATTCATGTACTGCAATTTATCAAATTTTCTCTCAATGGGCATAAAGTTGTTTCTAATTTTTCTGTCATAAATTGCCACACCTTCAATTTCTTTATATAAACGTATTTGCTCACTGGTGTAATTCTTTGCTTGGCAAAACCCTAAAAGCAAAATTACTAGGTTTGAACCTTTGCCAGCTGGTAAAGCTCTGGAAACAGTACTGAATGCCCTCCAGAAAGGTGTGATCAGTGTCGGGTCCTACTCCTGGAAAACGAAGCTGTGGCTCTTTTCTTACCAGTACTGATTGGCAGGTAGAATGTGAAATACTACAGGCATGTGTCTAGTACTCCTGAGATGATAATACATCATTTGGTCTTCGGCCACTTGTATTTCTTATTTTTTGAGTGTATTTATTAATATCCATTGTCTTGTTTCTATTGTTGTAATCTCTTTTCCCCCATGATGAACTGCTTTTATAGTGAGGATATGAATTTTTGTCTGACATATTTTGCCAACAGGTTTTTCTTTAAAAATTTTTGGTGGTATTTTTCAAGTTATAGTAGTTCATTTTTTTCTTCATAATTTCTGGCTTCAGTGGACTCTGGAAAAATTTTCCCACCACCTCATAAACTAATTCTCCCCAATTCCCAGGTAACATGCCTAAGGCTGTCAATTATCCACTTAAAGCTCTATTCCAGAAGCCGTTTACTTTTGATTTATGGGAAAGACCTGATGTATTTTTCTGTTTTGTTTCCCAAGAGTGGTTTCCGGATCATCTGTTGAAATAAATCTATCCTGTATTCAGGGGGTTGAGATGCTTTCTTTATCTGCTTCTCTCTAGATTTCATCTTTTCTATCAGGAGTATCATACTTTTTGTATTATTGAGCTTGAGTAACATAGTTACAATATTACATTGTAATATCACTATCTTCTAGAATAAGCTTATTGGAATGCATTATCTCTTATGGACGAGCTCTCTAAGACTTTTGAACGCTATCTTCCTCCTAAGTGTTCTGGAAACTGCAGGGGTTCTCTGTGTTTGGGTCACCCCTAGGGATAAATAAAAGCCTAGAGAGTAAAGCTGTAGGAAAGCCCATGTTCTGGGGAGAGAAGAATGGGCAAGGGGTTAATCCAAGAAGGCACAGGTACATCCATTCCCAGTGCATCAGACTGACCCAAGATCAGACTTCAGAATCTGAAAAGCAGATCCATATCCATTGGGTGCTCTTCCTTGATTTTTACAGTTTTCTTTTAAACAGCTAATGAGGGAAACTGGAATAATACAACAGACAGTCATAGGTAAAGGCCAGGAATTTCTAGGGGCTGGGCTGGTACTTCTATGTTGGCCTCGGATTCAAGATCTACGGTGAGCAGGATTTTCATTTTCTCTTCACAGGAAACAAGTCTGGGCTAGTTATGGTGCAACTGGAGAGCTGCCATCTTTCTTCTGTTGGATGTGGCTTGAGGATGCTGCAGACAAAGCCAACATTCCTCTAGAAGCAGCTTCGAAGGTGCTCAGGGCTCCGAGAGGTGTCCAGTCACCTGCACTGTCAAGGATGGAAGTCATTATCTTAAGCTACAAAAGGTGAAGGTCAGATGCTGCTGGGACTGTGCTATAGAAAGGCCCAGAACAACAAACAGGTGCCCCTGATTTTGAGCAGTAACACCTCCTGACAGAGTGACCTGCCAGGGATGTTTACCGCAAAATGTGATCTCTGGCCCTTGCATTAATTGACTTCCTGGACAGGGCTAATCCCTCCCATTTGCATTTGGGTGAGAATCTTCCAGAGATGAAGATTTTTGTTGTGGTCTGATTTTTTTTTTTTAAACAGATTTGCTTGTTCTGAAAATAATTAGGCCACAAGACTGGGTTCAGTGAAACCATTCCTTTTCCTTGAAGGCAAGTCCACTTCCCAGAATGAATGGTCACAAGCCTTCCTGTTCTTTCTGGAAGAAAGGAGCTCATAAAGATGGTCTGAAGAGCCAACATCCAGATCTACAGATGTCAACTGAGGCGATACCCAATCCCCAAACAAAGAGCTGATTTTGCCTTTTTGGAAGAATAAGCAGGGCTTACACATTGGCTTAAAGCTCCATAGGATCACTATCTCATTCAGAACCATTTGGAAGAAGAAAGCAGGAAAAACAAACAAACAACAAAAAACCTGAGAAATACCTCTAAAAGGTCTAGGAAATAGGGAATTTTTTTGTCTTTTTTTCTGTTTCTGTTTGTTTTGTTTCTGAATAGCTGTGAAGGCTATCCAATCCGTAGAGAAATGGAGGCACAGTATCTCTATTTGGAAAGCCGGGGTTCTAGTTCTAACCCTACCAATTATTAGTAGCGTGAACTGAGATAAATACTGCACTTTTCCTTGCCTTCGTCTGGCTGTTCATCAAGTAGCAAGGATCTTAATGCTCAGAGGATCCCAAAGCAAGGACCATAGAATGCTTATTATGGGTTTTCAGGATCACATGAGCTTAAGGTTTGGGAAAGCACTTTGCAAACTCTGACGGGATCCACAGATATGTGTACACAAATAGAAATAAACTTCACATGTATACAAGTAAAGCTACATTTGCCTGGCCAGAGGGACTCTGCATAGCCCATGTAGTGATTCTGGAGCTGGTGCAGTCTTTGGCCAAGACCCAGGCAGCCCACACACCAACCCTAAAGTGGATATGACTGCTCACTGTTGCCCTGTGAGCTTCATGGAGCCTGGGGGATGCTTCTTTTTCTGAAAGAGAAATATTTCGGCCAGGTAAAGGATGGCTTTGTCCTTTGTTGTCATAGAATTTGTCCCCATGTGATGCCATATGTGGAAAGAACATACCCTTTTCACTCTCAGCCACTCAGTCTTCCCATTAAGAATATATGGGGTTTTGATTGGATAGTCTGTGTTCACAAAATATGTGATCTGTCCTCTGCAGTTTTAATCACTGCATTAATATGGCCAAGACATGAAGCCTCTAGGTAGACTTGGCATTCCAACTCTAAAGAGGAATCTTCTAAAATAGAATCGCTGCTACTGATGGCTTCCAGAAAATCTTGGCTGCCATCATGGAATGGTGGCACTCCAGGGCCAGGTGAGGTCAGTGACTGAGGTTGGAGCCCCAGACACTCTGCCTGAGGCAAAAAAAGAGCACCAGACCTCATCTGATCTGTATGAACACACCCAGAACAAGCCCAGGTCTTTTATTCCCCCATCACACCAAAGGCAGTGCCTCCCCAAGACTGAGATTTCTAAGTCCTACTCAGAGGGCAGGCCTTTGTCAGTAGCCTACAGTTTCTTGTTGCTTCTTATTGAAGGGATTGTAGGGTTTTACATTTGTGACCATTTGAGACAGTGGTGCCTGGTGACGGAAGACATCAACCTTCATTTCTTTCCGTAAGATGCTATAACAGGGTAGAGAAAAAAAAAAAAAAGAAAAGAAAAAAAAAGAGCCATGAAATATATGTTAAAATATATAACCTGATCTGTTTTCCCACTAATGATACTCATGTTCAGGAGAGGGAATGAGGGTCAGGAGTGCTCATAACAGAAAGGGAGAATGGGGATGATTAATCCTTGTGTGCATTGTTTCATTTGTTTCTTTATTTGCATTCGGCTCCACTTATTGCATTATATGCATCATATTGTAATCAGTTTCATTGACTGAAAATCTGTTCTGTGCCTAGAATTATAGTCAGTGCTAAGAATGGATAGAATAGAAAATGTAGTCAAAAGGAGGTACTCAAATGTTATAACAAAAAGTCCCTATGGAAGCAAGCCGGGGCCAAGAGGCATAGAGAGTTGCTTCTCTGGGCCAAGAAAGATACCCCCAGAGTCTGGGCCAAGAAAGATACCCCCAGAGTCTGTGTCAGTGAGGGGTTAAGTGAGTCATGATGAAAGCAGGGTGGTAGATAAAGAAGAGGTGCATGGAGACAGAGGTGGGAGGTCATAGGGGATGTGGGGAGAGGTTCAGGGTGCGGGTGGGACGGGCCACATATAGGACTGAGAGTGGGTTTCCCCCTGCCAGTGGGGTTAAGCTGACTGCTCTCACATGACATCCTTAACCTCACATGTCCTAGTTTGCTCTTTTAGCCAGCAGGAGTAATGTTGTCTACTAAGTCTGTTGGAAGAATTAAAAGAAAATAAAAATATAGAACTCCATGCAAATAATGGTTTCCCAACCCTGTTCATACCCCGAGGCAGTCTTCCCGGTATGGACACAGGTCATGCCAACTCTCTTGAACAACTGCATTTTGCTGTGAATTTGCTGCTGTTTGAATCACACACATTCCGTGTGGTGTTTGTATGTGGCAAAAGTTACAGAGCCACAGCAACTCAGTCTAAAGTGGCTTTTTAAAAATACTATGATTTTTTTAAAAGATTTTTATTTATTAGAGGGAAAGAGAGAGAACATGCACAGGGGTGGGGGGGGAGAGTAGAGGGAGAGCGAGAAGCAGGCTTCCAGGACTCCAGCATCGCGACCTGAGCTGAAGGCTGACGCTTAACCAACTGAGGCACCTGGGTGCCCCTTTTTAATGCTATGGTTATCATGAAGTCATCATTTTTTTAGTATGTTGTGGGAAAAGTCTGTTGAAGGACCAAGTCAAGCTTCTGCGCAGGTGGTATTCTTTTTTTTTTTTTTTTTTTTAACTCTTCAGGCAACTCAGGTGTTTATTGAGCAAGCAGAAAGAAGGAACGCACCACCTGAGCTTCAGGGCCCAGAATAGGGTAGCGCAGGTGGTATTCTGATGGGAGGGAATGCAGAGGAAACTCTGAACTGTCCTGGAAACAGGAATGAGGAGAAGCCCCACGGGCATTCCCTTGCTCTTGAAATTGGAGATTCAAAATGTCAGTGTCCTCTACCCCCTACATCCCTGCCCCTCACTTCAATCTCCTCCACTAATCTCTTTCCTTGCTATTCCATGTCTCACTTCAACCTCAATCTAAGGCACACTTGATGTCCTATACCTTGCTTAAAGTGTGTTATTGGGACCACATGGACTGCAACCCCTTGGCATTGACATTCAAGACCTAAACGCTTTAATCACAGACCACTACTGCAGCCTCCCGGGCACAAGGATCCACAGCAAATGCACCAGCGCGCCCTCTACATGAAGAGGTATCATTGGTCCCTTCTCTCCTGGTAGTCTCCCCTGCCTACATCTGGCAGGCAGGAGCATTGTTGACTGGCAGTTTCAGAATGCAGACTCAGGGAGGGAGAGAGTGGGCTGGAAGGGCGTGGAGGCAGACATGGCAGTGGAGACTGGGTGTCCGCCTCTGAAAGAAGCTCAGAAGTGAGAGGAAGGAGGGCAGAGAAAGGGATGGCTTCTCAAAGGGGGCATCTATGATTTCTACAGGGGGGAGGTGGCTGGGGTGGGAGGCAGTGGAGTTTCTTCTCAAGCGAGAGGAAGGGAGCTGGGGTGAAGAAGACCTGGTGCTCGCACGGAAGACCAAGACCTTGTCTTTGGCAGGAAAGGAGACAGAAGTGATGGTGGGAGGAGAGATTCTGATGTTGGGGGCAGGGAGGGTAGAATTCACCAGAACACCTGGAGATGGGCTTTAGGCACAGCAGCCTGTGTGGCTGGCACCGGGCAGTGCAGGCTCCCAGCAGCACGGGGGTTTACAGAGCAACTGTGTGGCTGAGTACCAGAGCCTGGGCTCAGGAGTGCCCAGAGCATGGCCTGCGTGCAGACAGTCTCTTAGAAACAACAGGAAAAACACAGCAGATCAGTCAGACACCATCAGGAGGAAGTCAGCTCACTAAGCTCTCATGATACTCATCAGAGAGAGACTTCAACTCCCACTTTCATGGAGAATTTTCAGCAAAAATACATTAAAGAGAGTGTCACAAAAATTGAGAGGTGATACACCAAAGGTCTGATGTTCTCTGATCTCAAGGGCCAGGGAGGTCTTCGTGCTACAGAAAGCTTTTTGTTTGTTTGTTTGTTTTGTTTTTTTAAGATTTTATTTATTTATTTGTCAGAGAGCAAGAACAAACAGGGAGCAGCAGGTAGAGGGAGATGGAGACGTGGGATGCGATCCCAGGACCTTGGAGCATGACGTGAGCCAAAGGCAGGCACTTAACCGACTGAGTCACCCAGGCACCTCAGAGAAAGCTTTTTAAAATCTGAGTGCCCCACTGTGTTTTCTCACAGCCAAGCCTCAGTGCCTGTCACGCACCTCCATTAGGGGTGGGCACAAGAATGGAGATCTGGAGATCTGACTCAGCAGAGGCTGGTCACTTCCTTGGGAGCGACCCTTGGGTTGCTGCCACTATCTGTGTTTCAAGAGCCCATGTGTACCCCAAGAATAAGAACCCCAGAGAAGCCACCACAGAGGGTCCTCGTTCCCCAGTCTGAGACAAGATGACAAAGCTATGTGCAGCACGTGGGGAGTGATGAGTGTGGGGCTGCCCAGGGCATGTAGCAGTAGCAACACTGGGGACAGCGGGAACAACAGGAGCAACATTAGTAGCTGTCGTAACAGTAGCGGTAAGTAACAGTAGGGAATGGTTTCCCACTTGGAAAAGCAGATTTCTTTGAAATACAGTGGAACATGGATCAGCTAGATCACATGGTTGGGGAAACATGCTAGACCCACCAGGTGTCAGAACTGAGGTCGAGACATGTGGGGAGAGAAGATGGATCCTGAAAGAAGGATGTGAATGTTCCCATGAGCCCTGGGAAGACACCGGCCCGTCTCTCCTCTGTCATTAACCACCCAGACACAATGTATGATTCTAGTTTTGTGGACACTATGTCTAAACAACAGACATCAGAATGTATTTAATTTGCCCTCCTTACTTCAGGACTTCTAGTGAAATAAAATACATTCATTATCTAAATTTCCATCAGTCCTGCCTTTGCAAATGGACCTGTGACACTGGAAAACGTGCCCTGCTTTTCCCTCCACTCAGTCGCTGCCTGAGGGACCAGGTCGTGCATACAGGGTGTGCAATGATCTGGGCATCTCATACACAGGTCCACACAACGCCCTCCTCTGGTTTCACAGCTGCGTGGTGAGGGGCTTCCTGTGTGGGATCCCTGGGACCAGTCCTTTCACACACAGCGTGGCCTGCAAATATCTGTGAGACCAGGGACTCTCTTCCTCCAAGGGTCACAGCATGACCTGCTTCCTCTGTGAAGCCTTCCTTAGCCCCCTACGCAGATCCCCTGGACTCTTCTGTTTGCCTCATTGTCCTGATCTGTAAAATGGGGAAAAAAGAGCACCACCGTCACAGGGTTTCTGGGTTGGTGACATGAGTTTGTGAGTACAAAGCACTTGGACAGCCTGGTATAGATGAAGTACTCACCCACATGAATGACAGTACTCGGGTGATAGGCATCATCCTCTACTATCACTGTTTTCTTGTTCAGTGCTAGAATGTGAGCTCCTTGCAAACTGGGACTAGTTTTTGTGAGTTCCGGGAGCACCATGAATGTCCATTGACACAGGGAAAGAACATACAGATGAACCAGTAAAGTCATGAGTGAATGGGAGAATAAACAGCTGTACGGGGGCACCTGGGTGGCTCAGTGGGTTAAAGTCTCTGCCTCCAGCTCAGGTCATGGTCCTAAGGTCCTGGGATTGAACCCCGAATCAGGCTCTCTGCTCAGCAGGGAGCCTGCTTCCTCCTCTCTCTCTGCCTGCCTCTCTGCCTACTTGTGATCTCTGTCTGTCAAATAAATAAGTAAAATCTAAAACAAAACAGCTGTATGAACTGACCATTAGGGCCCACAAGGCTCTCCCCACTTGCTGCCTTTTGGAGCATATACGAAATCCAGTGGGATGGCTTGGAGTCCACCTGTAGGTCACCTCCTCCCAAAGCCCTTCCTGATTGCTGAGGTAACTCAGCACCCTGGCCAGACTACACCCGACTACACTGTCCCACCTTTTATTCTTCAAAGCACACAGCATGCTTTCAAATCATTTTATTTCTTCAGTTACTTGTGTGCTTTTGTGCTGTCACATCAGAACGTAAGCTCTTGAGAGCCAGGATCATGCCTGTTGGGCCTTCGTGCTCAGGGCCTTTAACGGTGCCTGGCCCAGAATGCATGCTCAATAAACATTTGACAAATGAACAGATGCTCTACCGAAAGGAGAAAAGGAGCCCTTTGTGGGAGAGCTGCCTCCCAAGCCCTCCAAAACACACAGCGACCTCCCGGGATAGCTTATGTATTTGCAGGAGCCTGCCACTGGACCTGGTTAAGACCACATTTGCATTTCCAAGACTGTGTCATCTTATTTGCAAGCCCAGGACGTCCGTCAAACGTGTTCAGATTTGAGTTATAATGAACAATAAGAAACGCACTGCTTCTCTCTGGCAGCTCCAAATAAGAGTCCGCGAGAGCCTTCTGTCTGACGTCTCCTGCTTTCAATGTGGAAAACGGTGTTTACAAATATATGTGACATTCAACAGAATGTTGTCTCTTACAGAAACTAAGGCGATGATTCACGGGGAGTAAATATGGGGTGCATGCGTTGGGCTCCAGGCATCCACGCATGTTCTGCTGGTTATGCGGAAGGGTGACATGCGTGCAAAGCTGTGAGTCCGAGAGGTAAAGATGCTGCTCACCTAACAGGCTTTAAGCATCTTTGCATGCTCCTTTTAACAACAGCAGGAATGTGAACACCTCTGTCTTCTGGACTTGACACCCCAGTTTTAATATGATGTAAATTTACTCTTTAAATTGTTCTTTAATGGAATAACCATAATGAGGATCCACCCCGCCCCCTGGCCTCCCGACCACTCCCAGTGTGTCTGAGCACATTGAGTAATAGGACTTGGACTTACCGGTGAACTTCTGAGTCCGGTGATGGGGCTGTTGATGGAATGTCAGAATTGGCAGGCTGTCTGGCTGTGAAATGAACCTTCCCGGTGTATCCTGGAATATTGGCAGAGCTGAAAGAAAGAGTTAAAGATGAGGACAGAGGAAATGAGAAGAGGCATTTGTGAAATAGCCCTGGTCACCAGCACCCACATACGAAAGTACAAAGGATCACTCGGGAAATCGGGCTGGCAAACAGGAAAGGGTGCAGGTGGGGGCATGCCGACTCGGAGATGCAGATAGCTGCTCTCCTCTAGGACTGAAGAAACTGACTTCCAGCCCATGTTTTTCCTATTATTTGAATTTGCCAGTGTTTTACATACATGATTCACCCCTGAGCTGTTTCCTAATGGAGGAGGACGTGGATTCTTTACAGAACCCCAGACCTGTGTTCCACACATGACTCTGTCTTGCAGACTCCAATCCTAGTGGACACGCAACTGTGGGTTTTTTGTTTTTTAGAGATATTATGTATTTATTTGGGACAGACAGATAGAGCAAGATAGTGAGAACAAACTGGGGAAGCAGCAGGCAGAGGAAGAGGGAGAAGCAGACTCCCCACTGAGCTGTGAGTCCTATGCAGGTCTCGACCCCAGGACCCTGGGACTACAACCTGAGCCGAAGGCAGATGCTCAACTGACTGAGCCACCCAGGCCCCCACAGAGCTGTCTTTACAAAATAATGTTTTCTTACCACCATTGTTGTACCACATTCTTGATTTCACATAATTTCTTGAAACCGCACAGATTTAAACAAGCACTGGCTTGTTCAGTTCTATCCCGCTTAACTCTGCTGCCTTCTCTGTCTGTCCTTATCCCACCAGTGAGGGGGAGAGAGACCACACGGGAACAAATGGGAAGGTGTTTCACAGCAGATATAATCTCCCTACATGAAAGGCAAGCCAGTATTCCAAAGAAGTATCTTGATAAGCAGTTCGGAGGCATATGAATAATAACTAATATCTTTATGGGCTCAGTCCCTGCTGCTGCTTACGACCTGTGGCCGTGGCCTCCACGGCCAGGGATGGTACAGAATTTAACGTGTATTTCAAGGAGCAAGAACCCAGTACGTGCAAAGCCTGATGCTCGCTCAATTAGTACCCGGTCTTTGTGGACTTGAGCTCCTAGTGTCCTGTTGGTGCTGGAACCTCAGCTTATCGTGTGTGTTCGGGAGGGAGAGGGATGGCTGCCGTCATCATTCATACACCAGCGGCGAGGAAAGAGCCAAGACCACAGGCAGCAACTTCCAAGTGAAGCTTATCCAGCACGGGCAGCTGAAAAGATGTTCAGACAGTGGTTTCCAAATGTCCCCACACACTGAAAATTCATGGGGATTTTTCGAAGGTACCCATGCCTGACTCCCAGCCCCCAGACATCCTGATTTAACTGGTAAGGGAGTGTGACCTGGGATGTGGGGTCTATAAAAGCTCTCCAGATAATTCTAGATAAGTGATGCTTCAAAGTTTGGAAATCCCCGTGTCAGAGCTACATTTTCAGGTTGGTTGGAGGGACCCGGGTGATCAAATGAGCATTGCCGAATTCTAGGCAGTGCCCTTTAGGATTTCCTGGAATTTTCTTGAAGAAGTGTGGCTGTATGTCAGAGAGGTAACCAAAAACGGGGCAAAATTATTCATGTGTCTGTCTTTCCCCCAAGCATTCTGTAAAGCTTCCATGCATGTTACAGAGGAAATCCCCTTCCTCTGTGTGAGATGTTTTTTTTTTTTTTTTCCACTGCCTCCGAAACACCTGCAGAATTACAATGCCTCTAAAGTCACGGCCTTCCAGGAGAGCAGTTAAGAAGTGAAAGATGGAGGCAAGCGGTTTGTCCATCAGGAGGAGAGCTTGACAGAGGACATCATACAGCTCTATGTGCCTCGTGGGAGAGGTAATTGATGTGAAGGGATATTATACACTACATTATAATGATATGATGTTACCTTACATCACATCCAATAACAACAAACCACGAGCCAGAACACTATGTTAAAGATAAGCCACTTAGGCTTAAAAAAT
This sequence comes from Mustela nivalis, assembly GCF_964662115.1. NCBI lineage: Eukaryota > Metazoa > Chordata > Mammalia > Carnivora > Mustelidae > Mustela > Mustela nivalis. The sequence goes on along the minus strand of NC_139031.1, from coordinate 93,878,338 downwards.
GAAATCAGTTGCATAATAAACCAATTTTGAAGTTTGGGCAAATATTTGAAAGCAGAAGTCCTCACCCACACCGCTTCTAGATCTATTCCATTTACCACCTGCCCTTTGTAGGCACATCACGGGGGGACTTTTTTCCCATCTTCAATGCAACATGTTGACCTCCGGTCAAGAAGAGAACAGTCTCTGGGGGACAGTCTAGAACCTTGTTGCTGAGGGTCGACGTGGTTTTCTAGGGGGAGGAGACAATCTGTGAAAGGCTCTAGAATGTGAGGGCTTTGAAATGCACCTCCGGGTGGGTCCCATGGTCCCTGCCCCACTTAAGGGGATCCGAAACAAGCTGGAACTCATTTAAAAATAAGACAAGTCTCCATTGTTTGTCTTTGCAACAGAGCTTCTAGGCCCTTGGACCCTTCTGGTACACCCTGATTCCTGGAGTAAGCCGGGTACGTGGGAAAATATTATCACCTACATTTGCGACTAACTGGTTTTGTTCTATCTAGTGAAATAAAATACAGAACAGAGAACTTTAGACCATAGCTTAGTGAGCCTCTCAGGAAAGGGAGCACAGAAGGTGTGTGATTCCAAGCTAAACAGGAAGAAAGAGCAGGTTGGGTGGAGAACACAGGTCGTGTGCACGTGGGCTGGAATCTTGGCCTGCACACAGCCTCTTCGCTGTCCCACGGATGGGTGGCCCGCTCACCGAGCCAGCTCGGTTTCCCAGGGGCCATTTGAAAGGCTCGAGGGAATTGACTTAATCCTCACAAGAACCTGTGTTGTAGGTCCTAGAATCATGCCTCTGGTGCAGGTGCAGGAACGGAGGCTGCAGAGAAAGTCCAAGGAATGTGTCCAGAGCCTTGGGGGCCTGCGGGGGCAGAGCCACCCCACCCAGAAGGCCGGATGGAAGGACCGAGGTGGGAGAGCTCTGCTGCCTCCAAATGGTCGCATTTACTCAAGGCGTGGGTTCACACGCAAGTTCGTCGATTCGATGATCCGTCATGGAGAGCGGTTAGTGTCGGGTGCACGTCCAGGCGGAAATCAGCCAGGCCTGCTCCTGACTCCTTTCACGTTAATAAGAACGGTTTTAAATGCACATGCAGAGATTTGAAGAGCCCAAGTGGGGTGAAGACCACCAATGCAAAGTAAGGAGAGACGGAAGGGGGTGAATGGGAGGGATACAGAAAGAAACTGGCATGAGGTCAGAGGCAGAGGACAGAGAGGGTGGCACAGAATCCTGGGACTGCGCCTACCAGCCGCAGGGCCTTAGACAACAGAACTGACGCTCTTGGAGCCACACTGTGCTCTGGTCAGGGGACTGTCGTTCCCCTGGAGGGGGCAGGGCAGGGGAGGGGTCAAGGCTGGCCCAGAGCAAGAGGGTGGGGCGGGGTCAAGGCTGGGCTGGGCCTTCAGGAGCGGGGAGAGAAGGGGGCTGGCAAGCTTCGTTGGGGAGCCCACTGCTGGAGGGGAGAAGGAAGGAGGGGCTTTGAGCTCGGATGTACTTGTTTTGATTGTTGGGAGAGAAATATAAGTAAGACCACAATCATTTTGGACACTGGGTTTTGTTCCTCAGAATTGAAGCGATTTGGGCCCCAAGATCTTCCCAGAAATTACAGTTTTATTGTTATCCTTATCCACAATAACATTGCTGTTGTTACCATTTACTGTTAACTCATTTTTCCTCTGTTCTTAGACTCTCCTAGAAGGGAAGGGGACACAGAAATAACCCAGAGGCTTCAAACGCCAACAGGGCTGGAGTCTACACCTGATGCCGAAATGTGTCCTTGGGGGCAGGGCACGAGCCTGACCTGGGGGTGAGGGAGCCCGTCTCTCGGCCTCTCCTGAAATGAATGCTCTAGGGCTCTTTACATCATGCTCTCCGGCCTCAGCCTCCTCATCTGTAAAATGGGGACCAAACCAGTTCCCGGGCCTCATCACATTATTTTGTAAAACAAATGAAGGAGTAGATGTGAAAGTCCTCTGAAAAGGCAGAAGTGTGGCTAAGGTAAGGAACTACTATTCATAGCCTCATTCTTGAACCTGGGTTGTGGTAAGGTGTGTGTGTGTGTGTGTGTGTGTTTAAAGGTGTGGCACACCTTGGTGCCTGGCAGGAAGGCCCCGCCTTCTCCCATCTCAGACCTTTGTGAGCACCTGTCTGAGGATCCATTTTGGACAATCACTGCTTGTTTCCAAATGCTTCATCGCAGAGATGATTGAGGTGAAGTCACAGTAAATATGAAACTGTGTATAGTCCTGAAATGAAGGATTACAACTCTGTGGAAGGCAGCCCCGTGGGGGGATGGGGCCTGGTGGGTTTGGGAAAACAGGCCCGTGGCGTCTGGAAAGCACCAGGTGTGGGGGCGGGAGGCACGGGTCCATGGCCAGCTTCCACTCGCTGGGTTCACTGGGCTGCGTCAGCTGGACGAACACCTCTCCTTCTCTGAACCTGTTTCCCTGCTGGTAGGTGAGAGCCACCACCTAAGACCCCAGTTACATAGCTCCAACAGCTGGTTCTTGGCAAAAGAAAACCCACTTCCAACATTTCCTTAGGAAAGAGCAGAATTGTGTGCCTTTGAATCCTGCCTTGGCACAGACAGGCTGTTCCCGATCATTCCCACACTTGGTGCTTTTCACACCGATGACCCACGAATGCAAAGCACTATGGAACCACATGCAATCATAGGTAATTACTAAAAGAAAACGAGCCTCTCGTCAACCTTGCTCATGAAGCTCTTGCAAAGAATATAGCTCTTACATTCAAGAGAAGCATAAAAAATCAGATTTGGAGGTCAAGGGGTTTCCCTAGTTAGCTTTTCCTTATGTTAGTTTTTGCCTTACTTTTTTTGCTTGACACAGATTCTAAGTGAGAAGTGACTTTGTATTTTTTTTTTTTAAGTCCTGAATAGTATCCTGATGCAGTAAACAGTACGTGTTTCCCGAAGGAATGAAAAAGCCATTTTTCCTGAGCTTTAGGATTTCCTGTTGAACTCCATGGATATTGTGGATTCACTTAGTTCCTAAGCTAGTCTCAAGTTACAAGTTGAACTACAATGCAAACTGCATTAATACTTTGAGTTCCTCAACTGTAAATGTTTTGTCATATCCGAGCACTCCTACAAATCAAAAAATACCTCAATTTTAATGAGAAAACTCTGTTTTTAGGGATTTATTCTACATAAATGCATGCATAATTGTGCAAAGATGTATGCAGAGGTATTTATTGTTACATTGTTCACAATAGAAAAAATGTGTACTAAGCCCTTGGCTTCTGTAAACTATACTATAGTCTTTCAGGCAGCCATTGGAAAGATTTTAATAGTCTTGCATAATGTCAGGGAGACCGTGCGTTGCGTATTTCAACTCTATACCCATCACAAATGTACGCACACAACAATGCACACGGACCTATACTTTGCAGATGCTCATGTGTGTGGGGGGGGAGTAAGAAATATATCGAGTTTTAATTTTGGAGTTGAAAATGGAAGAGATGTTTACTTTCCACACTTTAAAATTATTCGAATTGTTTTTTAGTGAAATCATTTGGATTAAAAAAAAAAAAAAAAGATGTCGGGTGAGTTTTAACCCTAGCATCAAAGGAGAGCACAAACATGCAGAATGAATACTTGTTCTGTTATAAATTTACATAAAATTTCACTCCCAAAAAATGAGTTTGCAACCTGCTTAAGAATGTTCAGGTGTTTTGACTCCAAAATTCACTTGGAGGAGTCTCCCTTAAATAAACAATCCCAAATCATAAAAAAGAGTCACATAAAAAAGTGCTTGTAAAACATTTTATATAAAACAGCATTATCTATAAAAAAGCATTGTTTAGGGACGCCTGGGTGGCTCAGTTGGTTAAGCAGCTGCCTTCGGCTCAGGTCATGATCCCGGCGTCCTGGGATCGAGTCCCACATCGGGCTCCTTGCTCCACGGGGAGCCTGCTTCTCACTCTGACTTTGTCTGCCACTCTGTCTGCCTGTGCTCGCTCTCGCTCTCTCTCTCTGACTAAATAAATTAAAAAAAAAATCTTAAAAAAAAAAAGCATTGTTTATCATAACAAAAAAAAATACAAAGGAATTGCATATGTCACCTAGTCACGTAAACTAGTCAATGACAAACACATCTACACAAATAAAAATTATAAGGAGTGCATAATAAATGTACCCACAATACTGTTGTAATGTTAAGGTGGTAAATTTTTTTATAATTATAATTTATAATTCAAATTATAATTTATAATTCTAATTATAATTATATAATTATATATATTATTTTTATAATTCAAATTTTTACTAAAATTTATATCTGTATACAGAATAAAACATTTTTATAGTGGTTATCTTTAACTTATGGAATTATGAGTTATTTCTTTTTACGATTTTTTATTTTATTATTTATTCATTTGATTATTTTTTTAAAAATTTTAATAAACATATAATGTATTATTAGTCCCAGGGGTACAGGTCTGTGAATTGCCAGGTTTACACACTTCACAGCACTCACTAAGGTGGTAAAATTTCAAAACGTAGTATGACCCAAGCTAGTAAATATAGGAAAGCAAGACTAAAAGTGCGTAGGACAGGTGGGACTATGTCAAAACCTTAATAATGGTTGTGTGTTTGTGTGACAGTGTGGTTAAATTTTTTATTGTGACCATTTTCTCTGTGCTTTTTCCCCCTTAATGATCAGATTTAGTTCTATAATAACTTTTTAAGCTCTTTTTTAAACGATTGGTACAATCACTGGCAATTTGAACACCCTGGCTGCATCAGATGACTTGGTAACCAGAAAGCAGAATCTGAAATTAAGGAGGGCAATTTGAAAGATGGTCACTCTTTCGGGAGACTGGTGATCCCAACAGTGGAACCACCTGAAGGAAAAGACAGTGACCTTGAGCCTCCGAAATCTGGCTTCTGTTGATGGAGTGAAGAGTGCACTCAGCCACCACAATTAAGTCTCACGAACTATGGGGAGAATCCTGATGGTAATACCATGAAGACATTTTCCTTTAAGAAAGTTTAAGATAAGGAATTAAGAGAAGAGTCATATTTGCTTTGGTATAGGATGGCACGCTATATTCTGAACTTGACGCAAAAGTAGTCAAGTTTGTGCATTTCTGGGTGTGGGATTTTATGTAAATGGTATCGTATGGTGGTGTCTTTTAGCTCAATGTAGTTTTGAAAAAACAACAAAATATTTTGTTTAAGGGTCGGTATATATGTAGTAAAACTATCAAGCAAAGCGAGTGAAGGCTAAGCATGCAGTCTGATGGGAATGGCTTCGGGGCTGGGAAAGGGGACCCAGAGGATGGGTTGGGAGGCTCACAAGTGGCTTAAAAGATATTAGCAAAATGTTATCTCTTTATCTAGGCAGGAAGGCTCACGCATTTATATGTTATTTTACTTTATATGTTACATAGGACACTACATATTTTGGTACCTATCAATATTCCATAATAAGTGCAAAGCATTTCTTTGTGTTAAAAGGTTACAATTACGTGAAAAACTAAAAGCTGATGGGAAGAAGAAACTTCGCGAACTTGGTGGCCCTCTAGTGCCGAAATCGCACAAGTACAATACACGTCTTCTTTTCAGAGATCCACGCACCCTTTCACTTCCTTAAAAATAAAAATCAACAGCAAGACCAGGGAGAGTGGCATGGTCCCAAAGTTACTCAGGTTAGATGGTATGTCTTACTTCAAATTCTTAAAATACTGCCGGGCTGCTTGTCACTCTCTTTGAAGAATGACCCAAGACCATATGTTTTAATTATTTGGCAAGAATGTTTCATAAAATGTTTCACAATTTAAAGATACATTTCAAAAGAAAAACAGTATTAAATTTTTATATCTCTAGGATCTTTTCTAATTGGTTTCACCCCCATGTCCTTCTTTTAACATCTTTAGAGTTACTACATTTAATAGCACTAATTTCCCTGCAAAATTTGAGGAAGAATCACACCAACAGATCCTTCCTCAAGGCTCAGCTCAGACATCACACGCAGCCTTTGGGTCCCACGAGTGAAAGTGGTCTCTCTGTGCATATGAGCTTCCGAAACACGAAACTAACTTTTCTGGGGACTTATTTCAGCCTGCTTTATATCGTGATTGCTTGTGTACAGCCCTAATCCATCCCTCCGATTTTTAAGGTACACAGGATGAAGTCTCTTGTCTTTTTTATCTTTATGTTACCACAGTTCTTAACACGGCACCTGGAACGTTTTATAGGCTCTTTTGTCTTTTCCTTTGAGTTCCTTTTCTAGAGATTTAAGTGAGATAAGTTCATAACTGTATTTTAAAACTGAGGTTATATTTGAAACATATTTTCTAGTTTGGCCAAGCAGTCAAAAGAATTACATAGTCAGAATAGGTAACCGAGGGGACTGTGAGATTACTGTAGGATACAGGATTGCATCTAACCTGCCATGGTGAAAGGCAACTTGTTGACATTTAAAAGGCACAGTTGACATTTAAAAAGGGGGGGAGGCCTGGGTGGCTCAGTGGGTTAAGCCTCTGCCTTCGGCTCAGGTCATGATCTCAGGGTCCTGGGATAGAGCCCCGCATCGGGCTCTCTGCTTGGCAGGGAGCCTGCTTCCCCTTCTCTTTCTGCCTGCCTCTCTGCCTACTTGTGATCTCTGTCTGCAAATAAATAAATAAAATCTTAAAAAAAAAAAAAGAATCCATTAACATTGAAAATACTGTCATGATTCAGTTTGGCCTTGCATGAAATGTGCAAGTCTGTCAGTCATCATGGAAACTGAAGGGATCATATCCATGACATTCAGTGACTCAGTGGCATAATGGAAAGAGCGTGGGATTTCAACTTCCAGCAGCACCTGGTGCATCCTAGGGAAGCAACTTCCGAGCCCTAGTGTTCCCACTGGTGAAAGCAAACATATATACATACTATACATAAACAAGCCATAAATATTTATATGGCTTAATATGTTACAAGTCAAATATATTTTTATATTTATATATGATATATTGTATATAACTTTGTATTATATTATTTTATATTGTATATATATATTTTTTAAATTTGTCAGAGAGAGAGAGGGAGAGCGAGCTAGCACAAGCAGACAGAATGGCAGGCAGAGGCAGAGGGAGAAGCAGACTCCCTGCCGAGCAAGGAGCCTGACATGGGACTCGATCCCAGGGCGCCGGGATCACGACCTGAGCCGAAGGCAGCTGCCTAACCAACTGAGCCACCCAGGCATCCCTATATTGTATATGTTTTATATAATGAATAATGTTATGTTATATGTTATATTATATAAGCATATTCTATAGACTATACTACATATTATTGTATATATTATTTGTATATGATAAAACATATGTGATATATTTAGATTATATATTATATAAGATTATGTAGGTGTATAAGTATACATAAGTGTATATATAAGATTATAGATGTGTATAAATATTTATAAGTATATTATTATACAATTTTACAATATATTTTTATATAGTTTATGTGAGTATATTTTACATATGTGAAATTATATTTTATATGGGATATAAAACACATCACATGAATGTATATCCAGGTGCCCAGGGGAGTCAGTGCACAAAATTGTCATCCCGTCTGTGACAAGTGCTTTTGTGCAGCTGGTGTCTTTCTTCTCAAGCTATGTCCATGGTGACAGTCCTTTATATCTCACTTATGGTAAAGCCCATCATGATATTCCATCTTTAATGGTAACATAAGGGAGTGATTACGCATGGAACTCACCGACTTGTGTTTGTATAGAGTGTTTTAGAGCTCCGAGGCTTGGTGACAGATGTGATGTCTCCAAAGGGGTCATCCACGTCATCCGCATTTGTGGACTGCACGTAGCCACTGTTTGCATGACGAGAAAAGAAAACGTGGGTTTCTTGATAAGAAAAATGGAAGAAAAGATCAACAGGGTCCTAACATCCAAAGGAAATCTTATTTGCTAAAATAGATCAAAAACTGAAAAACCAAAATAAATTAATAATAATAATAATAACAACCATGATGATGGAATAATTTGCCTTAAAAAAATGAAGGCAGGAGATTTTTCCATTTTCAGAGCAACCGTTTGGAGGCCCTCATGATCTTAAGTTTGGGCCAGAGTGAGAGTAACAGATGGGTTGGGATTTTGTGCCAAGAATCAGGCCGTCTCTGCAGCCTGTGGTGGCTCCTTCCCTGGAGACAAGGATCAAGCCTGGAGCAGGGCAGAGACTGGCATCCACCAGAGCCACTAGGGCTCCTGCTGGGGAAGGAAACCTAGTTGGAAAGACTGGTTGCCTCCATCACAGAGCAGTAATGAGGGAGGGAGAGGGCAAAGATGAAAGACCCATCTTCTCAGATTCACTTGGTTCCATGGTCCTATGACCCGAATATTTATGTTCCTCCTGTATTCCTGTGTTGCTATTCTAATACCTGAAGGGGATGGGAGGAGGAGGTGGAGGGAGCGGAGGTGGGAGGAGCTTGGCTGAAGGTGGAGCCCTCCTGAGCGGGAGTCACATTCTTCTAAGGAGGGTCACAGAGCTCTCTTTCCCTTTCCACCCTGGCAGGACCCATGGGGAAGTCTGGGACTCGGGAGAGAGTCCTCTCTCCACCATGTTGGCACTCAGATCTCGGACTCCAGGCCCCAGAACTGTTAGAAAGAAATGTCTATTGTCTATAAGGTGACATTCTGGGTTAGCAGCCCCAAGGGACTCCAAGACAGGGCCATTCCTCAACCCGAAGCAGACAGACCCCCACAGGCTGGACGACGCATGTCTTTGCCAACTATGGAAAGCCAAGTTTAAATCTAGACAAGTAAGAAGAGACATTTCCTGCACTTCAGTGTTTGTGGGCACGTCTGTATCTTCTGCATCGAGTATCAAAGCCTTTCTGCTTGACAACACCCAATATTAGTAGCACCCAGTGTATTTTACTTCGTAAAATAACCAATTTGGGGAAACAGAAAAATACCACTCCCCCTTTCTTTCTTTTATCAAAATCGTTAACAGATCTGTGATGAAAGTCCTGACATTAAGCAGGCTCTGTGCTGGCAAAACATTAGAAATCTGTTTGAAAGTGTTAGTTGTCTTAAACAGTGAATTACAAACATGAATGAGCTGAAGGCAGCTACAATTTAGATGTAAATCTAGTCATTTTTAAGACATTAAGAAACACTCTCACTTACGTATAAAGAGGAATGTATTTGCTTCTGGAACTTGGACTCGCGCTTAGAAAAAAGAGAGAATATGGACAATGGACATTAACTTCATAAGCATCAAATTATTACAGTGTTTCTCTTATTAAAAGAAAAGCAAAATCTTCAGACATACCTCATGGGAATTAACCTCTAAGAGTTTGTAACTAGAAACAGAGGTGATTTAAAGATGGAGTTTTAAGTGAAAAATTAAAAAGCAGAACAAATGGACTCCAAGTCTTGAGGACTTCTGGCTTGCTTCCTGTGGCCCTATTTTAAAGCCTCTCCTCTTGGCTTTCTCCTTTGCTGTAGGCGTCCTTCGAAACTAAACGGGTAATATTTGACAAAGCTGGGCCCCCAATTTTATTCAACACAAGGAATTTTCATGTTGAGTGGCTCCTCCTGACCAGCCAGTCTAATTCTCCATGGTAGAGACGAAGCAGCCAGGGCACGAGGTTTGGTCATTCACATGAGATCACAATTACTTATGAAATCTCAAGGAGATCTGGGTTTATTTTCTATTTTCCCTGCTCTAGCCCCAGAATCAGCCATTTCTCCAGGGGTCTCATAATTTCTTTTACCGAAAAATGGTGATTAAAAGCCAACATCTTAACATAATAAAAAAATTAATTAATTTAAAAAATTTTAAAATAAAGGTCAGCATCTGGGGGCGCCTGGGCGGCTCAGTTGGTTAAGGGTCTGCCTTGGGCTCAGGTCATAATTTCATGATCCTGGGATCAAGCTATGAATCTGCTGAGTTCCTGCTCAGTGGGGAGCCTGCTTATTCCTCTGCCCATCTCTTCTCTCTCTCTTTTTCATAAATAAATATATTTTTTTTAAATAAAAGCCAACATCTGGGGGCTAGATATGCTCATGGCTGCTGGGGTAGAGGTCCCTGCTCCTGGGTCCGCTGAGTGGACAGAGCTAGGGACGGAAGTCGGTGTAGGAAGTGTGTAGACCCATATACTGATGTGTATTTCTGTATCTACTGTTTGTAAATAAATTACAGCAAGCCTGAGTTCATAGGATCCTTCCTGATCAAATCCAACAGCACAGTTCATTCATAGCCTTTCTTCCTTACTTATTTGTATTCTTCCTGACAGCATGAAACCTGCTTCCTGTTACTGACTAAACGCGTCATTTGTTCAAACCCATACATGTAAGAAGTGTTAGAATCGCCACCCATTCCCCAGGGAGACACAGGCTCTATCCAGAGCACAGTGTTTAGATACGGTTCTTTTCGTCTTTGGCCTGACATTATTCGGTCCAACTACTGTTTCCAGACTTATTAAAACCCAAACTTATCTAGGACCACCCACTTAATGTAGTTATGTCATTTATTTGTAACCTAGAATCTTTTGTCAACATGTGTACTCCGTTCTGGACCCCGCCGACATCCGGCAGGTTTGGCTGTCGGTGTGGATTTGTGCATATATGTATATATTTATTTCACTTCCCATTCACTAAAGTTTGTTCTTTAGAGAGCATGAGCAGGGGGAGGAGCAAGCGCAGAAGAAGAAGCCGACTCCTCACTAAGCAGAGAGCCGGATGCGGGACTTGATCCCAGCCCAAAAGCATAATGCTTAACCACCTGAGGTCCCCCGGCGTGCGGTGAAGTAAGTCCTTTTTAATGACTAGCTCTATGGGCTTCACAAGTACAGAGTCAAGTCAGCCGTATAGAGCTGTTCGCTACCCTAAATGTTTCCTTTAGAAGCTCTCTGTAATCCCCCTTTCCAGCTCCCACTGCCATTGCTCTAGTCCCATCCCAATAGTTTTGCCTTTTCTAAATGTCCTATAAATGGACCCATACAACACGTGGCCTTTTGGGTCTGGCTGCTTTCCCTGAGCAAAGCGCACTCCACACACGCTGTCGTGGGTTGCATTTAGTTTTGTCATTGCTGAGTGGTACGCCATTGCACAGGTGTATCTAGTATGTTTATCCAGTGCATGCCTGCCCACTGGCCTGTTGAAAGAGATCTGGGTGGCTTCTAGGTTTGAGCATTACGAGTTGAGCCTCATAGATGTACCAATATGGTTTTACCGTGGATTCCTGGGAGCAACATTTGCACAGAGGAAGGCTCCAGGGTGAGCGCCACTCTCAGGAGTCTGGACACGTGGCGATACTGACTAACACATACAGCTTTTCATTCATCAGATGATTTCCTATTTAAAAAATGCAGTGAGGGCACCTGGGTGGTTCAGTCGGTTAAGCATCTGACTCTTGGTTGTAGCTCAGGTCCTGATGTCAGGGTCATAAGATCGATCCCCACCTCAGGCTCTGTGCTCTCTCCTTCTCCTTCTGCCCCCCCCCCCAAATCTAAAATTTAAAATTAAAAAAAAATTTTTTTTAATTTTAAAGGGAATGAAGTCACATAAATGGGACAAATTTTATCCTCTGGGTGGATTATTTATTTCACCACATGCTATATAAATAAAAACATTCTAATAAAGTGTTTTTTTAGTACTCACATAATATAAGAGTTGGCACTGATGATTTGCGTGTTTGTTCTTTTAAGAGATATTTGAATGTGACCACCAACAGTTTCAAAAAATTTAAAAATTTTAAAGGGAATGAAGTCACATAAACGGGACAAATTTTATCCTCTGGGTGGATTATTTGCTATTTCACCACATGCTATATAAATAAAAACATTCTAATAAAGTGTTTTCATTAGTACTCACATAATATAAGAGTTGGCACTGATGATTTGCGTCTTTGTTTTTTTAAAAGATATTTGAATGTGACCAGCAACAGTTTCAGCTTGCTGTGAGTCTTTTATATTTTGTGCAAGTCTTAATCTTTTAAGAATTATTAAATTCTCATCTCAGTTTATACATTGGAATCTCTTTTTTATATTAGGAGGTATTACACATTTGGGAAAACATTTTGAGTAATCTTTATCAACAAGTTTACACTCTATTTTTAGAATACGGCTTGAGAAAAACTAACTCGGTTGACAAGACAACATTCTTCTCAGTGTTTTCACCATTTGCAATACTAGACTCAGCAGTTAAACGTGGTGATGATTTTGCCTATTTTCACTTGATTATTCTTTTTTCTTTTAACGATATAAAAATTCATTTCTAAAGGACAATATATACAATTTTATTGCTGTCATACAGAGATTTGAAAAAATGTTGTCTTTGACATTCTTTTTCCATAACTGAAACTTATCAAGAGCTCTCATCCATTTTGCTGACTACAGGTAAAAATCTCCTGGACTTAGCAATTAATTGGGGATTAGGTAAATATAAAATTAAATATACAAGATGAACCTTCCCATTGAGGTGACGATTGACTCTCTAGGACACGTGTTTTTCTTAAGCATTATCTGTCTGTCTCACACAATTCTTTATAAACATCCGTAGTATGTTTTGCAAAGTACAGAGATCTGCTTAGACTTCTGTATGACTCATTATATTTTCTATTCTATTTAATTTTACAAAATGGTGATTGTGACTCACCACCAGTGTTGCCACCAACAGGCTACACTTCACTCATTAACTACTTCGTGGAGTATACTCATTAACCTGTACTAGCGTGATTATTCAGTCATCTGGAGAAATGGATCTCTCATTCACACTCTAAACCTGAGTTGATTTCCTGTGGTTTAAAGAGATAAATGTGAAAAGCGAAGTGTTTTTTAGAAAAAAAGTAAAGAAGAATAATATATTACTTCAGGTAGCGAAAGATCTATTTAAAAGCCTATAAAAATAATAAGACATGGAAGAAAATATTGTTGATTTCAGTTATATTAAAATTCATAACTTCAGTTCAGCAAAGAACAGTATAAAACAGAAAAGTCAAAGACTAAAGGAGATATTTTGATGCATGTTACCAATAAACAATTTTTTTGCAGAATAGTAAACATAAAAATTTATGCAATTAATACATAAAAAAACAAGGAATCCAACTGCAAAGGGGATAAAATATGTGAACAGGTAAGTTACAAATGTGAACACCCAAGTAAGTCATAACCAACAAAAAAAAAAAAAAATGAGTATTGGCTATCAGGTAAATAGAAGTGAAAGTGATAATGAAATACGATTTCATGCTCATAAGAGTAGAGTTTTTTTAAAAAAATGCTGGCCATGATGTGCAGTCATGGGAACTCAAGCATTGCTCATGGTTTACCCCATGGATACAATTCTTCTGGATAAGAATGTTTTGGTATCTAGAATATAAAGAAGTGCATCCTCCTGAGGCAGCCATTGTAGCATAAGTATATACATAAAATCTAGAAATATTTTTGAGCTTGGTACATGAAGAAATGAGGACACTATTTCCAACTGCAATAAAATCATAAAAGGAATTATATTACAAGAAAGATAAATAAATTGTGGTATATCCATACAACACAAGCCTGTCCAGCAAGGAAGGTCAGCACCTAGAGACCTATGTGCCAACTTGTATGCATCTCACAAACACAGCGTTGAACAAAAACATTCAATACACACACACACACACACACACACACACATATATATATACACATACATACATACATACACACACACACAAACACACACATATACATGCCACTATATTGAGTTTATAACCATGGAACACAATGCCATATCTTGGTTAAAAAGAATGCATATGTTTTAAAGTCTTACAGCAATGTATGAAACATGAAAAGTCAAATTCAGAATATTAGTGATCCCTAAGGAAGCACAGAGAGACTCACCATCATGTTGGTAATGTTCTATTTCTAAAACTGGGAAGTGAATAGACAGATTGCATCATATTCTTATTTGCATGTTTCATACATATTAAATATTCAAAAATAAATTTAAAACATAAAAACAAAGGATAACCCGGATTGTGGATTGTAGTGAGAACAAAAAATAGGGAGAAATAGTGATATTTTCAACGACAGAAACAAGAGATTTTTTACAACTAAATGCACAAAATGACTTTTATGGAAGGATTAATAATAAAACCACAGTTTCTAGCATAAAATAAAACACAAAATAACTATCTGATGCAAAAGTTGATAAAAAAGTTATAATCCCTTGGAGTCCATGGATTTCAGACTATAATTCTTCATATCAACGAATTCATAAGGCATTCCTTATTTTTAAATGATTTTAAATTCTTGGTTTTCTTTTCTTTTCTTTTTTTTTTAAGAGAGAGAGACAGAGACAGACAGTGTGTGGTGGGGGTAGGAGCAGAAGGAGAGAGAGAGATTCTTAAGCAGGCTCCCCACTCCACAGGAGCCTGACACAGGGATCAATATCAGAACACTGAGATCAAGACCTGAGCCAAAATCAAGAGTCTGGTACATAACCCACTGAGCCACCCAAATGCCCCATTCATAGTCTAAATTGTAGGGAAGGTTAAGAGAAAATAAGAGAAAGCAGGCAACACTGAGCAAGTGAATGGGATTGGGTTCTCTTTCCCATCACAGGGATGGACCAAAGGATTGGTCCATCCCAGGACTTTGGGTTCAGGCATAATTTAATGCCAAAGAATATGTTTCAAAATGACCAATTTTCCAAAGATGGAAAAATATTTTAAGTAGCCGAGAGATCCTCACCCCCTCTTATAAGCCATGGATGGGAGCACCAGACATATCAATGAGAGAACTGTGATAGGGAAACATCTACTGATGAGCACACAAAAGGATAAAACTTACAAAGTAATGGGCTTGACCGGTGTCGAGAAGGATCTTGTTTGAAATCTGTCCCAGAGTCCACCAACCACCTAAAATCAGCAGCAAAATGAATGACATATTTAATGCGTAAGTCACTGTCATGTCTTGTCTAGAAGCCACAGGGCTGCTAACTGTCCCTACAGCATCACAGGCAAGCTCCAGGTTCCCAGCGGAAAGCACTCCCCAAGCCTGCTTTGCAACTCAGGGATTTGCCCCAGAGCCCCTCCTGGTCTCTACTCTGCTCTCGGACCCTTAGTTTCCATTTGTTTTTGCAGGGCTGGAGTCTGTCTCATCACCCACCTCTTTTGGATTGAAGGTATGATTTTTATTTTCATCCCAAAGCCTATACTCACTGCTTTTTGGTCCACCCTTGGCGGCCCCAGGCTGGTCTTCCCTTTCCTGCTCTGCCTATACCCTGAGCTTTGAACCTCATCTTGCTGGGAAGGACTTTGGGTTCTGGTGTAACTAAATGCCAAAGAATATGTTCAAAAGTGACAAATTTGCAAAACATGTAAAACTATTTTTAAGTAGTTGAGAGATCCTTAAAAACAGCTGCAATAATCCAGACACGTTTTCTGTCCTCCGACTGAGTTTAATTTCGATGAGCACATCCTGTGCCAAGACTTTATCTTGGAGCCACATTTCCCCCTCTGTTGCTGCCCTTTTGCTCTGTAAAAGCTGACAAAGTTTTTCAAAATCTTGTGGGCTTCTTACCCTGTGGTTCCGAACCTCTTAGGAGTCCATGTTTAGCACCATATTTATATATAATTATTTTCTTTACTGTTATGTGTTTTATGTAGGAAAGAGTGTTGTTATGAGAGGTGGTCCCGGGCTTGTCAGACTTCTAAGGGATGAGGAACAGAACAAAAGGGCGAGAGATTCAATGCAAGTTAAGAGGTGCTTTGCAAGCACAGAGTCAGGGTTGAGAAGGCAAACGTGAGGTCCGACATAAGACCCAAAGGATTCAGGGGACTTAGCCTGGGGTGGGGGAGGACTGTGGTAGGGAGAGGAGCACTGTTTGGAGGGCGGGGTTGGGGGAGCAGGAGGAACCCAAAGTGGGGATCAGGCTGAGGAGGTCAAGTGCAAGTAATAGAACTGGGGACATGTGCTGTCAAAGCACAGGGATTTCACTTTCTCGAAAGTGATGGGTTTTAATCGGTGGAGGAATATGAAGTGATTCACACGTTAGGGAAAGTACCCTGGCTGTGGTGCGCATTCAGAAATTCATGTGCTAAATTCTCGATGTTTGGAAATGAAAAAAGAGGGTTGCCTGTGGGGGGCTCTGTTGGTTAATCATCCGGCTCTTGATTTCAGCTCAGGTCATGATCTCAGGGTCAAGAGATCGAGCCCCATGTCGAGCACTGTCCTGAGCATAGAGCCTGCTTCTATCTCTCTCCCTCTGCCCCTCCCTGCCCTCTCTCTCAAAATAAAATAAAATGAAATAAAATATAAAATAAAAATGAAAACAGGCATCTCTGGAGACAACTATGCTTTGTTTTACTAGAAATAAAACCTCTATGATTTATGGGTTTTCCCAATTTCTCTCAGAATGTAGAGGTTAGATTCAATTTCAAGAACTGTTCTCAACACAGGTTCTCTAACGGAATCATAACTATTTCTCCATCCCTCAGTCCTCCTTGGGCACTTTTAAAATAAACACAGTCATTGCAAATGACTTTTGAGACAGAGGTAGTCTTTAAATAAATGTTTGAAAAGCCCAATACAGGTAACATCAAAGTATTTGAGGCCATTGATGACTTTTTGTGATTACGGTGCTTTCAATTCCATAAATGTATGTATTTACCTGTTCTTTCAATATTTCTTACAATAAAATGAGAGGTCAAGTTTTGGGATTCAATTTAGAAATAAATGTGTTGTTGCAAAAATGCAACTTTATATATATGGGAAAAGGCATTAGGCACAAGGAATCGAGGTCCTTAATCGCTGACCTGGGTTATTGCTGGGGTCCCTTCATATCTCTTCAGTGTAAAACACTGTGAAATCAGGTCAGCAGCTTTTTCCACTGTTGTTTCCTCTGGATCGAGTTTTGGTGGTAGCATCTTGTCCCAAGGAACAACTTCATAGGCTCTGCGAAATTATTAAATAAGGATATTTTACGAAAACTATGTATTCAAATGGTATGAGTGTTGTATACCGTGTGGCAGGTGGAATTCTAGGGCATCCCTGCGACTCCTGCCCTCTGGTGTACGTACCGCGTATAACCACCTTCCCTCCAGTGTGGGCTGAGCAAAGGAGTATGACAAGGTATCACACTGTGATACTCTGTATGCCAACTTTATATGGCCAAAGGGTGGTGTCTATATAATTAAGGTCCCTAATCGGTTGAATTTGAGTTCATCAAAATGTAGATTCTCCTAAGGAGGTCTGACCCAAAGAGGTGAGCCCTAAAAAGAGACAAAGGCACAGTAGACACTTTGCAGCTGTCCTTCAAGAAACACCTCATGAGGGGCACCTCGGTGACTCAGTTGGTTAAACATCTGACTCTTGATTTCGGTTCAGGTCGTGATCCAGGGGACCTGGTGATGAAGTTTAGAATATAAGGGAGGGTTGGTGGGGTGAGGTCCGGAGCCGATGACCAAAAAAGAATTCTTGAGATGTCTTTGGTGCAAAATGGGGGTTTATTAAAGTATGGGGACAGGACCCCTGGGCAGGAAGAGCAGCTGCCCCAGGGTTGTGAGGAGTGAGTGTGGTCCATTGCTTGCTTGCAAGTTGGGAGGGGTTTAGGGATGATATAACACTCTAAGGAATTTTGGAAGCAAGGTTTCTAGGACCTTGAGGGGCTAGCTATGGTTGGGAAAAGATCATTTATTACTATCTAATAAAACCTGAGTTATGAGACCCTTCAGATGTATATCAGTGGGCCTTGTGCTTGGGGATGATTGCCTACATGTATCTTGGAGGGTTTAGAGATAAAGGAAGTTTCCAAAGGAATTTTTATATGTTAAAGTAGACTTATAGGATCCTGGCTGGGACGGGGGTGGAGGGCAGTCAGCTATGGTTGGGAAAAGATCATTTATTACTATCTAA
This sequence comes from Mustela nivalis, assembly GCF_964662115.1. Lineage (NCBI taxonomy): Eukaryota > Metazoa > Chordata > Mammalia > Carnivora > Mustelidae > Mustela > Mustela nivalis. The sequence continues at coordinate 93,860,465 of NC_139031.1, read as the reverse complement.
TAAAACCTGAGTTATGAGACCCTTCAGATGTATATCAGTGGGCCTTGTGCTTGGGGATGATTGCCTACATGTATCTTGGAGGGTTTAGAGATAAAGGAAGTTTCCAAAGGAATTTTTATATGTTAAAGTAGACTTATAGGATCCTGGCTGGGACGGGGGTGGAGGGCAGTCAGGTCTCCCTTTGCCCTTAGCAAAGTGTTAAAGTGGAGGCAGTTGAGTCCCTAGAGGGAGGTCACTCTGCCTGTTTCAAGGACTTGAAGTCAGTGGGCTCTGGATAGTAAGGATATTTAATAACTGTTCTTGTGTCTCTGTTTCCCACATCAGTGGGGTTGAGCCCCAAGGTGGGCTCCGAGCTCAGCGGGGAGTTTGCTTCTCCCTCTCGCTCTGACCCTCCCCCTGTTCCTGTTCTCTCTTTCAAACAAATAAGTAAAATCTTAAAAAGAAAGAAAGAAAGAGGGAGGAAGGAAGGAAGAAAAGGAAAGAAAAAGAAACACCTCCTGAGCCCAGCATCTGGAATGAACTGAATTCTGCCAAGAATCCGATCACTCCCAGAGCTCAAGGACCCAGCCCCAGGTGACATTCTGATTCCAGCCCGAGAAATGCTGAGTATTGACCCCAGGTGGGGCACACCTGGACTTCTGACTGCAGTCATGTGGCTTAAGGTTGGTAAAGTGTGGTCATCAGTCACATGGCAATGGAAAACCAATGCACTGAATTATATGTCTTATAGTAAGTTTGCACACAAAAATGGATTTGACCTTCGCAGCAAGGCAGAAAGACCATTCATTAACTTACAAATAAACAACCTCTGGCTTAGAAAATGAAATTTGTTTGCTTAAGGCACTCAACTACTGATGGTCCAAGTCAGGATGCAGAAGTGGATTCTCCGCCCCTGAAGAGTGAGTCCCATTCCCACTGCCCCACAGCAGGGACCCTGATTATCAAAGTCTGGAGCGTGGTACCCGGAGTCCAGCCATCTTGGATTTCAAGTTTTGAAAGTTCTGTTGTTTTGGACACACACACACATGACAGGTGCTGCTAAACAGACTCCAGTTTGATCCTGAAGGAAAACCGAAGAGCCCTTATTCCGGCGGCGGCATCCCAACAGGATAGATGGATAGTCAACCCCGGCACCCAGCATCCTGCCCGTACCCTCCCAGCCTTGCCGCAAATGCTGAATGCTCCACTCTACCCCGTCAGCCAGACTTCTCCTTCCAAACAACCCTACTCCTCTCAGCTGCTTCCTTCTCTCTCTCTCTCTCTGCCTGCCTCTCCATCTACTTGTGATTTCTCTCTGTCAAATAAATAAATAAAATAAAATTAAAAAGTGCCTAATTTTCAACTTCCTGCAAACTAAGTACAGATGTTCGAACCCAAAGCTTACAGAATGGCAGGATATTTCACAGAACATTTCTTATACACAAAACAACATAAGAGAAAGGGCTAGTAAGTGACATTTTCATTCATGAATTGGCATTATTTGGGTCAATAAGTTTCCAGATGTTGATTTCTCCTGCTAAGGAGACTTGCAGAGAGAGAGAGAGTAAGAGAGAGAGAGAGAAAGCACAACTTCTGATTGTAATCACACATGTCACATATATTCTTTATATTTTTATAAACCTTCTGGGAAAATACCTATTCATAAGTGAATTTCATGAACTCTGTTTGTGATGGGTATGCCATCGGTGTGAAAGAAAACCATGAAGCCCAAATGTGAGGCACGTCTGCTGGATTCAGCCCCTGGGGAGGGAAGGATTTTGGGGGGAATCAAGGGCTTTGTGGTGCCTACACACATTGTCTGTCCCTTGTGCTCACGGCAGCCACCCCCCTGCCCCCACTTCTCCACTCTGTGTTGCTCTGCTGACTTCAGAGTTCACTGGACAGCTGCAATCATCTCTTCTCGGGGCTCACCGTTCTTGACCCTTTGCACAGTTTCACTCCCTCCTCCCTGAACACCCTTAACATGCGTGCCAATTCACACGTGTTGCTACGCCATGACCCCTCCCCTTATTCCTCTGGCTCGGACTGCTCTTCCCAACCCTAGATCCATACACCCTGCCACCTGCTTGACATAGTCACTTGGATGTCTGATGAACATCTTTATATTTGTATTCAGCAGGTTGAAAATGGACTTCAGACGTTTCCCTCCAAACCCATTCCCCTGCTGTCACTGTGTCAAAGGAATGGCAACCTCAGGCCATCCGGCTTTTAGTTCAAACCCTTGGATTGTTCTTGACTCTTATTCCTTTGACACTCATTACCTCCAACCTGGAAGTTGTGTTGACTCTACTTTCAAATTATATCCAGAAGCCAACTGTGGCCGATAGTTTCCCGCCAACCTCCAGCAAACTGTCCTTGCCTGACCTCTACAGATTCCCACGGTACCCTCCCAGTCGGCCTTCCCTTTCTGTCCCAACTGGTTGGCTGGGAGCACAGAGGCCACCATGTTGCTTTCTGCAAGTCTGATCTTACCACTTCTCTGCTAAACCTTCACTTCCCTCAAGTGAAAAAGCCCTGGCGTTTACAGTTGCCTAAAGTGCCCCTGGACATCTGGTTCCAGGCAGTCTCTGCTTTTTCCCATCTTCTCTTCCTAATTCCCCTCCTGTACTCTGTTCTAGACACCCCGGCTCCTTGTTCATCCCCAACCCTATGCACACTGCTAACACAGGTCTTCCTCCTGACTCTGGATTCCCTCTGCCTGGAAAATGGTCACTCCAGAGTTCCGCAAGTCACTCCCATTTGTTTTCTGAGCTTCTCTCAAATCCCATCACGGGAGGAGCCCCCTCGCCCCCGACCTCCTCCATGAATGATGCCTCCCACCCCTTACAGAGGGCATTCCGATGCTCTCATTCCATTCCACCTCTTCTCTTTAATGCTTCCACAGACTCATCACCTTCTAAGATACGAGCTATTCACATGTTACGTTTGTGCTTATCGTCCATCTCCCTTTCGAATGACAGCACTTTGAGAACAGAGATCTTTGTCTGCCTTATTCCCAGATGAACTCCTAGCCCAGGGCACAGACACGCAGCAAGGACTGAATATGGTTTTTGAGTAAATGAACTCCTTCAGGCTTTCTCTGCATTGGTTTTCTGTGATGCCATACTCCTATCTCCTCCTCTCTCTGACCATTTCCTTTGTGCTTTGGTCTTATTCTTCTAACAGACATAGATTTTCTTTAAGACCCTCCCTTGACCTCTTTATTTTAGCCATCAGTGTGAGTGAGTAAATATCTGCATTTGATGTTCTCTGAACGACTCACTGAAGCCCGGACACTGTGCACACAGAGAGGACCTGTCATGAAAGATATCATAGAAATACTTTAAAAAAATTGTTTTTTAGTTTTTACCATTTTTTAAAAGTTTTATTTATTTATGTGGAGGGGAAGGGGCAGAGGGAGAAAAGGGAGAAGGAGAGGGAGAACCCCAAGCAGACTCCCCACTGAGTGCAGAGCTACACTTGGGAAAAATGCTTACTTTTGAGTCGAGGACTTGTAAAATGAGTCCTTTGAACTGTATTTTCTGTCTGGTTGTAAAAGCGGATCCCCATCCTCCTAGAAGGGGCAAATAATGTGTTAAAGGAGATCAGATAGACACGGGAAGTGCTCACACTTTCTGTGCACATGGTTTCTTGTTCCTCTGTCCCTACTTTTCTCCTGTCCTAGCACCCTGTGGGTGCCCAGGTTTAATGCTCCCCTACTTTGCCCAATTGCTTTGGATATATACATTCCCTACATAACCTCCCAGGAATTAAGTTAAAATCGACAAATTGTGTATTCAAGTTAACGGAAAATCAATTCTTTAGGAGAAAGGTCTTGAATTTTAAATGTTAGCAAATGATGTTTTCAGCACCATGCAATTCAAACATCTTAAAATGTCTTGTTTTGTCTTGTCTTCTGAAGATAGGACATTAGGTCTACCATGTTTCCCACTTCCTACCTTTCATCTCATTTAATTAAAATGACTTATTATTATAACCATTGCCATTACTATCTTTAAAGAGTATCTGTTTAAATTTTCCACAACATTTTATCAGTGGTTCTTTGCCAGCTTTTCCTTCATGTATTCTATTCATTTTTGTTTTTAACCCTGTATTCCTGGTTCCATTCTCTTTGGCTGAAGTTCTAGTTTCCAGTATTCTTTCAAAGACATGAACCTCTGCTACCTCAGTTGTTAACTCATCCTCACCCTTCAGTACTGTTCTGGATGGATTTAGAATTCTAGTTTAATGCTAAGGTTTATGTCATAACCTAAGTCTATCTCATTGACCTCTGGCCTGTTGTCATTGCTTTGGAAGGACACTGATAAGGATGGTCGGCTCCACGTTCCCCCACTCCCATCCTCTGCTAATTTTAGGATATTTGTCTTGGGTTTCCTTCAAAGAAAATTTGTTTAGGAGAAGATCTTTTTTCATCTGGCTCATGATATGCTATGCTTCTTCAATCTGAGAATGCATAACTTTCAGCAATTTGGACAAGTCTCCATTTTTCTCTTTATTGTCAGTGGATTCAATTTATTTTCTTATGAAGCTCCCATAGACAAATACTAGACTTTCTCGCTCTGCCCGCCAAGTGTCCTAGCATTAGCATCTCTTCATCCCTAACACCCATTCTCACCCTATGCACTTTCCAGCTTACCACACTTCCTTCTTCCTGTTTCTAGTCTCTGTTGAAACCTGGTTGTTACATATTTTTTTAATTTCACCAAGGCTACCTCTAGTGAAATCATTGTCATGGTTCTGTTAGCAGGATGAGTGATATATATATATATATATTATATATATATATATATATATATATATATATATATATATATATAATTTAGAAGTGGTTTTAATTTTTTTATTGGTGAAGGATTTTGACATTTTCGTAATTTTGCTGTGGAAAATGAAGTCCTGCCTTATGAGAAAGAGAAAACTCCTCCAGACCACTCCCTGGCATCTTTACGTATCAGAGTAGGTCAGCCAGGGAAAGTCCTGACCCTTCCACGTGGCTCCTGGTTCAATCATAATACTGGTAAGAGAGGGTTTAGTTGTGTGTCTGCCAAGCTCTGCCTCGGTGATTTGGGGATTTTTCTGGTTTTGTACAAGATACTTTTGCCTCCAACTGCAGTTGTAACCTGCTCCTGTGATGGGTTTCGCAGGAGACAGAATGGCAGGAAGCGGGGCAGGCAGCTGTGGGGCATTGCATTAGCATCTCCAAATTTCAACATCCTGTTCCAAGTGTCTGCATTGAAACCTTGGTGAATTCCCTCATTGATCCTCACCGTACCATCAAACAGTTCCCACCTCCATGCTAGAAAACCCAAAGTCACCATCTCCTTCCATCCAGATGACCCACTGCCCTGGGTTTCTGTCTTCAGCCACAGTAGAGCTTGTACTGGCAAATCCCAACCCAACTTCCATCGTTCCAAAAGCACCAGCCTCAAGCCTGTGATGAGGAAGTTGGTTCTGAAGCACAGTGCGTCCATCCCACAGCCATAGGATTTGCTCCTTCTCTTACCACAATACAGTCTCCAGGGAGTTGTTCTTGAACATGGTCTAAAGCCATGTAATAATTCCTAGGCAGGGATTTGGGGGAAGCTGATTCCTGTGCTCTTCCGGCCCACTGGTGATGATCCCCAGGCTGGAGGAGGCGCTCTTCCATACTTGCACACCAGAGAAGAGAGGCAAGTTCCTTCCATCTTGAACTGCCATGATTCCTCTGATGCAGCTACCTTGCTCTACACCCGTCCGCTCCAAGTTTTCTACCGCTTGTTCTCTGGAGGACACTGTCATGGTGTTTCATCAGATTCTCCAACAGGCTTCTCAAGGACCTCATTTAGGTCTCCTAGCAAAGTCACAGCAGGCCTTACATTATTCCCCAATTCTGCACAGGTATCAGTCATATGATCTCATTCATAGGTGGAATTCAAGAAAATTGAAGGCGGGGAGGGCGGAGAAAGAGAGAGAGACAAACCAAGACACTCTTAACCATAGTGAACACGCTGATGGTCACCAGTGGGATGAATTGTACTGAAGGATGTTTGAAAGGTAAAGACATATTTTCACTCCTGGGAAAAACCTCACTTGATCATAACACATTGCCCTTCTTATAAATGACCGGTTTTGGTTTACTAACACTTTGCAATAATTTTTGTGTTTCTGTATGTGAAGAACGTAATTTCCTCTTTTTTTAAAAAGTTCTGTGTCTGGTTCAGGAATATTAGGTTAAGTTGGACTTCTAAAACTACTCAGAAAGTGTTCCTTCTTCTATTTTCTGAAATAACTTATATTAGATTGATGTGATTTCTTCCAAAAATGTTTGACAAAATTCAGCAGTGAAATCAACTGATCCTACAATTTTCAGTGTGGGAAGACTTTTGATCAGAAAAATTAAATTTCTTTAATAAATAGAGAGCATTCATGTATCCCATTTCATTAGTATCAATTTTAGGATGTCATGCTTTTTAAGGAATTTGTTCATGTAATTTAAGATGCTAAATGAACTGGCATACTATAGTTTATAGTATTTTCTTTTTTGCTTTTAGGATCAGCAGGAATAAACTCTTTAATTTTCTCTGTTGGTAATATGTGTTATCTCTCTCTTTCTTGATTATACTAAGAAAATATCTATCACTTTCATTGATCTTTTTAAAGAAATAACTTTTGGCTCTAAGTTTTCTCTCCTGTATCTTTCCTTTTTTTCATTGATTTTTTACTCTTATCTTTTTAGTCCCTTTTCTTTAACCATTCTGGTAGTTTCTTAATCATTAATCTTTAATTTTCAGAACTTACTGGTTTCCTAAAATAAGCATAAAAGGCTAATTTTTTTTCTTTTTAGCAGAATTTTAGCTGCATTATACAAAATTTAATAGGTAATAATTTTATCATTGTTCGGTTTAAAACATTTTCTAATTTTTTTATGATTTCTTTTTTAACATACAGATTATTTAGAAGTATGATTTTTAATGTGAAAGTTTTTGATATTTTCCTAAGCATCTCATGGTTACTTATTTTTAACTTAACTCTGTGGCCGTTTAAGAACAAAAGTAGAATTATTTCAATACATTTAAATATATGAAGACTTGTTTTATGCTCCAGCATAACACTATGGTGAATATATCATATACACTTGATACGTTTTGTGTTCATTTACTTTCAGCCTATTTGCATATTCAATGTGTAACTCTTGTAAATCCACATATAGTTACGTCTTGCTTTTTTTATCCATTCTGATAACCTCTGCCTTTCCATTCAAATGTTTAGTATATTAAGATTTAATGTAACAATTGATATATTAGGAATTATATATAGAATTTTATTATAGTTGTCTGTCTTTATGTCCTTATGTTTCTGCTCCTCTTTTCTGCCTTCTTTAGATTATTTAAATGAGTGCGGTTTTTTTAGAATACCAGTTATGTCATAAATAGTCTCCTTAAGAATAACTAGTTATGGCACATTTCAGTCTTGTTTCAGAGGTTTCATTAATGTCTTTAACTTTCCACAGTTGACTTGGAGTTAACATTGTACCACTTCACATAAAATGTGCAGACACTACAACCACCCATCTCTGTCATTCCTTATTTTACAGCTGTCACATGAGCTATATTTACATTCCTAATATGCTTCAGAGAACAATGTTAGATGCTTGTTTTAAACAGTTATATGTACTTTAAAGAAGTTAAAAGGAAAAAATGATCTTAAAGACCCAAGATTTCTTTTTTTTTTTTTTTTTTAGATTTTATTTATTCATTTGACAGAGAGATCACAAGTAGGCAGAGAGGCAGGCAGAGAGAGAGGAGGAAGCAGGCTCCCTGCTGAGCAGAGAGCCCGATGTGGGACTTGATCCCAGGACCCTGAGATCATGACCTGAGCCGAAGGCAGAGGCTTAACCCACTGAGCCACCCAGGCGCCCAAGACCCAAGATTTCTTGTAGTGAATTTCCACTGGCTATCTACTGCCTTTGTTTTTTCTTGTCTTGCAAATTTCTTTACATAGCTTTTTAATATGTTCAATATAATCAGGCCCCCAGTTATATCCACGTCCTAGTCCCTGGAAATTGCATTTGTTAGCTTATACGGAAAAGGGTAATTCAGGTTGCCAATGAATTTAAAGTATTAATCAAGTGACTTTAAAATAAGAAAACCATCCTAGACACTCACATGGGCACAATGTAATCCTAGGGTCCCTAAAAGTAGAAGGTCAAAGCAGAAGAGTAGGTCAGAGTGATTCTGTCTGATGAGGGAAGAGCTCAACCTACCATCGCTGGCTCTGAGGATGAAGACAAAGCCCAGGAGCCAGAGGCTGAAGACTCCAAGGACACGGATTCCACGCGACAGACTCTAGAAGATATGCAACCTTGCCAGCACCTTGATTTCAGCTCGGCGAGACCCATTTCTGACTCTGACCTCCAGAAGTCTAAGATGATAAATTTGTACTGTCTAAGTCACTAAATTTATACCAATTTCTTCTTCAGTAGAAGGCCAACCCAGGCTTCGTCTTTGAAAGTTCGAGTTTCTAGGTATAGTATTCTGGTGTGGCGCATTTTTTTTTTTTTATCAGACCGTAAATATTTTGCTCCATTGCTCCACTGTCTTCTTGTCTGATGAGAGGCCTGTGAGGTTTCAACTTACTTTTCTCTTGCTACTTTCAAAATTTTCTTAGTATCTTTTGAACCTGAATATCTGATGCTTGGGCTTTTTGAAAAATGTTTATACTGTTTGGAATTCAATAAGCCTCTTGAAAACTGTAAATGTTTATCTTGCATCAAATTTGGAGACATTTCAGTAACTATTTCTTCAAATATTATTTTCTGTTACATTTTACTTCCCCTTTTATTCTTGGACTACAATTAGTGTATTTAACTTTTTCATACTGTTCCATGGGTCCCTGGGACTCTGTTCATTTATTTATAGTTCCTTTTTTTTTCCACCCTCTCCAAGTTCTACTTTTAAATCCTTCATACTTTCCTTGTCATATCCTTTATGCTAAGTAATCCCATATCATTTCTATTTTAAGATTTTGAAATTTTAGTTTTAAAATTTCTCTTTGGCTCTGTTTTTGCATTCTATTTCTTTGATGAAAGTTCCTATCTTATGATTATAAGTATATTCTCCATTATGGCACTAAGCACAGTTACAATAGCTGTATTAAAATCTCTGTGTGATAATTCTAGCCTCTAGCATGTTCCCATGTGAGCTTATCCCATTTTCCATGGTTTTTTGTATGTTGAGTAATTTTGGATTTTATGTTGGACATCGTACCTTTAATGTTGAGGAGGCCCTGGATTCCGCATTATTCCCGAGTGTGTTTTGGATAATAGCGAGATCTTAGATCAGTACCTTGTTAGCCTTTGATAGGACTGATCAGAATCTGTTTTGAGCAAGGAGAGCCCAGACATCAGCCAAACATGTGGGCTAAGTTCATATGTGGAACTCTGGCTCCCTCCCTGACTGTCTCCCTTCTTGGATTCTTTCCTTCAATTCTTGGTGTATGCTCCATTCTTTCATCTCTTTAGGTCAGAAAGACAGAGATTTCTACTGAAATTTTAACTACTCCAGTTGCCTGAACGTAGCCAAACTTCAGGCCACAAGGGGAAAATCACCCTGAGTTCATCCTCTAAGTTTTAACTCTGAAATTTACCTGATTTTGTTCAATCACCGGAGGTCTTGACCCAGTGGATTTGTGTTTCATCAGAGTCTGGGGTTGTTACTGGTGGGAGGGTTAGTCTTTTAGGAGCTTACTCCACCACAGAGGAAACAAAAATATTTAATGATTTCTTTAAAGATAAATGCTTGATTTTAAAGAGTTTGCTTTGTTTCTTTTTCATATCTGCTTGTTCTTTTCCTTAAGTCTTGTTCTTTCCTTAGAAATTCAGTTTCATGAAAGTTAATGCATATACAGATGGCTCTATTATCTGAGGGTCCTTGGGTAAGATGCCCCCCTTATGTTGGTCTGCTGACACCTTCTCACAAGAGACTTTTTTCACATGCAGAGTATGATTTTGACTGTGGTTTCTTCTAGAGATAGCTTTTTTCTGTGGGATGCTACATGTCAATGCCACTTCGTGGAAATGTTGCTGTGGAGCATTGCTTATTTTTTCTGGGTACAAAGCTTTTCTTCTTCTTCTCCTCCTCCTCCCTCTCCCCCTCCTCCTTCTCTTTTTTTAAATTTTAGGATACGGTAGTCCCACACTACATGTGTCCTAATAAATTGTGATCCAGGTATCCCCGTGGTACAGAACAAAGTTTCTTTTTCTTCATGGATGATATATGGTATTTTCCAATTTATTGTCTGGGTCAGATAGCCAACTTCCCACCCATGCGTAAAGATTTGTTCAAATTCTTGCTCATTGCTGAGATAGCCCTTTGTAGTACCTGAATTTATACAGAAAACTCAATTCCAAATATCTATCCTGAGATCTGAGACTCCCATTCTTATGTAGGTATTAAAATCCTAGCCTGTATACTCTTTGGTTTCATCCAAAACCAGTTCATTCCCCATTTCTACAGTTTAAAAAAAAAAAAAAGCCCATTTTTATTTGGACCCATGACCTTAGATTAAAGATAATTCTTTCACAATTCCTTTGCAGCTAGTGCAATATTGAGTTCAGCCAACATCATTTAAAGTGACGTGTGCATTTTCTGGAACAAGTTCTTAGAAAGAGGATGATGTCCCTCTCTGATTTTGCTTCTATCCTTCTAACCTGATGTCCAGAAGAATGAATCTAGGAGAGTATGATACACTAAAACCACAAGATAGTCCAGAATCTATGGATTATGTAAAAGAGAATTAAACATCTATAGTGTCCCCATCACAGCATATTGGGGTCACTGTTACCCAAAGCTTCCCCCATGAAAAATGTAATTTCAGTGGCACAACCATTTTTAGAACTAAATTTTCTCTTCCTTTCTGGAAACTATATCTTCTCTCTTCTTTTGCTTTTCAGCTCAGCTAAGTATTGGTTTTAAAATATGTGTAGCACTTTGATACATCTGTAGCACCTCAATATATCTGAGGTGATAGGGAGGATTTGTGGGAAAAAAAACCAAACAAACCTTATTCTTTGACAATTCTGAAAGGAAGCTTCCTAATCCTGAATTCTAGAATTCCGACATTTACATACAGGAAAAGGTATAGATTTTTACTGTACAATTTAATCAATCACTTTGACTTAAATGAGAAACTCATTTAAGAGAGAGAGAGAGCCAGTATATCAGTCGAAATACAGAACATTTTTGTCATCTCCCCAAATGCTTCCTTTCTGCTCTCAGCTGATTTTCACTCCCCATTGGCAGCCATGACTCCATGTTCTATTACTAACACTTAGCTTTGCCTGCTCCTGGCTTCATGTAATTGGAATCAGAATTATGTATTTTTTCGAAATTGGCTTTTTTTTTGACTTATTAGTATTGCCTTTATAAAAAAAGATTTATTTTATTTATTGGGAGGGGAGGGATAGAGGGAGAAGGACAGAGAAAATCTCCAGTGGACGGCCCACTTGGTGCAAATCCTATTGCCGGGCTTGATCTCATGACCCTGAGATCATGACCTGAGCTGAAACCAAGAGTTGGATGCTTAACTGACTGAGCTACTCAGGTGCCCCTTAATATTGGCTTTTAGTATTGGTGAGATTCTCTCACGTTCTGGTTTACACTTTTTTATTGAATACTTTCCATTCCGTGATCTGTTAATCCATATTCTTTTCTACGGATTTTTTGTGTACATATTAATTGAGCTGCTACATACAAGTGTTCCTAAACAAGTCTCTTCGTGGACATGTACTTTGATTTTATTGGGTAAATACTTAAAGATGGAATTAATGGGTCACGGTGTAGGCGTGTCCCTTTATAAGGTATGCCAAAGGTTTGAGAAATCCATTTGCTTTCTGTCCTCACCAACATACGGTGTTGTCAAGCATCTTTTTCTTTTCTTTGAAAAAACATTTCAAATTATACACATATTAAAAAAAGAATTCTTTGCCTCTCTTTTTACATCATACTAGCTCCTTGATGGTTTCCAAGCATCGTAATTTTAGTCTTTCTCTTCGGTACTCAGTACTATTCCATTTTGATTAACATTTGTACTTCCTTCACAATTAAAAATGAACACCTTTTCATATGCCTGTTGGACATTTATATGTCTTCTTTCGTGAAACATTTATTTCAGTCTTGAGGTATTAAAAAATATTTTTGCTATCAAGTCGCGTGAGTTCTTACCCCACAGATCTTGACAGATGCTGCAGGCACTTTCTTTCCGTCTGTGGCTCACACTTTTACCTTAACAGTGGTCCAAAGAACAAAGGACTTTAGTGTTGACAGAATGAATTTTTTTCTAGACATAGTGATTTTGATGTCCTCTGTAAGAAACTCTGCTCACCAACTGCAGATATTTTATCTTGTATTTTGTTGTAGGACTTTCTTCGTGCTAGCTTTTCCGTTCAGGTCAATGGCCAGCACAAAGTAATTTCTGTGACGGTATGAGAAAGGGGTACAGGGCTCCCTCCCACATGCATGTCCAGCTGTTCAGAGACTGTTTGTTGAAAACACTGCATGTAAACCAGTGAACCGTCTTGTTACTTTTGTGTAAAAACTGTCTATTTCTGGACTCTCAATTCTGTTCAGTTGATTTCTCTGTTATTACACCAAAACAACACTGTCTTAGTGCGGCATTGCTGTGGGTCTTCAAATCAGGTAGAATCACTTTCCTATGGCATTACTTTTTTCAAGATGTAAATTAATGTAAATTTCAGAGACAAAAGCAACTTTGTATTAAAAAGGCACAGAATTATGGTAGGGAAAGAACTGCAACTATTTGGAGCTTAATTTGAATATTGATATCTTAAAAAATACTGAGTTTTTCATTCCATGAAAATAACATTATGTCTGAATTTATTTAGATCTTTTATTTGTCTCAGCATTTTGAGATCGTTTTCAGTGCAGATCTTTGAACATTTTTTATTAACTTTTTCCCTAACATTATAGTTTTTAAAAATGTTATTATAGGGGCTCCTGGGTGGCTCAGTGGGTTAAAGCCTCTGCCTTCAGCTCAGGTCATGATCCCAGCTGGGACTGAGCCCTGCATTGGCTCTCTGCTCAACAGGGAGCCTCTCTGCCCCCTCTCTCTGCCTGCCTCTCTGCCTGTGATCTCTGTCTGTCAAAAAAATAAATAAAATCTTTTAAAAAATGTTACTATAGTGGTATTTTTATAATTTTATTTTTCAATTTCTAGACACTGGAAAAAATGATTTCTTTTTGATTTTGGCCTTCAATCATTGACTGAGATGATTTATATATATATACATAGATATATTAAAATTCTGTTAATACAATAAATCACAGGCATTGATTTCTGAATGGTAAGCCAATTTTGCAATCCTGGGATGATCTCTATTTCATCATGATGTATTATCTATTTAATACATTGCCAAATTTAACTTAGTAAAATTTCCCAAGGATTGTTTTGTTTGTTTGTAGACATATTAGACTGCAATTTTTTGTTGTAATATAGTTTACATTTTGGTGACAGAGCTCTATTTTCCTCAATGGATTATTTGGATATGATGATATGATTTCTCCCTTAAACATTTGATTTTATTCCTTAGTAAAACTACCTCCACCTAGTGTTTCCTCTGTAAAAAGTGTTATGATAATACGCAAAAGTATTTTCAAAGACATAGGTCCACTGAGGTTTTCTCCTTGTGTCAGTTTTGGAAAGTTGTGTTTTTACACCATTTGTTCATTTTATCTACATTGTCAACCTCACTGGCTTAAAGTGGCTTATAAGACCACTCTTTAACAGAAAATAGATTGTACGGAGTTGTAGTGTACTTGCAATGAATGTCATCCACTCCCACATACAGTCCGAGGAGGTTGTGCAGTCGTGTACAACCATGAAGCGTCTAACAGATTCAGAGCATTGACATTTTGCTGAAAGGTTCCTCATGCCCCTTTGCCATCCATGTCTCCCTCTCCTCCCAGACCGGGGCAACAGCTGATCCATTTTTTGTCCATCTTATTGGTTTGCGTTTTCAGAATTTCATCTACATAGAATCCATGGTACGTCATGTTTTGTTTCTGACTGTATTCATGCAGTATAATGATTTTGGAAGTTTGTCTTGTCACAAGGCTCATCACTACGGTTGATCTAACTGCTGACTACTATTCCATTGTACGGATCGGCCACCATCGGTTCACTCTTTCACATGCACGTAAACATTTAGTTGGTTTCCATTTTTAGACTGTCACGAATAGTACTGCTTTCAACATGTTTATGTCCAAGTTTTCACGTGGACATGTATTTAAATTTGTGTCGGGTAAATAGCTAGCCGTGGAGTGGCTGTCTACGGCCGGCACAGGTGTAGGTTCACCGTCTAAACAGTGTTCAAGAGTTTCCAAACTCGTTGTACCATTTTGCATCCCTGGCAACAGGACATTAGAATCCCAATGCTCTGTATCCTTGTCACACTTGGAATTTCCAGTTGTTTTAATTTTAGATAGGGTTTGCACTGAATCTCCAGGCCAGTTGGAGAAATAGTAATCCAGCAACAAGTCTTCTGACCCAGGAACCTAGTTTATTTTTCTTTTATTTAGGTCTTTGCTAATTTATTTCACTCAGTAACGTACCAAAGTTTTCAGTTAAAAAAAAATGCATGGTTTTAAATCAAATCTTGTGTGGTTTTTGGTACTATTGTTAATGGAATGTTTTAACCTTTCATTTTCCAGTTGTTTGCTTCTGATATGTAACATTACAATTGATTTTTATATAATAACAATAAGCCTTTGAGTCTGATAAATTTGAGTATTTCTAACACTTGGTTTGAAAATTTCTGAGGACTTGTTACAAATATGATCAGTCAGGGGCACCTAGGTGGCACAGTCGATTAAACATCTGACTCTTGATTTAGTCTCGGGTCATGATGACATCAAGCCCCGCATCAGGCTTCATGCTGACCACGGAGTCTGCTTGGAATCCTCTCTCCCTCCCCCTCTGCCCCTCCTGCTCATGCTCTTTTTCTCTTTCAAGTAAATACATCTTAAAAAAAAAAAAAAAAAACAAAGCCCTAAATATCATGTCATCTCTACATGAGTTGGAATTACTTCTTCCTTTCCAATATTTATGATTTCTATTTCTTTTTCTTGCCTTTCTGCAATAGCTATCCTCTCCACTAAATGGAAAATGACAGTGGTAATAGCAGGCACGTTTGTCTTTTTCCTGATATTAAGGGAAAGACATTCGGTCTTTTTCATTTTTTCCTTTAGCCTCAGGTTTTTCATAGATGCCCTATATCAGATTGAAGACGTTCCCTTCTAAGTCTCATTTGCTCAGAGTTTTGGTCTAAATGACCATTGATTTTTTTCCTTTTGTTAATAGTACTCTTGGTTATCTCTGATTCTTTGCTTCTCTGTATCTATTTTATAAAGAACCTGTCAAATTCCACATAAATACAGCTAAGATATTGATTTGGATTGCACTGAAACTACAAAACAACTTAGTGCTTCCCATCTTACTCTTCTTTTTCTATTTTACATTGTTTTCTTGCAGTCAGCATATAATTGGGTATGGAATTTTTTCTCTAGCATAAAAACTGCTGACTTTCAATTTCCTTATATTAAATTGTATCCAACATAACATCTGACATAACTTGGTTTAAATATAGTTTTATTTATTGTTTATTTCTTCTGTTCTTTTCCTTTTTATGTTACTTTCTTTTGTATTGTTTGAGGGTTTTTTTTTCTTTTTTTAATTTCATTTTGTCTCCCCCATTAGCTTATTGCCTATGATTGATTGATTGATTGATTGGCTTCTATTATTACTGTCACTGTAAGACGTATGTATCTTTAATTCTAGGGTTTAAAGTATAATAGTATACCACTTCATGAATAGTGTAAAAAATTATAATAGCATATGTCTATTTTCATCCTGACCTCCCTTGTGCTATTGTTGCACAATTCAGCTCTTCATGTGCTGTAACCCCAAATACATTGCAACTATTGTTGGCTTAAACATTCAATGATATTTTAAAGAATTTCAAAATGAAAGGCAGTGTTTTCTATTTACCCACATAGTTACCATTTCTCTTGACCTCAACTTCATCCCATTGTATAAACTCAAATTTCCACGTACACCATATTCTTTTGTCTGAAGAACCTCCTTCAGGTCTGTTGGCAATATGTCCCTCAGCTTTATTTTCCTGAAAATGTCTACTCTGCCTTTCTTTTGGAAATTTACTAGTGATGCTTTTTTTTTTTTTTTTTTAAGATTCATTTATTTATTTGAGAAAGAGAGCACAAGCAGGAGAGGGGCAGAGCGAGAGGGAGGGGAAGCGGGAGCATCTCGGGAAGATTCCTGCTGAGCCTGGAGCCCCGTGTGGGCCCCATCTCACGACCTGATCATGACCTGATTCAAAACCAAGAAGAGTAGGATGCTTAACGGCCTGAGCTACCCACGTGCCCCACTAGTTAATGTACTCTTAATTAATGTTTTCTGATATTTAAAATACGTGTCTCCATATCCTTCAGCACACACAGATTCTGACAAGAGCCCAGTGTCATTCTTTTTTTTTTTAAATTAATTTATTTATTTGACAGAGAGAGAGATCACAAGTACGCAGAGAGGCAGACAGAGAGAGAGAGGAGGAAGCAGGCTCCCTGCTGAGCAGAGAGCCCAATGCAGGACTCAATCCCAGGACCCTGAGATCATGACCTGAGCCGAAGGCAGAGGCTTTACCCACTGAGCCACCCAGGCGCCCCAAGCCCAGTGTCATTCTTATATATATTCCTCTGTATATAATATATTTTTTCCTCTAGCTGTTGTAAGATGTTCTTTTTATCATTGTTTCCCATAATTTATGTGCATAGTTTCCTTTATCTTTATACAGCTTGGCACTTGCTACGTCTGTACATTTATAATAATTTAGGAACAACACTGGCCATGGTTTGCCCATTTTTCCCACTTTCTTTTTTTCTGAGACTCCAATTACAGGTATATTAAACAGCTCGATATCATCCTGCAGCTAACTGATACTTTATTTATTTGTTTTCTATTTCATTTTGGATGGTTCTTGCTACGTTTTCAACTTCACGGGTCTTTTATCCTACAGTATCTGGTCTGCTTCTAAAACTAAACCCATTTATATGCCATTTTGGTTACTGTGTCTTTCATGTCTTAACGTCCTCTTGAGTCTTGTTTACATCACACATTTTCCCCATCTCCATGGTTGTGGTTTCCTCTACCATCCGAACATACAGAACGTATTTGTAATAGCTGTTTGCACATCCTTGTCTGCTTGTTTCTTTGTATCTACCACTTCCAGGTATGGTAATAATGATTTATTGTTCCTCCTGACTCTGGGTGGTATTTTCCTACTTCTTGGCATAAAAGTCATTTTCCTTGGAATACCTATTTTGGATCTTGGGTTATTGCTTGCTAAAACTTGTTTACTCTTAAATAGTGTTAGATTTTTTTCCAGCACAAAGTTAAGTAATTAAAATCAGGGGGTGTTTGAGGGGCTTCTTTTAACCTATTCAAGCAAGCCCATAGGAACCATTAGAGTAGGGCTAATTCAGCCTGACTACGATAATGATATCCTTCTAAACAGTTTGCCTGATATCCTGTGTTCTACAAGTGGGGACCTGGACCATGCCCTGCCCCATTAAAGCTTCGGAGGACGACAGTCATGCTTGTGCAGTCCTCTAAAGAACATCTTCCTCCATTTCAGCAGTTTCCTTTTGTCAGTCTACAGATCAGTGTTCGCAGATGCACACACTTTCTTCCCCAGCTCTCCAGAGCACTGGCTCCGCAACTCCCTCCTTTCTGGAACCCCAATCTTAAAACTCCAGATGCCTTGGGCGCTCCGAACTCCAATCCCTGTCTTCCCAACTCAAGAAGGCATGGCCTTCGCTTCCACGACTGGCTCAGAAACTGCCTCCAGGCAGTAAGTTGGTGAAACGCAGGGTTTGCATGGTTATTTTCCCTCCTTTAGACATTCTAGTCCTTCACTACCTTTTGTCCAGTGTCTGGAAACCATCATTTCTCTTATTTTGTCCAATTTTCTATATGTTCAAGGCAGAAAAGTGGATGGAACAGCTGATACTCCATGTCCTTTGCTTCCTTAATGTCTTTTTTAATTTTTTTTTTAAAATTTTATTTTGAACTTTCTTTTGGTTTACATTGCTGTCTTTTGTCTAGCTTCGGAGAGGGACTTTCATCCACCAGAAAGGAAGAAAGGATGTTACTAGCATCCAGAATGTTGCCTGTGACCTTACATTGCACACAATGGTCTCCCATGGCAAAGAATTGATCCAGCTGAATCCTGCTGAAAACGTCAATGGTGCAAGGCTCACAGACCCTGGTTGAACCAACTAATTCCAGCCTGACCATTACTTTTCTTTTTTTTCCCTTGGGGGATTATATATATATATAATATATATATATGTATATTATATATAGAGAGAGAGTTTCTTTTTGCCTTTCTTCCATCTCAACCAGTTTCACTCAGGTATTTTTAACTGATTCTCCATCTTCTTTTCTTCTGCTGGATGTTTTCTTGCTTTTCCTCAATGCCCCTTGTTTAAAAATTTTTAAAAGATTTATTTGTATTAGAGAGAGAGAGGAGGTGAGCAAGTGTGCAAGTGGGGGACCGGGAGAACAGAGTGCAGAGCCAGATGCGGGGCTCGATCTCACAACCCCAAGATCATGACCCGAGCTGAAACGGAAGTCAGACGCTTAACTGAGGCATCCAGGTACCCCCGTTCCTCCTTAAATTTTTATTTGAATCTCGTTTCCCTTGGGTACAGTGTAATTCCTAATTTCTGAATGAAATTTCTATTTCTTTCACTTTTTTCACTGTCAATTTTATTTGGATTTATTTTCTTAAATTTCTGTGTGAAGGCAGCTTTTCATATCCTCAAATGATTGTTTGAAACATGTATTCAGTTTGGAATATTATAGTACAGTTTTCTTCTGTTTTATAGTTGATTTGGTGTTTTGTATTCTTATTAAAGTATTTGGCTCTTCTTTTGATTCTTATTTTCATTAACGTATTTTGATTCTTGTTTTCTGTTTTGTTACTATTTCTTGGAACAGATTTATCCAGTTCTCTTCCATTCATTTGATGGGGTTGGTGTGGTTTGAGCTATTTTTAGTTCAATGCTGCCCCCTTCTGTCAGTGTAGCAAAGTGCAGCACTTTCTCTAATAAGTTGTTTTCCTGTGGCAGATAATTGTTACAGGAGGGTTGTGCAACTTCCGCTCAACTCATTCTTTTTGGCTTTTAGAATATTGGTTTTTCCTCTTTCCCTCATTTTTTTTTTTTTATTTTTATCACCCCACCTCCAAACGGTGACTCTTTCTTTTGTTTGTCAGAGAGAGAGAGAGAGGGCACAGCAGGGGGAGCTGCAGGCAGAGGGAGAAGCAGGCTCCCCACTAAGCAGGGAGCCTGATAAGGGACTCCACCCCAGGATTCTGGGATCACGACTTGAACGACTTGAGCCAAAGGCAGACGCTTAACTGACAGAGCCACCAGGCATCCCCAACTCTTTCTTTCAAACTTCTCTAACACCATCAGTGCCGCTGAAAAACTGCCACTTCAAATCAGGTGTGCTTTTCAATTCTTTCTCTGTAGACTGACAGTCTGCTTTATCTTCCGTCCGTGGTCGTTAGATGAATCCTAGGGTGACTTCTCTCTACCATGCCTTTTTTTTTTTTCCCCCCAAGATTGTCCTCATTTACCAATTAATTAATTAATTAATTAAGGGCTCAAAGTATGACTTGTTAGGGTTTTTTGTTTTCTTTCTCTTCTTTTAACTTGCAGTAATTTGAAGTTTAGTATTTCTCTTCTAAATATGTTGAGAGTTTTTGTATGCTAATACTTGTCCTATTCTGCTTTTAAGGCCATGTAGGGGAGCAGTTTTATGGAGCTGCCATTACATTTGGCTCCTTAACTGCTACATTTGTTTGTTCTTTTGAACAGCATTGGCAGAAATTCATCAATTTTTTTCAATAAACTAACTTCTGGCTCTGGTGATTTTTAAAACCATTTGTTTTCCATTTCCTTATTACTTTATCTTTATTATTTTCTTCCTCCAGCTTAAAAAAATTGATTTTGCCATGTTTTTCTAGCTTGCTCAGTTCTTAAATTTTTAGGTTTCCTTCTGTTATACTCATTTCAGATTACATATTTCCTCTAGGAATTATTATAACTCATTCTCACAGATTTTGCTACAATATTACTATTATAGTTCAGTTCAAGTAATTTTCTAGTTTCTTTCATGATTTTTCTTCGGCCCATTACTCACTCATAAACATATTTTTACATTTCCAAATACATAATTTTCTAGGATGTTCTGATCTGTCATAATTGTCTTGTGGTCAAAGAACATATTTGTATGATTTAAGATATTTGTGAAATGTACAGAACTGATGAATCTATTATACATCTGAAACTAATATAACACTGTATGTGAATCACACTGAAATTAAAAGAATAAACAAATACATAAGGCAAAAATTAAAAAATATATATATTTGAAAAATTTCTGGTTGTTTTATGGTACAGTATGTGGCCATTTTTATTAATGGTCCTTGCAAAAAGGTGTATTTATATCTATCTATTAGGTCAACTTGCTAATTGTGCTTTGTTATTCTACTATATTTAGTTTTGTCTATACTAAATCTACCAATGTCCTGTTTTCTTGTTAATTGTCACACAGTTTATAATGACTCTGATCAGTAACAGTCGTGAACAGATAATTCAGTGTCTTTTCAGATTAAAAAAAGAAATCTATGTTTAGCGTAGAGGTGACAACAATCCACCTAATATTCTGAATGCTATATCCTAATAAGTATTGAATCTTTGCCAAATCAACTGCTGCTACATCATCAGTGTAATTTCTGTATCTTCTCTGAAAATCACATGTGAATGTAAGTCATAATAAGAGCCATGTTAGAGACAGAACCAAGAATCAACTAAAACCAATGGATCTACTGTCAAAAAGAAGGGGTGCAGAAAAGCAAAGTCCCATTAATTTTTCACTTGTAGAAAGTATACTAAATCAGAATTGGCAATAATTCATTTAAAATATATTTTATTGGGGTGCCTGGGGGGCTCAGCAGGAAAAGCCTCTGCCTTCAGCTCAGGTCATGATCTCTGGGGCCTGGGATCGAGCCCCGAATCAACAGGCTCTCTGCTCAGCAGGAAGCCTGCTCCCCCCCCCCCCCCGCTCGCCTCTCTGCCTACTTGTGATCTCTGTCTGCCAAATAAATAAATAAAATCTTAAAAAAATAAAATATCTTCTATTGTGCCCTTCTCAGTGATTCACAAGATCTGTCACAATCACCTGTGTCCTGTGGATAATGCATTAATACGGTTGCTGGATAATGTGTGGGTAAGATCGGTCTTCCTCTTGTAGGGACAAAGATTCTGAAATCTGTGTGTTCTTACTGTTCTTCAACAGGGCGACCATTAATTCTTCTGCACCCATGTCTAAGTCTCCTCTAGCAATATCTGAAATGGAGGCTTCCCCCTTTTCTGGAGGTTCATATCACTGGTCATCATCATTTTGGTAGATCATAGGTATCATAGCATCATCTTTCATTGGCATCTGGATTTTTCTTCAGTACACCATTTTTTCCACTTCCTGATTAGTCTTTATAGGCTGCCACTTCTGTATGTTATGTATCTTCAGTTTCTTTATGAAACGTTTGTTTTCAGAAATGTATCATTGACACTGTTTTCTCAAAGTCAATCCTTATAATAGCTTTTCTCTTGCGGCTGTGTCTTTTGTCTCTTTCTGTTCTCTACATGTTTAGTGTGTGCTGTTTCATAAAGGAGGGGCTAAATTTGCTATTTGACTTCAGCTTTAGTGATCTTGGAATCTGGTTCAATGGGAACCTACTGATGCTAGATACTTCTTAGGTTTGGTTACAAGACATTAAGGACATCTTCCTTTATGTCCTAAAACCTTAACATCATTCACATTAAGATCCTTCATCATAGTCAACATCATAAATGCTTCAACTTCTTAGAATTTCTTCACATTTTGCTAGAGCTGATAAAAGATGACGGCCGAGTCCAGATTCTAAACCATGCAATTACCATGAACAATGTGAAAAATTTCAGGAGTTTCCTATTTCTGTCCATTCATGTGTCTTCCATGCTTTGGCTCTCTTGAAAATTGTGCTGCCACTTTCCTTGGTGCTGGGATGAACAGTGACTGTCATTGCTGTGGTATGTGGTGCTTCTGTGGGGCCTTAGTTCCCAGTGTAGAGAAGGGAATGTGAGGGTACCCTCCAGGAAACCCCAGAATTGAGCACATGGTGGATATGGTAATTGCATCTGTGCATGTTGCTTCTGTCCTACTCTCCTATACATCTGGGATTTCGAGTAAATACATGTTCTTCTTTTTCCACTGTATCCTTGATGTTTCTTATTCCATTTCTTGTGTATTTGTGTTTGATCCTAAATGGTATTTCCTCATTTCTCTACCAATCCCCCAATTCTCTGTGTCAGATCTGCTGCACTGTGCACTTACCAGGTCTTTGCTTGTTATACTTTTCCGTTCTGGAACTACTTCTCCCCCCAATTTCTTAACTCCTCATTTTTAAATATTTAATTTCTTTACAGAAACCCTGAACTCATCTTTTCTCTCCTTGCATATCTTCAATGTCTAGAATCAATTTGGGTCTTTTTTTGTTTTCTCTCTTTCCTGCTGATTCTGAGTCACGGTGTTCTTTCTCTTTACATGTTTAGCTACCGTTGGTTGTATACCGGACATTATATTTTAAAAGTTATTGATGGAAATAATTTAAGGCTTAATAAGACATTATCTTTCTGCAAAGAAGTTTTGTGTCTGTCTGCATCCTGGAAAGGACAGCATCCTAAGATTCCCTTAATGCCAGTTCAAGACACGAAGTATTCTCATTTACTTGGACCAAGCCAGGCTTTAATCTGCTCAAGGGCTTTTTTACTATTGATCTAGCCTTTCTTCTAAGCCGCAAGCTTTCAGGCATTCATCCCAAAGCAGTGGATTGTTTTCAGAGATCAATTCCAACATTTGATCTTTTACACCTATGAGACCACAACATCCAACTCAAAGTTGTAGTTTTCCCTTCTAGAATGGTAAATTCCTGTGTGGCCAAAGTGGCCTTGGGTGCGAGGCTTAATTTTTAGAGTTTCCTACTTTTTGTTGACCTAGTAATGTCTCTCTCCATTATTAGCTTTTTGAAATTTTAAGAAAAAAGAAATATTAATCTAGTTGTTTTCCATTGCAAGCATTGTCCCATTTACCTGGTTAAACTTCCACTACAAGAAGTAAAATATCCAGATTTATTTTCAGTAACAAAAAGTCTAAACTTATTTTAAATTTAAATAAGTCTGTGAGTAAGCATTTGCATGACAAGCACGTACTTCAATATTCCAACTCTAAAATAAATAACTAGATAAAGCATGGAGACTTGCCATGAATTTGCAGCTAACATGAAAAACAAAAGGCACCAGTGCCTTCAATTTCTTATAATGTTTACTTTGATTTGTTCTCAAAGGACTTGCCTGCAGGAGCAATGGATTCTTTGAAAAGTCTGGAGATAGAATAAGTGAAACTATTAAGTACACATTTTCTTTACCCTGGTGACAAAATTCTGCATTTTATCTGAGGTTGGAATAGCTCAAAATAGGCCAAATTACCCCTATTTCTAAGGCCAAGATTTTCTTATAAAGAAAAAATCTATAGACAAGGAAAATCAGAAAACCCTGGCATGGGTGGAAGGCATCTTGATAAAGGAGGCATTGATGACATGTATTTTGAATGAGTTTTTTTTCCATATTCTTGTACTGTATGGTACGGCTGCTGGTTGGGGTAGGTATTCTCCAGTCCCCTCTGTGGGAAAATTAGAATGGGAAATTGTGAAGGAAGGGGGGGGGATTAGAAATAAATCTAACACTCCAACCACAGATAAATTCACAAGAAGATTAATTTTTGGAACGGACTTAAGAAATGGGAAGTGATTCCTTAAAGTATTCATAACTTCATTGCTAATGGGTATGGGGTTTCTTTTTGGGGTGATGAAATGTTCTATAATTAGATTATGGTGACATTGCTTAATACTGTATCTTATAAAAAAAACACTGGACACTCTAAACGGATGATTTCTGTGGTGTATGAAATATATCCAAATAAAGCCATTTTTTTTTTCAAAGGAAAACCTTGAGATATCTATATATCCATCAAGGTCTTCAACTCATTTAACTATCATGACTTTAGAGACTGTTCAATCCACATACAAAAAGGGTCATTAACACAATGCTTAAGTTCAGAAAGATACCTAGGTGTAAATTTTGGTTTCATACTTACTGTGGGGTTTAAAGTCAATTAGTTAACGTCCCTGGGCATTAGCTTTCTCAAAGTGGAGATAACAGCACCACCTTGTCCAGAGGCAGGGACAGAAACACGATTTTTGCTCAAGTTGTGCACTCTAGGAGCACTCTAGGTGAAGAGCGGGGTAGAACCAGGACAAGAAACTAGGGACAATGTGGTCTCAGCAGGACTCAGCTTAGATTTACAGGTTTCCTCAGGGAAGTCAGTCGGCCATGGGTCAAAGTCTCAGGGGACCGTGTGGCAGGGTGCTGTCCTCCGGGCTGCTGGTCGTCTGCCATTTAGGGGCCACCACTCGCTGCTACCAGAAGAGTATGCCCTTGCCAGTAAAGGACACTTGGGTTGGGCACTACTGGCATTTACCACGCCCTCCTCCCCATAGTCTGGTTGTAGGAAGGCGCAAGGTAAGACACACCACGCAATCACTGTGAGGGGCTGCATGGTGCCTGGCACAGAAGAAGTACTTTATGAACGGCAGCTAATTTTTGCAGGGCTTCAAATATCAGAGGCACAAAGAAACTAATTACAAATATTGGGTCAGATAATCTCACCGTACACGTTGATTCTTCATCAAAGGCATACATGTGACTGATTGAGCATACTTCATGACGAGGTGGTAGAGGAGTGACTTTCAGCGGGCTTGTCCAACCTGAAAACAAAAATTTATGTGTGTTGGGTTAAAAACGTGATAACGGTTTTTTTTGTTGTTGTTCCACCAGAAATACTTCCTACATGAAAGCTAAACTGTATCATATTATCTGACATGTCCATGGATTATGTAACAACTTTTATTAACAGTGAGAACCGAATTGCTCTGGAACATGCATGTTAGGGAATCGTAGCAGTGCAGTTGTTACTACTCATTACTTGAAGAGGTCTGCTGAGTACTGCGAATCTGCAGATGAGCATGTGGGTGTATTGGGGGTGGACGCAACACAAAGGAGTCGGTTACTAGGCAGAAAATGTATCTAATGACAGAAGTCCTAAGACACTAGCAAATCGGCACACAGATTATAACAAGTATTTACTGTGCTGTAAATGGAAGTAGATGCACACACAGAGAGGGAAAGGGGTTCCCGGTTTTGTGGTGCTCATGAACAAATGGAAAAGATAGTCCCATTTGTAGATAATTTCGTGTCGTGTAGCAACTCTAATCCTTGTGCTCCAACTGCTGGTGGAGTGCAGAGGAAGAATACTAGCCCAGCCAGACTGTGGGAAGTTAAGAACAGCTTCCTGAAGATAATATTTGCTTTAACCCTGATAAAGGGGAAGTCAGAATGGTCGGAGTCTGAGAAGGTCTCGACACCCCACTGTGGACTTGGAAGACGGAGGAGACCATGTGAGGAGGAGCATCGGTAGCCTCCAGGAGCAGAGAGTCCCTGGCTGTCTGAGACAAGGAAACGGACACCTCTAATGCAAGGAACTGGATTCTAAATGAGCTTCAAGTGGACTCCCCCAGACACTGCAGGTTTGGGTGGTTAGATCCTGAATAGAAAACCAGTTGAGATTAAAAATAGAGCTACCCTCTGACCTTGCAATTGCACTACTGAGTATTTACCCCAAAGATGCAGACGTAGTGAAAAGAAGGGCCATCTACACCCCAATGTTCATAGCAGCAATGTCCATAATAGCCAAATTGTGGAAAGAGTCAAGATGCCCTTCAACATACAAATGGATAAAGAAGATATGGTTCATGTATACAATGGCATATTATTCCTCCATCAGAAAGGACGAATACCCAACTTTTATATCAACATGGATGGGACTGGAAGAGATTATGCTGAGTGAAATAAGTCAATCAGAGAGAGTCAATTGTCATATGGTTTCACTTACTTGTGGAGCATAAAGAATAACACAGAGGACATGGGGAGTTGGAGAGGAGAAGGGAGTTGGGGAAATTGGAGGGGGAGATGAACCATGAGAGACTGTGGACTCTGAGAAACAAACTGAGGGTTTTGGAAGGGAGGGGGTGGGGGTTGGGTGATCCTGGTGGTGGGTGTTAAGGAGGGTACATATTGCATGGAGCACTGAGTATGGTGCATAAACAATGAATCTTGGAACACTTAAAAAAATAAAATTAAATTAATTGAAAAAAAAAAAACAGAAAAAAGAAAACTGGTTGAGTGTGCCCAGTCTTCTCGCAAAACCAGGAGCTAGTAAATGGATTTTGTGTTGGGCTGCTAAGTCTTTGTCACCAGCAACAAGAGAAAATATAGAAGCAGAAGCAAGAGATCAAGGCAAAGTGAGAAAGGCAGTACTGAATCCCATGATTATTTCAATTTTGAGAATAAGGATAATTCTGTGACCCAGCTGGCTGAAGGAAACCCTCCAGCAGACTACCCTCCAACAGCAGCAACAGCTTTGAAAAAGAGGAAAATAGAGAAAAAAACAGAACTTAGGACTTGATATTTAAACCAGAGTAGGAGATAGGGAACAGGACAACAGATTACAGCTAAGCACCCCAGGGTCAGGACATTCATTCTTGAGTATGATGATGCCATTTCCATTACCTCGTTTCAGTATCTACAGTGTGAAACAAAGCCCCCCAAAGGCTAGTATGTTAAAACAACCATTCATTGTCTCCCAGGACTCTGAAGCTAGTCAGGGTTTCCTATGTCATGTGGTGTAGGTTGGGATCTCTCAAGATGTCCTAAATTATCTCACTCACTGGCTGGTGAGTGGGTGTTGACTATTACCAGGGATCTGAGCTGGGCTTCCTGACCAGTGACTTGTTATTGTTGTTGTTATTTTTTTTTTTTTTTCCCTTATGGGCCTATGTTGAATTTTTCACAAAATAGTGACTGAATCCAGAGAAGGAATCCCAAGGGGCCCAATCCCAATGTGGAAAAAAAAAAAAAAAAGTCTCCACTTGCAGCATGGTTGCTAATATAGGGTAGAGCCCAGAATCAGTGTGGGAAGGAAACAGACCTCATCTCATGGCAGGAGGGTGGCAGGAACACACAGGAAGGAGTGAACCACCGAGAGCCACCGAGAGCCACACCCTCTTCCTCGTCATCCACAATCTCACTTCACCACTCTCAAGCCACCAAACAAATGTCAAGTCCCTTGTCAAGGAAAGTACCGTACCATTTCTTCACGTACTAGAGATCTAACATGTTTGAGACTGTGATACTTTCATCGTGAGTTGGTTTTGTGTGTATCTGATGAAACTGAGTGAGTTTTTAACAGTTGCCATAAAACGTATTTTTCCATAGGCCCTATTATTTTTATTATAAAACATTTCCGTAAAGTAGTTTTAAAGAAACAAAACCTTAAAAGAAAGATTGAAGGACTATTCTATGTTTATTTTCTTATTCGTGTGTTTTCTCTCCTCTAACGGTTAGAAATACATGTTTTCAACATCTACAATATTGTTTTTAGTGGTCTTCTCTGAGGTTTCTTTCTCAATATAGTTCAGGGTAGGTCAATTTTGTTATTTTAAAAGAACCAGTTTCAGGTTTAGTTGATTTTTTTTCTACTTTTCTGTTTTCTACTTTATCTATTTGCACCAAATATAGACCTTCAAAATATATGATGCAAATATTGACCAAATTTAAGTAACTCTACAGTAATAGTTGGAGACTTCAATACTCCACTTTCAGTAATGGATTGAACAACTCGACAAAGATCAGTAAGGAATACAGGAGTCAAACAATACTTTGACACAGAATATATGCACAGAACACTTCATCCAACAGAATACCCAAGTAGAAACAATATTTTTCTCAAATGCACATGGAACATTCTATAGAACAGATTATATTGTAGGCCACAAAACAGGTCTTCATAAATTTTAAAAGACTGAAATCATGTAAAGTGTATTTTCTGATCACAATGGAATCAAAGTAGAAATTGATAAAATGGAATGAAACTACCAATGTGTGAAAATTAAATACCATACCCTAAACAACCAAAGAAATCCTGTGGAAAATTAAGAATTATCTTGAGACAAAGGAAAACAAAAACACAGTACAACAAAATTATGGGATTCAACAAAAGTAGAGCTAAGAGAGAAGTTTGTAGGTATAAATACTTAATGAAAAAAAGATCTCAAATTAACAAGCTAAATTTATAACTTAAAAAACTATGGAAAAAAAAAAAGAAAGAAACTGAACCCAAAACTAGCAAGAAGGAAATAAAGAGCAGTGTAGATATACACAATATAGAGAAGGGGAAAAAATAAAAACCAGTAGAATCAATGAAATCAAGAGTTGTTTTTTTAAATATAAAAAAAAAATGACAAACATTTAGCTAGACTCAGATGACTCAGAAAAAAACAGAGGACTTAAATAAACCAAAATCGCAAATGATAAAGGGGACAGTACAAATGATTTTTGTTGGAGGAGGCCATCAAGAGGATGTTACTTCCTGTGAACTGGACTCAGGCATGGGGGGCTTCTCATCCACTCCCCTGTCCTTCAGATGGACCTTCTGCCCACCATTCCCCCAGCAGGAGCTGTTTTAAAATGTAGCCCAGAGTAAGATGTTGTTGAGACCATCTGGATGGTATAGATAACTGAACCCTGTGAAGGTCTTATATAAACTTTTAGGATTCCAATGGCCAGGTGTAGAGATCTACTTGTAGCTGCCCAAGACAAGACCTGTCTATAAGTTCTCTTGCTTATTAACCCTGCCACTTACCCATCTGGAGTGGCCTGCCTCTTTCTTTGTTCTCTCTTTGCCTTCCTTGTATGAGGGCCAGTTTTGGATTTCACCCAAAGAATTCTTGAGTTTGTAAACTAACAACTTTACAGAAATAAAAAGGATAAGAATGTACCATGAACAACTGTGCACTAACAAATTCTATAACCTAGATGAAATAGATTCCTAGAAACATGTAACCTACCAAGACTGAATCATTATGAAACAGAAAATATGAACAGATCTGTAACTAATAAGGAGAATCAATAATCAAAAACTTGTTCTATGAAGCCAACATTAGCTTGATACCAAAGTCAGAAAAAGACACTGCAAGAAAACTACAGATCAATATCCCTAGTAAATATTGATGCAAAAATTCTCAAAATACTAAAAAACAATTTAACAGCACATTGACAGTATTAGACACCATGACCAAGTGAGGTTTATCCCTTGAATGCAAGGAGTTATATTTGTGCATTGTTGGTGGAAATTCAAAACAGAGTAGCCACTATGGAAAACAGTATGGTGGTTTCTTAAAACATTAAACATGGAATTACCATGTAATAGAGAAATTCCACTTTTGGGTATATACCCCATCGAACTGAAAGTGGGGTCTCGAAAAGATATTTGAATCCCTTTGTTCATAGTAATGTTACTCACAATAGCCAAAATGTGAAGCAACTTGTGTCCACGGACGGATAAACAAAATGTAGTATGTACATAAAAAAGAAAGTTATTCAGCCTTAAAAAGAAATTCTGATACATGCTACAACATGGACATTGTTATCCATGAAGACATTATGCTAAGTGAAATAAGCCAGTCACAAAAAGACCCATACTTTTTGACTTCACTTACGTGAGGTTTCTAGAGTAGCCAAATTCTGAGACAGAAAGTAAAATGGTGATTGCCAGGGACTGGGAGGAGGGGAGGACATAGAAAGTTAGTATTTAATGGGTACAGAGTTTCAGTTTTTTAAGATGAAAAGTGCTAAGGAGGTGAACGGTGGTGAAGATTGCTCTTATTACCAATGAGCCATACACTTAAAAATGGTGGCTTGTTATGGACCTCCCCTTCCCCAATTCACATATTGAAACTTTTACGGGATGGCCAGGTGATTCAGTCGGTTAATTGTCTGCCTTTGTCTCAGGCCCTGATCCCAAGGTCTTGAGATCCGAGCCCTGTATCAGGCTCCTTGCTCAGCGAGGAACGTGATTCTCCCTCTGCCTCCTGCTCCCCCTGTTCATGCTCTCTCTTTCTCCCTCTCTCTCTGACAAATAAATTATTTTTTTTTTTAAAAAAGAAACACTTACCCCCAAAGTGATGGCATTTGAAGGTTGGGGGTATTAGGGAGGGCATTAGGTTTATATACCATCTGGAGGGTGTGACTCCCGTGATAGGATTACTCTCCTTATAAAAAGAGG